>NC_091851.1:48389027-49129860 GCF_037783145.1 Equus przewalskii
GTGAGTCCCCAGGTTCCCCTTTGCTCAGACCAGTTTGGGCTGGGTTTTCAGTCTCTTGCAACTGAAGGAGGCCTACCTGTGTTCAAGCCAAAGTTCCAGGCTGGGACAGTGTAGCATTATGTGGCACAGGTCTCGCTCGACCCACACCAGGCAGCAGAGAAGATACCACAGCCCCAGTCTCACCCGAGGAAAACCTCAGACAAGCCCAGATGGAGGACGTTCTACAGAGCTTCTGGTCAGAGCTCCTCACAGCTCTCGGGTCACCAGAAACAAGGGGAGGCTGAGGAACTGTCCCAGCCACAGGGAGCCTGAGGAGAGGTGACAACTGAATGTCACATGGGTCCTGGATGGGTCCCGGGATGGAAAGGGACACTAGGAAGGGGGGGTGGCCTGGGGATGGTGCGCAGTCCGCTCCTGGTCCTGGGCCTGCCGCTCCTTCCTCGTGACGAATGTACCATCGTGATTTGAAGTGTCAGCAGTGGGGCCAGCAGTGTGGGTGCGTGGGGGCTCCACTCTCTGCAACGTCCCTGTGAATCTGGGACTGTTCTAAGATTTGGAAGTGTATTTGAAAAAGGAAGGAGGGAAATAAACACAATTCAAACATTCACTGAGGAAAACTGTGGTTTTCCAGAGACCAGGAAGCCTCCAGTTTATTTGGGGTTCACAGACTTCAGTCCAAACTCAGAAGGCGAGCAGGAGGGTGTGCTCGAGCGACGTGCCCGCTGCGCCAGGTCTGCCGTTTTGCGATGCTCCAGGAGCCACTGGCAGCAGCGAGATCCCAGTGACGGACACCGGTTCCCGGGCTGCCCCCGCTAGTTGGATGGCAGGAGTGGTGAGTGGATGTCGGTGTCTCAGATGTGCAGTGAGGGTTGAGAAGCCCTGATTTAAGACCCGTTGGCTGCGACAGAGACGAGGTGTACAAATCAATGGGCTGCTGCGCAGAGAAGGGCCTGGGAGGGGGAGGCGGGTGATGCTGGGGTCGCCCACTGCTGGCCAGGCTGGGGCAGTGGAGAGGGGGGTGGGAGAAGACGCCGGCTGCAGCACTGGGGCTGGGGGAGGGAGGCCGAGGGCCAAGGGACCCCCCGACTGGACAGTGGACCCCTTCCCTGCGGGCAGTGTCCTTGTGGGTGGGCCTGCCTGGTCTGGAGGAATCAAAAGAGTGTGTGGCACAGGAAGGAAAGGAAAGGCCAGCACAGAGAGCACCCGAGGGCACCCAGGGGACTGAGTGCAGGACGGGCCTGGGAAGGGCTGGCTCCCCTCACCACTCGGAGGCTGGGTGACACTGGGAGCCTCTCAAGGTGACATTGAGAGGCCTCTCCAGGTAAACAAGAGCTGGACCAACATGCACGCCCAGCTCAGCCCTTCCCTCAGCCGCCGTGGGGATGGGCCCTGCTGGTGAGGGCCCCGGTGCCGGCTGGCCTGGGAGCTCCTGCCCGCGAGGGTCTGTGTGGAGAGAGCTGGCACCCCTCTGCTCCTCATCACTCAGGACACCAGGGAAGATCAGGGACCAGCGGAACCACAGGATTAAGTGCTGTGAGGGCTGCCCGTCCCCGTTCCCACTGGAAGAAGGGCTCAGGCCATGGTCAGCCGTCCAGGAACACCGCCCACAAGCCCTGCTGGAAGAGCGAGGGCTTGGGTGTGGCCACACCCTATGCGGCTGAAGCCAGCGGGGCTGCTGGTGTTTTCTCTAGCTCCTCCGTCAGGCAGGGCCCTGGGGGTGCAAGGTGAGGGGTTCAGGGCATTGTGTCCCACAGACCCCCAGCATTATTGGCACTCTCAATCAGGGGCAGATCAAGGCTGTTCGAGGCCCCCAGGGTGGTGGTGGGACCTTCTCTGTGCTCCGAGGATTGTCGCGTTCTGAACTGTCCATCTGTTCAGCACATCTCCACTGAGTGCTGACTCTGGGCCAGGCCTGGCTGGGTATGGGGACTTGATGAACAGAATGGGCAGGGTCCTCACTCACGGGCCCACTGTCCAGTGGGAGACCCCAGCTTTAGCCAAATGGTCACCTGCTTTAACGTGGCATGCAACTGTGGTACATGCTTTGAGAAAATATGACACAGAGGCCAGGCCTAACCAGAGGGCTTCCTGGAGGAGGCAAAATTTTAGGTGAGAATGGAAGGATGGGATTAACTGGGAGGGAGGAGTGTGGCTCAGTCTAGGAAGTCTGGAGAGAAGGCTGGAGGGGAGCAGGGCCAGGCCGCTGGGAGGTGTCTAGTCTGTTTCTAAGAGCAATAGAGGGCTGCCAGCAGGCTTTAAACTCGGGGGCAGATATAATCAGCTTGTGCTTGTCCAATGACACTGTTGTGGAGGCGGGATTGGAGGAGGGCAGGCAAGGGAGGGGGCAGGGAGACCAGGGGCTGTTATGTGTCAGGTGACAAAAGGTGATGGCTTGTCCCAGGAAGGGGGGAAGGAGACGGAGCGCAGTGGACAGACACCAAAGACGTTTAGGAGCTAAATGAGTAGGATGAGTGCCAGCCCCTCCTCAGTAGGTCACTGCATCCCTGAGGTGCTGGGTGACAGCCGGCGTGTCCTCTCATCGCCAGGTCTGTGGGCTGGTTGGGCTGCTGCAGCTGATTCCGGGCCCTGGGCTGGGCTCAGCTCTCCTAATGGTGTTTCCTATACTTCTGGGACAGCAGGCTATGGGGCCAGTCCCCCCAGTGCTGGCAGCAGCAGGAGAACACAGGCCAGCCACTCCGCACAATTCAGGCCTTTGCTGTGTCCGATTCACCCGAATCCCATTGGCCAACGGAAGTCACGTGGCCAAGCTCCCACGGTGAGGTCCCCTTGGAAGCCGTGGGATTATGAGGCTGTCCCCCAGGGGAGGGGGCGGAGTAGTGGGCCATCCCAGGGCCTCTGACGGGAGCATCCACTTCCTGGTCATTCCAGAGGGCTCTGCAGGAGGGAACGACTGACGGTTATTGCAGGAAAAGGAAAGTTTCCCAACGTGCAGGAATTGGCACCAAACCGTCTCATGGGGGAAATGTTCATTAGGAAAATAAATCGTGGTAAAAGGCCCCATTCCCCCCGGTATACCCAGCGCCAGTGCAAACCTGGGCCAAATGAACTAAGAAATCCTGGCGAGAACGACTGAGCCGCTGGCCCTCTGAGGCCGTTCGTGTGGAGAACACGCCGGATGAGTGGGACTCCAGCTAAGAGGCTGCCTCAGCTCTCTCCCTGAGGGGCCGGGAAAGGACCAAGGGTTCCCTTTGGCCAAGATTTTAGGAGCAGAGCAGAGCCAGGGGGCGGTGCCAATGCCAGTCCCAGAGTGCCCTCCCTCCGCGCCTCCCTCTGCGCCTGACCCGCCAGGCTTGCAGCGGCCACGGCCTTACAGGAACTGCCCGATGATGCTCGACACAAAGAGATTGCTTTCCGGGAAAACTGCTGACACGCGGGACTCTGGCAAAGAGAGAGCTTGAGCAAGAGGGGCCTCCCGGATCCAAGCGGCACGTGATGGCTCAGACTGTAATCAATTCCCAACTCTTGAAACGAAAATAGTCTTGATTTATGAAATTCCACAAGTCAGGTCTTTTCTTTGTTGCCCGGTGTTACAAGCAGAGACGTCTTCCCAGGCAGCTCGCCTGGCACAGGGGTGGCCTCAGACAGTCGGATCCCAGACCCTCCTAGGCACCCGCACACCCCAGCCCCTCGACCCTGACCTGCAAACACAACGAAAGCCACTCAAGCATTGGTGTCCCCATGGGAACCCAACCACAGCCACACGCTGCATTTTGGGGACACCGTTTCTGTGTTTTTCGTCACTTAGCTCACCTCTTGAGACCTTGCATGTGCACACGGGGTAGACATTGGCTTTGAGACTGACCCTGACCTCAGGGGGTCGCTGCCTGGCACATGAAAACATGCCCGATTAACAGAGAACAATTGTCTCCACTCCACTGACCAGGACAAACAAGTTTGTATTCGGGGATTTGATGAAGATCAATAAGAAACATCGGCTTCTACCCATTTTAAAACCATATAATGACGTCGCCTGTGCAATCACTGGTCAATAATGTGAGCTCCTCAGCTAATTATTTAAATCAGCTAATTGAAGCAAAGTTTAGAAGCCTTATGTCACCACATATCCAGATCCACTGGACAGATAAAGTAATGGGAATACAGATGGGTCATTTTATTACTCCGGGGTGGCGAGGCCTGTCTGAGCACCACAGGAAAAGACTGATATATTTGACGGCAGGAAAATGGAAAACATCCGTATGTTTAAAGATACCAGAAACCAAAATGAAAAGCAAATGGCAAACCGGAGAAAGTGTTTCAATGTGTAGAAATGGCTAACAGTGCTCTCACGAAGCAACTGCTTTGAAGGGGAATGCACCCACAGAAAAAGGCACGGAAGACTCGAACAGGCGTCTCACCAAGTGCACAACGGCCGGTCAGCTTGTGACAAATGCTTGACTTCACTTGAGTCAAAGAAACAAACGAAAGCACCCATGACATTCCATTTATCTTCTGTCAAACTGGCAAATAATGTTTTAAACTGGAAAACCAATTCTGGCCAGAGAACAAAGAAAAGATGCCCTCAGGCTCCGCCCGTAGAAGTATAAATTGGTGTGGTTTTCTTGGAGAGTGGGGAGATGGGGCAATGGGCGTTTTTGCACAGTGTACCCAAATCCCAATGAAAGTCATAGAAATATGTCCTAAGGAAATAAGTTTCTGCATGAAGATTTTTAGGCAAGAACACTCGTTATATGTAGTACCCAAAACTGGAAACAATTCGCACAGGTTGAATAAGTTATGGTAGGATGGTAGGCAGCCACTGAAAATGCTGTTGGAGACCATTCACTGACATGGAATGGTACCCACGATGGACTGCGAGGTGGGCGGTAGGAGAGTTACAAAAGCAGTGGGCGTCACATGCACGCTGTTCGATAAGAGGTGCGAGTAATCGCATAAAGAGATCATCAAGGGCCTGTGGACACTGGTCATCCCTGGGAATATGCTCCGGTGACCAAGGGACTCTCATAAACTCTCTTGCTGCAAATCAGAAGAAATTACAAGACAAGCTGGTCAGTTTCCTGGCTGACATGCTGACAAATCATCTTTCTGTTCCCATTGATTTTGTTCTATGAATCACTTTCAGTTGAGCGATTTGGAATCAGAATGCAGGGAGGCATGCACTTGACCTGGACGCAAACACTGATGAGAAAGACAGCACCTGCCTCTCAGCCGGCACTGGGTCCAGCAAGTCCATTACTGTAATGAAAGAGGGGGAGCTAGCAGGGGAGCAGGGGCGGCACCACTGTCACCATATTTTCCCTGCAATTAAAACTATTTTTTTAAGGTAGTGCAAGTGATGGAGAGGTGTGAGCGCAGCCTGCCTCTGCCTGCCTTTCAGATGTCAACGAAGTCTGTGCACACCTGAGCGCCCGGGCTCAAATTCCAGCTCTGTGCTCACGAGCAGTGGGACCCTGGGCAAGCCACTTAACCTCATTGTTTTACCCTGATCTGTACCATTGGGGAAATAATCACGTCTGCCCCACAGGTGAGTTATCACAGGGTTAGAATCCACTTTGCAAAGATTGGATAAACACTTGTGGCTACTGTTCACCTCGGTGTTGTTACTATGTTTATTCAAGCACGACACAACCTCTTTCCAAAGGAATTTTGCTTGGATAAGGATTATAAAAATCCAGTTAAGTCATGTGCATACCCCGGACCCATCCACTCTGCTGCACCGCACGCACCCATCAGAAGCGCACAGAGGTTCACCAGTGCGTGCACTCCAGCATGTGTGGCAGAACTGTTCACAACAGCCCCAATCTGGAAACAGCCCAAATGCCTATGAACAACTGAATGCATCAACTCTCACGTGTCTGTACAATGGCACACAATACAGCAAAGCAAATAAACAGCCTTCAACTGTATGCAACGTCCTGGATAGATCTTGCATGAAAGAAGCCAGACACACAGTGTGAATACTGAGTGATTCCACTGAGATAAAGCATGAAACAGGCAAAGCTGGAAAACAATGGTGGTTCCTCAAAAAACTAAGCATAGAATTATCCTATGATCCAGCTATTCCGCTTCTGAGTGTTTACCCAAAAGAATGAAAGCGGGGGCTCAAAGGGGTATCTGCACACCCATGTTCATTGTGGCATCATTCACAAGAGGTGGGAGCAACCTAGTGTCCATCAACAGACGAACAGATAAACAAAATGTGGTATATTCATACAATGGGATATAATCTTGCCTTCAAAAGGAAGGAAATTCTGATATGTGCTACAACATGGATGAACCTTGACGACATCATGCTCAGTGGAATTAGCCAAACACAAAAAGTCAAATACTGTTGATTCCAGGGTTACAAAGCAAGGCACTTGCTGCACAGAGCTCTCGGCTGATGCCTCGCCGTCAGAGCTTCTTGAGCTCAGCAGAGTGCAGGACCAGCCGTGAGCGAGACCCCTCTGGGCTTCTGATCAGGGACTTTCCTCTGGGTCCCGGGCCCTGACCAGGTGCTTGCCTCTCCCCTTACTGACCTGCCCCCTACTCCACGCCTGCAGACACCAGCAAAGAGGCTCCACTGTCTGGTGGCTGCTGGAGCCAGGGTGGCCAGGGCAGGACCGAGGCCTGGGCAGTGTTTCTTGACAGGCTCCGAGGTGCAGGGCGGCTGGCGTGCCCCTGAGCCGAGGGCACAGAGAAGCTGCTCCTACCCCACCAGCACCTTCTTCTTCCTCCTCAGAGCCCCTCCTCAAAGGGCAGGCACCTTCTTCTTCCTCCTCAGAGCCCCTCCTCAAAGGGCAGGCTTCCTTCTCGGCCACACCTCCTTGGCCTTTTTCAGGGACAGGGAAGGAGAGGAGGAGGGCCCCAGGCAGCCAGACAGTTTCCTCGCTCTCCTGGGCATCGTCTGCCTTCTCAGGCTTCTCTGAGCACTTGTGCTGTCAGCTCTGGGGGAGAGGCACACTGCACAGAAACGCAGACAAAGTTTTCAGGGATTCTGCTGACTTGGGCCAACAGAGAAAGAAAAAGAGCTCAGAATTGAGGGCGGGCAGCAGGATGCAGAGAGCTGGTGGCCCCGAAGAGACAGCAAGGCTTCACTCCACACAGCAGGTGGACACGGAGGTCGCTCCTCCCTATGCCCCAGCATCCCGGGGTCTCTGGGCCCACCCATCCAGGTGCTGCTGCCCCTGCTCAGGCTGCAGCCAGGCCCTGGAGGCCACAGCAGATCCAAGACCTCCCCCTCCTCCAGAGAGATGCCGGGTGCAGGGGGAGTCCCCGGAAGGCTCCTGGCAGGCGCCCAAGGACCTGTGCACAGCAGCAGACATGTGCCTGCTCCTCTGGGTGGCTGGGCTTGTCTGGGGTATGGCTGCCCTCTCCTGGCTCAGCGGGGCAGTGACCAGAGGGGCTCAGGGACAGGGTCACTGCTGGGTCCTCTGTGCCCCTGGGACCCCATATTCCTATGACATAAGAGTGATGGGGCTTTAGGGTCCAGCTTCCTTGTTTTCAAGATGAGGAAACTGAAGCTAGAGGAACGAGGCACTCCAGCAAGGGCTAACGTGAGGTTCTGGAGCTGCGGACACGCTGTGGGAGGAGAAGAACACGACTTGCGGTCAGGGCAGGGCGCCAAGCCTTCAGTTTGCACTCACCCGAGGGCACCTGACTGGAGGAACCCAGCCCGGGGCCAGCCAGCCGAGGGTCCGGACTGCATCCACATCACTCCACCAGCCAGCCCTACGCTGGGTCCTGGACACAACCTGGCCGCACCCCCTTAGGGTCGTGTGGAGCAGGGGCCTCAAAACCCCCTGGCCGTGTGAAACGTGCATGTTCCCAGGTCCAGGGACTGGCATTTTACCGACTGCTCTGCCTTCCCTGCATTCAGGACCCAGCAGCCCCCATGCAGCACGCCCCAGGCTATGTCTGCAGAGATGGGACCCCAGAGGCCAGAACCAGAGGGCTCCCCCCAGGGGGCTGTTTCTCCTTTGGCGCCTTCGTCCCTGGGCTGTGGTGTGAAGCGCTTGCCCACTGGGAAACAGGCAGCGACTCCCCCCATGGGTGTCCCGACCCCAGGACTCCTGTTACTGCCAGGATGGTTGTTGTGTCACAGACATGCAGCCTGCCTGGCGCCCCACTCCGGACCTCTCCCTCAGGGCAGAGAAAGCCCCCGGTTTGCCTTCTGGGATGTCTGGCACAGGTGGGCAGCACCCCCACAGCCCGCCCAGGGAGGCAGCTTCGCGGTTCCGGGTCCTCCATCAACGACATTAGGATTCCAGGCACAGGCGACCACAGCCCGTCTGCGCCCTGAGGCTCGCCACGGCCTCTGTAACGGACGGGCGTGGCATCAGCGCAGGTTCCCCTTGGCCCAGGCATCTGCGCTCGCCCTGTGCCTGCGCTTCCCTGTGGCAGCTGACTTGTGGAGTACGGACCCATCGATGCGGCTCCCAGAATCTCCACTGTCTCCTGAACCGCCGAGGGCTCGCACACCGACCCGGCCCTCCAGTGCCGCTCTCAGGAGCAAGGCCTGCGAAGCCGGGCGCTGGGCCTCCCTGGAGAAGCAGCGCAGCCTTGTTGCGGCCACACCATTCGATCTTCATGTTATCAATAAATGATGCTCGGGCCAGACTCCAGCACGGCCGGGATGTCCACACAATTCTGGATCAAACGGGGCAGCTCAGTTCCCGAGTGCACAACATTCAGGGAGAGGGAGGTGTTGGGTCTCAGATTTGCTGGGTTTAGACCCATTAGAAGAGGAAAGAGGTGTCTTTTGATAGACTCTCGAAACATCAGCTCCTGCAGCTGCCGCTGTGCCTTCCAACGGGAGAACACACTCCTTTCCTCCAGAGGGACGGAAAGCTGCTTAAAAGGAGATGCTGTTTCAGTGGATCCAAACTGAACCAAGTTACTGAGACGTCTGTCCCGGGGGCTGGGCCTGCACAGGGCCTTCCCTCCAACGTGGCGTGGCTGCCACTGGGGTCCCCTGCTGGTTCTCCCGCCAGCCTGCTGGTCAGCAGGGCGTTGCTCAAGGCGCCTCCGTATCCTGCCTTGACAGCGGCCGTGGCCTTCTGCTCCTTGGCCAGAGGGCAGCCTGGGTGGGCCGGCTGGTCCCCCTCTTTGCTCTTCCCGGCCCCTCCCTTCCGCACAGCAGGATGTGCATTACGTAACCTAATGGCCTGGGAAATGCCCGGACTTGTTTACAAAGCAGGTGCAAATAGCGGGAGGCAGCTGAGGGCCAGGCTAAGGTTCCAACATCCTTTAATTCTTTCTTAGATTGTCAAACGTGTGACGTCCATATACACCTAAGAATGCTGCAACTGGTGCCTAAGCTCCAAGCACACGCTGTGATCAGCCCAGTGGGGGGTGGGCCTGGGCAGGGCGGGACAGTGGGGTGAGAAGGACAGTCTGTTGGGAACCCCCCAGGGCCACCTGGAGGCCCAGCCTAGCCCGGAGTCTGGACAGGGGTTCCACGTCTCCCCAACAGCCCAACAGAGTGAGCAGCAGGGAGCCAGCAGGAGCCCGGGGAAGGGAGGAAGAGGCCGGAGCAGAGCCGGTGTGAGCAGCAGGGAAGTGACCCACCAAGCTCAGCACCGCCCCTGATGTGAGACCCACCTGCGCTCGCGGTGACAACCACAGACTGAAATGAAAGCTAACTGGTCGATGTAGCAGATGCCAGGACACTGACTCACAGTTTCTTCTTTTTAAAAAAGAGGCAGGGGCTGGCCCTGTGGCCGAGTAGTTTAGTTCTCGCGCTCCGCTGCAGGCAGCCCAGTGTTTCGTTGGTTCGAATCCTGGGCGCGGACATGGCACTGCTCATCAAACCACGCTGAGGCGGCGTCCCACATGCCACAACTAGAAGGACCCACAACAAAGAATATACAATTATGTACCGGGGGGCTTTGGGGAGAAAAAGGAAAAAAATAAAACCTTTAAAAAAGAGGCAGAAGTGAAGCATTTGTGTGGCCTTTCCTGTATGAACTGTCGGCCGGGGCAGCAGGGAGGTGGGGGGGGGCAGCAGGGAGGTGGGGGGGGGGCAGCCTCTCTCCATGGAAGAATTCAGCTGATAGAAGGAGGGGCTGAGCCGCCCCCACTCTCTCAGCTCCCAGGGAGTGAGGCAGCCAGACGCTGCGCCTGCCCCCAGAGTACACCCATTCACGTGGTGCACGTTATCCTGTGCAGAGGGGACTGGAGCCCCCATAGGCCACAGTGTGGACGGACCTCGGAAATGCGATGCTGTGTGAAGGAAGCCAGACGCAACGGCCACAGAGCGCGGCTCCTTTTATGTGAAACGTCTGGAACAGGCGAATTCATGGAGACAGAGAGTAGCTTAGTGGTGCCAGGGGCTGGAGACCAGGATTCTTTCCTGGGGTGATGGAATGTTCTGGAACTAGATAAGGGAGAGGTGATGATTATATGACACTGTGAAGGTGCTAAACGCCACTGAACTGTACTCTTTAAAATGGTAGATTTTGTGCTGTGGATATTTACCACAGGGAAAAGGTCAACCGATCAACAAATGAAAGGGCGCCAGGCTCTGATCCTGTGAGGTCCAACTCCTGCCCTGGAGGAGAGCGGGTTCCCACGGCAGGGGGGACGTGGTCCTGATGGGAAAGTCGAGTCGGGACTCTGACTCAGTTTCTTCAGCCAAAAACAGTGCCAGGGAAAAAGGAAGGCGAGACAGTGACGACAGGGGAACCTAGAGGCCAGGCTGAGAGACGGGAGCAGCCGCGACCAGCCGCGACGGACGCGGTCCCGACCCAGAGACACCGAGGGAGCAGTGGCCACACGCACTGCGGAGGCGGCGGGACGCGCGCCCTGCCCTGTGACTCCTCCCTGGTGTCGGGGAGCCACGGACGCTGGCGTGCTCGGAGAGCCGCACGTCTACAGGACCGCAGGGAAAGAGGCTCAGAAAATCCCAGACTTGCTTCCTAGTGGTGAGCGGGGGCGGGGGCGGGGGCGGGGGCGGGCCTGGGGCCAGGATGGGGCCCGGGCGGGGACGGCTGCGCGGGTGGGAGGGGAGTGGGGGGCCCAGCGAGGCAGCTGCTGCAGAGGGTCATGGATACATCAGCTCATGGGCCTCTTCTCTCTATTTTCGTATGTGTTTAAATTTTTCCAGAAGAAAAGGTTGTAAAGTGAGAAGGGCAGACACAGCATTGAACAGACAGGAGGTCCCCAGACTGGGGCCCCTTCTCCACACCGGCCAGCTCCTGCCTGTGCAGGGTCAGCAAGTTGCGAAGGGCTCAGCTCAGCGGCGCTGGTGACCCCCGTGTGTGGCTCACATCCTTCCACACATACAAACCTTATATTTTTGACGGTATAAGAAACACAAAAGGAAAACTCAGGTGACTGTAAACCCCGCAGGCGCGGGGGTGGGTGGCCCTGGCGGACCAGCTATATTTGTGCACCTCATAAGCAACCACAGGCCGCTGTCCAGGCGCCCGGGTTTCATGGCACTCGGCCGGCTGCCCAGAGCGAGGTGCCAGGAGAGACCATGCATGTGCACTTTCTTCTTTCTAGTCATGTAGTCCCATGCCGCTCACCCTCGGTGGCTGGCTGCCTGGGGCCTCCTGAGGCCCTCCTAGCCATGCTGGTGACCTCCAGGGAGACAAAAGGGAAGGGACCCGGGTCCATCCAGCAGAGCCAGGACACAGAATAGACGTCCTGCACCAGAACTTTCCCTCGGCTTATCTCTAGGGCGAGGCTCTGCCCTCCCAGGGTCCCGGCTCTGGGAGGGTCCCTGTCCCCTAGCCCTGTTCGTGGTGGCTCCCCTGCTTCTCTCCTCAGGTGGGACTTTTCCACGGAGGCCATGAGCCTTCATGGGAGGGGCGAGAAAACGGTGCTGCTGCCACCAAGACCCCCTGTTCCACCCTCTCTGGGCAGACGGCCTTGCCCTCCACACCGTTCAAAGCTTGGGGCTCCAAACCACTGCACCAGTGGGCCCCACAAGCCTCAGGGGCTGGGGTTACACGCCTGAGCGTCAGTCTCCCCATGGCCACCTTGGCCACCAGGGAGCTGGAGGGGTTGGTGGGCCCACTTCACGGACGGCAAACGAAGGGCAGAGACCCACGGTGCTTGTCCAGGCTTGACTCCTCACTGGCGTCCAGCCCCACCCCCCCAACCCCTGCTGTGCCCTGAGAACCACACATAAGACCCAACTGTTTGGTGGGTTTCCCAGAGAAAGAATGATAGCTTATCAAATGTTTCCACTCTGCTCCTGATGACACATCGCTGTGAAACCCCGGTGACCCTACATGATCCGCCACTTCCTGGCCACAGAGGCGCTGCCTCTGAGCAATTCTGGGGCCACAGAGTCTGAGGAAGTGGCTTTGATGTGAGGGTGACAGGGCCGAGAGCAGTTAGAGACCGCGGAAATCTCCCCACCCAGGGACGGCCCCTCAAGTGGACGAGCCCTCCCGCCCAAGCCCTGCAGGAGCCCAGCCTCCTTAGACCCTTGGGGGTCTGGGGCCGCCAGGACCTCCCCACAGGCCTGGAGAGCCTCTGTACAGTCCAGACAAGGGGCTTGAGGAGGACGCTTCCAGGCCGGGCCACGCTCCCTGAGAGCCCAAGGCAGGGCCCCCGTTTCAGGATGGAGACCAGCTTCTCCCCTCAGGCCCCAGCTGGTGAGTGCTCCTCCGCAAAGGAGGGTCAGTGGGGCGTCCACTCTGTCCCCACTGTGGCCCAGCAGCACCAGCCTTGCTGTTTCCTGGAATTCTCCTTGGGGTGGCAGGAAAGGCCTCTGGCCACCATCCCGGGCACTGCTGCCCAGAGTGGCCCTCTCTGAGGCAGAGACCACGTGCTTCTCACCCAGTACCCAGTGCCACAACCCTTCATACACACACACATGCGCACTGGCACGCCTTCACACACCCGCACGCTCACGCACGCTCATTCTCTTGCAGTAGCTGAGTTCCACAGCTGAGCCGCCCTTTCCCAGTTTCCACCAGATGGAGCATTAAGACCTTCCGGTTTTGATTTTTAAAGTTTTGTGGCTCTAGACCAGCACAGTCCCGTAACATATAATGGGGCCATGTGTGTAAGTCTACATGAAACAGGGGAAAGTAATTTTAATACCTTTGAATTTAATCTAATATACCAAAAAAATCATTTCAACATGAAATTGATATAAGGAGTTATTCATGAGAAATTTCACTTTCCCTTTTTCTATTGTCTTCAAAACCAATGTGTGTTTCACTCCTCAGCACATCTAAATTCAGATACTAAATTGTTATCAGAAATTGTCGATCATACTTAAATTTCATAACATTTATAGTAAAAAATGTAAGTTGTCCCAAACATACTTGAAAGTTTTCAGTAACTGGAATTGAGCATCGGTTTAAAATTTTATATTGAACTTAAAGTTGAATCCAAGTGCTCTGTGACCGTCACGTGGGACTGAGTTTCAAAGGCCGCGTCACCACCCCCACCTGCAGGCAGCCCACCTGGGTTACTAGCCACGAGATGACATTATCAGCAAGGACTCAGAGACCAGACAGGCTGGGGCACCAGGTGGGCCCAGCCACCCTTGGAGGTCTGTACTGATGGGGACCTGGGGAGTCATGCAGTGAGGGGCCTGGCCCCCCGAAAACCTAGCTGGCCCCAAATCTTTCTTCCCCGGGAGCCCTGTGATGCCGTGGGGACCCAGAGTTCGGCTCTTCTTTCATCACCTCCTCTTCCTCTTCCACCACAGAGATCACCTGTGACAGCCGGGCCCCGGCTTTGCGTCCCCCACCGCCAGGCCCAGTCTTCGTGTTGGCACTGGATGACCCATATAAAACCCCATGACTACGACCCCATCCGTGGCCTAGGGAGTGGGAGGAGGGGCAGGGGCCCTCTGAAAACTGCAGGTCAGATCCCTCCCACCTCCCACACCTCCCCCTGCACGAGGATAATGGCCTGGAGGGAGCCATGTGTCCCAAACCTGGCACCGTCCCCTCCACTGGGTTCCAGCCCACTGCCTTCTCTCATCCCAGCTCCTTCTAGGACCTTTGCATGGGCTGCTCGCCCACCCTCATCCTCAGACCCCGGGCCAGGTGAGGGCCTGGGACGGGTGAGCACGTAGCTCCTTGTCACTCCTAAACGTACACTATCATGGCTTGTGACCGTGGTTAAATCTCAGGGGCAGCCGTCTCACCCAGTGGCACCTGCCTCTCCAGGAGGGACCTCTGGCTTTGTTCTCCACCGCATCCGGGCGCTAGGATGGGGGAGGAGTCGGAGAAGCACTAGAACGAATCAGTGGACAGAGATTTTGACAGAAGCTCTGAAACCCCTCCCCTGGGACCGCAGCCATCACCCTGGGGGGTGTAATGCTGCCATGCCCGCCGAGCTGGGTGGGAGAGACCGACACGGGCCCCGCACAGGCTCCCACACCCACTCCACTCCTCGCAGCTGGAGGTGGGCACACCCCAGCTGGGGGTCTTTACGCCGTGCAAGGAGCTCAGAGGTCCAGGCAGGAACTCAGGGCCCAAGGAACCTGGGCGAGGACTTTGCTCTGCTTGCTGACAGGTGTCCTGCTTCTCAGGCGTGTTGGGTCTGTGTAATGGGCTGAAATGCCCTTCTGTCCCACTGTCCTGAGTGTCTCCCAGGTCCTTCATCCGTTTGTCCAAAACAGTGTGTGAATCTGACGAGTATTGGGACTGGTGGGCACAGGGGTGGCCCTTGGGGACAGAAGAAGACGCATCCCTGGTCAGCACGGCACTCTCAGCAAAGTGCCCCAAACAGCAGAGAAGCTGCAGTGACCAGGAGCTAGCAGGGGAGCCGGGGCCAGCCCCACCCCTGGAGAAGGGATGCCCACCGAGACCCCAGAGTGGGAGGGCAGCCAGGCTGAGGGGTGGAAGGCCCCGGAGCAGACGCAGAGGGAGGGAGGACAGCAAGGCGGCCAGGAGAGAGAGGGTGCCTGAGCGAGCGGCCGAGTGACCGCAGATTGTACAGACCCTCCGTGGTGGGTAGAATAGTGGCCCCAACGAGACCCACGTCCCAGTCCTCAAAACCTTTCGCCTTACCTGGCAAAGGCTGTGAACCTGAGACAGGAGTTGATCCCGATGATCTGAGTGGGCCCATGAATCTCAAGGGTCCTGAGTGGAAGCAGGCAGGAGGGTCAGAGCCAGAGAAGACGTGAGAAGGGAAGCACATGTCAGGGTTTTGGGAGGAAGGGCCGTGAGCCGAGGAATGTGGCGGCCCCTGAGAGCTGGAACAGGCAGGACTCCCCCTGGAGCCTCCAGAAGGAACTTCATCCCGTGGACACCTGGAGCCCACTGGGACCTGGTGGGACTTGGGTTCTCCAGGGCTGTACCACGGTGACCGTGTGCTGTTCCAGCCCCGGGCTCGGGTGATTTGTCACAGCAGCAGCAGGAGACGCACCCCACCTTCAGGGACGGGTTCTCTAGGGCTATAAGCAGGACAGTGATCAGCCTAATCGGTGTTTCCTAAATGGGAGTGAGTGATGGGTCGGTGACCCCAGGGCCAGCGTTATTGATGGCTCACAGTGTCCTGGCACCCTGTGGTGTTGTCTCATTGACCCTCACTACAGCCCTGCTGGGTACCCGCCTTACAGAGAGACAAACTGAGGCCCAGGGCGCTCCCTGCATGCTGGCCCTCATGGCGGGCACTGGATCTCGGAGAAGCCTGGGTGGGTGGGTGCCGTCCGCAGGCATGCTCATGTGCCTTGTGTGGCTTTGTCAACAGGCTCTCTCCTTTAGTCCCAAGTGTGGCTGGGAATCCCCTCGCTCTGGAAGCCTGTCGCTGGTCAGGCTGGTCGGGCTGTCCCCGCTTCCATCTGTCCAGTTCAGGGGCTCCGTCCAGGCTGAGCCATGGGCAGCTTCCCAAGTGGCTTCTCTGGAGCATTTAGGAACCTTTCCTGGGACTGACGGAGCTTGACCGTGGGTGCTGGTGGGACGCCCACACAGGAGGGACAAACGCCCCAACCAGCAACAGAGGGAGCTGGGAGTGGAGTTGCATTTTCTGCTCCATCAGAGAGGAGGAAGGGGGGGTGACACAAGTATTCAGATCATCAGTGTCCACAGACACGAATGTCATCACACACGTGCATTAGGGATGGTGGTGTCACCTGTGCAGGTTGGGGAGCTCTGTGACTTCTGGACCTGCCCCTCCTGGGACTTCCAGGCTGGTTGGCAATTGTATTTTCTGCTCTAATGATGTAACTGATCCTGTTCCGGTAATTTTCCAGAGCTGAAACTTTCCTCTCAGGGCAGGAAGGACATTCAGTCACTGACAGCTCAACCAGAAACATTTCTACCCGACCAGAAGTCACAGCTGCCCAGAGCGGATCCAGGACGTGACTCAGCCCCACAAGGAAAGCAGGCAGCTCCTGGCAAGTCAGGGACATCAGCTGCTGCGGGGCTGCCATCGCAGGACCCCTCCGGAGCCAGGGAAGGTGGCCTGCTGGGCGGTCTGTCCGTGCCCCACCCTTCAGACTACATGCCTCTCTGGCGTTGATGGGGTACGGAACATTCCAGGGAAGGAGGCTCAAGTGGGCAAGCCCTCAAGACCCTGGCCGAAGGTGGGCGAGACGGCCGCTTAGGTAACCCGCTCCCAGTTCCCCTTAGGGGGGACGTTGGGGGAAACAGAAGTGCCCGACGACGCAGGCTTCTCTCAGCCCGGAGTCTCCGGGCTCGACTCTCTGCAGGCTGACAGTGGCTGTGTGTCCAGCTTCCCCCAAAATGACCCTGAGCCAGACCAAAACGAAAGAGAAGTGAAGTGTTACGCTGAACCTACGTCCAGGATGTCCACCCTCAGAGCACATAGCAGGGGGTCCCCTCCGTGCCCCCTGCCCTAGGGGCAGGAGGGCCCACATGGAAAGCGAAAGTGACAGTCCCACGTTCCAGTGGGAGCCCGCAGGACCCAGCCTTCCTGCTCCTCTTTCCCTGACCTGATAGCTGACACCTCAGCTTCTGCCTGGCACCCACGGGGACCTCCCGGCCAGGAAGCCCCTGGGAGATCTGGCCTGCTCCCGGGCTGGCTTGTTACGGCCACATAACGGAGTCTGTTCCTCTTTCGAGCACTTTCCGGGCAATTCAGTATTTGGATATTTTTAAGGGAAGTTCTTTATTATTATCCAAATATGTCACTATCAAAAAAGGGAAACGCCATCCAGACCACATTCCTGCCAGTTTCACCGGAAAGAGCAGATTATGCCGGCACTTGATGTGCAGACTCGGACGGGCCTCCGGCCCAGAGAGAGGAGCAGCACACCCTCCTGCCCATGGAGGGAGGCGCCCTGACTGTCTCCAGCCCCGATTCCTCACCAGGAGCACCAACAAGTGGGAACAATGCAGGCTCTGTCCCCAAGTCCCCACCTCCCCACGTCCCTCTGTCCCTGCCAGCCGCTGAAAGTCACCAGTGGTCTGAACAGACTCCACGGAGTCCACGCAGGTCAGCAGCCCAGGTGCGCCCCCCGAACCCCCCGCAGAGGCCTAGCCGTGCTCTCCTCCCCAGAAACGTGGGTAAAGATTTAGCCACTGGGACCCACCAGCGTCTTCCTTGGTGGGCTCATCCTAGGCACTCAGTCTGCCATGCAACAGGAAAATCCCACTGCTTTTCATCCTTCAGTGTACAACTTAACTAAGACAAATAGACAATGCGAAGCCAGTCCGGGGCGGGCCGCCGTGCCCAGGACAACAGCGGCTGGAATGCAATTTCCTGGTTGGGC
The DNA here is from genome assembly GCF_037783145.1 of Equus przewalskii. Lineage (NCBI taxonomy): Eukaryota > Metazoa > Chordata > Mammalia > Perissodactyla > Equidae > Equus > Equus przewalskii. The sequence goes on from NC_091851.1 coordinate 48,406,642, forward strand.
CTGGTCCTGCCGAGGGTGTGGTTGGCTCCGGAAGGCAGTGCCAAGAGCCTGGAGGCCGGCCAGCCTGCCTTGAGGGGTCGAGACACCAATGTGAAGCCGAAGCTGGAACTCAGAAGCGACAAGAAAGATGCATCTCTGTGAAATGGGAGCAGCCTCAATGCAACGCACCTGCAAGAGGCAGGTGTGGAGCAGTGCTTGGAGGCCCGACCAACCGCCCCAGGCCTGCACCCCTCCCCCAACCCGCCCTGAGCCAGACGGGGCTTTGTGCAAAGCAGCAGCTAGCTGAGCGTGGGCTGTGCCAGGCTGCTCAGGGATGGTTCCAGGGTGCTCGGTCAGAGTGAGGAGCCTGGGGAGGACAAGGGTGACAGAGAGTGGCACAGTGAACAGCAGGGCAGGCCCTCCTCCCCTGCAGCCTGGCCCTTTCTGGGTGTCCTTCCATCACAGAGCCTTCCTTCCTCATTCCAGACACCTCAGGGCCCACCGAGGCCTCAGACCAGGAGGTAGGGGGTCCTGCAGCCTAGGGCATGTCTGAGGGGTCAGGGGGAGGGCTGGCACGGGAGGTAAAGGTCCCATCCCTGCGTCCTCCACATCAGCTCTGCCTGAATCTGTCTTATTGATCTGGGTTCTGTGTGAGAGTTCAGTTCCGTCAGTTTACAGGTGGGGAAACTGAGGCCCTGAGGAGGCTTATGACTCACCCAGGGCCCCTTAAAGAGCAGGGACTGGGACATTCACAGCTTGGCGTTTAGGCCTCTTCCTAAGGGACCTGCCAGCTGGTGCTGTGTGGCCTGCTCCCAGACTCCAGCCAGCCCCCGAGCCCCAGTCCTGGTGTGTGGAGGAGGAAGCCTTCCGTCCACTCCAGCCGCTACTGCTGGGTCACCCTCATGCCTGGGCCAAGCTGTCCTTCCAGGAAGCCCTCCGGATGATGGGACCCAGGAACTTCCTCCTGACTCTGGGCATGAGTTAACCGCCACCCCCCCGCCCGGCCCAGGTAGAAGGACACCTGGGGAGAGGTCAGCAGCCTTGGCCCATCTTCTTGGGTGCTGCTGACAGCTGCCAGGATCGGAGGGACTATGCTGATGCTCACCCTGTCCCTCATGTCCCGGACGCCCTCTCCTTCACTGGCAGCTCCTTCCCTGTCTCGTCCCACCCAGAGGGCCCTCGGCCTTGGTCCTGGATGTATGCCACCCAATTGCCAGAGGTGACATCCCACTTCTCACCTCTGGGCCTGACTGTCCCTGAAACCCAGAGCTGAGTGCCCATCGTCACCTCTGGGTGTCCAGCAGATACCTCAGAGCTGCCTAACCCAGAAACTGGGACTTCCTCCCAGATCTGCGCTCCCCTTGTTCCCCTCATCTCATGGACGACCCTCTCACCTTCACGCCCAGCCCAACGTCTGCTCCAAGAGTCCTGGGCCCCACCTCTGAAACAGCCCTCCAGTCTGCTGCCTCCTCTCCACCCCACCTACCCGCGCCACCTCTTGCCTGATCTCCCTGCATCCACTCTGGTCCTCTGCCCCCACCAGTCTGACTCCATACCGTGACATCTCCTAAGAACACACTTCAAGTCATGTCACAACGCAGTTAAAACATTTCGGTGACTCTCCAGTGTTCTCCAGATAACGTTTGAGCTCTTTACCATGCTGTGGGAGGAGAGCTGGCATAAGGGAGACCTCCATACATCATTGTCACCGTGATCATCATCATTGTCACCATCACCACCACCACCATCCACATCATCACCACCATCACCACAGTTTGCCCACAAAGCAAGGGAGAGTCTCCCTAGAAGTGGGACCCAGGAGACGGACGCCTCTAGACAGCTCTTCTGTCACTGTGAGCAAGGCCTGGGCAGAAGGAAATTAACACCTCCCGGGCCACATAGAGACATACTGATGAAGGTTATGAGGAAAATATTTATTAGCACTCTGGGGGGTTTTCCATTTCTCTAATCTGAGGCAACCGGCTGTGAGTCACTCGTCACCAGAAGTTGAGTTCAGCAGGCCAGGCAGCCCCCACCTTGCTCAACCAAGAGTGAAGCCTGCCGTCTGGAGCCCCGACCGGCGCAACTGCCTTCTGCCGGCTCATTAAGCCTGACTGGTATCACTTTGTGTGGACAGACATGTTGTTTGTCCATTCGTCCTGCGATGGGCACTTTCAGGTGGCTTCTGCCTCTTGGCTGTTGTGAACAGCGCTGCTGTGAACACAGGTGTGCAAATGTCTTTTCAATCCCTGCGTTCCATTCTTTTGGGGTTATAGCCAGAAGCGGAATTGTCAGATTATATGGGAACTCTGTTTTTAGTTTTCTGAGGACGCATCAGACTGTTTTCCACAGGGGCTGCACTGTTGTCTGTTCCCATCAGCAGGTGTACTTTTTTTTTTTTTTTTGAGGAAGATTAGCTCTGAGCTAACATCTGCTGCCAATCCTCCTCTTTTTGCTGAGGAAGACTGGCCCTGAGCTAACATCCCTGCCCATCTTCCTCCATTTTATATGTGGGACGCCTACCACAGCATGGCTTGATAAACAGTACCATGTCCGCACCTGGGATCCGAACTGGTGAACCCCGGGCCACCAAAGCAGAACATGCAAACTTAACCACTGCACCAGCCAGCCGGTCCCATAGGTATACTTTTAAGAATCCCCCAGAGGGTAGAGAGGGGGGATGCGCTCTTGAGGAATGCTGACAGAATGCCCTGGAAAACGAAGTCCTAGGTGAGACCGAGCCTCCCTGAGTGGCTCCAGCCATCGCAGGAGCCAGGCTCCCGTGTCACCTGCTGACGTGGAGAGGACTGAGCGCTAAGGGCGGGAGGCAGGGGGCAGACCGGGATTGCGTCTTGGTGGAGGAGGGACTTCCAGATAAAGGGTTTCTCCGAGCTCTCCTGAAGCAGCCAGGACTTCTCTGGGACAGCCTCCCAGGACAGCGTCCAGCCAGGGGCCGGGACGCCCGGTGGGCTGGTGTCAGCTTCTCCGGTCTCCCACCCTGAGAGCCACAGCTCCCAGCGCGTCAGCTGATTCTCTCCCTAAGACGTTCTCTGGGTCACGTGGCTTGGCCGGCCATGCCTGCCCGGGGCAGCCCCCTCTCCTGGGAGTTGCGCCCCCACCCATCCAGAATCTCCCAGGGCCTCCCACAGCGGGTGGGGTAGGGTGGAGACACCTGCTCTGGGGGTCCTAGGCTTGGGATTTGGGGAGGGGAGGAGCATCCTCCTGCAGATATAAGGGGGCACGAGTGGAGCCTGGACTGGGGCTGGAGAGGCGGCGTGAACACGTTGGAGGCCATGGCCGCAGGAGATGGGGACTCCTGAACTCGGACAGGTCAGGGGTGGAGAAGTGGGGGAAGCAAGATCACCCCTGGGCAGAGCCCAAGTGACGTGTTGGATGGTGACACCACTGGGCAAGGAGGGAGGTAGGGAGAGGAGGAGGGAGAGACAGAGGGAGGAAAGGCGAGGGAGGAGCAGGAGGGAGGGGCTGCAGGTTTGAGGAGGAGGGGCTGGAAGGAGGGAGCCCACCCACGCTTCCCTGAGCGGGCGGCGCATTGGCTGACGACAACGCCGGGAGATGCTCAGCGCCCGAGGCTGGGCCTGGCTCAGGACAGGGATGTGCGTGGGAGGTGATGGCGGTGGTAATTGTTGGGTGCAAGAGGCCACCCAGGGAGCTGGTGCCACAGTGGAGAAATATCCTCTGCCTCGGGACAGGAGCCCATCCTCAGAAATGTGGAGTCCTGGGCCCGGGCTGCAGGCCCTCCAGGCTTGGCTGTGTGTAGAGAAGTCCCTCCTCCTGGTGCTTCCGGTGTGCTGAGCTGGGGGCATGTGGCTTCTAGGGTGCCTGGGCCCTCTGAGGATTCCTTAGGACAAAGGAACATGTGCCCTGTGGGCCAAGTGAGGGGCATGGAGGAAAAGTCGGCACTGCCACGTGGCGGGGCGCAGTGGCTGGGCACCTTGCTCTTGGAGGCATCAGTGCGGCACAGACGCGCCTCCTTCCGCAAGGAGGCCCTCGCGCCGCGTAAGGGCTGCCGGGTGCTCCTGTGCCAGTCTCCCACCATGTGTCCTCTTCTCCCGGCACGCAGACCAGGCGGCGTGCGGTGTGCTGCGTCAGGGGTGCCCTGCAGTCCTCGTTTTGGTAAGGCCTGCCAGGTTAGGTCCCCGAAGGCTGAGGTGGGTTAACCTACAAGCAGTCCTCATCGATGTCACTTGTGCCGGGTCCTTCAGGGACCTCTGAAACATTTTCCCCAGACCACAAGGAACAAGGCAAAGTGTGAGCACGTGCCAGCTCTGTGCTGACCAGCCAGGGAAGGGGGCACCCGCCGGAGTCCAAGTGGGGCTGTGGCCGTCAACGTGAGGGTGGTGACGGCACTGCTGATGAGGGTGTCACGACATGGACAATGTGGGCACAGAGTGTCGGGGAGAGGTCATCTCCCGAGCTGTGTGTGGCAAACGTGGACGGTGTGCCAAGACCAGGGGAAAATGTGAAAAGGAGGGAAGTAGGTGCTGTAAGTGCCCAAGTGGCTGGCTTGGGCCAGGAGTGAAATTTTCTCCTTAAAAATTTCCCTTAACGCTGTTAGGGATGTTGCTTTTGCAATAAATAAAATTCCTGGGACAAAAAGAGGAGGCAGAGAGAGAGAGACAAATGAGAAAGAGTGAGGCAGAGAGAGACAGACAGAGAGACGATGACACAGACAGGGCAGAAGAAAGCCTGACGGGGGAGGAAGCTCAGCTGGGCCAGGAGGGGGAATATGAGGCTGGGCCTGAGGAGGGGTCTGGGGTCTCTGCGGAGCCCTGGGGTGGGACGCTGGGGAGGGGCACAGATGTGACAGTGAGCGAGGGGTGGACCATGTGCTGAAGAGCAGCCTCGGTCTGTTCCCCTGGCCGGCTGACAATTCTTTATGAAATGCTAAAGGAGCGCAGGGGGGCACTGGTACTGGCCCCCGGCACAGCCCCCTGGAGCTCACATCCAGGGGGTCTGGTGTTGCACAAATACACACAGATCTGGCCAGGGGACCAGCGGGGACAGTGGCAGGCAGAGGAGACAGTGGAGAGAGGAGAACGGGAAAAGTGAGTGACTCCAGATTCGTTTTGGAAGGACTGGATGTGGGCAGACGGGGAGATCAGCAGCTCCAGGGTTCTCTCCTGAGCGGTCGCTGAGGAAGACGGGGACAGTGGGAGGGAGCAGGTTGGGACCGAGGAGCAGGCCCTGGGCCAGGACTGGGGTCTGGGAGACAACTGGAGAGGCGGCAGGGGACACGTGGAGGAGGCCAGCCGCAGGTCTCCGAGGGTGGAAGGCAGAGGATGCCTGGTGCGGACACCGGTTGGGGGCGTGTGGACAGAGAACAGCCAGCCTGGGCCCCAGTAATGCCCACCTCAAAGGTCGAGGGGACAGGAGGCCGCAGAGAAGGATGCCGGGCACGGGAGGGCTTGAAGGGCAGGCAGGCGAGTTCCGGGGAGGTGGCTGCTGTCCTAGGAAAGCGGGGCCTCAGTGGGGATCAGCAGGAGAGGGTGAAGGGCGGGCCCCCACGGCGTGACGCGAGTGAATGGCCCGGGGAAGGGCTCTGGTAGGGGTGCGGCTGTCTTACGAGGCAGAGGTGGAGTCTGCACAGAAGGAGGATATGGGGGGACCAGCCACAGTGACCGGGGTGCCCAGGTTTGGAGGTGACCTCAGCGGGTGTGCTGGCCCAGCTGGGGGAATCTGGAAGCGTTTACGGGAAGCATTTCCGGGGGAAGCAAGCCGTGTGACAGCAGAGAGGGGTCCAGCGGCCCTGGCCCAGCCCAGGTGTGAGGGGGAGCTGCTGGGGAGGAGGCGGGACAGCAAGGCAGGGCTGTCTCTGAAGGCCTTGCTGAGGAGGCCGGCCGGCACCTTCGGGTCCCGCAAAGCCACAAGTCACCCCGCTTCCTGTGATGGAATGGGCCATCTGGGATCCGGAAATTGAGCCGACTCTTCCAATGCCCTCCAGGTCTCCATGTTCCTGGGGTTGAATAGAACATTCAGGCCTCTCAGTGAGCCGGAAAATCACATTTCTACCCTGGGATGGGAACATGAAAATTCTCACCAGTGGGAAAGTGCCCAGCTGCTCCGCAGGGCGCTGGCCACAGGCCACGGCCCAATGGAGAGTTTTGAAAAGATTTCCTCACCACCAAGTGGGCTTAGATGCTGCCATTAACCCTCTCTGAGAACTCACCTGAGCCTGCCGGGCCCACTGGACTAGGACGTTTGGGGCAGAGCAAGTCGGCTCAAGCTGCACAGGGTCCCAGTGGCTGCCACGGTTCCCAGGCCCTGTGGACAGCAGATGTTTCTCGGGAAGGAACCTCAGGATCAGAGGGCACGCCTCTTCTGTGCCCCTGGCTCTCTCCTGACCTCTGCGGAGGGGGCTTTCGGTGGCCTCGGCCAGGAAAGGTTGGAGAGGGCCAGATCGGTCACTCTGCCCCGAGGCGAGGCTCTTCAGGGACACATACACCCTCTAGCAAAGTCCCACAGTCTCAGCTGGTCCCACGAGGGTCATCCTGGGCCTGAGGACCTCCGTCGGGGTCTCCTTCTGCCCGACGTGAGCTGACAAGTGCCTTTTGTCCTCTGGACTCGGTGGACCCTCCGAGGAGACAGGCCCGGCTGTGGATCTGCAGGTCCTCCACCCTTCATCCTCAGTGCCCACCGACTCTCATGGGCACTGCAGGGCCCTCCCAGACGTGCCATCTCCCTCCCAGCTATCTCCCAGTGCTTACTGAGCGCTGCCGGACAGAGCGGCCGCTGACTTGTCACAGCTCCGTCACTGGGTTAGAAGCCCTGGGGCTCGGTCTCCTGGTTGAGAATTTGTCCCTCCTTTTCCAGGAAGGCAGGCAGCTGGCAGATCACCCCAGAGGGGCTCTCAGGCCCCTGCAGCTCGTCAGCCAGTGTGGAGCCAGGTTGTCCAGGATGCCTGGCCACAGCTGCCCCTCTGAAGGTTGAAAAAGTCATGAGTTGGGAAGGAAGTGGACCAAGGGCTCAGGCCACTGACAGACCTGGCTGAGCCAGACCCATGGCTCTGTGAGCATGGCTGGCAGGAAAGGGCCATCCCAGGTAGCAGTTCGGGGACCGTGATAAGGCCAGTCTGAGCAGAGGGGACATTGGAGGCCAGTTCCAGGTTGTGGATGTCCAGGACGTCTCCCAGGGCTGGGGAAACTGAGGCAGCCCCTTGCAATCATGTCTTGTGAAGGTGCACCCCCTCCTTCCCAACCCCATGGTCTCGCTAGGTGTCAGACACTGGACCACCAGCTTGCTAGAAGGTTCTCCAGGGAGCATGCAGCATGACAGGGGTCACGGCAAGGCCTATGCCCATGAAATGGTAAAGAACTACAGAGCCCAGTGATCTGGCTTCTAGGCGTGGAGGAGACATGATTCTGGAGGACTTCCTGGAAGAGGCAGGATGGAGATTTGCTAGTCAGCAAAGGAGGATATTATCACGAAGAACACAGGGAGCAAGAGCAGAGGCAAGGTGTGGGGCAGGGGGACAAGCTGAGAGTGTCTGTGGTACAGGGAGGGTCCTGGCTGGAGTGGAGAGAGCAGTGGAGCCCCCAGGAGGACAAGGCCAGCAGGGCCGGCCTGGAAGGGAGCCAAGAGCCAGGCGCGGGTGTGAGCTCCAGCCCCGGGCCAGTAGGGGACACAGGACAAGGACACTGAACAAGGGCCGGAGGGGCCCGGGGCATCCAGAGGCCAGGCGCAGGATGGACCACGCCGGCTCCGCGGGAGAAGCAGATGCTGCCTGCCTCTCTGTATCCAGCTCTGCCCCTTCCTTGGGCCTTTTGCTCCTTTTTGTTGATTGCCACGAGTAGCAGCCAGGACACTTGGCTCCTGAGGAGGTGGCAGCTTGGGGGAGAATATGCTGAGGGCAGGGCCGTGGCAGCCCCCACAGTTTGCTGCAGTTCCCAACAAAATAAAACATGACGAAGTGCCCAAGCAGGGCTGCAAACAAGTGTCGATAATCTGAATGTTTGCGTTTAATGTTTTTAATTCAAAAATACGCTCCATGCAACATAATCTTGCTGGTCACAAGGCAGTTACCGCGTTCGCGGATAGTACGGTGCATCACAGGCGGGCGGGCTGGGCGGGAGAGCCAGGAGGAGGGTGTGATGGCCTGTCCCAGCAGGGCCCGCAGCCTCACGCCGAGCTGTGTTTGAAACTGACGTAAGCACTCACCCACTGTGAGGTCCTTCCGGAAGGTGAGGTCTCCGCCAAATGGGCCTTCTGACCTCCCTCCACCCCCAGACCGGCAGGGCAGGCGCTGGGCAGGCCTGGGCACTTCCGAATGCCCTCTGTCTGGTGAAGACATTTGCCTCTTTATAGAAGCGAACGCAGAAAGACCACACAAGTGGATTCACAATTAAATTCAAATGATCCTTATAGGGAAATGCTGGGCAGCCGAGGCCCTGGGTCTGGACAAGGGCTGGCTCTACGGGCCCTGGAGCCTGGCACAGCTCTTCCCATCGCTCCCACAGAGCCCGTGCCACCAAGCCACCCGCACCCAGCTGAGCTTCTCCCCACTCCACTGAATCTGCCTTTCCCAGAACTTAGGGTGCCCCAGGTGCTCTTGAATGGTACCCTCAGAGCTCGATGCTGTCTGGCCAGGCAGAGAAGGCCAGACTCCCTCTTTCTGCACCCAAAACCTAATCTCTAACTCCAGGATCTCTGAGCAAGGACCAGTCAGTTGGTGGCCTAAAGAGAACATGATGCTGCATCTGCTGCCCAGACACCAAAGCCTGAGCTGTCATCGGTGGAATAAGCCAGATCCAGAAGCTTGTGGTTGAGGGTCTCTGTTCACCCAGGCCCAGAGCTCCCATCACCACCCAGAGAAGGGCAGCCTACGCTGGCTTCTTCAACACATGTTATTTCCAAGTGACTTCTCCATGCATCTGTAACCCCAGGAAGAGTCTGCGCAGTCCACCAGTGCTTTGGAAGAAGGCCCGGGACCCGAGCAACAGAATCAGATTCCCCAGCACTGCTAATTTTTTTTTGTCTTTTTCAAGAATTGAAACCTTGCCTCCCAAGAGTCATCTTGCTGTGGGAGACACAGAGACGGAGGGACAGTAGGGTTGTTTGTGGCCCAGTGTCAGCTACTCACAATTTGCCAGGTGGCTGTCACCCAGACAAGTCAACAGGCATTTGTAGAGAGCTGGCCAGAGTCCCGGCCTGGTGAGGCCAGCATCTCAGTTCACGTCAGGTGAGCAAAGCAGCACAGAGTGGAACATGGAGATTGCTGCTAGTGACCGTGACAGCTCGCACGGAGGGCTTATGCACAAGCGTCACCAGCACAGTGCCAAGAACTGTGGGGGTGGGGGGGAAACTGAGGCCCAGGGAAGCTAATAAAGTGTCCCAGGCAAAGGTCAGCAAAGTGGCCATAGAGGGTTCCAGGGCCCTCTGGCCACACCCTGCTCTGAAGGGGCTCTCCCCTCCTGCGATGGAACTACAACTTTGAGGGCAGAAAGTGCTATTTACCATCAGTGGACTCTTGCTAACAAAGACCCTCCCAGTGGCCCATGCCCTCCCCTTGCCTGACAATCTTAATCCTGCCATGAAACTCCACCTTCCAGGAAGTTTGGAAAACTCCGGGCTGAGTCTCTTCCTGGGACCACTCTGACCTCATGCTTCTCTTCGTTATAAGCCATGTACCATCTGTTAGCCCACACCCGGACTGCGCCTCACCTAAACATAGCATCTAGTAGATGGAGAGAGCTCACACACCTGTACTCTGTACCTGAGGACACAAAGCTGTGTTTTGCCTTGAGCCAGATCAATCCCCTTATCCTTCAGCAAAATCCTCTTTCTCATGCAAAACAGTGAAATCAAAACCTTAAGTATTTTTTAAACTTTCTCCGGAACCTCCACTGCACAGTCACAGCCTCGACTTTGCTGCAACGTGTCTTCATCGTTTGTGAGATTTGGTGTCGATTGTAATTAGGTCGAAAGGCCATGTTGGGAAATCAAAAAGGGAAGAACATTGGCAGTTTCATGTGATTCAACTAATACATATGCAAAACTCACCAAAACAGAAATGACCACGAAACAGCACGTTAACATGAGATTTTAAGTATTCTTCAATAAAGCATTCCTAGCTGAGCTGGTCACTTTTGGACTCCATGCCTGGTGTCCCATTTTTCAGGCCAGACCCCCGGACAAGGGCGTCAAGGGTCAGGGGGCACTTCTGGTTTGGCCATTAACCCGTCCCACGCCCTGGAGAAAGTCTTTCTCTCTCTCTTCACTTCTCTTCCCGTCTGAGGAGGGGATGCGCTCCCCGGAAGCTCGATGCCCTTAGAGCCGGCCGCAGGTCCGGGGGAGAGGGCTGTGTCAGTACCAGCTTGCACACTTCAGCTCTTTGGGGTGCCTCCAAAGATGATGTCAGAGAGCAGTGACTGACCACAAACACGTAAAGCGGCCATTCGAGCCTCCTAGAGATTCCCCGACCGGCAGCAGAGCGTCCCCCGCAGGACCATGGAGGCGGGGGGGTGGGGGGGGAGTGGGGGTGGGGGAGGAAGCAGTGGGACTTGGGTTCTTTCCTTCTTTTCTTTTAATTATTTTCTCGGCAGACAGAACCCTGCCGGGATAGAACTTACTGAGTTCGGAATGTTCCAGGGCACGTTCTCAGGCTGCCCTTGTGCTCAGAGTCTGCTGTGCTCTGTGGGTGACCTCTCGGGCTCCTCCCTGCCTCTCCTAATTCCTCCGAGGGGAGGAAGACAGGGAGAGAGCTCTTTTGTCCCCCTTCGCAGCCCAGGGCACGACTGTGCGACTGTGCGGGCTGCAGGGGACGTGGTCTCAGGGCACACAGGCGCTCCCGGGGACCCTGGACGTGCCTGGGCACCGGGGGCCTTTGAAGGTGGAAAGTCTGCGTTTTGCATTAACGTGCCTCAAATGCTTGCTCCCGATTTACCTTTCAAATCATTCCTGTGGACCCCTGGTAGGGAGACTGTCCAACGTGACGGCCAGTTTGGTGGGGCCCACGGGGAAGGGCCACAGGCCCAGGCTCCTTAGGGGCCTCAGGGCCAGCATTTCCCGGAGGTGGACAAGGACCCCTGTGGCATGTGGGGGAAGGGGCGGTGCCCAGACAGCCCTGCCAACAACAGCGAGTCACAGTGGGAGCTGGGTTCTTTCCTCCCTTTTCATTCCACCGAGCTGATCACATCCAGGAGAAAGTCTCCGTGAGTGACAGGCCATCCTTAACACCTGTCTGGCACTGGCCAATGCCCTTTTGCAAACAAACAGGGAGCAGGTCTGAGGCTCACAGCCCTTAGTACACAGCTGTATGTGGCTAGGATTTAATACCACTTTCTGTTTTTTCTTATCTATTTGTATGGTAACCTCTCTATGGTAATGACACAGATTTACCTTTTTCAAAATAAACCTACCCTTTTAGTAAAATACATGTGTTGTTCAAAGGAAAAACACTGTGAAATAATGGTTTCAAGGAATATGATCCAAAATGAAACCTGGAAACACTGAGTCAAATCCTGCTTCCGACATTTGAAATGCTTTCACAGCATCCCCATCAGAAGGTCAACTGTCTCTGCTCACATGCTTCTCCTGACAGGGAGCTCACTACTTATCAAAGTCATCTCTGGTCAGCTCCACTGGGCATTCCTGCTCCCGGCAGGTTCCCCCCTGAGGCCAGGTCTGCAGGGCAGCCAGAGGCCCTCTCCTCACAGGGCAGTCTCTGCAGAGCCTGCGCCACCTCCTCCCGGCGCCCTCTTCCTCCCGGTCCCCTTGCAGTTCCTCTTCCTCTTGGAGGAAACTTCTTCCTCTTGGAGCAACAGCTGATGTTTTCTTCTCTTAAAGGGAGGTTCCAGGAATAGAGGCCAATATTCCAGGAGCAGCCACACCTCGCCCCGGTTTCCGGGAATGGAGGCTCACGTGGAGACAGCCTAGAGCCCCGAGGACATCACCAGGGACGCCCAGGACCAGACTGAATGGGCACAAGCCCCACTTGGAAGGAACGGCATTTCATAAATAGCTGTGGGCACGTGGGCGTGCTCCCATGAGCCCCAGCACCTCCTCCCCAGGCTGTGCCTCTCCTCCGCTCCTCCCCTCCCACCCCACAGGAAGAGGCCGGCCCCTGCAGCTCCTCTGTGGTCCCAGGGGTAGCAGCCTGCTGTCACACTTGGGTCATTTCTCCCTTGCCCAACTTATCTCAGGATTCAAACACACACACAGTTAACTTTTGTAGACTTCTTTTAAGATAAATTCACTTTATGGAAACTAAATAGAAAATAAATTGTGGAATGGTATTGTGATCAGCTGTTGATACGTTAACTTGATGACCCTGATGAGCCCTTATCTGCAGCAACCTCATCCCGGTTTCATTTCATTTAATGTTTTCAACAGCCCTTTGAGGAAGCCCTATCATCACCCCAGCCTCCCCGGTTCTACCGGGGGAGGAAACAGGCTGAGAGAGAGCAAGCAACTTGTTCAGGGTCACAGAGCAGGAAATACTGGCAGGAATTCAAACAGGACCTCCTGTTGATGGCCATGGGCCTGGTACCCCGCTCCTGCCTGATATCAGTGCTGACGTCAAAAAGAGCACCATTTTACCGAAAAGGCAACAGGCGGGAAACACTGGATTCCCCAAGCGGGTGCCAGCCTCACCATGCGCCCAGGGCGCGTCCCCACACCGGCGCCCTCCCAACTCCCAGGGGTGCCGGGGGCGCACTGGAAGGGGCGCGCGCAGGTAGAGCGTCTGAGGCTGGATCTGGGGGCCAGACCAAGGCCTGCAGCGAGCTTGGCGGGGCCGCCGCTCTCCCGCCCCGCCCGCGGCACCCCTGCGCCTCCGCCCCGGCCCCCACGCGGCCATTGGTGGCCTTTCTGAAGAGGTTAGGGCGGGAAACCTGACTCCCTCCCACGTCCTCGGCCCCACACCCCTGGGTTCGAATTGTGAGTCAGTTCGAAACTGAGTCGCCGCGTGGCCCGGGGAACGGACTTCACCGCTCAGCTCTCTGTTTCCCGGCCTGTAGCTCCAGGATGCCGGGTCTCTCGGGGCTAGGGAGCGATTACTCAGCGGAAGGCGCGGGGTGCCGTGCCCGGCTCCGAGGGCGCCCTCGGTTCCTGGGCGATGGCCACCTGGAGGGTGGAGAGGTGCAGCAGCCTGGGGCCCCAGTCCCTCCGCCCCGCCCCTCGCCGGCTCGAGTCGCAAGCCCCTTCCTCTCTGCTCCGCCCCCGGCCCCGCCCCTCGCCCCTGCATCCGCGCCCGCTGCCGCCCTGGCCCAGGCCGCGCGCTCCCGCAGCTGTCACTTTAGTGGGCGGGCCCGGATGCTCTGGGGGGCCGGGCTCCGCTCGCAAGGCGCAGCCATTGGCCCGAGCAGGGGAGGCCAGGCCGCCGACTGTCTGCGACGGGGGCGGGCCGCGAGCGGATGAATGAAGCTGGAGTGGGCTGCTAGAGGACCGCCAGAGCCTGGTGCGCAGCGCGGCGGCGGGGCACCTGGAACGGTGAGTGCTCCCCCGGGCGAGGGCCGCGGAGGGTCGGGGCGCCCAGGTTCGCCGGGCCGACATGCTGACGTGAGGAGCGCAGCAGGTGCCCGCGGATGTTGGGCAGGAGCCAGCCGGATCGAGGTGGCGCCGGCGCTGGCGCGGCTGGGGATGCCGGGCGGGGCGGGAGGCCGGGCCCCGGCAGTGTGCCCAGAGCCGTCCTCGGACGGGAGGGCGGGACCAAGCGCGGACCAGCGCCCGGCAGCCCGGCTGCCTCTGGGGAATCAGACGCAAACTGCATCCCCCTCTCGCTGCCAGCTCTCCAGGCGGGAAGCCTCCGAGGAGACAGGCGTAGAAGGAAGGGGATGAGCAGTGGTTGGGGCTCTGGCGGAGATGGAGGCAGTGGCCAGGGCAGGTAGCCTGGCAGGTGGCGGGGCGCGCACCCTGGCACAGGCCACGTGAGTCGGGCTGGGGACAAACGCGCCTCCCGGAGCTCCAGGGTTGCGGCGGGCCCCCACCTCCGGCGTATGCGGCTGTGCTGAGTCAAGGAGAAGATCGTCAGCACAGAAGTTTCTCGTGGGCGGCCGCGCTTTGTTCGCACCAGCCGCGCTCCAGGCACCTGGGGGAGGGGAGCGCGGGCGGAGCCGCCTTCGCGGGGCGGGCTACCCGGCCAGGGCATGGGGCGGGTCCCCAGCCGCGGAGACTTCCGCCGCGCCCCTGTCCCCACCCTGCCACCGGAGGTCCCCGTGCCTGGCGCAGAGCCTTGGCTGGGCGACCCAGGCGCCCCGGGGTGTGGGCAAGGGGAGGGGGAGGATGGAAACGAGAGTGCGGGCCCACCCTTGACGCCTGGTGGACACACTTGACCCCGGACCGGGAAACCGAGGAACCCGGGTCAGACGCAGGGACTTGCACCTCCTGGGAGCGGGCCTCTGCCGGCAGAACCGTGTGGGGAGAAGCTGGCTCGGGCAGTGTGGGTCAGCGCCGCTGTCAGCCTCGGCTGCCAGGCCTGTGTCGGTCTGACACGCTAATGCCCGCGGTAGTTTTCCACAGGAGGGCACCAGCCTCCCAGTCCGGCTCCTGCTCTGCTCTTTGGAACTTATCTTTCCTCTGTCTAATCAGAGACGGGCTCGGGGAGCCCCTCTGGGACATGAGAGCCCCAGCCCGGCCACGCTGCTAAGTTTTTATTTGGGGCAGGGCAGGCACGTGGACTTCAGAGGAGGGCCAGCGCCTGGTTTTACCCACTCCGTTTATGAATCTGACGATAGCCATCACATTACTGACGACAGGAGCTGTTTACTGACCAGTCAGCATATGCCAGGCCCTGTGCCAAGTGCCTTGAGTAGTATCTCATCTAACCCGCACAACACCAGCAGGAGGTGGCTACTGTCCCACCCAGTTTACAGAGGAGTAAACTGAGGCATTGAGCCATTAAGTGACTTGCTCACCATCACACAGCTAGTTCGAGGTGGAGACGTTTGAATCCAGGTTTGTGTGACTCCAGACATCTCACAGCTCTGTCTCTGGTGGGGAGAATTCGACCCAGGAGAGCCAGGAACAGTGTCCCAAAAGGTCGGCCTGCAGCTAAGGGGACAGGAGCCTTTGGCCAGCATAGCCAGTATCGTGGGACGTGGAGGGTCCTCTCGGGGAGCAAGCGTGCAGCGCTGGCTTTCCCACGTGCTGCTGCGGGGAGAGGAGGAAGGGCCTGTTGCTGGGCCCCATGCTCCTAGCAGCCCTGCATCGGGACCTGTGTCGCTGTCCTGCTGGGTAGGGCCGGCGGATACTACCTGGAAGTTTTTCATCGAGCTGCTTTGTTCTGGGTGGCTGTGACCTCCTCCACAGCTCCCTGGGTGTGGCCCGTGAGCAGGTGCCAGGTGGCTCCCAGCCGAGTTCCTCCCTCCGCCGTGGTTTGGTGGCCGGTGCCTGGAGGTCGGGCAGAAGGGTCGTGTGAGTGGAGGTCTTGGGACTGTCCTCTGTCCTTGTGAGAGGGCCTGACTGCAGGCGACTCAGCCCAGAGTCGGTCTCCCGGGCCTCATCGGAGCCGTGCCTTGACAAACCCAAGGTTGCAGCTTGGGTTCCAGCTCAACATCTGGCTTCCGAACAGCAAAGGTTTCCTCAGCTCCTTGTGAAATCTGAGTTGAATGACCAGCTTAGCATTGTCTCTGAAATGCCGTCCATCTAGAAGTCTCTGTGAGTGTTACTCCATTTCCCAGGACAGCACTGCTGAGCCAGTATAAATTCACAGCTCTGTGGACTCATGCGCTGGAGCGAGTCTCTGCCGACTGTGCTGTTTGACCTGGGGCCTCCCCGTGGCTCACGGGCAGGTCGCCGGCCCAGAGCCTGGTGCTCGAGGATGAGAGGGAGCTGGGCTGGGGCAGCTGGCCAGCGGGGGACCCAGAGGACTGCCCAGTCCTACTCCTGCTTCCTCCGTTGTTTCGTCCAGCTGGGTGTGGACAGACACCATGAAAATATTCCTTCCGAAGCCACCTGGTCTCCTGCTCTCAGGCATGGCAAAGAGCTCATTGTCTGCTTTTGGAAGGGGATATACAATAATCCTCAGAACCTGAAGGCTGCATTTGTTCCGGACATCCAGCTGCTTGTCTGGCCGTGGTGTGGTCGGGGTGGGTGTGGGAGCTGACCACAGGGCAGGACCCAGTCTCCAGCCTGGCAGGTAATCAGACAGGCTTCCAGGATTCTGCCTCTGAGCAGGAGGGAGGCACCAGCTCAGGCCTCATGTGACTGGGCTGTCGTGTGACTTAGTGGAGCCCAGGCCCTGCTGGAGGAAGAAGAGGAAACTGGCCTGGCTGCCAGCTCGCTGGACCCCAGCTTGCACCCCCCCTAGGCTGTTCGTGAGGACTCGTCCTGCTGCTGGACCTGCTCAGCCCTCAGCCTGCTGTCCTCAGACAGCCCTCATGTTCCCCCATTGGCCGCGGCTCAGCCCCTTCCTGCCAGGGTTACACAGAATTAGCCTCTCGGACCACATTTCCAGGGGCAGGTGCATGCCTTCACAGACCA
Source organism: Equus przewalskii (assembly GCF_037783145.1). Classification (NCBI taxonomy): domain Eukaryota; kingdom Metazoa; phylum Chordata; class Mammalia; order Perissodactyla; family Equidae; genus Equus; species Equus przewalskii. The sequence goes on from NC_091851.1 coordinate 48,423,058, forward strand.
CATGTCTTTTGCAAAAGCCACTCACGGTGTGGCCAGTTGAGGCCCACCAAGGACCAAAGGCAGAGCAGGGCTTCCTGGCCAAGGCCTGGCAGGCTCCACTTATCAGTGCCCAGAGAGTCGCAGGCTCACGGGCTGTGGGGCCGTCAACAGGTCTTCTCCTCCCACACGGGCCCGGCTCCAAGTGAGCACCCTCGCCCTGGGGGCTGCCTTTCTCCATGGCTTTTTGATCTGGGAAGACTTGGAGGTAGCTGAGGCCTCGCCCCTCGGCCCAGCCAGAGAGGGTGTGAGCTGGCGGGGCTGAGGGTGGTGCCTGCTCCCGCCCCAGGCTGGCGAGCAGTTTATTGTGGGGTCTACCTCTCAGCAGGCACTGTGGGCCTGATCTTTGGACCCACAGGCTCATCCTGTGGACAGAGCCACCTCCCCCCAGCACCCCAAGCCCCGTGCGGCCCTTCTGCAAGTCTGTGTTTCTCACAAGCCCCACGTGGTGTCCAGACCCACTGTGAGCAGAGGGGCTGGGTCTTCCCCTCGGGGACCCACTGCTTCTTCCCTATGATGTCACGCCCCTGTTACAGTGGAGAAACTGAGGCCCAGAGAGGACTGAGGGGGGAGCGCCTGCCTGGCTCCAGGCAGCCCCTGTGCGTCCTCCCCCTGCGCGTGCCCCTGCATGGCACGGAGACTGGCTTTGTTTCCAGCCCCAGGGGTCAAGTGTTAGGGGTCAGACGGATGAGTGAACTTACACACGCCTCCCTCTGGCTTCTCCTGCCCTCCCCACACTCCTGGGCTCGGGCCATGGGGACAAGGGTGGGAGCAGGAATGTCTGTGCTGAGACAGCAGGACACTCCCTGAGGGACAGGCCCTTTCATGCTCTCTCAGACAGTCCTGCATTGTTAGCCTCCATGCAAAGCAGCTGACCTCCCACCCGCTCACCTGCTCATGGTCACCAGGTATGCAAATCGGGTGTACCGTGCACTGCAGTGGCCACCTAGATCCTGCCACCAGCATCCGCTCTATGAATAGCTTTGAGTCTCGTCTCCACTCCCGGACTCATAGGAAGAGGCACCAGGATGGATGTAGGAGGCCAGAGAAGGGAGCTGCCTGCAGAGTCCCCAGGTCATGAGGGGAAAGACTGAGGTCATGAGGGTGGGGGTGGGGGGGGGAATGGCCTGGGTGGCAGGGGCTGTGCAGGAGCCCAGGCAGGGGCTGCCATGTTGGTGCAGGCACGTCCCAGTGGCATGGGTTGCCACTGGCAGCCTCAGAGCCATCAGGTGCAGCGAGAACCTACTGGCTGGAGCATAAAGAGAAGGAGAAATGAAACCTGTCATTCTTCCCCTCCTGCTGAGTTCTGGGCGGGGTTCTGGGGGAGCCTGGGAGCAGCCCTACTGTTCTGGCCTGAGCTGCTGGAGCCAGACTATCCCACAGGAGCCAGGCCGACAAGGACCAGGGGCCACCAGCCAAGGCTTAAAATATTGCTCTCAGTAATCCTGTGTCCTTCCTACCTGCCCCGCTTTGTGGACAGCCTCCAACTGGGAAATGAGTCCATATACGGGGCCCTGCATGCGTGAGCACCCTTGGACATCAGTGAGCAGAGACGGGGTGTGTGTTCCGGCTGGTTCAGGCCTTTGTTGACGCTGGATCTCAGTTCTCACAGACCAGGCTGTGGGGAGCCACCCAGTGGGGCCACTGGCTTCTCACAGTGCAGCTGTCAGGGGCTCGTGAGGAGGAGGTGCAGGTGGAGGTAGGGGGGAGGTTTGGAAAGAGGGCGTGCTTTGAGGTGCAGCTGGTGGGCCAGGCCAGTGTGTGGGAGTCGAAAGAGAACTGTGGTCTCCTTCTAAAAGAGCGTGCATGTGCACATGCGCACACACACACACACACACACACGCGCACACACACACGCACGCACACACACACGCACACACGCACACACACACGCACGCACACACACACACACACGCACACACGCACACACACACACCCTCCCCCTCCCCCGATGCCCCAGGTGCAGAGCCCTTGGCTGGAGGCGCCGGCTACACATGATCCTCCCCGCTAATCGCCCTCACCTAATCCCGCAGGGCTGTGACTCTCCCGAGGGCCTGAGGGCCTCAGGCAATAGGAGGGCGACTCCCAGGATGCCCTCCTCCTACCTCTCCCCTGCCCGGGGACAGGCCGGGGGATGGGATAAACTCCCCTGAGAGTGGGCGCCCTGCCTGCTTGCAAGGGCTGCGTGTTCACTGTGCCCTGGAGGTCGCTGCACGAGGAGGGTCGCGCTCTCCTTGGACATGAGGAGGGGATTTTCAGCTTCTGCGCCTCTCAGGCCAGGAGAGTCATCTCAGGCTTCACTAGAGCTTCTCCAGCCTCAGATGGTCTCCCACGAGAAAGCGGCAGGGAGAGGTCAGGCTGAGAGGTGAGCAGGTACCCCAGGGCCCGGCGGCCACAACGGGCTAGGGCTAGGGGTGGGGGCAGTGGGCAGAGCCACCAGCCCTGTCCCCTCCCCAAGAGGCCCCCTTCTTGTGCCATCTTGGTTTGGGGGTCACGTGGCTGGAGCACCCAGGAGACCTTACCACTTGTCCAGTGTCAGCGGTCGAGCACAAGCCGTGGGGAGCATCTGGCTGGGTGGGGAGAGTGACCATCAATATGTGGGGTGAAGGACTCACCTCCCCTGATGGGGGATTTCAGTGGGTCTGTGTGTGCATGGGAGAGGGCCCAGCCAGCACCAGGCCCACGGAATGTTCGTGCACAGCGATGGTGGTGGTGGGCATCCTGTCAGATGTCTTTCCCCACAGCCCTGTCCCGGGCCTGGTGGCAATGTGGGCTTGGCTCCAGGCCACCTGCCTCTCACCTCCACCTGCTCTCCACAGCCTGTGCGGTTCGGATTTGTAGCCGTGGGCAGCTTGGGTAGGGGCTGCAGCTCGTCATGGATACGATGGTGTCCTGGGGGTCCCCGAACCCCAATGCCAGCAAGGACCCCCCTACAGCAGGGGTTGGAATAGAGCTGCTGCTGTGTCAGGCAGGGCGCCCCAGAGTAACACAGCCAATAGGACAGAGATATACACACATATAAAGGTTTATTATAAGAACTTGGTCCATGCGATTCTGGAGGCCAGCAAGTCCCAAGATCTGCAGTTGGCAAGCTGGGCCCAGGAGAGATGAAGGTGTGGTCCCAGTCTGAAAGCTGGACTCAGCCGCTGTGACCAAAATGCCCTTGTGCCCCGTGTCAGTCCACTGACTGCAGGACCACGTCTGGAGCAGAATCTGCTTCCCCCAGTTTCCCGACAGAAGGGCAGCAGAGCCATACATCGCTGCCTAGACGCAGCCACATGAGATCTTGGTACAAACTCGGCACTTTCCTCCGGAAAACCGTGGACGCAGGACTGTCCTCATGGCTGTGAGATTCCAAGTGTCGCACAGCCTAGACTCGCTCAGGATCCGGCCCCCTCTGCTGCTGGGGGGGGTACATCCCAGGTGCCACCTGCTCCATCTTCAGCCCGAGGGCCCAGCCTCCCGCTTCCTGACTCTGCTGTTAGGGGCCAAAGCCTTCCAGAGAGAATCCGGCCTTCCAGCCAGGAATGCGGTACCTGGAGCAGAGCTCTGGTGTCGTGAAAGATTATAATAAACACTCGAACAGGCACTGTCACCCGAGAGCCGACTTGATGGAGAAACGGCACCATCACAGACAAGGTGGGAGGGCACCCCACAGTCACACGGCTGTGGGTTCAGGAGACTCGTCAGAGGCCGGCTCCTGACGGAACTCAACCTGTACGGCTGCAACTGCCGGCGGGTCATCCGGCTAACAACTGAGGTCGGGTTTTCAATTTGCTACTTGAAGTGTATGTGGTGTGTGATTTTGAGTTGAGCTTTAAATATTCATGTCACATCCATAGCACTTAGTTCAGGTAACATTTTACCACTGGAGGTCTGACCCTTCCTGTCCGTCACTAGTCTGTCAACTGTTTCTCCTGCAGCAGCTGGGCTGAGGGTTAAAGCAGTCCAGCGTGGGTGGGGAGTGGGGAGTGGGGAGTGGTTTGACGCCACCAATACCTTGGTCTGCAGCTTTTGGATCCCTTACTGGGAGCACTGACCTGGGATTCCAGAGTCCTCATCAGCACTGACCCTCCATCCCCACAGGCCACTGCATACCCTGCTTCCCCGGCCAGCCCCTTGGCTGGTTTTGGGTCCTTCCCTTTGGGGTGTGTCCCCACCCAGAGATGAGGTCCAGTGCCCCGTCATTTGCGTGTGTGTGAAGGTGCAGGCGGTTATGTGTGCACACGTTGGTGTGCATGCACACAGATGTATGTTGGTACGTGTGTGTGTGCATGTGCACGTGCATTGAGAAAAAATACTAGAGGAAAGCATACCACGGGGTTGACGCATCACAGCCTCTGGGCCTTGGAATTTCGGGTGAGTTTGGGCGTTTCTCGTATTTTCTGCATCTCCAGGTGGCAGCCTGTCTGAGTTGCAGGCTACTGGGTGGCAGAGCTGCCCTGTCCCAGGGCTTGTCGCTCTCATCCAGGCTGCACGTGGCCATCGAGTGCTTGCGGTAAATGTGCAGTAGGTCCGTCCTGGCTCCGTCCCGTGAAGGGGAGCATCGCCTTCTGCTCCTCCTGAAGATTTGCCCGTCCTTCTCTAACACGAACATCGCCCTTCCTTAGGTGTTCTCTTTCCAGCTCCTCTCGCGACCTCGCCTGCCGTGCCAGCTTGCACAGAGGTGGTGGCACTATAAGTAAAACGCCGGGCTTGGGCCTGGGCACCCGGGGAAGGGCTGCAGTAGAATTTCTGCTGCCCACGCACGGCCTCCAGACACGGCGGCCGACGCCTGCCAGCACCAGTTTCCAGGGTAAACAGCCGGCCCCATGTGTAAATGCAATTGGTCATGGGTCTTTCAATAAAATGTCAGCGGGGACGGCTGTGACACACGCACAGGGCTCTGGAGCCAGACAGTGTGGGTCGAGTCCTAACGGCTGCTAGGCCGGCTGTGTGGCTTGGGGCAAACTGCTGATGACCCCTCTGGGCCTGCTTCCCTTCCCTGTCGGGGGGGCCAGGGCCAGGTGTGCACCAGCGACCTGCACACAGCCTGGAAATGTGTGGCAACATCGTGGGATGGTGCCGAGATATCCCGTGGAGTGGGGTCTTCAGAGCTTACCATGTTCCCCGGCCAGTGACATTTGCACCCGCAGCCCCGCCCAGGGAAGGCCAGAGAGGAGCCCTGGGGGGAGGCTTACGTCAGCTAAGCGGGCGCACCCTTCTACTTGCACAGAGGAGCGTGGCGGTGGCCACTCGCCTGCTGCCTCGGTGAGGTGGCTGTGCCGAGAAGGCCAGGAGCAGGCGGAGGTTGTGGCAGAAGCACCCGGAACCCCCAGCCCCTGGGCTCGGTCCACGGAGGGTGGGGAGCGAGGGCAGCCAGCGCTGTCAGATCTCTTCAAGTGCCACACTACATCCCAGACCTGGGTGCGGCCACTGTGGACACCCCTGCTATCAGCCTGGGTTGGTTCCCAGTGTGTCTGCAGGGACGACACAGGATAACGATGCTCTTTTCTTTAAAAAAAAAGCAACAAACTAAAGCAGCCACCTGCCCTCCGAGCACAGAAGTGTCTGCTTGGCGGCTGCAAAGCCCTCTTTGCTCTCGGATCGCAAAGGCCCTTGCTGGGGGCAGCCCTCCCGACGTACCCTCCCCACCCGCAGCCCAGCGGGTGTGGGTGCCTCCTGCCCTGCTCACCTCCTGTTCTGAGCATCTGTTCTGCTCAGACTCCACCTCCTGGATCCGGGGGGTAGTATGTGACTCCTCTTTGCCTCCTCGGGGGGCGGTACCAGTGTCCCAGGGCTGCTGTGACAAAGCACATGAGCCAGAGGGTGTGAAACAACAGGAAGGTGTCCTCCTCCAGTTCTGGAGATGGGCAGGCTGAGGTCAGGTGTGGGCAGGGCGGGGCCCCCTCCAGAGGCCCCGGGGAGGTTCCCTCCTGCCTCGCCCAGCTTCTGGGGGCCCCAGGTGTCCCTTGGCTTGTGGCTGCATGGTTTCCATCTCTGCCTCCGTCACCACGTGGCTTCTCTGTGTCCTCTTCTAAGGACGCTTGTCCCTGGACTTGGGTGCCCCAGTCCGGGATGACCTCATCCCAAATCCTGAATCACAGCTGCACACACTGTTTCCAGATAAGGTCACCCTCAGGGCGTCTGGGTGGAAGTGCCTTATTGCGGGGGCCGTCATTTGCCCCCTTCCGGGTCCCCAGTGAGGGCCCAGCAGAGCCATGTTCCATGCCTAGTCTCCTTGAAGGAATCTCAGCCTAGAAATTTGGTCTGAAATACAACTCTGGAGGCGGCGCCAGCCCCCTCCAGCAGCATCTCCGTGTCGGCCCGCCCCAGTGTCCTTGCGTGTGGTGAGGGTGGGGGTGGAAGTGAAGCCCTGTGCCAGGTGCGTCTGGGTCTGAGGACCCCTTGGGGCTCCGTGTTGCTGCTAAGGGGGCCCAGCCCTGGGTGAGGCCAGCAGGCAGCTCCCCCCCGCCTCTGAGCGCAAACCCATGGTGCTTCTTGTGCCTCTGTGACGTGATCGTCTCCAGAGTGACGGTGCTTCAGACACGCTGGAGCCTCTGCACGTGAAGTGGCCCGACCTGAAAGGCAAAGGGTGTGTCAGTGTCCTGGGGCTGCCGGACAAAGGACCCCAGACAGTTATTGTCTCTGTTCTGGAGACGGGGAGTCCGAGCCGAGGGTGTGGGCAGGGTGTTCCTTCCGAAACCGTGAGGGAGGATCGGCTCCAGGCCTTGCTCCTCGCCAGTGGACGGCCGTCGTCGTTTCTCACCGTGCTCTCCCCGTGCGCGTCTGTGGCCAAATTTCCCTTTTCGAAGGGACAGCAGTCCTAGCGGACCAGGGCCCCCCCCCCCCCGCCGTGGCCTCGTGTTACCTGAGGCCCTGTCTCCAAACACACTCACTTTCTGAGTGCGGGCTTTGGGCTCCAACAGTCTCTTTTGCTGGGAGGACGCAGCTCCTCCGATGGGAAGTGTGTTGCAGGCTGCGGAAGCCCCTCGGCCGAGGGTGCCCGGAGCCGTGCGAGTACAGCAAAGACCGACTGCTTTCTGTCGCGGCAACCGTGTGCTCGTGTGTTAACCGGTTTATTTCTGGCCGAAAACCAGCTTTTTGCCTCTTAAGATGCAGAATGGTTGTAGCTCCTGGAGTCCTAGGCAGCCTTGGGGCATCCAGGAGGAGCTGTTTACTGGCAGTAAGTGCCACCCGTCTAAACGTAGGAGTCGGGGGCAGGGGCATTCGGGATGCGCGGGGAGCCCCCGGGAGCCTCGCCACGCAGTCATGGCTCAACCACAGCCGAGCTCCTGCTGGATGGTGGGGCAGGAATGGGAAGTGAGGGCCCAGCAGGCGACAGGACCGGGCTGGTGGGGAGGTCAGCAGGAAGGTGGAGGGCCAGCACGCCTTCCTGTGAACTGGTCCACAGGGCTGCAGACCACAGCTTGGTTTACTGTTTTGAAAAAACCGCCGCAAGACGGAACACAGCTGCGTGGAACCAGTGAGGCCCAGTGCCGCCAACCCTCCTGCTGGGCGCCATCCCAGAGCTGCTGCGCTTAGGCTGGGGTCCAGGCCCGCTGCTCATGCCCCCTCCTCATTTCCCACACCCTCCAAGCTCTGGCCTAGGATACATTTCTTCTTTATGCTACAGGGCGGCTACGGCTGGCAGGCTGTGAGTTAGGGAAGAGCCCACTGCACTCCATGCTCCGCGTGAAGAGTTTCCACACGGGGCTCTCAGGGACCCTCACCTGCAAATGGCAGAACACACAGCTCACACAGGCCGAGCAGGCCATTGGGGGAGCAAAGGTCAGGGTGATTCAGGGGCTCCCATGGGCGTCTGACTCGGTCCTGCTGTGTCTCGGCTCCACTCTCCCCTTTGTGGCCTCATTTGGGCTGGCTCTGCCCTGTGACCAGGCCGGGGCACATGCCCACCCACCGCCGAGCTGTGGCCACAGACGTGCTACCCTGAGTGTGTGGGTCCAGGTGGGGCCCTGGATTCAGGGAGGGGGCTGCTCAGGGCGGGTCAACCCCCCAGACGGTACCTGGCAGGCAGAGCCACTGGCGGCCCTGAAGGACAGGGCGTGCGTAAATGTTCTCGCTGGGACATGAATGCGTTCGAGGGGGGTGCACGTTTGCTCACCAGAACTTTTTCTCACAGAACAAACTGGCCGCTGGGACACTGTTTGGCGACTTCCACTGCTGGCACTGTCACCCCCTCGGCAGAGATGCCCCAGCACTCAACGGGGGACAAGCCGCTCCTCTCCACGCCACAGCTGGTCTTCCCCAGCCTGCCCTCGGCCGTGGACAGCGGGTGTGGCCACACCCCCCCCAGCCGGCGGGCATCGATCGGCTCGCCTCTGAGCCCCGGCGCCCTGCGTTCCGCCACCCACAGCCCCCTGGACTCCTGCAGCCAGCCACTGTGCCAGCTGCCGGCTGAGAAGCATGGGCCCCCGGCGGCCCGTGAGGTGCGCTACGTGTCGGCAGGGCCCAAGCGCCTGGCGTGTGGCTGGTGGGCCTTCGCCCCTGAGTGTCTGCAGGCCTTCAACACGCCCAGGGGCTTCCTGCTCTTCCTGTGCGTGGCCTCCTTCCTGCAGGGCATGACGGTGAACGGTTTCATCAACACCGTCATCACCTCCATCGAGCGGCGCTACGACCTGCTCAGCTACCAGAGCGGCCTCATCGCCAGCTCCTACGACGTGGCCGCCTGCTTCTGCCTCACCTTCGTCAGCTACTTCGGGGGCAGTGGACACAAGCCGCGCTGGCTGGGCTGGGGTGTCCTGGTCATGGGTGCCGGCTCGCTGGTGTTCGCGCTGCCCCACTTCACCTCGGGCCCCTACCAGGTGGAGGTGGACGAAGGCATCGGGACGTGTCAGGCCAACCGCAGCGTGGCGTGTGGGAAGAGCACCTCAGGTCTGTCCAGCTACAGGCTGGTCTTCATGCTGGGTCAGTTCCTGCACGGCGTGGGCGCCACGCCCCTCTACACTCTGGGTGTCACCTACCTGGACGAGAATGTCAAGTCCAGCTACTCGCCAGTCTACATCGGTGAGTGGGGCCAGTGAGGGGACAGGCAGGGTGTGATGATGGCTGCTGACACTGACCTGGCGCCTCCTTGGAGCCTGGCCTCATCCAAGCCCTTACATGCATTTCCCCGTTGGCCACACATGGTCACATGTGGCCACAGGTGCTCCTAGCGAGGCAGCAGGTGAGCACAGGCTTTGTTCCACCTGCAGCGCCTCAGGTGGTGGAGGTGGTGCCGGGGGACAGACAGCTGCAGAAACGCAGGTGTGGGGAGGGGTCTTCTCTTAGGCGGGCCCCACGTGTCTTCTGAGTGTCAGACGCTTGTGAGCCCCCAGCACTCTGCTTCCCTTCCAGCCATCTTTTACACGGCGGCCATCCTCGGCCCCGCAGCCGGCTACCTGATCGGAGGCGCCCTGCTGAACATTTACACAGAAATAGGCCAACGGTGAGTGTCTGGGTCCCATCCTGCCTTGTGGCACTCTTGATACGCAGAGAAAACCCTGCGCTGTCTGTGCAGGACCCGCGTGGCCCTGGGCGGTGTTGTTACAGAGCAGGGTGCACAGTGAGAGTGTCTGCACTCCGAGGACCGTAGCCCTGAGCAGGAGGAAGTGCAGGCTGGCCTTTCTGTAGGGGACCTGGGAGTCTGTGGGTGGCTTTGAGAACTGGCCTGAGGGAGGGGCAGTGTGGACAGACAGCTCCCCGGACCAGGCGGGACCAGGCCACATCATCTCTAACGCCCTTTGTGTAACCAAGAGCCGGTTTTTCTGCTGCCAGCATCAGATTATTTTGTGTGGGGTGCCCTAAATTCAACTCAGTTCTGAGACTGACTCCCTGAAGTCAGTGCAGACCCCACAGGTTAAGGGCTCAGTCCCACAAGGCCACCCCACTTCAGACGCCAGCCGCAAGTACTGGGTCCTGGGTCACCCCCAACTTCTGTCCACCTTGGCTACAAATCAGAGGTTCCCACGACCCCCTCCTTGGGCTCGGTAATTTGCAGAACAGCCCACCAAACTCAGGAGGGCACTTCACACTTTACTAGGTGACCAGTTTATTATACAGGATGCGACTCAGGAACGGCCAGATGGAAGAGATGCGCGGGGCAAGGTGTAGGGTGGCGGGAGCTTCCACGCCCTCTGGCGGTACGCCACCCACCCAGCATCCTCGTGCTTGCCCCCCGGAGCTCCCCAAATCCCTTCGGTCAGGGTTCTTGTGGAGGGTTCGTTATGTGAGCACGACTGATGGACTCATTGTCCATCAGTGATTGACAGCCTCCCAGAGGTCCGGGGGTGGGGCTGACAGTTCCAACTCCCTAATCACATGTTGGTCTTTCTGTGACCAGCCCCATCGGAAGCCCTCGAGGGTCCCACCAAGAGTATCCACATTGCAACAAAAGATGCTCCTGTCACCCAGGAAATTACAGGGGACTCAGGAACTCTGCATCAAGAAACTGGGGAGAGGCCAAATATTTATTTATTATGTCACGTGGTGTCTCTTTCGTTTCCTTGTATCTTTCGTTTGTGACGCTGGTTTTTATAAATTTGAGCAGGAGAGAGAGTTACAGAGATAGAGACAGAGAGACAGGAAGAAACAGAGAGATGGCGGGGGAGAGGTGGGGAAGGAAGGAAGTGTACCCTCCGACCAAGCAGGCTCTGGAGCCCGGACCATCCTCCACGGGGGCCCGTCCCTAGGTCTCCCCTCTGGATGGCTGCCCCGCTGTCTGCTGAGACTTGCGGTGGGCACCGCGGCACCGTGGGACTCTCTGCAGATGGTGCCCTCCAGTCGAGGTGTCTAGTGCTCTGACCTGGTACAAATGCCACCTCTGGCCTCAGGCTACTGATATGGGCGTCAAATGTGCATGTTCTGTGCAGAGTGCCTGGAGATCAGTGGGGCTCATGTCCCTCACTCTCCACACCCTCTCCCTGTGCCGGGATCTGGGCCGCTTGGCACGAAGAGGAGGCAGGCAGCGAGGCCAGTGTGGCGCCCCAGTGCGAGAGCAAGGCAGAGCTGCGGCCCACCCTGTGGAGGGCTGCACTGCTGTCTGGTGGCCACACGGGGCATCGGTGCTCCCCACCTCCCTTTCGCCCCTCTGGGCCTCTGGCTGGCTTCTGCCCTCGCCCCTGGGTTTCCCCCATCCATGATTCTTTCCCACTTAGCTCTGAATTTGAAAGTGAGCCTGTGTGCAGATCGCGGTCCCAGGTGCGCCCCAGCTGTGCCCTCTGTGCCCTGAGCTTCACGAGGCCCGGGCACCATCCGTGCCCCTCTATGCTGCTTTGGGGTGCCACCTCGTCCTGCTCTGTCTGGGAGAGCCTGCCACTCCTGGGCCCGCAGCCTCCGCATGGCCTCATCAGGAGGCAGCCCCTTGGGGCCGCGGAGGAGCATCAGGACCTGAGGCCAGAGCAGAGTGAGCCGGCACGGACTGGCGAGCAGAAGGATGTGGTGTGTGCTCTGGACGCATGTAGGTCTGACGCTGACCCCAAGCGCCTCTTCCCACAGGACGGAGCTGACCACGGAGAGCCCACTGTGGGTCGGCGCCTGGTGGGTCGGCTTTCTGGGCGCTGGGGTCGCCGCCTTCCTCATCGCGGTGCCCATCCTCGGCTACCCGCGGCAGCTGCCAGGTGGGTGCTCCCCCTGCGCGTGTAGAAGTCCTGCTCCCCCTCCTGGTTGTTTGGGCCAGCGAGGAGCACAGGGGAGTCTGGGACCTTACTTTGGGGGCAGGTGCTGCCATGCTGCGGGGCTGGCTGGTGGTCTCCCTCGACCCCTGCAGCCTCTTCTCGCTGGGGCCCCGAAAGAGGCTTGTTTTAGCTGTGGTGGGGAGGGGGTACTCCTTCAGTGCCTCTTTTTCCCTGTGGCCCCAGGTTGTTCCCCGCTGGCTCTCTCCCACCTCCCCTTCCCTGGGGGCCCGTCCCTGTGGTGCATCCCCACGCAACGGCTCTCCTCTCACCCTCTGTCCACCGGACGTCCCCATACTGGAGGGCAGGGGTGTCAGGTGTGGCCTCGCGCTGGCCTCTGGTCCCTGCCTCTCGCTGACATCTGTGTCTGCCCAGGCTCCCAGCGCTACGTGGTCATGAGAGCGTCTGAAACACACCAGCTGAAGGACAGCCGCCACAAGGTGGCCAGCAACCCCGACTTCGGGAAAACCATCAGCGACCTGCCCCTGTAAGGACCTTGGGGGGGATGTGCCTCTCGCTTGCACCCATGTGCCCCAAAGATCCTTTGGGGGTCCCACACATGCTGAGTCTTGACCACGAACTAGGAGAGTCCATGTGACCCTCCAGGGCCAGTGGTGAGTGCTCAGCTTCTGGCCCTCCTCATGACCCAGCAAACTTAGGTCTTGGCCCCAAACCTTGGGCTAAAAGACTGAGGAGCAGTGGACTGACCTCCTGGGGCTGTAGCCACCAGGGACCTCAGGCCTCGCTCTGCCTCATCCCCTGACCATTTCATTAAGTGCCACGTGCGCAGGGCCCACAGGGGCTCTGCGCTGGCGCTGCCCTCCCTGTCTCGGGGTCTCTGAGGACGTGGAAGGAGCCGAACCGAGTGCATCCCTCCTGCCTCCCACCCTGCACCTGCCCTGCTCTGGGCACACAGGTGTCTTGTTTGTTGTCTTCGCTCCCCGCTCTCCTCTCTCTCACTGTGCATGACCCGGACTGGCTTCGTGGTCTTCGCACTCTGTTGAGACAAAGAGTCCTGGGCTGCTGGGGCCTAAGGGACGTGGGGCCTGGGGCTCCCGGCTGCCAAGTGCCCCTCTTAACAAACCAGGCATTCCCCGGGGGCTCTCCCAGGGCTGGGGGAGGAGGCCCTTGGATGGCTGCCCACCCAAGTCCTTGGCCTCCTCCAGCGCCTGCCCGCCTCTGCAGTGCCCTCGAGTCTGAATGGCCACCTCTAACTGGCCACGTGTAGGGCCAGGGCTGTTAGTGGCAGGAATGAGCCCCTGTTGTCCGTCTTCAACACAGGGAGGGTGAAGGGGCATCAGGGCGTAGGGTGGCCTCCAGGGAAGCCCCCATGCTGTCCAGGCCTTGCTCCCCTCAGAGGGGAAGGAGGGCTGGCTGCTGGGGGTGGAGGGCTGCACGCCCCCCACATTTAGGACTTCACTCTCCAGTTGCCCACTTCCTGTTAGACCACCCAGAAGAGCTGCCCACTCAGGAGGTGCCCCCAGGGAGGCCAAGCTGGCCTGGTGTCACCCAGTGCCTGCAGTGGAGCTGCTCTGAGCTTGGGCAAGGCCACCTGCTCCCTCCATGCAGCTCTGGGCCCTGAGCACGTGACAGCCTGGTCCCCAGGGGACCCAGGACCATGGCCAAGATAAGGAGGTTTATGCCCAGGCTCAGCCAGGCTCAGTTCACCAAACCAGTTGCTGGTAATAAAGTAAATCCCGGCACACATGCCCTTTACTAAGGTCATAACTAGTTCTCCAAGCAATTCAACATAAGAGTTTCAGCTGAGCAGCCTGAGGGCCAGGGTTAAGAAAGGAGGCCGTCTGCATGCCGCTGGGGAGAGTTATCTCCCCACCGAGCCTGGCCAAGCGCCCGAGGCCTGGGCAGGTCTGGGCAAGGCCCGGGGAAGTGACCACCACACCCAGGGCACCCCCTTGCCTTCACACAGGACCTGAAAGCCCCACCCTGGAGAAGGTGCTGGGGACAGGCCAATGCCCTGAGCCCACGGGAGGCCCCACCCGGCCAGCACCCACTCTGGGGGGCTTTTCCTCCACGGCCATTGTCTTTCCTTCAAGGACGTGGGACTCAACCAGTTGACCAGAAAGAAGCCTTTTCAGGGCTCAAGTTTGAAAGTCAGTTTTGACGGAATCAGGTCCCCCCATTTGAAGCAGGACGGGAACGAGACTGTGAGTGCTCTTCTGCAGTTGATCTGAGTGAGTTGACAAGACTCCCAGAGCCACTGTATCTGAAAAGCCGGGTGGAGCCTCCTCCACCAGCAGCTCCCTCCCGGCCACCTGCTCCAGGTGTTGGGAGGGGCCGAAAGGCTAGTGGCAGCCACGCTGCGCGTTGGTACTTTCCAGAACCCAATTTACAGTTGGCCTATGTCCTCAAAAGGAAGAGTCTGAGAGTCAGGGGAGCCAAAGTTGCTTTGCCAAGTGCTGGGAGGTATTAGCTCTGACCCCTGGACAGACGGGGGCTCCCTTCTGCCGTGAGGATGACTGGGCTTTGTGGAAGCCGGTTCTCGGGGCAGCAGGTGCACGAGGACAGACGAGCACTGCCTCCCTTATAGAAGAGCCGAGAGCTGTCCACTCAGATTACGTGCACAAGGGAGGGCCGCTCTCCGCGCCGTCCAGTAGTAGTTGTTGTAGCCTGACAGTGGTCACTGAGAGAGTGCTCCTGTCCCGCCCTGACCTGGCTCCAGAAAGAACTCTGCCCCGCCCACATCACTCCCGCATTCTGGGGACAAGGCGTAACCACCTCCACCAGCTCCTGGGCGCCGGCCCGGCTCAGGTGTGCGGGAGAGCCGCCTGCCGCGGGAGTGTCTGCCCCCCCAAGGCTGAGCCGCCTCCCTTCCAGACCCCGAGTGTTTCCTGTTCTGAGCTCAGCCTCCGTCACTGCCCAGAAAGGAGGGGTTTGTTTGTCTTGTTTTGTGTCCTCGTGATGTTTTGATGGTCCCTTGCTTGGCGTCTTGCGCGTTTAAACAGCGCACTCAGTGCTGACACTGCTCGGCCTCCAAACCCTGACGAACCAGAGCGTGGGGCCGAGGAGCAGCCCTCAGGGAGACTTCTTGCTCATCCACGAGCGGGCGGACGTGGGGCAGGGCCTGGCGTGGAGCCCCCACCCTGCTGTGACCCTGGGGGAGCAAGTGGAGGCAGCGGGGTGACCCAGCACCTCCAGGTTCATGGCCTGCGGCCACCGCTCCTGGAGCCTGTTCTGCGAGCTTCCACCTCCCTCCACCCTATAGCGAGACCGAGGCCGGGTGCCCCCGGTCCGGGCTGGCAGGAGTCCCCTTTGCCTCAGAAGGGGGTCCTGGCTGGGTTCGCCAGGGGACCCCTTCCTCGGGCCCCCAGCCTCACCCCACCAAGTGCTCACCAAGAGAAGTTGGGGAGCCAGCCAAGCCCCCCAGGGGCTCCCTGGAGGGGCCTCTCTGTCCAAATCCATAGGGCTTCCTGCCCCCTTCTCAAGGGCTGCTGGTTGAGAAGGAGCCCCCCTCAGCATCCTGTTCCCCTTTCGAGGGGGCTAGTCCAGTCCTGGACTTGGTGACAGCTGCCTCCCTCCAGCCCCCCGGCTCCTGGTTCAGGCCCCTCTGCTGGTCCTCCCAGCAGCCCCTGGAGGTGATTAAACAGAGTCACGGCCACTCAGGGTCTCTCCCCCTGCCGAAGCCGGAACGCTGGCCCAGGATAAGGTCCTTCCGTCATCAGACTCAGCAGCCGTCGCAAGCCGCAGGCTCAGAGTCAAGGCGACAGTTCTCCACCTGCCACAGCCCAGCGTCGACCCCTCTCAGTTTCTCTAGAATAGTTGTGGGGTGCCCCCAGCTCACCTGCACCCCACCCCACTCTCCTCTCAAAACCGAGGCTCTGTGTCCTCGGGCGGGAAGGGCCATGACCTTGGGAACCGCGACTTCCTCAGACGCTGGCTCTGGCCCACTCTGACCTCTGTCTCCTCTCTGGTCTCTGTTGCCCCCTCTGCTGTCCAGCTCCATCTGGCTCCTCCTGAAGAACCCCATGTTCATCCTGCTCTGCCTGGCTGGGGCCACCGAGGCGACACTCATCGCAGGCATGTCCACGTTTGGCCCCAAGTTCCTCGAGTCCCAGTTCAGCCTGAGCGCCTCGGAAGCTGCCACCTTGTTTGGTGAGAAAACGCCCCTATCTTGGGGGTCTTCTGCTTTCTCGTTCATTCTCAGATGGATGGGGGTCTTTGAGTATCTGCTGGACAGCTAGTCCATGCGTGAGCAGGCTGTGGGCGCGTGGGGGCACGGAGACCCTGAGAGCCAGCATCGGGCTTTTACAAAAGGCGAGGTTGCTCCTCTGATGGTATTTACAGCCGCGGGGCCGTCCTTCCTGGCGGTTTGCGAAGCTGACTACAGCGTGTGCCGGGGCTGACCGGTTCTCTCCCCAGGCCCCAAGGAGCCGCCTCGCCCTCCTAGTGGGAACCCGCTCCTGCTGGGGGGCCGGGGGTGGGCTCTGCTCGCTTCACCACCCGCTTACCACTCAGGACCTCTGCCTCTGTCGTCCCTGGCTGGTGGCAGAAAGGGTTTGGGTGGTGACACCCATGGGGCACCTTTGGGCTTAGCTGTCCCCGAGAGCTGGATGGGACCATGAGGGTGGAGACCCCGGACCTGCCCAGCTGGAGGCCGTCTGTGGCCAGAGGCAGATGGGTCCTCCCGGGAGAGCGAGGACCCTTGTCAGACCCTTCCCTCTGCCACTGTTCACGGGGTATCCCTGCACTGGGGGGACAGCCACGGCCTCACCAAGAACAGGCCAGGCAGGAGGTATGGGGGGGTCATCGCAGATGTGGGATTAGTGCTGGCCGTGGGGGTCAGCACCACATGTGGAAAGTGGGTGATCTGAGCAGCCCGCGAGTTAGTCCTCGCCATGCCCCACCCCTCAGGGAGAGGGGCGGCAGATTAGGGTCCCACCCCCTTCTCGGACTAATGTCCCCAGACACCCCACCTTGCCTGGCTGCTTGGCTGACACCGCATGCCTGGACCCCCACCTACAACAACTGCCTCCCCTCCCCACAGTGACCCCCTCTCTCTGCCGACACCCCCTCCTGGAACAGCTGCAGCCGTTGGGGTCCCGCCTCCTGCACCCCCAAAGCTGGCCTCCGTCACTGCCCTGGGGGCTTTGAGGTGGCCTCCACTGGCCCTGGAGAGCCCCCACTGTCGTGTGCGCCCGCCCCTGGGATGGCCTGGGAGCCATGTACCAACTCATCCCAATTGTTCATTAAATGGCGGCGGCCACAGGGTCTCCAGATGTCCTCTCACGCTGGACTCGGCAGAGGCCGTGGTGGGCTGCAGACCCTCCCTCCTCCCAGTCCTGCCCCACCCCCACATCCCTCGGCCTCTGGGCACCCGGTGGCCTCCTGGCAGTCCCCTGACCGAGGCTCTCCCAGCGGACCCCCCGCCCGTGTGGTGGTGAGGGCTCAGGTCAGGGCCGGGCGTGGTGAGTGCCCAGCCCAACGATGCCACCCGGACGGGGAATGATCACCCTGCTTGGTTTCCCCGCCTGCAAAGTGGGACAGTGACACCCGGTGGGTTGACGGCCCCGCCCCTAGGCTCCGAGGGCTCACCCGGCCACTCCGTCTCTGGCAGGGTACCTGGTGGTGCCAGCAGGCGGTGGCGGCACATTCCTGGGCGGCTTCCTGGTGAACAAGTTCAAGCTCCGCGGCTCGGGCACCATCAGGTTCTGCCTGCTCTGCACCCTGACCAGCCTGCTGGCCGCCTCTGTGTTCTCCATGCACTGCCCCAATGTGCCCATGGCCGGCGTGACGGCCAGCTACGGCAACAGGTGAGGGCCCGGCGGTGCCTGGGCAGAGGGAAGACCCCCAGCATACATGTCGGGACACCTGTGGCCCCAGCGGGGGGAGACCGGGTCAGGACTTGGGATGAGGTCACTGTTTGGACACCAGCAAGGAAGACCCCTCAGTGGGGTGCCCTTGCGCCAACTGATGGTCACACATAAATGGCACCTGAGCCTCGATTGTCTTGTCTGTAAAACGGGACCGTAGTCGCCCCGGCTCCTCACTACATGTTGATGGGGAAAGTGGCCCAGGATCGGCCCCGTGAGTCACTATGTCCTGGGAATGCGGGGAATGGCCCATCAGGTGGTGATTTGGGAATTTCTAAAATCGATGCAGGCTTCCTGCTCCTGGGCCCGGGGATTCCTCCCCCGGGAATGCCCGTGGAGGTGACAGGGCGAGGCTGCAGAGTACAGAGGTGCCGTTGTCCTGTTGTTGGAGACAGCCAGGACTGGAAAGCACCTAGGAGTTGGTGGCAGGTGGACGGGCTGACCTGCCAGGGTCCCCTCTCGGAGGCTCGGCCACCCTCAGTGGAGGAGGGAGCTCTGAGACCCGGTGTCGACGGGAAAAACCGAAGGAGCAGAACAATGGGCCCAGAGTGCCGGATTGGAGTAGAAACAGGGAACGGGTGCCGTCTGCCATGGCTGGTGTGTGCATGGATAGCAATCTGCACGAACACGCGGCCGCAGCCGGCGCTAAAGGACCAGGCCGGCCATGGGGCCCTCATACCTGGCACGCTTTTGTGGTCGTTGCGTTTTAAGCCACGTGAACGTGTGGCCTGTGCGCCACACAAACCAGTTAGGGGCAGCCGTAGGGGTGGTCGTTGCACACAAGCTGAGGCACAGGGGGGCTGGGTTCGCCTTGCTGTGAGAATTTCTGACAAGTCTCTGAGCAAAGGCGATGTGCAGAGCGCCATTCCTCGGGGCAGCATGAACCCACAGATGTGGGCTGGTGGGGATGAGACTGGAGGCTGTGGGACTCTGGCCCCGGCCCCATCGCCACCTTGTCTCCCACCTGCAGCCTCCTGCCCCAAGACCCCTGGGAGCTGACAGCCGCCTGCAACGCCGCCTGCGGCTGCCGGCCAGAGCACTACAGCCCCGTGTGCGGCTCCAACGGCCTCATGTACTTCTCGCCCTGCCACGCGGGGTGCCCCGAGGTGGCCGCGCCAGGTCCGGGCGGCCAGAAGGTGAGTGCGGCCACTGCTCCCGTCCCCATTGGTGCCCGGACCTGGGCGGGCCCCTGTCCCTTCCTCCTGTAATCAGCGCTCTTGTTGCGCCCCTCAGGTGTACCGAGACTGTAGCTGTGTCCCTCAGAATTTTTCCTCTGGTTTTGGCCATGCCACTGCAGGGAAATGCAGTTCAACTTGTCAGAGAAAGCCCCTCCTTCTGGTTTTCATATTCGTTGTAATTCTCTTTACCTTCCTCAGCAGCATCCCTGCGCTGACTGCCACCTTACGGTAAGCCATGGGCCCGGGTTGCTCTGTCTGGAAGCTTCCCTTTCAGGGTGCTAAGGTGGAGCTCGCAGTCCTGTGGGGTCCGCGCCAGGCCCCCAGAAAGCTGCGGCAGGAGAGAGCGAACACCTCTGTGAGGTGCTTGCCACCTGGGGAGGCGGCCGTGCGGCCTGGGGCTCAGCCGGGACTCGGACGTTGGCGTGGGGTATGACGTGGCGAGCGGCCATGCTTGCCCGGGCGCTGACGCCATGGTCTTCCGTTTCAGGTGCGTCTGTGACCAGCAGAGATCCTTTGCGCTGGGAATCCAGTGGATTGTGGTTAGAACTCTAGGTACTGTGCCACGGGAGGAAGCCACGCACAGTGTTGTTGTGTGTCCACTGTGCAAGGGCACCCAGCAGCAGTCTCCTCGCCACGCCTGTGTGTGCCCCGGCAGGAAGCTGTGTCCACCTGGGGGAGGCGCATTCCCTGGCCATCTGCTAGAGGGACCCATGGTCATTTATTTGTCCAGAGGCTGCCTTTACCTGGTGCAGCAAAGGCTCCGTGGGAGTCGGAGATCATGAGGAATCTCCCAGGGATGATGCTGAGTCCCCACCCCAGAAGAAGGGACATTTGAGTCCCCTTGGTGCCGCCTGAGAGCACCGCTGGCTGATGTCACCTCTCTGAGAGCCGGTGCATTCTGTGTCTCTGGCACTGCCCACACCGCCCTGTCGTCCCGGGGCATGTCAGGCAGAGTCCTGAGGGAGCCTCTCTCCACAGGCAGCATCCCGGGGCCCATCGCCTTCGGCTGGCTGATCGACAAGGCGTGCCTGCTCTGGCAGGACCAGTGCGGCCAGCGGGGCTCCTGCTTCCTGTACCACAACGCAGCCATGAGCCAGTACATGCTCATTGCCGGGCTGGTGTACAAGGTCAGCGGGGCCAGCATCTGCTCCCGGGGCACTGGAGGGAGGGAGTCCGAGGGTCTACACCAAAAGGCCAAGAGCCTTCTCCAGCTGGCTCGGGGGTCCGGGTACTCCACTGGGACCTTCCAACAGCTTAAACCCCACTGGGGCCTGGTGGCTGTAGGGGTCACTCCCACAGCCTGGTTTCCAGAAACACATCCTTTCCACGTTTAGGGCCGTCATTGTCATGCCCTGATGATGCAATGACAGTACAGGGGGCAGTGGGAGAGCAGGCCCCGGGGCCACAGGGCCCCCTCCCCGGCTCGCAGCCCCAGGCGTCAGGAATGGCTCCCTGGCCTCCCAGGGCCTTCCCCAGCACAGCTTGTTGGTTTCCTGTGGCTCCGGTCGGCTGAGGCTTTGGGGAAGTAAGAGCCAGCTGCTCCCCACAGGAGCCGCTCTGGCAGGCGGCTCGCTCCTGGGCTGTCGCTCCGTGGATCCACATGTGATATTGCTCTGTTTCCAATCTTAACGAGCCTTGAGTTTCATCCTGTTTCTTAGCCTGACCTTGTCTTCAGGTTGTTAAGAGAAACTTCATGCTGCATCTCTTGTGCTACGTGGGGAAAAGTACATTATCTATATTTTGAATTTCTCCCCATAGAGGAAAAGGCACAAAACCTTCCAAATACAATGAAATCCTAGGGCCAGTCCTCTTCTTGGAGGGAGGACTCAGGAATGTCCCACTGGCAGGAGCCACTTGCCTCAGCCTTTTCCTGAAGGGCCTTGAGGATTCTCGGCCCCTTTGGTTTATCTTCCGAGGATTAGCATAAAAATAGCCGAGTGTGAGAAGGATTTGTGTGGCTGAGTTAGCAAGGGGTCATTTGTAAAGAGCCCGCCCTCCCCAGGGAGCTTCCCCTTCCTTCCGTGTAGTGTGGACCTCTGCCCAGAGCAGCAGGTGGTACCCCCCTGGCGTCTGTCTGCCCAGATAGAGACCCGTGACCTCAGCATAGCCAGCGTGGACCTCAGTGGTCAGGACTGGCTTCTAAAGTACCTGCTAATTTTAGTAGGGGGAGCAGACAGGTGTGCCCTCCAAATGTTATGCCAGCAGTCCATCACCAGGCCCCAGAGCAGACACGGCCTCGCTCACTGACGTGGCTTCAGGCCCATCAGCCCGTTGATGCTCCAGGAAACAGTGGGCGTTCCTGCTAAAACCACGTCTACACGGTAAACACGTGCACGGCTATGCAGAGGCCTGCAGGCTGGCCCACGCTGTGATCTTTAAGGCCGAGGGTCATCCTGCAATGACCCGTGAGTTCAGCATGGTGGTTGGAGGTGAAGTACCAGCCAGTGCTCACCAGCTCCCAGTTAGATTCCTGGGGCTGCCCCAATAAAGGACCGCAAACTGGCAGCTCAAAACAGCAGAAATTTTATTTTCTCAGTTCTGGAGGCCAGAAGTCCAAAATTGAGGTTTCAGTGGCGTCTGTTCCTGCTGGGGGCTGAGCGTCTCCCAGCTCCCTGTGCTGCTGACAGCTCTCCTGTCCTCGGCTTGTGGACGCCTTGTCCGGGTCTCTGCCTCCACGTTCACACGGCCGTCTCCTCTGTGTGTTTCTTGTTGAATCTCTCTTTTCTCTTATGAGGACACCAGTCACTGGATTTGGGGCCCACCCTAACCCAGAATGATCTCATCTCCAGATCCTTACTTAATTACACCTACAAAGACCCTATTTCCAAATAAAGGTCCTGTTCACAGGTTCTGGGGGCCAAAACTCGGCCATATCTTTTGGGGGGGACACTGTTTAGCCCATGACAAGCCCCCCCACCTCATCTGATGCTTCTGTTGTTTGTCAAATGGTACTTGTCATTCGTTCACTAACAGTGTTGGTGTCCATGCTGGGCTGGCCACGCAGGAAAGATGAGTCTTCTCGCCAGAGCAGGGGTTCCTCAGGACTGAGAGCCTGGGGCTGGGGTCCAGGGGGGCTCAGGACTGTGAGTGTCCGGGGCTTCCAGGCAGGCCGCTCTAGTCCAGCAGGCTCCTTTCTCCCCAGGTCCTGGGCTTCCTCTTCTTTGCTGCTGCCTGCGTCCTGTACAAGCCCCCATCGGGATCTTCCAATGGCCTGGAAGCTTCTCTGCCCAGCCAGTCCTCAGGCTCTGACAACCCCACAGACCTCCAGGATGCCCCCACAGACCTCCAGTTCCAGAGTGATGTCTGATGTCCCACCCCCCGCCCAGGGGCATGGGCCAGCCACTTGGCACTTACCACAACACTGCCTAATCTCTCCCCAAAAGGGCTGACCCTGCTGATTGATCTCCCAGCACTGAGGACCCTTCCAAAATCTCCCACTGGGTTCTGGGGGGCACTGAGCGGAAGGGGGTGTGTCCCAGCCCAAAGGTGCCAAGGAAAAAGAATGCAAGACACACCCAAAGTGGACACGCCACCCTCCTGGCCCCACCGGCCTGGCCCCTGGGCAGTGGGATGACCGCTCTCCCACTAGGAAGGCGCAAGGCCCCACAGCGCCCGAGGCGGTGCCACCTTCCATCCTTCCTCCTGCTCATTTCACACACAGTGGTTGTTTCCCAACGGACGCAGCCGAACAGCATAGACTGGAGCCTGGGGACCCCCCAGACACGTTAAGGGACACTGAAGCAGTCACACCATCTCTCCGTACCTCCCTCAGGGCTTGTGGAAGAGCAGAGCCACCTGTGGGGTTACGTGAGAGGCTCCCATCTTTGGTTTCTTTTCTAAATGGCCGATGTGTGGATCTGGCGGCCGCCTGTTGGTTTAGAAGTTGCTGTTCCCACGAGAGACGGAGAAGCACCTGCCACGACCTTTGATGCACACACAGGCCTGGCCCATGGTCTTTATTGATGCTGCACTGTGCTGTGGGGAGCGCTCTATGGAAGGGACAGAGCACTGACCCCACCACGGGGTGCTGGCAGGCCAGCCGGCACTTCTCAACGGTCCGTCCACTTCATCTGGTGGCTGACCTGGCCCTGACCTCCTGGTGAAGGGAAGCTGGGTGTGAGGCCATCCCCAGGGCGCGTTCCTCCTGGAGCCTTCTCCTCGATGTGTTCACAACCTGCTGTCCTGGAAGCCACATGGCCCCGCAGTGGGACAGGAGCAATGCACATAAGCATGTGATTACAGACCCGTGTTTTGCATAAACGCTTATTTATAGAATTTGTTTTACCTTTGGTGTGGTGGGCATGGCAGCAAACTCAGAGGCACCTGTGAATTCTGCCTGGAGGGCACAGGAGTTTCCTGGACTGTGTGTTTGTGGGCATTCTGAGCTAAAATTGCGTGTATGTTAATATATTTTAATATTTAAAGCACAGTGCCTGTCCAGTGTGTTTTATTTCCATTAATTTGCAAAGCATTGATTTGCACATCCTTCATATGGGTTTTCGTGAGTCTGTGCCCCGAAGTCTGCAGCTGGCTGCCCCAGGATGAGCCTTCACTTGGCCCGGGTCCTCCCGGTGGGTGTCCCTGCCTCACCCCTGCAGGACCCCTCCCTCGTTGTCACCCAGGAGCTTCCTCCCTCCTGGGTCCAGCGCCAGGTAGGCCTGGGTCCTCAACCAGGGTCCCCCTTCCCGCCCCTTTTGTGAATGACCTGGAGTGTTGGGATCCATTCAGGGTCCCGGACGTGACGTTGGTGAGGACCAGTGTGCATGGCGTCTGCTGGGTGAGGGCCCTGTCTGCTCGTCTCCTGGAGGTCACACGTGGCAATCCGAGGCTCCCAGACGTTTCTGGGGAGAAGCAATGATGGAAGCGAAATGGAAACGATCCTCTGGTGGCACTGCCGGCTGAGGTGCCCCAGGGCCTCGGTCCAGTTTGACCAATGCCAGCCCCGAGCTGCTGCAATGCCAAAGGCCGTGCCCGTCCACCCCACCGTCCAGGTACCCTGAGCAAACGCCGTCCTGTCTCATTGCCCAGAGTGTCGGGCTCCTCTGCCACCTGCCACCTTGTCCTCTGGGGCTGGTCTATGAAGACCGGAGGATCACGGCTGTGGGGGATCCTGGGAGGTGCCCTACCTTCTCCAGCATGGGGCCGAATCAGCTGGCTGGATTCCAGCCCCTGACCTGGGGGCTCCCCAGCACCAACCCTGGGTTTGGGCCCTGAACCCAGCACCCCAGCTCCGGCCCCTCCGGTGCGGCCAGGGAGCCCAGAGCATCCGCAGTTGCAGCCTGTGGGCACTGGGGGGCAGCACAGACACATCCTGGGCATAGGGTTCCCTCCTGCCGCAGGCCCTGGTGGACCCAAGTCCCTGTTCCCAGCAGCATCCTGTCCCCCTAAATGCAAGCCAAAACGGGGCGTTGCTTCCTTCCTCTCCCCTAGGAGATGTTTCTGTGAACGTGAACTGGATGCCAGTCCTTCTACAAGTCGGACCCGGCCGTGTCCACCTGCCAGGAGCTGGGCAGGGCCTGGGGCTACGCTGGGAGCAGGAAGCAAACAGCCTCCTTGGCCTTGTGCACGATGTTTGAGGATTCATCCAGTACCTGCTGCATGGCTGTGCTGGGCGACTGGGATGGTCGAGGCCCTGCCCTGGGAGCCTCGATAGCACACCCAGGCCGGGCGGGAGGGCAAAAGAGACCGGGACTCACGGCTCAACCGGGTCGCTGGGACTGACCCACGGGCAGCACCAGGCACCCCTGACGCCCTCGCCCAACGGAGGATCCCCCGGCCCACTCGCGGGGTGGGACCGGACCTGGCAGCAGCTGATGCTCCTGGGTCCCCTCGCTCTCGTCTCTGCCCTTGAAAAGGGTCCGAGCTGGGCGGTGCTTGTTCAAGCCCACTTTCCTTTCAGCTTTATTGAAATAGAGTACACGCCACATAATTCTCCCATTTAAAGTGAACAACTCGGGGGCTGTGAGATGTCCACAGACTTGTGCAACTATCACCACAGCTGACTGGAATGCTCTATTCACTGCAAACGGACCCCTTGAGCCATGGCCATCTGGCAACCGCTGGTCCACGTTCTGTCTCTGTGCCTGGTCTGGGCATTTGTTCCCTATAAATGGAATCGCACTCCGGCCTTCCGTGTCGGGCTACTTTCCCTGAGCCTCCTGTTTTGAGGCCCATCCATGTGTCGCGTGTGTCAGCGCTTCATTCAGTCTCTTCTAAGGCCGAGTAATGTCCCACCGTGCCGACAGGCCCCGTTTGCTGATCACGTTATTTAAGGAAGGAAAGGTCCCTGGCGTCTCCCAGCTGTTTCCAGGCTGAAATGCAAACGTCTGAGCGCTGGGGCCTTGGAATTAGGATAACACCCTCCAACAGGACTCGGACCATAAGCCACACTGGAGTGTCCACGGGGGACACGAGCATCCTCCACCCGCCCAGGAGGACGCCCTTTCAGCCCAGGAATCACCCACTTTCCATTTCCAGGTTCCACCAGGCAGGCCTCGTGCCCGGGTCAGACTCGCACCTGGCTCAGGCTTCCTCTGTGCTTCCTGGTTGGTGAAACTGGGGGTCCTTCGGGAGGATGCCCAGCACCCTGTATGTGCACACACACCCATACACACCCAGCACACACACACCCCCATATGCACACACACCCCCATACACACACAGCACACACACCCATACACACACAGCACACACCCCCATATGCACATGCACACCCATATATACACAGCACACACACCCAGCACACACACCCATACACACCCAGCACACACACACCCATATGCACACACACACCCATATACACACAGCACACACACCCATACACATCCAGCACACACACCTGTACACACCCAGCACACACACCCGTACACACAGAGCACACATACATACCCATACGCGCACACACACATACACACACATACACAGCACACACACCCATACACATACAGCACACACACCTGTACACACCCAGCACACACACCCGTACACAGCCAGCACACATACATACCCATACACGCACACACACACACCCAGCACACACACTTGTACACACCCAGCGCGTGCACACTCAGCACACACCCATATGCACACACAGCGCACACACACGCACGCACACACACCCCCATACACACATAGCACACACAGACGTACACACACATGTACACACACAGCACACACACGTACACATACAGCACATGCGTACACATGTACGTACACACCCATGCACACACACCTGTACACACACACATGCACATACTCCCCCTCCGTCTGCCAGTCCCAACAGCTGCATCTGCACCCGCCCTGTCGGCTGCACTCCCAGGCGGTGAGGTCCACGAGGGGAGCCTGCCAAGCTCACTGCTGAGACCACTGGGCCGGGCCAGCCAGGGAGGTGCACAGGGCACAGGATGCTGAGGAGGCAAACAGCAGGGGCAGATGCCCGGAGGGGCAGGAGAAGCTTCCTGGAGAGGTGACATCAAAAGGAAGGAGCAGGGTGACGCGGGTGGTGAGCAGTCACCAGGGCCCAAAAGGAGACAAAGCTTCGGGACAGAAGTGAGGCTGGTGTGGTGCTGGAAACCCTGCAGGCAGCCCAGGGGAGTTGTCGGCTGTGGGCGAGATAGAGAGAGAGAGAGAGACGAGGCCAGAGGGGCAGGGCCAGGGTCGGCACGGAGGGTGAGCTTCCATGCCGACGAAGAACGGCAGCCTCCATTGGAGAGGAGCGTGCTTCCAACGAGAAACCCCGGAGGAGCGCTGTGGGCCGGGACAACCTCGCCCTTCCAGCTTCATCGCAGCCCGATCCTGAGGCTCAGCCTTCTCGCCCCATGTTCCAAGTGGCAGCCTCGGCTCCTGGCAGCTGGACCGAGGACAGGAGAAGGAAGGTCTGGGCAGAACACATGCAGCTCCTCCCGGAGTTCCCGAGACAGACGCAGGTGACACTGTTCATACCACACGGATGCGAACTGTCACGTGTTCCCATCACAGGAGTGAGTCGGGAAAACCAGCCTAGTCCCCACTGGAGGTCACACCAGTCCCGCAGGAGCTGTATGGCATCAAAGCTCTGGGTGGAGATGTCCTGTGGGGGACCCCAGGACGAGGGGCAGGAGGAGGAAGCTGCTCACGTGAAAATGGGGAGGAGTGAGGAGTCGGGGAGGAGCCAGTGCATAACGGGGAGGGTGGAGGGGCAGCACCTGGCACCCCAACCCTGCTGTGCGACACTGTGCTGAGGGCTGTCTGTCTCCCAGCCGCAGGTGGTCAGATTGTCCCCATTCTTTGGGAGCCTGAGGCCCTGGCCATGTTCCCTGTGGTCCCACAGCGATAAATCGGCTGGGGCACGAGTTACGGACTGAATGTTTGTCCCCGCCCCCAGAGTCCTGTGTGGAACCCCTGACCCCCAGTGAGACGGTACTGGGAGGTGAGCAGGGTTAGATGAGGCCGTGAGAGTGGGGCCCCCATGATGGGATTGGCGCCCTCATGAGAAGAGGATGAGCCCAGAGCCTTCTCTTTCTCTACCACGTGAGGACACAGTGAGAGCGGCCTGTGACCCAGGAAGGGTTCTCCCTGGAGCCCGACCGCACCGGCACCCTGACTCGACCTCCAGCCCCCCGTCTGTGGGAGACAAGTGTCTGTTGTTTGCAGTCATGGCACCTCAAGCCGAATAAGGCAGCAGGATTTCAACCCCTGTCTGCCGGCTCTGAGGCCCACCCGTCCAGTCCTGGTCCAGTGCCCTGCCCTCCGGATGCAGGAGGCCAGAGGGAGGGAGAGGAGAGCCCTGTGTTTGCACAGTGAACCAAAGCTCTGAGCTGAGACGGCAGCGGGCAGGGGCTCTGAGTGTTCTGACTCAGTGCACACGACCTGGGGGGGGGGGTTCGCAGAGGGGCACACACAAGCTGCTTGGCCCGCCAGGGACTGGGGCAAGAGCTGCCAGGGACTGGGGAGAGAGCTGATCTGCTATGACGTCCAGTCCGCCTTCCTGCAGTGGTGACACTTCACCATCACTGACGAGGTGGGCCCAGCTTCCTGCCCACGGTCCCAGGAGGGCCTCCTCATAGCCAACACTGCGCTGCAGCCCCAGCCCCGGGTCTCTGCAGCTCCCAAGTGCCACCACCCCACCTTGACTCTGGGCCGGGTTGGGGGGAGCCCGGGCCACCTCTGCGCCACCCCCTGCCTTCCTCACTGAAGCTCGCTGGGCTCCAGATCCAGATCCAGTGAAGGGACGGAGCAGACGGTTTGCAGAGGCAGCCGGAACACGGGGAGAGAGAAGTCTGGTTACAGCAGGCCTGCCTCTGGCCCTGGCACCCTGGGCCGTGGTGACACAGGGGCTGCGTGACTCACGGTGTGGGAAGTCCTACCACAGAGGCCAGAACTGACGCAACCACAGCCCTGCAGGCGTCTCGAGGATCACAGGCGTACAGCCGGCAGGCACGTGCATGCTGCCCACACCCGCGGGTCCACTCAGGCCGTGGGCCTGGTTCCTCCTGTGGCCTCCCCTGCCCTCTGGTAGCTCTGGGGGCAGCCCTCCAACATCCCTGGGGACAGGGAGTGAGCCACCCGGATCGGGCAGGAGGGCACAGCAGACAGGGCCATGCTGCCCACGGGGAGAAGAAAGATGGGAGTTGGTGGTAGGACAGACGGGATCTCCAGGATCCCCGGGACCCGCTTGGTTCTCTGTTGGAGAAGCTGCAGAGGCAAGAAATATCGGGACCACGAAGAGCCTTCCTGTGGGTCAGGAATTAAAAGCTGGTTTCCAAGAGTCAGACACAGGTAAAGATCTGAAATGGCTCAGCGTCTTCTGGTTGGGGACTGTGTTCCTTTTATCTTTGTGCTTTTTTTAAATAGTCATTGAGTCCAGAATATATGGAGAACCCTTACAACTCAACAAGTAAAAGATGACCCAATTTAAAAATGAGCAAAAGACTTGAATAGACCTTTCTCCAAAAGAGACATTTGAATGGCCGATAAGATGTGAACAGATGCTCCACGTCATAGGCCCTGAGAGAGATGCAGGTCAAATCCACTTCACACCCCCTGCACGGTGAAAGCCAAAAAGACAGAAAACGAGTGTCGGCGGAGAGACTGGAAGCTTCGGGCAGTGCTGGGCGGATGTGAGACGGGGCAGCCACTCTGGAAACAGTTTGGCAGTTCTTTGAAAAGTTAAGCATACAGTCACCATGTGCCCCAGAGTCCCGCTCCTCGTGTGAATGAAAGCATCTAACCATGTAAACTCGTTCAAGAGTATTCAAAGCAGCGCATTCGTAACAGCCAAAAACCGAGACACCCAGACGCCCATCGACTGATGAATGGCCGACAACAGTGGTCCATCCGCACAATGGAATATTATCTGGTCGTAAAAAGGAACAAAAGATTGGTTCGTGCTACAACATGATAAACCTTGAAAACACGGTGCTCAGTGAAAGCAGCCAGACACACACGGCCACATGTCGTGCGATTCCAAATGTCCAGAGCAGGAAAATCCATAGAGACAGAAAGCAGGTTAGCGGCTGCCAGAGCCTGGGGAGAGGAGTGGGGAATGATGCTAATGGGGACAGGATTTTCTAGGGGGAGTGACGAAAATTCTGATTCTGGAATTAGGTAATGGTGATAGATGCACAACCTTGTGAAGATACTAAAAACCACTAAGTTGTTCACTTTAAAGGGAGAATATTTTGGTATGTGGCTTATATCTCAAAAAGCTGTTATTAAATGAATAATGTAACTGAGCGCCTGTCATGTGTGATTCACTGCCCTAGACCCTGGGGATATATCAGCGGATGAGGCAGGGGCCCTGGCCTCCTGTCGTTAACGTGCCGTGACTCTGTTCTGTGACCACACCTCTGTGGAAGGGAAACGTGTGGGCCCTGTGTCCAGTTGCCTGACGATGCCCCCCGACTTCCCTAGGAGGAACCTTTGAGATCATATGTTCCCACTCCACTGTGGCAGACGGTATTTCCAATAATGGCCACAACGTTGTGTCCCAATATGTCTCACCCCACGTGCCCTTCCAGCACCTGTCACTTCTCCATAAAGAGGTGGACTGTGCCACTCTTCGAACTTGGGCAGGGGTTCGTGACTCTGCTTCGATGAGTAGAGGGGATACCACTTCCAGCTGGCCTGGCCTGTGGGGGATGCTTGCCCTGGAGCCCAGCCACTGTGCCGTGAGGAGCCCAGGCCACGTCCATGGCCCCAGGTGAGTCACCAGCCATTGGCATGCGCCATCTTGGATGTTCCAGCCTTGAGCTGCTCCCACCTGATGCCACGTGGAGCAGAGATGAGCCTTCCCCTCTGAGCTACACCCAAACTGCAGGTTCATGAGAAAAATAAATCATCAGTGCTGGTTAAGCCTGAGCCTCGCTATCAGTGAAAGCTTGAAGGGAAATAAAATGTTAACGGAAACTGGAGCAAAGAGAGCAGCAGAAAGTCAGGCCGCACTGTGGCCTCCTGTGACATAGAAAGTAGAAAACGTACCAAGTGCCCAGGCGATCCAGCTGAGGGGATTTCCACACAGAAGTGCCAACGGGTTTCTCTTAGCTGCAAGTAACAAAAAGAGAGCAAGATGAGTTAAAAAAAAATAACTTTAGTTTTCAAGCAAAATTTAGAGGAAATATAAAGAAGCCAGGACTTACTAAGATAAGAAAGAAACTGTTGACAAAACCAAGGGTTGATGAGGATACGGAGCGACTGGAACGCTCCTCTGCTGCTGGTGGAAAGGAAAAATGCCACTGCCACTCGAGGACACCCTGGCAGGTTGTTATCAGGTTGAACGTAGACTTATCATATGACCAGCAATCCTGCTCCTAGGTATTTACCTTAGAGACGTGAAGAATTACGTTCACACAAAGACTTGTCCACAAATGTCCATAACAGCTCTATTCATAATCATCAAGAAACTGGAAATAACCCAAATATCTTTCAACGAGCGAATGGATAAGCAGACTGTGGTACATCCATACAGTGGAATACTACTTGGCGGTAAAAAGCGAGGAATTGAGGATATGCACAACAACACGGACGGATCCCAAGGGATTATGCTGAGTGAAAGAAGCCAGACTCAAAAGGTTATACGCTGTGTGGTTCCACTTTTGCGTCATCCTCAAAAAAGGCAAAGCTGCAGGAATGGAGCACTGACCCCCGGTTGCCCTGGGTGGGGGTGTGAGGGCAGGTGTGACTTTAAAAGGGCAGCACACGGGCGTTTGGGGGGAGGTCGTGGTGCTCGTGAGTCCTGACTGTGGTGGTGGTTACACAAATCCACACGTGTTAAAATTCTTACACTCATACACCAAAAAGGAAATAAATTTTACTGCGTGATAGTTTAAAAAGTAAAATTAAAATCAACTGTTTCCTATTCCAAGAGTCTCCAGGTGGCGAAGGGTCTCAAGCTGATAAAGGGCCTCAGGCCAGAGAGCACTCGGGAGAAGACAGGCCAAAGTGGAGCCAAGGACATGGCTGTAAACTCTTTGTTAGGATGGTAGAAAAAATCCAGGTAGGGGGTCGCAGACCCTTTAAAACAGACAAGACGCCCCCAATGGGTCTTAAGGTGCACCTCAGGGAGCCTTTACATTAAACCAAGAGTCTAAGGGTCTTAAGGGCTTGTTCCAGAGCCGCGTTGCAGGGAGCCCGCGGGGCAGAGGGCTCACCCCGGCACGACAGGAGGACTGGGGCTTGGCTCACGGGGACCCCAACAAGGGTCAGACCCACAGAGTTTTCAGCAGCAACTGATTTATGTTTACAGATAACTGCCATTGTGTTTTAACTTCGGGTTCCTGGTGTTCTTCTCTGGTACACAGAGTCAGAATTGATAGTTTCCTGTTGACCTTGCATCCTGTCACCTGCTAAACTCACTTGTTTGCTCTAAGAGCTTTTGTGCACATTTCCTGGGATTTTCCACACAGCCAGCCACGTCATCCGTGAAGGGGGACAGTTTCATTTCTTCCTTTCCAATCGATATGCCTTGTGTTTCTTTTTCTTGCCTTTCTGCGCTGGCCAGAACCTCCACTGCGGTGCTAAGAGTGGGGAACGAGGACGTCCCTGCCTCGGTCCTGATCTCGGGCAGAAATGGTCAGTCTCCTGCCGTTAGGATGTTAGCTGTATGAAGCCTTTTGGCAGGCTGAGTAGTTTCCCTTCTATTTGTAGTTTGCTGAGGTTTTTGTTGGTTTTTAATCACAATGGACATTGAATTTTGTTGAACGGTTTTTCTACGTCAGTTGATATGGTCATAGGGTCTTTCTTATTCAGCCTGTGGATGTGGTGGATTATGCTGATTGCTTTCTGAATATCACACCAACCTTCCGTTCCCGAATAATCCTGCTGGGTCAGGTACTATGTTCTTTTCGTACGTTACTGGATTTAATTTGCTAATATTTTGCTGAGGATTTTCGTGTCTGTGTTCGTGAAGGATATCGGTCTACAGTTTCATTTTCTTGTACTGTCTCTCTCTGGTTCTGGTTTCAAGGTAGTGCTGACCTTACAGAATGAGTTGGGAATATCCCCTCCTCTTGTCTTTCAGCTGTGATAATTATAGACTCAGACGCAGTTCTAGGAAATAACTGAGAAATCCCCACACTCTGTCCAGTCTCCCCAACGGGGATGTTTTGCAAAATTGCTTTACGACCACGCCCAGGACATCAACCCTGACACGATCCGTCCACCTTGCTCAGAGTCCTTCCGTCTCCCTCGCTTGTGTGTGAGTGTGCACTGAGTCACAGGCACTCTGCTGCTGTGCAGGCTCATGCGTCCACCACCACTGTCAGGACAGAAAACGCTCACAGGGGTGGGCAGAGAGGCGAGCGGCTATCCTGGCCTCTCACTCTCGAGGCTGCCTGGAGGCAGCAAACCTCACATCTTCCTCCCGTTGGCCCCTGGCCGTGCTCTTGGGGCACAAAGCCCCCTTCTGCTGCTCGCCAGCCCTTCTGGGAACCATGGGCAGCTGTCGGGCTCCCCGTCCTTCTCGTCCCCGAGCCAAACATTCCCTGTTCCTCCCTAAGCAGAACCTGAAGACGGAGCCTGTCACCAGTGGCTCTCCTCCCAAGACTGCGTGGTGCTCAGCAGCACGACAGTGTCACCCGAGAAGCACTGAGGGGCCGACATCTGAGCCAGCTCAGGATTAGGGTTCAGGGGCCAGGAACCTGCATCTGGACACTGGCCTCCACCCCCCACCCCAGGGCTCCTACTTGGAGAAACGGTGAATCCCCTCACCACAGCCCTCGAGAGGGAGCAGGGGACCCTCATGGCAAAGCCTGCGCACCCCCCGTGAGCAGTGCCCAGGGGGCTGGAGGGGAGAAGACCCCCACCATACCCTGGAGCCCACCCCCGGTCAAAGAACCCTTGTTCAGCCTTGCAGTGTCCGGGCCGGTATAGAAGGGAGCAAATCCCTTTTTGCAAAGAGTACTCAACACACCATGAGCTTGTCTGTTTACCAAAATGCAGAGGGAAAGGCCCCATTTGTGGACAAAGTTGAGACTTGAGCAAATTTGGAAGACAGGATATTTCCTAGAGTGCAGAAAACAGCCCCTCCTTGTTGACAGCGGGTGTCAGCGCTTAATCGGCACAAACTGTGTTTGAAACAGCAAGCAGAGAAATCCCAAGAGTCCAAATCAGGTAGTACTCACCAAACATCACACACATCGACCGAGCCGGAGTCTCCCCGGGGAGCGTCGTGACGGAGACTGCCACACCTCAGCCTCTGTGCCTGTCCAGCCAGACGGGCAGCGGTGAGGGGCTGGGGGAGACGCAGCCAGGGGGCCTCAGGCAGACCCGGAGCCAGGCTCTTGCAGCAACGGCGCGTCTGACAACAAGGATTCAGCCGCCTCGGGGACAACTCCCTGCGACAGAGCAGTCTGGTGCCCGCTGAAAGATGTCCAGCCGAGAGGCTTTCTATCCCACCTCCTGTGGCCTGAGGCTGGAGGAGGCTGTGAAAACCCCGGAGAAACCAGGAGGAGGAACCAGGCAGATTTTTGGGGTGGGAGGGGATCCGCAACATTTCCACCACCTCCGTCTGGACTGAAAACCAGCAGCCAGAGGACCTTTCAGTGCAGTCAGGTCTCACACCTCCTCCTAGAAAGGAGGGACTAAAGACCAGTCCCTCACACTCCCGGCCACACCCTGACTCCTCATCCTGGACAGACAGGCTCCACACACACACCAGGCACACCACTGCCCCAGGGCCTTTGCACAGGCATCTCCCTCCTCCCAGACATCCCCATGGCTCCTCCTTTGCCTCCCGCTCAGGCTTTGATCAAATGTCCCCTTCATCTGGCACTCCACTCCCTGACCAGGCTCTGTCATTCTGTTTTCCAAGGTATCCGGCACCTTCTAACTGCAGCGTAATTCACTGTCTTGTCTGTCATTGGAAAGCAAGTGCCCGCAGGGCTGGGATCTGTTTGTTCACCTAGAACAGCGCCTGGCTCACAGCCGGCGCTCAGGAGTGCCTGTTAGATGATGAGTGGGACCCGTGAGGCGGCAGCCAGCACCACCCAATGGCCAGGATTACGAGGAGCAGCTGACGGGGGCTGGCGGCTCCCCACCCACTGTGTCCCACCCTGGCCCGCTGATAGCAGAACTGACATTTGTCACCCACTCTCCACCTCGGGCAGCGCTGCTCACTGTCCTGCCCTTCCTTTGCCACTCCCAGGGGGTCTGTGAAAGGTCAGGCATGTGACGTCCACACCTCTGATGGAGAAAAGACCTTTCAGACAAAGAGAGATGTCAAAGCCAGCATGCCACCCAGCCGTCGCCCAGAGATGACCCGCTGCCCCACTGCCAAGGGATAGGCCAGCCTCCGCTGGCTCTTCAATGGGGCGGGGGCAGCCCTCACCTCCCTACCGGCCCCGGCCAGCAGCTCTGTCCTGGGTCCAGCCCGTTGCCGGGAGTTAAACACGGGGCTCTCCAGGAGAGACCGGCACAGATTCCGGGTGTCAGTTCCCAAAATGCCGCCAGAGGAAGTAGCAGGACAGAACGGAGGACGCCCTCCCCAAGACGCTGGCGTCCACCTTGCTTATAATTTTGAAAAGGTGGAACTGCCAACTGTCCTTTGATGAGAGAGGGTCAAAGGAGTCATGATAGAGGTCTCCACAAGAGTCAAACACCGCCAGTAAATTTGTGTGAATTGATGTGGAAAACAGCCCAAGATACATCATGAGTGACAAGGGCAGGTGGTGGCGTGGTCCGTTGTGTGATGGAGGCCCCAGGTGAACAGAGACACTGGGGGACCACGGCTGGGGGTCACCCCTCTCCTATGACTCTCTCTGCTGCAGCAGCTGTGTGTGACGACACGGCATTGGCGTGTGACCGGTGACCTGGAGAGCCCGTGCCTCGCAGGCTCTGTGGGGGACGCCCCATTGTCAGCCACGTTGGTGCGAGCCCTGGGTCGGGGACAAGCAGAGTGTTCACAGGACACCTCCCTCTGGGGTGGGTGGGGCTCCTGGGTCCTGGGAGCCAGGCTCTTCCTTCCCATAATTCCCTGCCTCCTATTTGCAGAGGGTCTCCCCCAGGGGACTCGGGGTAAGCTGCACGAGTTCACAGGACTCTGGGGCGTCTGCTGAAGCCTGGGGCATCACCCCACTGAGGCATAGGGTGGGTGTGCCTGTGTGTGCACATGTGCGTGTGTGCACGCGTGACCATGCACACACACACACCCACTCACTCTTAAAGTTCTGTGCCCGTGAAGGGTGGGTTCAAACCTGATCCTGGAGTGGGTTCCCATCCCGGCTCTGGCACCTGCAAGTGGCTTGACCTTGGGCGGATCATGTCGCCCTGCTGCCTCGGCTCTCGCATCCGCCAGGGGCCCAGGCGGGGACCGGGCTCATGGGGCAGCGTGAGGATGAATCGCTCCGTCTCTGCGGAGCTCCGAGGATGCCCCTGGCCACAGCGGTGCTCGATGGCTGTCATCCGGCAGCTCCAGGCCCTGAGGTGGCCGCCTTCCGGTCTAAGGCTGGAGCCGGAGGACCGGCTGTACCGACAGGCAAGACTCCCGGTTCGAGACGCTTCCTCTCCGGGCCGGCTCCTCGGGGCACAGAGATGAACCATGCAGAGCAGTCGCTCCCCGTGGTAATGTGCAGATTTGTTTTAATCGGCAGCACGTTACTGAGGCACATGCGATAACCGTCTAATGACTGTTACACGTCTAATCCATTTTGTTCTCAGCGGGCTCCTGCAGTAATTACATTCCGCGATGTTTAATTCATTACTTGATCGTTCATTCCAAGTTGTGTTGGGTCGGACGGCAGGCTCTCGGGCGCTGCGCAGATGGAGCCGGGCCCTCCGCTCTGGCTCGGGGGGCTCCCAGCAGGCAGCTCCCCACTCTGGGCCGGGATGGAAGCTGGCAGAGCGGGCTCCGGGGCAGCAGAAGGGTCCTGAGGATGGCGGTGAAAACTGCGAAGGCTGATGTAACATCGGGTGAATTATTACAATATTACAATTATTACAATAACTCCACAACTCAGAGAGCGACAAGTGCTCACACTTCACCTCCAACACGCCCACGAGGCCGGGGCTGGCCCGCAGTGCGTTTAAAGGGCCTGGGCGGACCCTGTGGGCTCAGACACATGTAGCCCTGGGCGCTTTACCTCAGCTTTCCGTGGCTCAGTTTCCCCGCCTCTGAAACGGAGGTGACACTACAGTACCAATTTGATTGGGGCTTAAGAGGATTGGGGTACCTGGCTTATAGCAAGGGCAGGAAAGTGTTTATTAAGCAATTAAAATCGTCACCATCCTTGCTCAACCGGGAAGGAAGCTGAGGCACGCAGAGCTGAGAAACCAGCCTGCATGGTCGGGCTTCTCCAGGGGAACGGCGCCCAGAGGCTGTGCAGACGTACAGATGCGTTCACTCGGAGGGACGAGCCCACGATGCTGGCGGCCGAGAAGTCCCGCCATCCGCAGTCTGAGAGCTGGAGGCCCAGGGAGCCGGTGCTGTGGTTCAGTCCGAGTCTGAAGGCCTGAGAACGGGGTGGGGGGCGATGGTGTGAGTCCCCCTCCCAGGGCAGGGCAGGACAGGCCGGACGTCCCAGCTCCTGGGCAGGCAGGGCACAATGCTCCTCCCCACGCTTTGTTCTATCCCGGCCCTCAGCAGGTCAGACGAGGCCCGCCCGCATGGGGGACGGCCATCGGCTTCTCTGCTGCCAACGAGTCAAACGCTAGCTCCCCCAGAAACACCCTCCCAGACACCCCCAGAATAACGTTCCGTCTGGGCCCCCAGAACATCACATCCCTCCAGGCCTCAGGTCTTCTTGGAGCCTCAGGTCTCCCCAGAAGTCTGTCCGCCAGGCAGGTGTTTCCCGGGGTCTGGCGAAACCTCCACCAGAACCACTCAGACCCGCTTTTACGGGCAGCGTCCATGGCCCTCACACGGCCGCTGCAGAATCTCTGAGAGGGTCTTTGCTGCCTGCACTGAAGGCGCCCAGGCAGCTGGGCTGTCATCAGGTTTAGCTGCTGGTGTTTGCTTGATCCGTGCCCAGACCCTGCCCTCCAACCTCCAGAGCACGCGGGCGAATCCTACGCCCTCAGCCACGCGGTGGAGTCACTGTTTCCTCGAGCGCGTAAGGGCCCTCCGCCTTTAATTACAGCAGCCCAGCCAGCGCAATCACACACCTGGGAGTCACTCATTAGGAGCTAATCAGCCCCATCCCCCATCTCTCGCCCGAGGCCCGGCGTGAATTTGGTTTGCAGCTAATGACTGTGTCTTTGCAACAAGCACAACGACAGAAATGACAAGTGCTTTGTGTATTTATTTCCCACTTTCCCCAGAAAAGCTTGGAGTGGCAGCACGCACAAGCCCCTGTGGTTCTGGCGGCACCGTCCAGGGAGAGGCTGGAAATGAGTGCAGGGTTAACCAGTGGTCAGGCCAGGGCACACAGGTCGCGGCGTGTGTGACCACTCTTCTCTCTTAGCAACGATCATAAAACAAGGATGGTTGGAGCAAAGGATGCTGCCGAGGAGGGGGCAGGAGGGTGGGTCGGAGAGAATGAGGGATTAGTGCTGGGGGAGGGGTGGGAAGAGGGGTGCGGCACAGATGCGGGGAGGGAGTGGATTGGGTGAGGGTTGAGAGGTGGGTCAGAGCCGGGTGGGGAAGGTGGGCAGGGCCAGGGTGGATGGAGAGTGGGGAGGAGATGTGGTAGGGGAAGGGAGGATGGGAGGACGGGGAGGGGACCTGACTGCTGCCCCCTTCCCCCCCTAGCTGGCCTGGCTCCCCAGAGATGGCCCACGGGGGCCACTTTGTACAGGGTCCCCTTCTGCTCTCTGTCTGCCACGGCCTCACAGAGCACGGCGTCTTCTTGTTTGGTCTCAAGGAGAAAGAATGAAGGCGTCTTCTTGTTTGGTCTCAAGGAGAAAGAATGAAGTCAGCTGAAGACCCAGCGGGAGGCTCACTGGGAGTTCTCTGACGGGACTTTCTCCAAGGCCATGGGGGGCGTCTGGTCCACATTCCAAGGCCCAGCTTTTCTCTGGAGGATGAAGACCTGCCTTCTCCTCCGGAAAGAAACGCATCTGTTTGCAAGGCACAGGGCACAAAAGAGCAAGACAAAGACGAGGACGGCGGAGGAGGATGGAGTTCGCGTCCTGGGACACCAGGGCGTTCATTGAAAATTAAGGCTTTACAGGGAACGTGCACACAAGCCTGCTCCCTCACGAGGAAGGACAGCGCAGCCTTCTCCAGAAGGCCTGGGCAACTTCGCCCGGAAAGGAGGGCCCCTGGGGAAGCCTGCCTCCCCCCCAGTCCCCTCCCCCTCCTCCAAGCTGCAGTTGTGGGGACTGTAAATGGGGCCGCTGCCCGTCTCCTGCCCGGCCCCTCCGATCTCTGACGACAGCACCGCCGAGGGGCAGAGCTCCTGAACCACGGCCGGAGCTGTGGGGACGGCGCCCTTTGCCCTTGGGGGTGAGAGGGCTTCTGGGCTCCGAGAGCCCGGGTCACGTTCCCAGTCGCCTCTGGCAGTGGTCTGTGCTGGGGGCGCAGAGCCAACACTGAGCTGATGATGGGGATGCAAAGCCCTGTCTCAGTCTGAGTGCGGCCCGTGAGGAGCTCCCGGGCAGGGACGACAGGTGGCATCTGGAAGGCTGTTCCCAGGACGACCCGCGTGAATGCGCCTCTCCCCCCTCGCAGCTGAGAAGCGGGGCAGGCGCCTCCCGCTGTGCACCGAGGACAACGTGGACCACGGCTGGGGGTTATTACTCTTCTCGCATCCCAGTTGTGATGGCACGTCGTGTTCCACGGCTTTGGAATGAAGAAAACTCGGCTCCACCAAGGGCGGAGGCGGGGAGAGAGGTGGAAGACATGGTGCCAGTTCCACCAGCTGTGGGAAGGGGCAGATGTGGCCTGAAGAGCAAGCAGCATTTCTGAGCCCTGGGGGCCTTCTGACCCCAGCACACCTTCTCTGCCAGCTGGCCATCATTCCACAGTCAGATTTTTATTTTGTTTCCTTTTTCTAAATAAAACCCTTTTTGTTATAAGATATAAAGGAAAAGAGGGTACATTAAGCCTTAGCAGTCATTTACCCTTTAGTCTGAAATAGTATCACTAATTTCACTAAGGGCAGATTTGGACAGTGCAGGGGGAGGGAGGAAGGTGGCAGCGTACATAGGGCCAAAGAGAAAAGGCAGATGGAGGGGGTACCATCTACAGGAAGAGTCCCCAAAACAGGACCTGGAAACCTTGGAAGACAAATGTCTTCATTTCACTTCCTAATTTGGGCTGGGCTCTGGCTCCGCCCCACAATGCTGCAGAAGTCCATGAAGACACCTGCGGCCAGATGGCCACAGGAGACAGTGTGCCTTAGTGCACTTGGTCAGTCAACAAACACATGCCGAGAGTCTTCTAGATGCCAGGCCCTGCACTGCTGCTGAGAACAGAGCCGTGAGCAACATGGGGGAGCCCCTGGCCCCTAGCGCCCTTGACCGACACAAGAGCATATGCTGACACCCACCAAGTGGGTGGGCAGGGAGGGGTACACCACAGGGGTTGGGGGGCCTGGGGAGGAAGTGACATCTGAGCCGAGACCTGGGAAGGAGGCAGCCGGAAAAGGAGAGCAAAGAAACAGTGCAATGCCCACCCATGGCCAGGACAGTGGGGGGGTCGGGGAGCTGAGGACAAGGCCCCACCGTCCACTGAGGGAGTGTTTCCTACAGCCCAGTGAGCCAGGCAGGGGCAGGTGAGGAGGCAGCGGTGAGAACCACGGCGGCCCTGGAGAAAGGAGGCCCTTCCCCAACCCTCTCGGGGACCCTGGGCGCGCGGCCACCTCTCGGCCAGACTCCATACCCCAAGGGCAGAGCTGAGTCTAAGCCACATCACAGGCCACCTGGGAGGACGCCTGGACATGGAGGGACGACTCCCGCCTCCTGCACCTCTGCCGGGCCCCCACCCACACGGCGCTCAGTGCAGGTGCTCATGGCACCCAGGCCTGGAAGGTGGACACACACCCAGAGCCAGAGCTGCCACACGGAAGGACCCCCCATGTGATGCCAACAGTGGGCAACCCCGGTGTTCCCAACTAAAGCACCAAGTGTAGGGAAGACAGGACTTCAGGGTCTGGGGGGCGGCTGGAGGCCAGGCTGGCGGGGAGGGAGGGTTGTTGCTTCCTGAGAAACATGAATTCCTTCAAATAACCCAAAGGAGCACCTCTCTCAGTGTGAAAGCGCATCTGTCTAGGAGTTTAGAAAACCAGCTTCGTCGCAATGCCCCCAGTCTTCCCACAAGTGACAGAGCCGGGGTCCTCAGAGAAGCAAGCCGAGGCCTGGTTCTCCTGACCTGCAGCCACTCCCTGGACCGTGGCCAGTTTGGGTGCGCCTCTTGCAGGGACGTCACCTGGGCAGACAGGACATGCACATGCGTGTCTTCTTTTCCATCCGTCCTTCATTTCATTGCAGGAGGGTTTGTAGAGAGGCTGGAACAGGGCGAATGCTGTCCCGGGCACCAAGGGCATCAGACGTGCAGACACACAGACACTCAAGGCCTCCAGTGGACGAGCAGCGGGTGAGACGTGGCAGAGGGGCCCTGGCACCAAGGGCATCAGACGTGCAGACACGCAGACACTCAAGGCCTCCCGTGGACGAGCAGCGGGTGAGACGTGACAGAGGGGCCCTGGCACCAAGGGCATCAGACGTGCAGACACGCAGACACTCAAGGCCTCCAGTGGACGAGCAGCGGGTGAGACGTGGCAGAGGGGCCCTGGCTCAGCAGTTCCTCTTGAGATGCATCTGCATCCACTCTCTCCCCTCCTGTGAGGTTGGGTCCTTTCCTAAGACGTCCTGTGGTCTCAGACCCCCAGGACTCTCCAGAAGGCCATCTCCAAACCTTGGAAAGTCACAGAGGCTGATGTGGGGACCCCGATGCTCCCCAAGCCACAGGGACACCTGTTGTGTTCCAAGCAGAGGGAATTTTACGCTGTCAGCACCCAAAGCCTGTGTACACCTACCCTGCCCTCTCTGGTCAGGGTGACAGCACCTTGCAGGGCGAGGAGGATGGGCTCCCCCGGGCACTGGGGGGTGTCCTGTGGCCTAGGAAGGGAGCCGTCATCGTGCACGCCCCACACTGAGGAGCAGCAAGGTGACCATGGGGCAGACACCTCCCCCTCCCGCACTCAGCTGGCGTCTCCACCAGCACCTGTGTCCCTTTGTAACACGGCTGCTTTGTACCTGTGTGGCGGGTGAATCGGGCCGGGAGCAGCCTTCCATCCACGACCGACAGGAGTCGCCACAGTGGGACAAGCCCAGGTGGGGTCCACACATCCCGGGTCCCACCTGCACTGCGCTCAGGTACCTGTGGCCACTTGCCTGTCTCACCGGCTGCCTCCAGCCGGGCCTCACCTGCCTGCCCCCCAGTGCTGCTTCCAAGTATCCTCCTGATACACAGCCGGCACACGACTCCCTGTCCCCCCTCTCTTTCTGGGGGACCCCCAGGGAGACAGATGGCAACAGCACGGCCCCCCGGTGCTCCAGGATCTGACCAGTTCCCACCATGGCCCCGTGTGGAGGGTCAGCGTCCTGCCCCGTTTTCCAAGGGGGATCAGGAGCTCAGGAGAGGGTGTGAGCACTCACGCTCCCAGCCACCTGGTGGAGAGGCAGGACCTGACCCCAGGGCAGCTGACTCTGTCCTCTGCCCGGGGAGGGCTTTGTGGGAGCAGCGAGAGCCCCAACAAGGGAGCAAGCGAGATGCCATCCACCCCAGTGCAACCCACCACCAGGACGGCGCCGGAGACCCCACTCGACTACGCCTCGATCCTTGTCCTCTGCGTTATCACCAGATTTTACCACTCATTTCACAATGATAGCAACTGTGAAGGGAAATTAGCATCTTTGTATTCTGCAGCCAGATACCTCAATGGACTGATTCTGAGTTTTTTTTAACAATGAAAAGGAAACACCCTGCTGGTTTCTACTTCAGTGACCTAACGGCACACACTGAACACTCAGAGAACTCTGCTTCAGTAAACACGTTTTTGTTTTAACTCAGACTTTGTTTTGTTAACTCTGTTGCAGAAAATGTCAAACACACGGAAATGGAGAGAAAATGGTACAATGAACCCTGTGTACCCGTTGCTCACTGCCGCAACTTCCAACTCACGCGTGATCTGGTTTCATACACTCATCAACTTGCTGTCTTCTTCCAAATTATTTTTTTAACGTTATTTGGCAAAGTCAAAAATCCCTCATCAATCCATTGGTGGGTTACAAATGGAGTGGATTGGTGGGCTGGCCCAGTGGCGTAGTGGTTAAGTTCTTGCACTCCACTTCAGCGGCCTGGGGTTTTCGGGTTTGGGTCCCGGGCATGGACCTATACGCTGTTCATCAAGCCATGACAAGGTGGTGTCCCACATACAAAATAGAGGAAGATGGGCACAGATGTTAGCTCAGGGCCAATCTTCCTCACCAGAAAAAAAAAAAGAGGAATGGAGTGAAATGTTGGCATCCAGGTAATTTTCCACTGTGCTTTTTTTTTTTTTTTTTTTGCTGGGAAAGATTTGCCCTGAGCAAAGATCTGTTGCTAATCTTCCTCTTTTTCTCTTTTTTGTGTATTCTAGTTGTAAGTCCTTCTAGTTCTTCTTCCTGAGCCACTGCCACAGCATGGCACCTGACAGAGGAGTGGTGTGGGCCACAACAAGGAACCAAAGCCAGGCCGAGGGAGTGAAGCACGACAAACTTTAACCATGGGGCCGTCAGAGCTGGCTCCCCACTGCACTGATTTTGAAGGAG
This sequence comes from Equus przewalskii, assembly GCF_037783145.1. Lineage (NCBI taxonomy): Eukaryota > Metazoa > Chordata > Mammalia > Perissodactyla > Equidae > Equus > Equus przewalskii. The sequence goes on from NC_091851.1 coordinate 48,465,916, forward strand.
GCCCACAGATGGGCTGACAGCACCCCGGCACCTTGTGGACCCGGATGACAAAGCCCAGGAATTAATGGCCACCCCGTGGGTCCCGAGCAGAGGAAGGAACTGGACTCGGGGCTGTTCAGGAGTGTTCAGAGCAGGAACGTGCTGGGGGAAGCTTCTGGGATATTTCAAAAGAAGTAGCACTAAGGCCCTAGAATTATGTTTTCTCAAAAAATAGTTTTCTTTAAGTAACTTGGCTGTGTAGGCAAATCAGTCTGCGACGGTGGCGTGCTGCTATGAAGCTGATCATTAGCTGTCACAGGAAGGAGCACATCAGCTCCACTCGGCTCCCGGCAGACCCGAGCGTCTTAGGCACTAATGTCTTTATTATCAAGCCTTGAAATTCCCAGAGAAGACAAGATCTTTCACAGGTGACACTGTCATCGTTTCCAACTGGTTTAGAAAAATGAAACCACGGAGTTGCTCTCACCGCTTTTCTGCCATTTCTCCATCTTCACAGACAAAAACATCTGGGAATCAAGTGGCGCTAGAACCCTCGAGCGATGTCTAAAATGTCCCACGCTGGGGCTCAGCGTGTCCATTTGTGCTCAAATGCCCATGGTCACAACGCTCGCCTGCAGGTGATAGAAACTCCAGTCACACCAGCTGGAGGAAAAGGAGTGTGAGGCAGTGCAAGCTTCAGGCACCACAGGATCAGGGGTTAGAGCAATGCCATCAGGGCTCTGTGCCTTTGCCATTCCCAGATCTGCCTGGAACCAGCTTAGCACCCAGTGAGCAGGGCCACCCTTCCCAACAAGCAGGAAGGAGTCTGAGTGTCCACCTGTGTTCCTGGGACGGTGGGAATGGGGTCTCTGATTGCCTGGGGCAGGGGAGGCAAGGGCCAGCCTTCCCCAAGCCATACAGGGGGGCTCTCAGGAACAGAGACCCCTGTGACCCAGCAGAAGGCACCATGCTGGAGTAGGGGGCGCCGTGGTCCTGGACAAGCAAAACAGATAGACGTGCCCCCATGGGTCCGGACCAGCTGTCCACGGCAGAGCAGTGCTGTTCAGCCTGTTGCGAAGACTAACAAAGGAGCAGCCTTTTCCCATCCGGAGAGCATGCTTGTTAAACAGAAGTGGCATTTGAGAAAAGATTACAGAAGCCAGACGCCGAGATTCGAGGTCCGTTAAGGATGTCTACAGCAAGATTACTCACTTGGCGACTTCCAGCAGCCTCGCTCTTCTTCAAGAAAAATGGAATAACAGCTCATCGCTCTTAGCTATCACACCCATGATATGCGGGCATAGATTTAATATACAATTTATGGCTCTGTGTGTGTGTGTGTGTGTGTGTGTGTGTGTGTTTGCACGCCTGTGGAGAGAGGCCGGGAAGGAGGCCGAGGGAGGAGGAGCGTGCAGATTCAAGGAGACAGTGCCTGTTAAGGCCCCCAGAACGGTGCAAGCACAGAGTGTCCAGCAGGTCTCAGCTGGTACGATGGCCACGATATCGCCCGTGTGCACAGGCAAGTGTTTGCGTATTTATGGATACGAGAGAGGGAGCAATCTCAGCGGATCCTGTTCCTCTGCGAGGCATGTGCGGTCTGACTGTATGTTAACTGCTCATTTATACTGCAACACATTTTCCTCAAGCATGCTAATGCTCCTTTCCCCCCCATGATGATATTTTTAAAAGCCAGATTGCAGAGCTGTGCTTGTGCACTAAAAGAGATTTCCCAGGCAAAAACAACCAGCTGGCCCCCGTGTGCTGCCATTGCATACTCCCCACGGAATTACACCAACGGGGGGATGGTCTGTGAGCCCGCAGAGCACTCGGCCCTCTCCAGGAAAGGGCTTTCCCAGGACCCGGACAGAGAGAAGGTCCAGGCTCGCCCTTGCCAGCGGGGCATCCTCCGAGAGCCCTCAGGGCTTCCTGCGAGTGGCACGAGAGTGAATGTGTGTCTCCGCTGCTGTGCGTTGAGCCCCAGAGAAAAGGGTGGCTTCGTGCACACCCTGCATTCGCTGACCGAGAGAGTACAGCCCCCAGGCTGTGGTCACGGGTTACGAAGCCCCTGGACACTCACATGACCCAAATGAGACATTCTTCAATAGCCATCAATCAGCAGTTCAGAGAAGCACCTCTGGGTCCTGCTAGGCCGGCACTGGCTCTGCCTGCGCCCCAGCCCGCGCCCCGGCTCTGAGTGTGTGGGAGGTGTCTGCATTTGGGTCCATCGCGGCCAAGGGTCCCTTAAAATCTTCTAGCTCTTCCGATGTTTTGATTCAAAACAGCAGAGTCCTCACCACTCTGTTGTCTCCCCGATGACCAGGGCACCCCTCACCTGCCCTGAGCAAGGCCAACGGGCAGCTACCCTAGGGTTGCTGTCTCAGTTCTGGTCCCCGGAAGCAGACGCCGTGTGCAAGCAGGGCACCCCGGTGGGGGGGCCTCTTCCCTGAGCCCACGGGGAGCTCTGGGGCGTAAGTTGCAGCTCAGAGGTTGTCCCATCTCAAGGAATGGGCACCAGGAGGTCACAGGATATGATCGCCCCAGGGGTACAAACCCCAGGCACCTCCAGAGACAGCTCTCTGAAGACGGCCTCAGCCGAAAAACCCGGTGTGCCGATGCTAGCCCTGGAATGTGCATATGCAGTGAGACCTGGCCAGGGGACTTTGCAGATGTGATTAAGGTAGGGAGAGCCTCCTGGCCTATAGGGTGGGACCGTCTCACCGCGGGACACCTTGACAGCAGAGAACTTGCTCTGACTGTGGTCAGAGATGTGGCTAAAGGGAAGCCGGGCAAGTGGAAGCGTGAGAAGTTTGCAAAGTGGCGTTGCTGGCTCAGAGCTGGAGGCTTCTGTGCAAGGACAGGGAGGCCTCCAAAGTTAGGGGTGGCCTGGCTGACCACCAACCAGGACACGGGCTCAGTGCTACAGCCACAGGGACCTGGGGGAGCCTAGGCCGTTCTCCCCAGAGAGAAGGCCTGGGCTGGACCACTGGACTTCCAGCCCCACAGCTGAGACAGGAAAGCTGGCTTTGGAGCCCTCAGCGAGCAGTAACTCGGGGGCAGAGTGTACAGGTGGGAGAGGGCCCAGCCAGCCTTTGGGAGCACGTGCTACAGGGACAAGGCTGTCATGGACATACACATGATGCCACTGAAAAGGACTCTTTCCAGGTGCTACCACCTGAGGAGAGACTCCGTGTCTAAACGGGGAGGGGGCGAGCCAGAGAGGGTCACCTCACTCATCTGAGCCCTCTGCTCGCTCCTCAGGGGCCCTGTCCCAGAGGCTGACCCATCGCTGCCTGGGCTGGTTCCGCCCTGCTGGCCCCAGACCCTTGTGCTTGGCATTGGCCTTGGCCTTGTGCTCAGTGGACTCAGCTTCCCCAAGAGGAGACTGGTCCCCTCGGGCCCTCTGTCCCAGCCCGCTAAGCATCTTGGTCCCATAGGAGGTAACTAATGGATGGAGGTGTCTTGTTAGCTCACAGATGACTGTCTTAGGACACTTCGGGGACAAGTGGCAAAGACCTAAGTCCAACCAGCCTATGGGCGTAAAGAGCTCATGTTACCACAAAGTCCGGAGGAAGAGCCGGGGCCCGGCCAGGGCCTCAACCTGTGTCCCAGGGCCTCAACCCGTGTCCCAGGGAGCTCCATTTCACCCCAGGAATGTGCAGGGACGTGGGGGGTCCTGGGGAGATGGGGATCCTAGGGAGTGGGGGCGTCCAGCACAAGGCAGGGGCTCCTCTCTTGCTGCTGGGTGTCCCCCCATAGCTTCCCTCTCGGGGGTCCCGCCACCATGAGCACTTGTCATGTGGTGGAAGCCAGAGGAGGGCCTGACGGGAACGGGTGCCCATTCTCTGCACACCCCCAGCCAGACTGACTCCCACGCACACCTGCCCACAGGGGAATGCAGCAGACAGCTGAAAGTCTGGGTAAAGTGGAGAGGGGACACAGGGATGCCAGCTGACCCCACCTCTGCCTGGTCCCAGCCCGGCCGTCTCTCGCTGGAGTCCTAGACTTGCCGTGGAGACTGCGCGTCAGAATCCACAGGATGCCCTCTTCCTTCAGAGGCTCTGTGCTTCAAGGAGCAGGGGCCGCCCTGGGCAAGCTGGGCGCCTGCCTTCAGCCCCACTGGCACCGGCTTCGTTCCCCGTGGGTGTCGCCTTGAACGGCCGTCGGAGCTCCAAGGCAAGAAAGACAAAGGAGGCACTGGTTCAGGTTTTATTTTTGGAACTCGTATGAAGTCACTAGGAGATGAGAGGCATTTTTTGCTATTTAAATATTTCTAGGCAACTACAACTCCTGATGATAGACAAAGGGAGCACGCTCCGGATCTCTGGAAAAGGAGCTGGAACGTCAGAAGTCATGTTTGTGCAACTCCATTCTCCCCCGGAAGAGGAGGGACGTAAGAGGCGTTGACACACAGCTGCCCCTTCCTGCCTAACCCCAGGGGCTGCCAGGGTGGAAGGCGCGCTGGGGGTCCCCTCTCCCAGCTCACGCCCCCACACCAGGTTGCAAGGACATTCAGCCCTCAGCTGGCTGTCGAGAGCCACCATTCGCTCGAGTCCACGAACCTCCCATCCCACCTCTCCTGACAAGACACGGAGGCTAATATCAACCAAATGTGACCTGTTAGCTTTAAGTCACCCGATGTGTTCACAGTGCCTGGAAATTTAACTGCAAATTCGAAAATTTATGAGGCATAAACTCTGAGCTTCCCAGGATGAGAGCTGACGAAATGCTGCTTTCCTTGTAAACTGAACAGACAGAACTGCTTGTGCTTCTGCGTGGGATGTGCTGTCTGTGCGTTTGTCTTTTGCCCAAGAGCAAATACGGGACCCTCCTTCCAGCATGACCTGGGGGGAGGGGCAAAGAGTAGAGGTGGGAGGGGGAGGGAAATGAACGGGGTGGGGATGGCCCCGGGGGGTGCTTATCACATCAGCTTCAAACCCTCTGGTCTGGAGAAGTCAGTTTGCAACTTCATAGGAAAGTCTGACAAGCATCCTTTGCCCTGCTCAGCCCCACACGAGCGCCCAGGGCAGCCTTTCCAAGAACAGCTCCCAGGAAACAGGCTGCGGCGAATCCTGCTTGGAAATGGGATTTTCTCCTCTTCCCTGGGGGATGCTCCAACGTGGCCGGCTCCTCGGAAACCTCAGCCTTCCTGGCCCGTCTCTGCAGTCTTCAGGCTCCCAGGTGGAGCTCATGTTGGCTCAGCTGCATGCGAGGCTGCCCCGGCCCTGCTCCACAGGGACTGTTGGGAGCCGTCCTCTCACGGTCCTCTCACGGGTTCCACTTAGCAAACCTGGGAAGTGCAGGGATTGGTTAGGGGAAGGGGCTGTGCTTCTGTGGGGGGCTAAGTGACAACTGTGACAATGGCGTCCCCACACTGTGGCCCCTCCTCCCAGCCACCTGCCTGCCTGCTTCAGATGGCTGGGGTCCCACAGGGACCAGCCTCTGACCAGCGCTGTGGGGCTCAGCCTTCCACAGGATCCTCAGCACGGACCCTGCAGCCCACTAGGGCTAGAGCCCCATGCCTGCGCTATCCTCCCCATCCTCACTGGCCAGTCTCGCTCTTCCCAGACCGCGCATCATGTCCCCATGTCAGCCAGGCCCCCTGCCCTCCTCGCTCACACCCTATACTCTCTGCCCTTAATGTTCCCCATGCAGTGGACTGGGAGCTCCTGGAAGGCGGCCCTAGGGAAAGGGCCTCCGGCCCATGGAAACTAAATCTCTTTGTCAGCGTTTGTCCACTGAGATCCAAGGGTGAGTAGTCCCCAGGGCCCGGGTAGCCTTTTTGAGATGGTGCCCACAGTGGTTCTGACACACAGTCAGGTGAGAAGCTGCAGCCCCACTGAGAGCCTGCACAGCTGGGTGTGGGCACCACCCTCAGGGTGCTGACAGGTCTGCAGCCAGGCGGGGCCCCTCTGATGGAATCTGTAACAAAGCTCCCAGGGCTGGGGGACACTTGTTCCCAGGGCGTCCTCGGGCAGGCACCCTACCCACCTGCCTGCAGGTGCCTGCCTGGGGCCCCCCAGGGGGCCAACTTGGGAGGTCCTGGATGTCTGTGCGGCCACCCCACACTCCTGCGAAGTCCCCTCCCAACCGCCCTCCTGGGGATGGGCTGATTCGCAGACGCCTTGCACACACTCTGGTGTCCCACTTGGCCCAGTCAAGCGGGCTGACACCTGCCCGGGAGCGCCCCTCCCCTCATCACCCCATCCCCCTCCCCCCCATCAACACTCCTCCAGCGAAGCTCCATTCCTCTGTTGGGTCTTCTTTCTTCAAACGGCCGACGTTTATGGGTGTTGACTGCGCTGAGCACCTCACGTGCAGTGTCCCCGTCTCCCACTGCGGCTGTGACAAACGACCAGAAACCAGGGCTGAAAACAACCCAGTTATCATCTTGTGGTTCTGGCGGCCAAAGTCTGACCCAGGGCCCCCCGGGCTGAAGGCGAGGTGTCGTCAGGGCTGCTCCCTCCGCAGGCTCCAGGGGAGCACCTGTCTCCTGCCCTTCCCAGTTTCTAGTGGCCCCTTCCTTCTGCAAGGCCCACAGCGGCTGCTCAGGTCTTTCTCTCACTGCCATCTCTCCGGCTCTCTCTTCCGCCTCCCTCTTTCCCATTTAAGGACTCCTGTGACTACACTGGGCTCACCGGATAATCCAGGATAATCTCCCTATTTCAAGGTCAACTGATTAGCAACCTTAATTCCATCTGCCGCCTCACTGACCCTTTGCCGTGCAGCCTGGCAGGGTCACAGCTTCCGAGCAGAAGGACGTGGACATCCTTTGGAGCCATCATTCTCCCTGCCACATGCATTATCCCATCTAATTGTCTCCACAACCCTGAACATTAGGCCCAGTTAATGTCCTCATTTCACAGATGAGGAAACCGAGGTGCAGGGTCACCCAAGGTCACTCACTTTGGAGACAGCAAAGCCAAGATTCGCGGCAACTTGGTCCTACTCCAGACCTCGAGCCCTCTGCCCAGCCAGGTGGAGCCCATTCACTCACACAGAAACACTGGCCTCGAGCAGGAGGTGACCGTTCCAGTGCTCTGAGGATGGAGCCAGGGCTCCAGGAGTCTGAGTAGAAAGGACGCAGAGTGGCGGGCAGGGTGGCAGGGGCTCTCCCGCTCCGCTCTGGGCGTGGCTTTCTCCCATAGGCACAGGCCCAGCCGCCGCTGGTCTCAGAGCAGGGCAGGGGAGGGGCTTGCCAATGAGGGTTCTTGAGTCCCTGTGCCCGGGTGCCCAAGACACGTGTGCTTGTACACGCACACAGACCACATGAACGGCAGGTGGCTCACCAGGAAGACGCGGCTTGCGGACACGGGGGTGCCGGCTGGGCGGGAGAAGAACCAGCTGTCCCTTCCTGGTGTGCGAGAGCTGCTGGCGCCTACCGCGCCCCAGGCCAGCCCCTGGCTCCGTACTGAAGGGAGGTGGCTCTGGGGGGTGAGAAGCGGAGGAAGGACTCGGCCCTCCCGCCTGCTGGGTGCGCTCCCTTGCAAAGTGCTCGCCTGCTGGTGGAGGGAGAGGCCGGCGCCTGAGAGGCTTCCGGGCTGGCAGACGGCAGAGACGCGAGCGGTGATAAATGTTTGGTGGCCCCGTGAGTCAGACCATCAGGCAGAGTCAGAGCTGGGAGGAAATGAGCGTGTACACGCGGGCCTCGGTTCCAAGGAGCTGCTCTCCGCTGAGCGGGCTTGGGGTTTGAACTAGAAGATTCTCGGCATTAAGGCCACAGGAGGTGAAGGGAGCCTCCTGTGACTTGGGATTTGGAAGAAGAAGTGAGAAACGGTCCTAGCAGGCGAGCAGGGGGCCTGCGGGGGAGAGAGAAAAGCAAAGTAGGCGTCTGTTTCAGAAGTCAGTCCACAGAGAGACAGAGCCCAAAATCCTGGGACCAGGGGCCCCACGGCACAGGGCCCGGCCTCCTGAGGGGCTGCAGCTCCCGTCTAAACCCAGGAAAGTTCCAGGGCTGGCCCGGTGGCATAGCGGTCAAGTTCGTGCACTCCGCTTTGGCAGTGGCCCAGGGTTTGCCAGTTGGATCCCGGGTGCAGACCTACTACCACTTGTCAAGCCATGTTGCGGCAGGCGTCCCGCATGTAAAATAGAGGAGAATGGGCACAGATGCTAGCTCAGGGCCAATCTTCCTCAAAAAAATAAATAAATAAATAAATAAATAAATAAAACCAGGAAAACCAGGGTGGTCATCCTACCGTGACCCTCCCTGCCTGTCACCTGGCTCACCTCGGCCGGGTGGGACTGCCCAGGTGTCTGCAGCTGGACAGGGAACTCCCTGTACCGCTAGTGGCTGACATTTTCCATCCTCGGCTTCACACACACCACAGCCAGGCAATGCCCCCGGAGCCAAGACCCCACCCTGGAAGGGTAGAAGCACTATCTCGTGCTGGGCCATCCTCTTCCCCATTCACGCTCTCTCGCTCACCATGGGGGAGCCCACAGGTTAAAGCTGCCGTGTACTGAGCCGTGACCTCTGGGTGGCGAGAGGTCGTATATCTGTCATGTGGTGCTTACAGCAACCTAATGACATGGGCCACATTGTCTGCACTTCACAGATGAGGAAACTGAGGCTGGGCCCATGGTCAGGGGGCCAGAGCCCAAGGTCAGTGCACGGCTGATCTAGGTGCCACCTCCTACCCAGCCCCGACGCCCCCACGAGCTCTCCACCCCACAGCCCCTGCCGTGGCCTGGCCCTCGCGTTAGGGGGATGCACTCACGGGCAGCCATGGCCCATCTCTCTTCTGGTTCTTCCTGTGAACATGGCTCCCAGGCCCAGAAAGCCGACCCAGGGCCAATGGGTGATCCAGGAATCTGGGGGACAAGGAGGCAATCAGCGAGGCTTAGTAGGCCTGAGCCGGACCCCCGGGGTCTGCCCACAGCTGAACACACTGGGAACCCACTGGTGCCCAGGCTGGAAGGAGGTTCTGCCTGCCCCTCCAGCAGCTACCACTCGCACTTCGCTTACATTTGTACGTGCTGCTCTATTTTTAAAATCCTCCTTGGAATGCTGTATGTTCTGGAACATGTGCAATTTCCATGCCGTGGGTGGGAAAATCGACAGCTAAACTCTCCAATTATGCATATTACACAGTCTGAGTGTCTCTAAATAAATGTACATGTCTCTCCATCTGCCTGTGGCCTCATAGAAAACAATAATAATAATAATAATGATAATGATAATAATAATAATGTATGTGGTTTTCAGCCACTAAGTTTGGGGTATTTTGTTACGCAGCAATAGACGAATAGATAACTGATACAGGTGTTGCTGTGAACTTATTTTTGTCAGTTGGTGAAGAAGTCTTCTTGCTAGCGAGAGCTGCTCAACAGGGGTATGGGGACTGGAGACAGAGGGGGTCTCCAGGGTGGAAGGGCCCCCCTGGCACTCTGCAGTGTAGCCAGAAAGATAAAGCCCTCCTACCACCCTGTCCGACTTGGGCCGCCAGTCTCTGATGAGACGATTAAGCCCCTGCCTCCCACAGCTGCGGGTCTGAGGGTGCCTCAGGGTGCCAGCCCGGGGTCTGCCTCCAGTTCCTCCCCCCCACCCTCTTCATTTGGAAGCCTGCTGGAGAACCATGGGGTACCACACGTTCCCCTCCCACTGTCTGTTGTCATATTTTCTCCCCTAGTTCAGCCAGTCCCCTGAGCACCAACTGTATACCAGGTAGCGCCACAGAGCTGGGGGCAAGTTAGGAAACAAACCCCACAGGGACCCCAGCCATGGCAGGGTCACCTGGGCATCTTCCCCTCGGCAGCTCTCTGGACTTGATCTTTGCCCCGGGGCAGAGTCACCACCCTGCTCAGCAGCCAGGATCCCACATCACCTACATCACGTACTGACTTGAAGAAAGCTGGAGCCACCCCACATGCCTGCTGCCTCCTCAGCCAGAACTCCTGCTTCCCAAGAAACACAGACTCTCGTGAACGGCTCCCAGCCCTCGCCGCACACAGGATGGTGCAGCTCCCCTCCCACACACAGCATTTGGAGGGTCAAACTTCCACGTGTCACTGTGGGAGCCGGGTGCTGGCCACGGGTACAGCCCAATCACCAACGGACACAGCTGGACCTGGCTTGGTCCTCCCCGAGCACAATGCCAACACCTTCTCAAGGGTCTCAGCTGTTTGGGAAGCATTTGTGTCGGGGAAATCAGAGGAGAAAGGGGCGAACAACTTGGAGTAGAAGGTTCCGGCTGCTGCGCCATCCCGGCTTCTCGATGCCGGAGGAGCATCCAGAGCAGGCCACCAGGGAGCCGTGGACGCGTCTGCTGCCCCCTGTAGAACAAGGCCTTCCAAGCGACATTTCCTTGATGGTTTCAAGCAAATGCCTTGTCATAATATTTGTGCTAAGTTGCCTTTTATGACTTTTTAAGCTCCTAGGCTGGCTCAAAAATAAATCTTTGAAAAGAAGGCCAGCTTAGCAGAAAGGTCAGGGGTTTGAAAACCAAACAGTGAGCTTAGGCAACCGGCAGGAATGCGTCTCCGTTGGCATCGTCCTGAGCATCTACAGCTAGAGGCCGGCAAAGGGACAGGCTCCACTGGCCACTGACAGGTACCTTGCCCTTGGAGGGCTCCTGACGGAGGTGACCAGAGGTCACCATCCCTGGTAAGACTCCAGTGTTACCGTGGGTGCTGAGATGGCATTGAGCTCCCGTGGGTCCAACAGGGTCCAGCTCCATCACTTCCTCTTGTGACGCAGACACTCAGGTCTCAATCCCAAGATGGGTTTACTTAAGTGGTGGGTTTGTCTTCAGAGAACAAGCCTAGTCTAACCTGGTGGGGTTTTAAAGCAACTTTTGTTGGCCCGAGCATGTCCCCGTCACACCCCTGAAGTCACCACACAGTCTGTTCCCAGGTGTTCACTCCACGGGTGTTCCCGGGGTGCCTGTGTGCCAGCACTGACAGCGTCTGCAGCAGCCTGCCCTCAAGCAGCGGCCATTCAGCCAATATTCCCATCTTACAGATGATGAAATCAAGGCACAGAGAAGCTACGACACTCGCCCAAGCATTAAATAGCAGGGCCAGGGGGTCTGTCGCCTCTGAGCCGCCTGCACCGGCTTCCAGCAAAGGGACTTGGTGCTGCCTTTGAAGGCTAAAAGTACTTTCCCACGCTCAGACTCCCTGACAGGAGCAGCAGGTTTTGGTGGAATGGGCAAAGCCAAGAAGGAATAAATACAGACCCATGCTGGCCATGAGCTCATCAGCCTGAACATCTCCCTGCTGGGCAGGCTGGACTCGGGCTGGGAGCTGGGGCTGGCGGCTGGGGGCTGGGTGGGTTTTCCTCAGCTTCACTCCCTCCCCTCAACACCCAGCCCCTCTCAGCCTACTCCCATTTCCCATTCCCAGCACAGCAAGTGCCGCCAGCCAGGTCCCCACAGGGACAGGGCTGCCCCTCCCTAACCCTGCCTGGCACAGGCTCTGAGGGTGACTTCTGATGACCAGCTCCAGGCGGTGATGGGGGCTGGGGCATGGCAGCTCATAGCACAGCAGCCTGGACAAGGTCACTCCTCCAGGGTCCCCGGTGCAGGGACCCAGCCTGCATGGGAAGGGGTGCTGCTTTGTTGCCCACTCTTTGCCCCCCTCATTCACCCACCCCCTTGGTTGTGCCAGGACCCCCTGGGCCACCAGCTTCAGGCACCTTAGGTAGGCACCCCAGAAGGGAGGGGCGGCCCAGCCACCCCAGCGGGAAGCTTCCTGCTTCGCCCTTCCCCTCCATTACCCCCTCTCCCCCGCTGAGCGAGATGCTGTGAGGGGAACGGCTCCCTTCGTGGCGGGGTTGCGGGGCGGGGGAGTGAGAAGTTGGGAAGACTGGGGAAAGGAGGATGCGCCGCCTGGGGGAAGGTGCCTGAAAAGAGCCATTATCTCCTGTGCACCCCTCCAGAATCCCAGCTCCCCGGGGCGCTCGCCCAGCCCGGATTGTCCCTGGGAGCGCACGGGGGCGACCCGCCAGCCCTGCACTCCGCGGGGCGGGGACAGCGGCTGGGGCCTCCTCCTCCCCAGTCCACCGCCCCCCACGGCTGGGCGCGCCGCGCCGCCGCCAGCTCAGCAGAGGCGCGGAGCCCGGGAGGGCGCGGGCGCGGGGGGCGGTGTGCGGCGCGGGTGTGCGCGGAGAGCGCAAGGGAGGAGAGCGCGAGCGAGGGAGAGAGCGCGCCGGGGCAGCGGTGCGTGCGCTCCGCTCGGCGCCACAGGCTCGCCCCGCTCAGCCCCGGCCGGCCGGGTGCTCTCCAGCAGAGTCGGCACTGCCGCCCCGGAGCCCGAGGAACCGCGGCGTCTGGAGATCGGAGGAAGCCGGGGCAAGCGCGGAGCCCAGAAGGAACTCGCAGCCCAGAGCCGGGAGTCTGAAAGAGGAGCGGAGCCCGCAGCCCCGGGTGAGCGCAAGCCCGGAGCGCTCCGGGTGGCACGGTCCGCGTCTGGTGCTTCCCGCCTGGACGACGCGCCTCCTCGCCGTCTCGCGCCCTCCGCTCGGGCCCCTGGTACTCTGTCCCCGCCTGAGACGCGCCCACCCTCGCCTCGGCTTCCGGCCGCGGAGGCGCCCGACCGAGCCGCGGACCCCGACGAAAGCGGCGCCCGACCCCACGCGCCCACCATGCGCCTCAACAGCTCCGCGCCGAGCCCCGGGGGCGCGCCTGGCCCCGACCCCTTCCCCCTGCCGCCGTCGGGGATGGAGACGACGCTCCTGGCATCCGGCCTTGGCAACGGCTCCGGCAACGCGTCCGAGCGGGTCCGAGCGGCGCCCAACAGCGACCTGGACGTGAACACGGACATCTACTCCAAGGTGCTGGTGACGGCCGTGTACCTGGCGCTCTTCGTGGTGGGCACGGTGGGCAACTCGGTGACGGCGTTCACGCTGGCGCGCAAGAAGTCGCTGCAGAGCCTGCAGAGCACCGTGCACTACCACCTGGGCAGCCTGGCGCTGTCCGACCTGCTCATCCTGCTGCTCGCCATGCCCGTGGAGCTGTACAACTTCATCTGGGTGCACCACCCCTGGGCCTTCGGCGACGCCGTCTGCCGTGGCTACTACTTCCTGCGCGACGCCTGTACCTATGCCACGGCTCTCAACGTGGCCAGCCTGAGTGTGGAGCGCTACCTGGCCATCTGCCACCCCTTCAAGGCCAAGACCCTCATGTCCCGCAGCCGCACCAAGAAATTCATCAGTGCCATCTGGCTGGCCTCGGGCCTGCTGGCCGTGCCCATGCTCTTCACCATGGGCCAGCAGAACCGCAGCGCCGACGGCCAGCACCCCGGCGGCCTGGTGTGCACGCCCATCGTGGGCACGGCCACGATCAAGGTCGTCATCCAGGTGAGCGGCCTCTTCAAGGGGAGAAGGGCCAGGGAGAAATGAGGCTCTCAGCCGGGGCAAGGTTAGCAGGCACCCCTCAGGGAAGCCGCCACATCTCTCTTTTCCTCACCCCAAAAGTGATTTCCTATGTGGGCACCCTCTGGGAACAGGGAATTGGAGAAATGTCACTCTTGGGAAGGAGATGAGGGAGAGGCTGAGGGGCCTCAGAAGCAGCCTGACACTCCCCCCTCTTCACTCCAGAGCTGCCAGATCTCAGCGCCCATCTCATCCCCTCCTTCTGTCAAAGGGGCCAGAACCTCAGGTCAGTGGCCTCCTGGGGGGTCCACGGATGGGGCTCAGCTGTCTCAAATTCCCTAAGATGGGAGATACTTGTGTGCACTGCTGGCCTCCTCTGGAGAGTCCCTATCATCAGCTTGTCAAAGACTTTGTGCCCCCAAGAGGCTGGGTCCCTCTCCTCTGCAGCAGCGTCTCCAGGCTGCTCCCCCAGTGCCTCCTGCCTGCCCTGTCCCGGCCCACACTTGGGAGACGGAGCTGAGCCTGGTGCTGTCTCAGGCCAGTTCCTTAGCTCAGTCTCAGTTTTCCCTTCTGTGAAATGGGGTAATCATAGCTCCAACCTCAGAAGGTACAGGATTCAAGAGCGAATGTGTGTGCCATGCTGCGTGGTTCCTGGCTCATACAAATGCTCAAAGGCACTCCTACTGTCGGTGACGATGTTGTTTCTGCTGGGAAGATCCTAAGGTGTTGGGCGTGGTGGCAGGTGGGGGGCCTGTGTGAGGTGTATAACACTGGAACTGGGTGACAAATGCCGCTCTGAGGGTCTGAGCAAAGCGCCACAGGCACCCAGGTGGGAGCCCTCCCTGGGAATTGGCTTGGACAAGGCAGCCTGGCAGGGTGGGGAGATTCCCGCCCTGTGGAGAAGGCTAATCAGTCAAGGGCTGGCCAGGCAAGGGCCCTGAGCAGGAGGAGGGCGTCCATGGGAGGGAGTCCAGGAAGAAATGCCACTTTGAATGGTGCCATGGCCCTAGGACTTGGTAGCCATGGAGGTGCAGGGTGGGACAAGGAAGACCAAGAGGCAGGATCTGGGTGGGGCCGCCATGCTCTCTGCTGAGCTGCAGGAGGGGGCCAGCGCGGCCAGCTGTCCTTTCACGCCAGAGCCAGCAGCAGCCTCCCAGCACAACTTGTGCTGCTCCCTCGGAAGCCCAAGTATGACACATGTGCTGGGGTGGGGGCAGCTGGTGTGCTGGGGCCAGCGCTGTCATCTGTAGTCAATCACTGGGCTGCGGCTGACCCTCCACCAGTCATCACCGAGATGGGCCAAGTGGCAGAATTACGTTCCAGGCCCCCTCGCCTGCACTGAGAACTTGTCGCTACAGGTGTCCCTTGTGTGAGAGGCCCCCGCCAGCAGCCGCGTGTAGCAGGGAGATGAGTGAGGGCGCAGCCACCTCTCCACCAGCGCCCTCCTCGCGCTAGAAGCAGAAGCAGAAGCAGTCAGGGTGCCGTGTGCGGTAAACAGACTGGAAAATTACCCTCCCGCTTCCTCTGAGGTCTCCTCTTCCTTCCCATGCTCCAGTCTTTGATGGCCTGTGCCCAGGGGCCTCTCCCAATCTGCCCTGGGGGGCTGCGGGGGCAGCAGCCACACTGCCTGCCTCCGAAGGTATGACGCAGCAGTTCAGGTCAGCAACAAGGGGTGAGCGGCGCTCACTGCCCGCCCAGAGATGCTCCGCTCAGACCCATGCGCCCTCTGGCTCCCATGGGCTCAGCCAGGAGCAGTCTGGGTGTTGTGATCATCAAAAACAAACAACAGACAGAGGGAGCACGGCCCCCTGAAAGCATCCTGCCCCGACTCCATGGCCCGTCTGTCAATCCCACGGAATTGGACGCCTGAGTGACATCGATTCACCTCCCAAAGCGCCGTTCCTCTGAGTCCAGTTGCTCTGAGGCTGCGATGCTGGGTACGGCCCGGGGCGTGTCCCGGTCTTGTGTCCACTCGGCAAGTGTCTGTTGAGCATCAACTGGGACAGGCCCTCTGCATGCGGACGCTGCACCGGCCGAGCGTTCACTGAATGCTTGCTGGCTTCCTGACGCCCTCGGGGAGGGGAGGTCCCCGTTTTCCTTAACAGCCTCAGCAGCACACCTGGGATCCATGGGTGGGCCGATTTCCTGGTGTGCCAACCGCTCTCGAGAGGCCTCTCGGGGTCCTGCGTGCGGGCTGCCCGTGTGCTTGAAGGAACGGTCCTTACAGGAGAAGCACGGCCTTGGCCTTGCTGCCTTCCCCCATCCCTTCGGCGCTGCCATCCGCCATCTCAGGAGAGGTTTTCGGGGGCAAGTTAGGTTCCCCACTCAGGGTCCTGGGCCACTTGGCAGATGTGGGCAAATGTCCACTGTTAATAAACAGCGGTCAGGCCAGAGAGGGGCTGGGCAGCCGTGTCCGCATCTCCCTCTCCGATCGTGGTGGGGTGTGGAGGCCTGAGCCCATCAAAATGGCCCCTCTTTCCAGAACGGGGCCTCTCCAGCCAGTGTCTGCCGTGTGGCCGACAGCCCTCTAGGTCTGTGAGAGTCCGTCCTGGGACTTGCAAGCAGAAGCCATGTTTGGAAATGAGGTGTCTTGGTGATAAATTTCTGGGCAGCTCTGAATAGTCCTTGCTGACACAGCTGGGCATTTTCTGAGTGTGCAGCCCGGACCTCAGGCCGCACAGTGGCGAGTGGAGGTCACGGAGCAGGCAGGGCAGTCCCAGGCCAGCAAGGGCCCTGGGTCCCGAGCCACCAGGTGGCCAGGAGGAGGAGCCCCAGCGCCTGCAGTGTGTCCCTAGTGTGGCTCTTCCTCTGCCCCCAGGAGGGACTGGATTCAGATCCTCCCAGACTGTTGGTCACAGTGAAATTTCTGGGGTAGAAGACGCGCATTTGAGGGATAAAGTGATCTTGCTGTTAGGAAGTCCCTCTAAGAAATAGCACTGCCACCACCGTCCATTCATGCTTCTCCATGAGGTGGGTGTCGGTCCACACACGTAGCCCTGCCCATGTGGATTGGCCTTGAATCCTGTTTGGTCCACTGCAATTCAGGCCAGACCTTTTGCGCTGAGCCCGGGCATGATGCGGGTCCTGCTGTCACAGGTTCTGTGTCGCTGGCTTCACATTGGGCAGGGCCCATGTCCGCTCACCCGATGAATGTGCACTGAGCACGTCCTGTGTGCAGCTGGTGGCTGCGAGAGCAGCGAGATGGGGAGAGCGAGAACGGCAGAGGCCTGGGGTATTTGAGTGTCTGGTTCAGATCTGACTTGGCTGGGGGCTTGTCCCGCCTCGTTTCGCCTCAGCTGCCCCCAGCCCCCACCACACCTAGGACTTAGCAGCGAATGCACCGACTGCCCCAGGGCGGTTGCTAACACCGCCGCTAGCTCAGCACCAGGGCCGTGTCCAGCCTGGCGTGGGCTCCAGCCCCAGCTCCCTGGACACGAGCTATCCCTACGTGTGTTCTCATCTTCCCAGTTGTAGCAGGAGGCACGGGAGGGGCTGACCTCCTCCAGCCTAGTGTTCTAAAACCTGGGGGACTATGCCCACACACACATGCAAACACACACAGAGACACGTGGACAGAGACACACGCACAGACATGCATACATGAACATATACACCGACATATGCACTCGTGCATACACACACGTACATAGACACACCAATATGCGCAAGACACACGCGTGCACACAGAGACAGACATGTACACACAGTTACATGCACACACGTGCCCACATATATGTGTGCGTGCAGACACCCACACGGTGTGTGTTTCACCGTGGTCCCTGGTGGCATCCTGCAGGCTGTCTCCACAGCTCAGTTAACAGAAGGGGATCTGAAGACCTCATCTTTTCCCTCAAAAGTACGGAGGTGTCTGTGCTGCTCAGCGCAGAGGGTCTGGGGGCTGACGCCTGCAGGGAGCCACGGCCCAACTTCTCTAACTGGACACTCCGAGCAGAGACCCCAGGATCAGGGTCACCTCCAACCAACCCTCATGGGCACGTGCTGGTGGACACATGTGGGCAGAATGCCCAGTGTGAGCCCCAAACCTGAGGCCCAGCTCTGCTGCGTCTGCAGCAAACCCACAGGCCTCAAGATGCTCGAGCTGGTGGTGCAGGCTTTCCATTGTGACAGCGCCTTTGCTTTGCCAGCAGGGGTGGGGCATCTAGAGGCCGTCCTGGGTCAGAGCAGCCTTTCTGCACGAGGTGAGGTGGGGTGGGGAGGCTGAATTAGGAGCTGCTTCATTTAAGCTCTTTCTAGAGAGCCCCTCCCTCAAGGCCACACCTAACACAGCCTGTTCCTCATCGCCAGGTGGGAGCTGGTCAGGCCCACGTAGGCGGCAGCTGGGGGCTCCTTGCGTCAGCCCTTCATTATTGCCCTTTTCCAGGACTGCCAACCTCGCAGCAGCTCCGTGCAGGGGCCCCTGCTCTTGGAGACTCCCTAACTCCTCGTTCGTCTTCCCAGAAAACCTCTTTCACATTTTGTGCAAACAGATGTGTTCCTGGTAGAGTTGGACCCGACTTCAGAAGGGGTTGACCAATGCTGGGTGGGGGCTCACCCTCTCTAGCCAGGGGGTCACACAGGAGGAACTGGTGTCCCACACCCACCTGCTCGGAGGCCACGGGCACACCGACTCGAGCCGGCATTGTGAACACCCAGGCCATTCAAGTTGGACACGATTCCTCAAAGAGAGAAGCGGCCAAGACCTGGCTCCACAAAGTGGAAGAAAATTGGTTCCAATGAAATCAGGCCATTGACCATTTTCTCAGTGTGTCTGTCCTGTGCCGCCGGCTGCACCCAGTGTCCTCACCCGTGGGTGGCACGCTGAGGGCACGTCCAGCTCCCTCTCACTCCCCCTCGCTGGTTCTGTCCCTTCCCCTGCCCCTGACCCACGGGCTTGGTAACCGTGACGCACTCGGCCTCCGTGAGGCTGACACTCGTGGGCACAGTGTGACCAGTGACAAGGTCCCTACAAATTAACAGTGTACTGGGGAAACATGGCAGACACCAACAGGAACTCCCCAAAACTGGTGCCGTCATGCACCTCCTGCTGTGTGTGTGGAGGACACAGCAGCCCTTTGAGGGGCCCCTGCCCAGAGCACAGACCCTCAATCCCTGAGTCCCCTAACTTGGGGACGCTCTAAAGTCAGCTGAGGAGCCGTTCTGTATAAAGGGGATTAAAGAGATGCAGCAACTCCACATGAGGCGTGGTTTCCAGTCAGACCCCGGGCCCGAGGGAAAATGGCTGTGATGGCTGTTGAGACAATTGCCGAATTTGGACATGGTCCGTGGGCTGGTGATATTGTATCAGCGTTGAGTCTGATTTCTTGGTTTTGATAGCTGTGCTGTGGTTCTGTGAGAGAACGTCCTTCTCCAAGGACGAAGTCTGTCCCAAGGCTCGGTCCACAGCTTTGGGGGTGCCAAGGGCAGAGAGTGGGCGTAGTGAGCCCTGGGCAGTCCGTTCTCAGTCATGCTCATGAGCTCGGGGATGGCGGCCAATGGGCTGTTTTCCTCTCCCAAGTTTAGAAGGTCAGCTCTGGAGGGAGCAGGACTGTGGGGCTTTTATCAGGCAAAGGCTGGGGAGGAGGGCCTGGTCATGGCATGGAGAGCTGGGGTGTTTCTTGCACTTGGGCTGTTGTTCAACATGCCAGCTCGTGTGATGCATGTATCATTAGCACGCTAGCTCTCCACCCCAGGTGTGATTTTTTCTGTGCTAATGGAGCTAGGGTCACCTTCACTGGACTCCTGGGTGCCAGGGTGCATGCATGAGCCCAGGAGAGTCTGGAGGCTGCCGGATGTGGATGTTGGTGGCCTCTGATTCTCCTAGCTTGTCGACTGGCGGGGGGGGGGGGGGGGGGCGGCTTGCAGATGGCCCTGTCTCGTTAGGCTGGTTCCTGTCTTATTTCTCCCGGGAGATTTTATCCTCCTTAATCTTAAGGATCATGGGAGAAGGTATCTTCTTCTGAAGCTACTTTCTGCTGTCAGGGGGCATTGAGAAGGGGTCCCTATATCCAGGAGGAGTAAAAATCTTTTTCAGCTTGTTGCAGGGTCCAGTAGGGATGAGAATGAGGACCAGGTGGGTTGGCCATTGGAAGTGGCTGGAATCTTTGCATGACCATCAGTTTAACGTGGAATTGTTGGAGCCTAGAGGACACAAACACGACGAGATGTCATTGGGTGCTCAGGTATCTTTCTGAGTGGCTTACATGGCACAGACGTAAATCTCCCTTAAGTTTATATCAGGTTGTCCAGCATCCACCTTCACTCTGCAGGCCTTCAGGAAAAGGTCAGGTTCAGTTTTTGATGATTCCAAATGAAAATGATTGGAGAAAAAAATGAAAACATTAGTTTGGAGATTTGGAACCAGATATGTTATGAGACTAGAATAATTCAGCATCTGGTCCAGTTTACAGATAGAAAACAAAAACCTCAAAGATAATTATCAGAACTAGAACCTAATATCCATGAATGTATACTATAGTTTCTATTGAAACATAATTTTTCTCTCTAAAATGACACTCATTTTTACCAAAGATAACCAACTAAGACTCATTGGTTTGTAAAATAAGTCTGGTTTCAATAAACTTGGCCCAATTATTTACGTAAGTTCAGCAAGAATAGCAATCAATTATATAGGTTCTTTCAAATCTGCTTTGCTGGAACTTTTTAAATAAGGACTCTCACATTGAACTTTAAAAGCCTCTCAAGGCCCAACCAAGCAAAGCCAGGGACTTGTCAGACTCCGCCTGCAATACCTACAGATCCTTGAGCTTTCTTGCACCTGCCAGAGGAGTGACTTTATTTACTCACCCAGTAAGGTTGCTGGGAACCCTGTAAATAAGGTACCAGGCTGATATTTCCAAGTGCCTTTATTTCAGAAAGTCGACCTTTATTCCTCAAAAGCTGTCTTGTCATATCTGAGTCTGTATGTTTCTCTCAAATATGACATTTTCCAGTCAAAACCTTGGTATTATAATCAATGGTTCCAATTGTGTTCTGTTATAAGGAGAACAGATTCTTATTGAGCTTATGCAAATAACTATATTTCCGTGCAACAATACTCACTCACTAAGAGTTTCCAAATTCTGGAGGGATCAAGTAGAGAGAAAAAGATAAATGTTTCAATTCTGCTTACAAAGGTATAATTTACCAAATTGCTATCAGTCATAGTTAGCATGAGAGAAAAGCTTTCCTTAAATCTGGAACCAAAACAAAACATCAAAAAATCAGCAATATCACAAACTAAAAGTCATATAAATTATAATCATCCTCATCAGTTCACTTAATCCCATGTAACCAATTCTTGATCTTGATCTTTCGTTAGCAGTTTTATGAAGCCATTAGTTTCTCCATTAGAGTTCTGTAGCTTCTTACCCAGTTCAGTTTTATGATCTGAAATTTTATCAGAAACCTGTACTCTAGAGTAAGTATCCGAGTCCTTTCCATGAATCTGTCCAAAGAGGAAACATCTTTGCAAAAGTAAAAAGCATCAGAGTGAAAAAGCAACTATCTGCAAATGACAAAAGACTCAAAAGGGCAATTGACAAAGAAGCTTGGCTACTTCTGTGACATACAACACTTCAAGAAAATAACTACAATTATGGCTGACCACAAGGATAGATCAGAATTTTAGGAATGTTATATGATTTTAAAACATTTATATCAATAACATTTATCCACATACCACCTAAGAAGGTTTATCATCACTTATTTGACAATGCTTCACATGTAATTTGACATACCAAATAAGCCTAATTAGTTTCATATCTCCTTCTTTATAAGAAGAGAGAACAGATTTCTTTGAGAAGTCCCAGGGGCCCTCTGAAGATTCTCAAAGAAGCAAAAAAAAATTTTTTCCTTCTTCCAGGTCAAAAGAAAGGCTTCGTTCAGGATTTGAATTTTTTTTTTCGAGGGGAAGCTTGTTAAAAATATCAAAAGATTTTAAAACACTTGGTCAAATAGGAAACAATGCTTACTGTAGCCATTCAGTGACGATAGACACAGTCAAGGGCAGGGAGTTAAAATAGCCAAAAGAGCCTCAACAGAGAGGCCTCAGTCTTTTTGAACATAGGAAATTATTTTAAAAAACATAGATCTTCTGTCTTTTAGGTAAACTTACTCAAAAATAAAGGAAAGTCTTTTATAACCTCTTTACCAAGAGCAGACTAAGAGTTTAAGAAAATTATCCCTTTTAAGAGAAAGAAAACCAAATTCTAATTTTTGCAACAGCTTACTTTTTATGTGAAAACTTATTTACTTATACTACTTAGAACTTTTAATCATTATAGACCTTAGTGAAAATTAAAAAGTAAGCAATTATAAACTGTCTTTTACATTAGCATTCTGTGGTTTGGCAAGTTTATAAATACTTTTCACAATTTCTAGAAACATGCTACTTCATAGTGCAATCTTAATAAAAATATAAGACATGTTTACTAATAGACCCAAACATCTTTTGGTTTCTTTGTAATAAGAAGCTAAAAGTAGATAAACTTAGACATGTTTATCAGTCATGTTTCAGTATGTTATCTTCTTTGAAAAATGGCTGAGACATTCAATGAGTTTTTATTGTTTAATTTCACCTGGCAAAACTTCAAAGTTTCAAGTTATCAGAGAGATTTTGGAAGTTATGTTAAATATACATGCCATAACATGTAAAAAGTTTACCCAACACTTTTATCTCTTTCACATCTATTTGATTTACTCATTCCCCATAATTATTTAGATTGCCTACAAAACTTCATGAGACTTTAGACAAAATCAGCCATCCTTTTAAGTTACTGTTTTTGCTAACCAGTTTTTTAATAGAGAAAACATCAGCTTTTTGGACCAATAGATGTGGAATAAAGGCTGCATGTCTGCATCAGAGCAATGCTGATAACTCTGAACACATGTCCATGTTAATCAAACCAAAAATCTTAAATAAGCTTTCAGTTACCAAAGATTAGTTTATCAGGTTGACTTAAAGACATTTGGGTTAGTTGCATTAGAAATAACTTAAGCAAGACAATTGAACAGAGCTCTTTCGAAATTATACCATCCGGAGGTAAAATATCACACATACATAACATACACATAGACACACATACACAGAGTCTCCACGGCATTTGTGTTAAAATTACTGCCATGAATCAGGTACAGTAATACACTAGTTATGAATCCAAATTTTGTTTTGAGCCTTTTTACTAATATTCATGAAGAAGACACTCAAGATGCTAGATTTTTGGCAAGGGCACTCTTATGGCTGTTTTTTTTTTTCTTTCTTCCTTTTTTTTTTGGTCCTGGGGATTAGTGACGGGCTAAATATTCCCCAGAGGATTTGCAGGCTCTCTGAGATGAGGGAAATGGGTGGAACCCGAACTGCTTCTAGAGCTGCTTTTCCGGTCTTACAAGGAATTTTTTCAGGACATTTGCTCCTGATTTCTCAGAAACTGGGTTGTAACTCAAAAGACATTGTAGGTTGGTCTGCCTGTCCACCTACATCACAAAGGCACAGAGAAACTACTCAAGTTTCTCCAAGATGGAGGTTCTGGGGCAGAACCCATGCAATTGAAAGTGTCTCTAATTAATTAAAAGGCACCCGAGGGGTGAGTCTCCGGGGACGCTTGGGGTGTTCCCCATGATGGGAAAGCTGGTGTCCGACTGTCAGTGGCCCGGAGAAGGGTGCAGAGCCTGACTGCGGGCATCAATGTCGTTATAAGATTTAGTCAAGTCCCGCTCAGCCCAGGCACTTAGTCCCTGAGCCAGCACAAGGTGAGCCAGGCAGGCAGGAGGCAAAGGCCTGGAGTGGGCCAGGGGCCGGGACTTCCAATGCCAGAGTTGAAAGTTAAGTCCCCGGCAAAAAGTTTTCAAGTTTTCTACTTTACAGAAGGCCCAGGTTTTGCTCAGGTCCAGCCCGAACTTAACCTTGACTTGATGACAACAGGGGAGGTGATGAATGAGACAGACGAAGGAGGGAAAGAGGTGATCAGGCCTGGCCCTCACAGACTCTTCCCGAGGCTTATCAGGATAAGGGTCACACAAACAACAGTTCCCATGTCGGGGCACACAGTGCAGGCAAGAAGGTTTACCGAATAAAGCACAGGTCCCCTGTCGCCATACCTGACTCAGTAGACACCTGAAATACTCAACAGGTCCTTGACAGGAGGCAAAACAAAGTTCCAGATTGTCAGTCAAGTGACTGACCTAGGGGCCAGCCTGGAATCACTCACGTGCCCAAATAGATTAACAGAAACCGGGACTGCCAAGAGAGGGCACCTCACTTGGGGTTGCCAGGTGATCAGGCCTGGAAGAAGAGAGCTCCCAGAGGTGAATGTGGACTCTCCGAAACCGGGAAAACCAGACTGTCGGGCTAATGACTGACCCAGGGCCTCATGGTGCCCCTGAAACCAGAGAGAAGATTCTCCGATAGAGGATGAGAGAGAGAGAGCAAGAAGGAAAAGAGGGAGATTTTGAGAAAGTTGGTCAGATTGGGGGATGTTGGCTCCCAGGCCTTGACCTGACTTACTGAATGCTGGAGTCCGAAACGAAGGTTTTGCTGTGGCCACTTATGTCCACATTCAGGCAACCAGGCCATTTTGGCGCCAGCCCATCCGGTCTTCAACCGAGACTCAAGAAACTCCCGTCCCATCCCGTCCCTTCGTGGTCGCCCAAATGTTATGGCACGTGGGTTCTTGTCCCCCAGAATGGAAATCGAGAGACGACACATGGGAGCAGAAAGTAAAAGTGTATTAGCTTGTGCACTGGGGAGGCACGAAGGAACCGGTGCAGAAAGGAAAGGGGTGGGTGACTGGCTCGTTAGGGAGGGGGACTGTGGGGCTTTTATTAGGCAAAGGCTCGGAGGAGGGCCTGGTCATGGCATGGAGAGCTGGGTTGTGTTTGCGCCCGCACTGTCATGTAGTGCACTAGGATGTGCGATGCGTGTATCATTAGCACGCTAGCTCCCCACCCCGGGTGTGATTTTTCTATGCTAATGGAGCTAGGGTCACCTTCACTGGACTCCTGGGTGCCAGGGTGCATGCATGAGCCCAGGAAAGTCCTGAGGCTGCAGAATGTGGCTCTTGGTTGCTTCTATCTGATTCTCCTAGCTTGCTGATTGGTTGGGGGCCGTTTCTGGTTAGGCCCGGGGCCTTGCAGATGGCCTTGTCTGGTTAGACTTGTTGCTGTCTCAGTAGCATGATGCAGCAGCCCAGACCCCGAGGTCACATCCCAGCTTCACCACTGGCCAGCTTCAGGACCCCGGACAAGCGATGTGCCGTCTGGACCTCAGGTCCCTTGCCTGCCCACTGGAGGTAGTGGTTACTCTGTGGTCCAAAGAGTAATGGACATGAAATGCCGGGGACAGCTCCCCGACAGCTCCGGGAGCCAAGTAAGGGCTCGATTACCCACCACAACAGTAGTGCAGTGGCATTTAAGGAGAGACCAACCCTCTGATTTGTTGTTCTAGGGTAATGAGAGCTGTCTCCTCCCAAAAGGGCTCCCCTCCCGGAGTTGGGAGCTGTTCTCGTCATCCAGTCTCATCTACACTCTGGGGGGTCTGAGTGCACGCGCAGAGTCCCGCAGGAAACCCCTGATGCCCAGCGTTGTTCCCACGCCAGTGGGGTCCGGGAACCATCCACAGCCGGTCAGCATCTGTCCAGCTCTTTTGAGAAACACTCACTGCCTGAAGGCGAGGGCCCGAGCCAGGTCTCTCCAGCGTCATGTGTGTGAAGAATTCTCTTCTGAGCACCTGCGATGACATCCATCCCCCCTCGTTCCTTCCACACTCGCTCGGTGAGCACCGTGTGCCAGGCACAGTGGGCACAGCAGTGGACAAAGATACTTCTGCCCCGTGGAGTGCACACCCCAGCAAAAGGCGGGGTGGGGATGCCACTTTAAGCAGAGAGCAGGTCTGAGGTCTCACCAAGACAGTAGAGGAGCAAGTGTGGCGGCGTCTGCGGGAAGACGATTCCAGGCAGAGGGAACAGCAAGCGCAGAGGCCCTGGGGCGCTGCTGGACTGAAAAGACAGCATGAGGCCTGCGTGGTCAGAGTGGCGTGAGCACAGGGCAGTGCAGGAGGGTAACAGGCATCAGAGGGCCACGCAGACCACGCAGTGGCTCATATTCTGGAAAAAACAGGTAGCCACAGGAGAGTCTGAGCCAGCAGCCATGTGGCTTACGTTTGAGGGGGTTGTCCGCCTGCCTTGCTGAGAAGGCATTTGGGGGTCAGGGAGAAAGGTCAGGGAGCTGCTGCGGGGTTCCAGGCGGGCGGTCTTGGGCACTCAGACCAGGGTGGTCCTGGAGAAGGTGGAAACAGTGACTGGACACCAGATACATGGTTTTCTTTTTTTTTAGGCTTACTTTTAAATTTAAATCCAATAAAAATCACTTTTCTTTTGTTTACCTCTATGGGTTTGAACAAATGCAGAGTCATGGAACTACCACCTCAAAGGAGATGCCGGTCCTGGCGCCCTGAAACATTTCCTCCTGCTGCTGCTTTGGGGTCCCCCGTGCCCCACCCCGGCCCCTACAGCCCCAATCCGTTCCCCTCCTTGGTGTCGGGCCTTTTCAGGATGTTAGGGAGAGGGAGCCCCACGGGATGTCGCCTCCCGAGTCTGGCGTCTTTCACTTACATAATGAGTGTGAGATCCGTCCATGCTGTTGTCTGTCAACAGCGCTTCCTCTTTTGTGGAACAGGATTCCGTGGTTCGAGGGACCACGTTTGTTTATTCATTCACTGGTTGAAGGACATCTGGGTTGTTTCCCCTTTTGAGCGGTTACATTAATATTTGCTACAAATATTCGTGTACAGGCTTTAGTGTGAACATACATTTTCATTTCTCCTGAGTCAATACTTGAGTCAGGTTCCTGGGTCATACAGGAAGTGCATTTAACTTTACAGGAAATTGCCAAACTTTCCAAAGTGGTTGTGCCATTTTGAACATCCACCAGCAAAATGGAAAGACTCATTGTGCATCTTAGCCAGTGCGTGGTTCTGTCAGTTCTTGGTTTTGTTTTTTGTTTCCATTTAGCCATTCTAGTAGGTGTGTAGTGGTATTTTGCTGTGATTTTAATTTGCATTTCCTTAATGACTCATGATATTAAGCATCTTTTTATGTGTTTATTTGGCATCTGCGTATCTTTGGCAAAGTGTCTGTTCCAGTAGACTGCATTTTTAAATTTGGGTTGTTCATTTTCTTATTGTTGAGTTTCAAGAGTTTTCAAAATGTATTCTGCATAAAAGTCCCTTGTCAGATGTGTGGCTTGCAAGTATTTTCTCCCAGTCTGTGGCTTATCTTTGCATTTTCCTAACATTTCATGTCACAGAGCAAAAAGTTGTAATTTTGATGAAGTCTGACTTACCAAAAGTTTTGATGGAATGTGCTTTTGGTGTTGTGTCTAAGAGCTTGGTGCCTAACACAAGGTCACAAAGATTTTCTTCTCCGTGATCTTCTAGAATTTTTATGGTTTTATGTTTTGTATTTCGGTTTATGATCCATTTTGAGTTAATTTGCCGATAGGATGTGAGATGTAGATACCGAAATGGTCAGTACCACTTGTGAAAAGATGATCTTTTCTCCTTTAAAGTTTTTTTTGCACTTTAATCAAAAACTCCGCTGACCTCGAGGGTGGGGCTGTGTCCAGACTCCCATGTGGTCCTCTGAGCTGCGTGTCCGTGCTGCGCCCGCCCCGCAGTCCTGATTCCCACAGTCTTATAGTCAGTCTGTCGAGTAGCGTGAGTCCTTCAGCTTCCTTCTTCTTTCCCGAAATTGCTTTCGCTGCTGTAGATCCTGTGCTTTCTACGTAAAGTTTAGAACCAGCTTCCCAATCTGTACAAGAAGGCCTGCGGAGGTTTGGATGGGGAACGTCAGTCTGTAGCTCAGTGTGGGGGGTCGGGGCCTCCCAGCGCTGAGGCTCCCAGCCCGTGAGCTCGGCACGTGTCTGCGTTTGACTCTCTCTCCTTGATCCCTTCCTTCAGCAGTGGTTTGCAGCATACAGGTCCTACACAGATTTTGTTAGATTTACACCTAAGTACTCATGTTTTTGGAGTCATTATACATGTACTTTAAAAAAAACTTTCTATTTCCAATTTTCCATGGCTAGTATGTACAAATATGATTGGTTTTTGTATATTGACCTTATATCTTGTGACCGTGATAAGCACACTTATTAATTCTAGAAATTCTCTTACGGGTTCCCTGGGATTTTCTGTGCAGACAGCCCAGTCCTCTGTGCACAGAGAAAGTTTGTTTCAGCCTCTCCGATCTGTGACCTTTAATTTCCTTTTCTTGTCTTATGTTTCTGGCTGAGACTCCCAGTGTGATGTTTGATCAGGCTGATTAAACTCATATTTAATCAGAAAACTTCCTTGCCTTGTTCCTGATCTTAGAGAGAAAGTCTTTAGTCTTTGTAATTAAGTTTGAGGTTTCGACTTTAAGTTTTTAGTAGATGCTCTTTTTCAGGTTAGGAAAGTTCCCTTCCATTTCTAGTTGGCTGAGAGTTTTTATCATAAATGGCTGTTGAATTTTGTCCACTGCTTTTTCTGCACCTATTGTATGATCATGTGGGTTTTTTCGTTAGTCAGTTAACGTGATGTATGACATTAATTAATTTTTTACTGTGGTAAAATATACATAACATAAAATTTACCCTCGTAACCATTTTTAAGTGCACAGTTCAGTGACGTTACGCACATTCACCGTCCATCTGGAGAACTTTCTTATCTTCCCAAAGAGGGGCTCTGTCCCCATTAAACACCAACTCCCCGTTCACCCCTCCCCCAGCCCCGGGAAGCTGCCACCCTACTTTCCATCTCTATGATTTTGACTACTTTAGGAACCGCATGTTGGCAGAAACCGTTGACTAATTTTTAAGGTTGAACCAGCCTCACATTCTGGGGACAAACTCCACTTGGTCACGTACCATCCTTTTTA
Organism: Equus przewalskii; assembly: GCF_037783145.1. Classification (NCBI taxonomy): domain Eukaryota; kingdom Metazoa; phylum Chordata; class Mammalia; order Perissodactyla; family Equidae; genus Equus; species Equus przewalskii. The sequence continues at coordinate 48,494,110 of NC_091851.1, forward strand.
GATATTGCTGGATTTAATTTGCTCATATTTTGTTGAGAGTTTTTGTGAGTATGTTTGTGAGAGTTATTGGTCTGTGGTTTTATTTTCTTGCCCTGTCTTTGTCTGATTTTGGCATCAAGATGATGCTGGCCTCGTAATATGAGTTGGGAAGTGTCAGCTCCTCTTCTGTTTTCTGAAAGAGATTTTGTGGAAATGGCGTTATTTCTTCTTTACAGGTTTGGTAGAATTCTTCAGCTGGGGGCTGGAGTTTTGTTGGAAGGTTTCTGATGACGAATTCATTTCCTTTCATAGATACGATATTCAGGGTATACGTTTCTTCTTGAGTAAATTTTGGCAATTCGTATCTTTCAAGGAATTGGTCCATTTTATATAACCTGTCGAGTTTAGGGGCATAGAATGGTTTGTAAGTATTCCTTATAATGTCTGTTTCTCTTTTTTAATTCCTAATATTGGTAATCTATATGTTTTTTTTTCCCCTGGCCACTGTAGCTAGGAGTGGATCAATATTATTATTCTTTCAGAAGAACCGGCGTTTGGTGTCACTGATTTTCTCTATTATCTTTCTGAGTCAACTTTATTTATTTCCTCTCGTTTCTGCGCTTCCTTTTCCTGCTTGCTTTGGGTTTAATTTGATCTTATTTTCCTAGATTTTCTTTTTTTTTTTAAAGATTGGCACCTGAGCTAACATCTGTTGCCAATCTTCTTCTTTTTTTTTTTTCTTCTCCCCAAACCTCCCTGTGCATAGTTGTATATTCTGGTTGTAGGTCCTTCTGGCTCTGCTATGTGGGACGCTGCCTCAGCATGGCTTGATGAATGGTGCTAGGTCCACGCTCAGGATCCAAACCTGCAAAACCCTGGGCCACCAAAGTGAAGTGTGTGAACGTAACCACTCAGCCACGGGGCCAGTTCCTCCTGATTTCCTAAGGTGGAAGCTTAGATTGCTGATTTAAGACCTGTTTCCTTTTCTAATACAAACACGTAATGCTATAAATTTCCTCCTAAATACTGCTTTAGTAGCACCTCTAAATTTTTGAAATGTTGTCTTCTAATTCAGTTCAAAACATTTTCTTATTTCTCTTGAGACTTCACCTTTAAACTTTGGGCTATTTAGAAGTGTATTGTTTAATTTCCGAATGTTTGGGGATTTTCCAGATAACATTTTGTTGTTGCTTTCTGATTTAATTCCATATGTTCTGAGAACGTACTTGCGTGATTTCAGCTCTTTAAAGGTGTGGATGTTTGTTATGGTCCCAGGTAATGGTCTGTGTTGGTGAATGAGATGGGCTCCTTGCAGGGTGTGTGTTCTGCTGTGGGTACATTATTCTACAAGGGTCAACTGGATTGACAGTGCTGTATTATTTAGTTCTAAAATTTTCATTGGTTCTTTTAGTATAGTTTCTTGCTCTCTTTCATGAACTTTTATCACCCCGTTCGTTTCCAGAGGTCCCTTTACCTCAGGGAGCGTGGGTGTGACCCCTGCTTTGAAGTCTTTGGTACTTCCATCTTCTGAGTCTTCTTGAAGGTGGCATGTATTGATCATCTTTTCCCCCAGAGTTAGTCTTATTTTCCTGGTTCTTTCAGTGTCGAGTTATTTTGGATTACTTCCTGGACATTTTGAACACAGGCACACCTCAGAGATGATGTGGGTTTCGTTCCAGACCACCACAATAAAGCGAAAATTGCAGTAAAGCAAGTCACACGAAGTTTTTGGTTTCCCAGTGCATATAAAAGTTATGTTTACACTCTGTTGTAGTCTACTAAGTGTGCACTAGCATTATGTCTGAAAAAACAATGCACATACCTTAATTAAAAAGTTGCAGGGCCAGCCCGGTGATATAGCGGTTAAGTTTGTATGCTCTGCTTCAGCAGCCTGGGGTTCGTGGGTTCAGATCCCAGGCACAGACCTACACTACTGTCAAGCCGTGCTGTGGCAGCGACACACATACAAAATGGAGGAAGATTGGCACAGATGTTAGCTCAGGGACAATCTTCCTCACCAAAAAAAGAAAAAAGTTTCTAAAAAGCTAAAACTTTAAAAAAATGCTAACCATCATCTGAGCCTTCAGCGAGTCATAATCTTGCTCAATGCAGGGTTGCCACAAACCTTCAATTTGTAAAAAACACAACATTTGTGAAGTGCAGTAAAGCAGAGCTCAATGAAGCGAGGTATTCCTGTGTTGTTGAGGTGTTTGGGTTTAAGTTAAAATCCTCTGGAGAATGTTGATGTTTCAGTTGATTCTTTTCTTTTGGCACTCAGCCCAGCCAGAACCACTCCTCCTCGTACTGTTTGTGCTGGTGGTTCCAGCGTCAGCTCTGTTTTCAGATCCTTTAAACCCATTCAGGGTTTAGTCTTGGGTCTTGGAGGCGGTTTATGTCACAGTTCGGTTTTCAGACCCTGACTCTGGTTCTCTAGGTGTGTTTCGTACTTGTGCAGTTCAGGGTTACCCCAGCGCTTGTGTCAGTTCATGCACAGAATTAGGAAATCCCCTTTTCCACCTCTCCTTTGGCTGAGGTTTCCTCCCACGCTCTCCAGTTTCCAGAGATCCCTTTCTTATTCATCTGGCTGGGAAGTCAGAGTATTCCATTTTATTTCCTCAACCGACTTTTTTAGATATATCTCTCTGTATTTGTTCTTGTAATGGCTGCTCTGGGGCCATCAACATGCATCCTTACCTTGTCACAGTCTGACAAGAGTTCACACTGTGCCAGTTCGTACCTGACACCTCCCACTTCTCGCTGTTCACCTTAAGGTCTGTTTTAGTTGACTGCTTTTTTTCTTATCAGTGGGTCATGTCTTCCTATTTCTTTGCATATCTAATAATTTTTTATTCATATTGGACATTGTAGATGACACATTGAAGAGACTCTGGACTTTGTTATCTTTCTTTGAGGAGCGTTGGTTCTCATTTGAAGAGGCCATTCAGTTGCAGACTGATCATCCTGACCTTGTGCAGACTCAGTTTTACACTTCTGTAGTGACGCGCTATAGACCTTCTAATGTGGGAGGACTCAAAATCTAGACTCGGTTATTGTGAGTTTGTGTTTGGGTTTAGTTAGGGTGAGGCTAGAATCGGCCTTCTCTAGGGCGTGGTCCTTACTCCCAAGGTGTGGGCTTGCTGGCATCTCAGTGGGATACTTGGTGTGTTAATGAGCCCTCTCCTTTCCAGCTCTGCCAGAATGCCAGCCACCCTCTCATAAGCTTTTCAAGGTTTCCATCTGCACACACAGCCCAGCCAGCCCAGAACCCATGGAGAGCCCCTGCAGGCTTCTGAGGACCCCACTGTGCAGGCCCCTCTCCAGTCCCTTGCTCTGCAGAGTCAAGCCATTCCCACAGCCCCAGTGTCTGATTTCTGCCTTCTCAGCTGAAATAGACATGCTCTGCCCAGAACCCAGCTCCTAATGTTGCAATCAGGAAAGTGTCCCCAAGCAGAGAAATGGATGACAGTGGGGCTCACCGTGTGAGTTTCCCTTCTCTCAGGGACAGCAGCCTTGCACTGGACTTGCGCAGTGTCTGAAAACAATCTCATGATGCATTGTGTACAATTTGTAGTTGTTTATGACGGGAGAGCTTGTCCAGTACCTCAAGTGGAAGCCATCTGTGGATTTTAAACAGCCCCTACTTTCAAAAATATCTGAGGCAGCTTATGATGAAAGACTTTGGTTCAAAGGAATTCTTAAAACAATATTGCAAAAGCATGCACAACAAAGAAACATAGTTGTTCCAGAAACATAAAGTTGGAGACAGCCAGTGTGTTTGAATACATCTTATACTGAAGCTTATGGAAAAGAGCAACACTGTTTGGACTTAAACATTTTTAGCTCCTTGTCTGTTAAAAGGTGAATTTACTGTAAATTTCGGTAACTCTCCCTTGACATATTTAAAGGTTAAGAGCATTCTTCAGTGAGTTTTGTATTCTTGTAACTCAAAAAAGTTTCCTCTATTGAAAAAACACGCCACTTCCAGCCTTCTGCAGTTCAGGGAGTCCCGGGGCTGTTTGGAATAGCCCCTATTTAGCAATGAGGAAGTTGTAATTGCTCACAGCAGGCATGGGATGCTGCTGTCCGGAGCGTAAGTTCTCAGTTTCTGGCAGGATTGCAATGCCTCCAGCTCCTGAGAGTCCAGAGGGAGTGGAAGTGCTTCTGGGTCATTTCACTTTGGAGCCCCGTGCGGCGGACTGTCCAGGACACGCTGGTCTGGAGCCAAAATCAAAGACTTGCTCATTTGTAAGTCGGTCAGCTTTGGGCTCTGCGCCCAACAGGATGCGCACAGTCGGAAGCGGCTGTCGAGGGTTACTATTTATTCCCCAGGGATGAGGGAGAAGCAGTTGCATCTGTACTGACCCCATCTCCCGGGGTCTCTGAGTCTGAGCTCACCAGCTGCTCCCATCAGCCCAGCCACTCCTGGGAACCCTTAAAGGGAAGGAGCAGCAAGCAAGGGCAGGGATCTCTCCAGCCCAGGGACCCTCTCGGACGTGCAGCCTGGAGACCCCCTCTGTACTGTCCTCAGTGTGGGGAACCTTGTTACACGGCCCCTTTATTTTCCCCATTCCAGTGATGGGGAGGCACGGGGACCTGCAGGAGAGCACGTGGACTTAGTGGAAATCGGTTCCTGATGAACCACTGCGCTCCGGTGGCCGGCCTGCCTTCCCACAGCAGCGGGTCAGGAGCACAGGCCCCAGCGCCCAGGGCAGGAGGCAGGATAGGAGACCGTCACGAGGGATGGCTCAGGGGGCTGAGCCCTGGCAGGTCCCTGCTGACGCCCGTGGTGATGCCCACGTGGCTTTAGCAGGCGGCAGGAAGGAGAGTGGCTGGCCCAAAGACCCTGGTGTCCCCAGAGGCAGGCACGATGCCAGGATCCCAGATTCTGCCCAGCCCTGAGGCCTGTTTTTCTGATGTGGACTGTCCTCTCAGGGGACTTGGGCCACACCTGGGGGACATCTGCCCTGCCACTGGGCTGGATGGGGTTTGAGGAGGGGAGGGGCAGACAGGCCCGGGGCTGGGGGTGCTGCAGGTCTCACGGGGACCCTTGAAGACAGTGGGGCCCTGTGTGACCTCACAGGCCCAGACGTTTGGGAAAGAACACCAACCAGCCACAGCGAGCTGCCAAACAGACGCTTGAGTGGTGGTCTGGGGTCGGGAAGTGTACCCCAGCCAAAGGAAGCTTTTCTGGAGCAGCGAGATGCCCCTGAGGCCCCCGCCCTGTCAGACTCCCCTGCAGACTAGACGTGGATAATTGTAGGGCACTCAGACAAGGCACACCCGTTAAATTTGCTGCAATTCATTTTCCTGACAGCTTGTTTAAAAGATGCTCGTCTTACTTATTAAAAATACCCACATTTGTGTCAGATCTGGAGATCAGCTGGAAGATGCTCAGAAAGCTTCCAGGTAAAACCACAAGGGGTGTATATCCATGTTTCGAGAAAGTTCTAATCCCGAACACCTTCTATGCTTCTGCCTGTCATGAAGGCCACGGGAAGCTGTGCGGGTCTCACAAGCAGATGTGCTAGTGTCCTGGGGCCGCTGTAACAAAGGACCACAGACCAGGCTGCTGAAAACAACAGACATTTATTCTCCGCAGATCGGGAGGCCAGAAGTCTGACGTCCAGGTGCAGGCAGGGCCGCGCCCCCTGAGGCTCCAGGGGAGGGTCCTCCCTGCCTCTTCCAGCTCTGGTGGCTGCATCACCTCAGTCTCTGTCTCCATCTTCACGTGGCTTTTCCTCTATATCTGCGTCTCTCCTCTTCTGTCTCTTCTAAGGACACTTGTCCTTGGATTTCGGGCCCTCCCCAAACGAGGATGATCTCATCTCGAGATCCTTAATTGCCCACGAAGACTCTTTGTCCAAATAAGGTCACATTCACGGGTTCTGGGGTTAGGACCTGGACATGTCTTTTGGGGGCCACCAGTAACCCCACTAGACCACACTTCAGAGGCAGAGACAGAACATGGGACCAGGGGCCGACTCTGGCAGGGGCTGGCTCCCGAGCCCCGTCACACCCAGGGTGCAGACGCTGAGCTCGCCCTTCCGAGCACCTGATCGGGTTCCCCAGTTCCAGGTGGCGGCCAGCGCTGGGGCCGCTTGATAAATGCAAGAGACGTAACAGGAGGAGCTGAATGCAGACCTCCAGCCCTCAAGTGAGATTCTCTGGGACCGGCCCAAGACCAGCCAAGATGAGGCCTCCTGTGGGGTCCAGGACACGCCCTCTGGCCGCCCTGCAAGGACACAGCCCCGGGAGAGGAAGAGGGACGCAGGTCAGGCATGCCGAGAACTGCCTTTCCTACGTCATCTCATTTAATCCCCGCTGGGACCCCATGAGGCGGGAGCAGTGATCCCGTCTTGATGCCGTAGCAGGATGCCAGGCAGCGTCCATCTGGCCGCCTCACCCCAGTCCCCTCCGCCTTCTCTGTCCTGCCCAGGCTGGAGACACTGAGCCCAGCTGTCCTCATTGCCGGCCCTGCCCCAGCCAGGCGAGGCCCATGGGGGCCCCCAGAGGAGGCCGAGGGAGGTGGGGAGTGAGCTTGCGGTGCGTGCTCCCCATCTCCTCCCTGCTGAGCTGTGGGCGCCGTCTTCCCACGCGGCTGCTGGATTCCGTCACTGCCCAATTCCTGTGGCCCACCCTGGCCGGGGGCAGTAAGGGCTTCCCTAGGGCGAGTCTCTGAATCCTGCACCAGCCCTGGCCGGTTGTCTCGCTTGTCCACACCTTGGCAGGTTATTCCTGGGCTGAAAGCTCTTCAAGTTGGCAGCTGGAGTAGGCTAGTGGTTCCTTCCGGGTCCTGTTCGACACTGTGATGAGCTGAGGTCAAGCTTAGGTGCACTTAATGACACGTGTGAGCCTGCTGGTAAGGAGGCCCCTCCAACAGTCGAGGGCTCAGATAGTGGGTGCGGACGGGGACACGGAGGGTCTGGGGACGTCCACGGCTCCAGGGTCTGTCCTTTCTGCTCTAAGCCCATGACCTTTAGCACACCTGCAGGGTCGCTGAGCCTGGGTCAGGGTCCACAAAGGCACCTCCACGTGGCCTGTGACAGTCAAGGGGACATGCATGCAGAACGGGCCTGGGCTTACTCCTGGGACCAGCACCTGAGACGGCTCTGTTGTGCAGGGAGGGCCAGAGGGGCAGGCATGGACGCCAGGACCCTGGTCAGGAGGCTGCCCTGGCCCAGGGGGCAGCTGGAAAGGTGGTGATGGGCAGCGAGGCCAGGCTGCAGTCAAGATTCACGGGCACTCCCCAGCCCAGCGTGAGGCTGCCGGCTGAAGCTCCCCGACCCGGGTGTGGGAGGGCTCCTGGTGGCTCTGCTACAAGTCCCCACATCCCGGCTCCATCCGCCGCCTGCCCCGGTGGTTCCCGGAAGAGCCAGGAGATCTGTCCTGTCTCAGCCCAGGGCTCGAGCAGACCGGCCAAAGGGGGCTGTCCTCACAGCCGGGACCTGCTGCATTCCGCCAAGACAGCCAGGTCAGAGGCCCAGGGGCTGGTCACCACCAACCACATCCCAGCATGAAGGGGGAGCTGCAGTTGACATTTGTTGTGGGCAGGTGGGACTACCTGCCAAGGTGTGGGCAGGTGGGACTAATGACCAGGGTGTGGGCAGGTGGGACAACCGGCCAGGGCTGCAGGATTCTGAGGCTTGCCCCGGGGAAGCCCTTTCCACCCCAGGCCCGAGGGGCATAGGGAATGGGCAGTGATGGAACCCATTGGCCGCGTGGGTTGACAAACGTCTGAGGTTGACATTTATAGCATTTAGAACTGATTCCAGCCCTGTGTGGGGGACCTCCTGTGAGTGTTAACGGACTCCTTCCCTGCCCTTTTTAACTAATTCACAAAATAGATGGGGCATCCCTGCGTTGACTCCCCTGACACTCTCTCTGAAATTGTGAGCTGGGGTCGTGGTACAGGAACCACGGTTTAAACCCAAACGCTGATGTGCCAGGAATCACAGGGAAACGGGTCTCCAGGGAGGCTCCAGGTTCTGGGAGCGGGCAGCTCGGCCCACAATGCCTGTGGACTTCCACTTCTGTTGCAATAAATTAAACTCATTTATTTCTCTTACCCCGGATGGACGGCCCCGGTCAGAGAGAGGAGACTAGGAGGATAGGCCGGGCCTGGGGTCGGGAGGTGACAGGCCCCATGTGACCCCTTGCTCTGCACCCAGTGTCCCACCTGTAAGATGGAGCTGGCATCCCCTGCCACCTGCATGCAGGGCCCGGCAGAGTCCAGCCACCCCTGAGCAGGGCAGCCCTGCAGACACAGGCAGGGGCTTCTCAATCGCCGAGGCCTATCTTATCCTTTTACGGAACTGGGAGTCAAGCGGTGCATTCTCCAAAAATAATGGGCACCTCAAGTGAGAAGCCAGGATGCCTGCTTGTCCCTGGCTACTGCAGGAGGCTGCAGACGCTCATGACCACATGCATCTACACTGACATTGGAGCGGGCACATCGACGTTAGGGCTGCTTTGAAAACCGGGTCCTGTGCATGTATCCATCCATCTGAGTCCAGTTGGGAACGTGGCTACACGGACGGGCTGGAGTGGGGCTCTGCTGCTCATCAGGAGTGCACAGCGGGAGGGTGAGCATTTAGCCCCACCTGTCTTCTCTGGTCCCAAAGGCTCCAGGTGCTCCTGGAGTCCTGGAAAGACCGTCTGTCCAAACAGGAAATGTTATCTCGAGAAACCAGGTCAGGTGACATCAGTGTCCCCATGGGAGCCTGTGAAGGTCCCCCTCGGCCCAGGGTCAGGTGTGGGGCCCACCAGCCCCACACACTTGTCACCGTGGGCGACCCTCGCGTGTCGTGGACTCTCTCTCTGCAGCTGCGTCTGTACTGTCCCCCAGCCAGCACGGCACCTCAGCCCATTGGCACCCCCGAATCTCCGTGCATCGGGGAACAGCAAGGGCTGGGAGGGAGGTGGGGAACACTGTGAGTCCAGATGGGGTTTGCTGGGAACAGGTGGGTTCAAATGGCGGAGCACAGCGAGGCGCGAACAACTGGCCTCTGCCACCAAAAGTGAACAAGGCTGTTGCCACCTGGAATCACGGCTTCCTTCCCTGAGTCAGGCCGGCCAGCAAGCGGGTCTGGAGCCAACTTCTCTGATCCACGGGGCCGCCGGCACTCAGCAGAAGTGGCTCAGACGAGTGTCTCTGCAGATGGCTCCTGGGCAGCAGCTCTGAGCCCGTGGATGGCCGGCCGTGGGGCAGCACAGACAGGCAGCTGGACACGGATTTCCACAAGGACTTGTGTCCAGGGTGGCTGGAGGGAGATCCTTGGGCCAGAAATAGTGAACTCCGGACTGGACATTTCCAGCCCCGAAAGCTTTCCTGCAAATGGCCCCTGGGCTTCAGGAATCCACGCAGACAGCCAAGGGCGGGCAGCATCCTGCTCAGCCTGCGCCCTGGCCCAGGGCTGGACCTGGGTCTGCAGGAGCTTCCTCAGGGCCAAAGTGGAGCCCAGAGGTGTGCCCGAGGGGGGGTGGGCATGGGCGCCCAAGGAGCCGCCCCGAGTAACTTCATGAGGGCCCGGGTCCTTCCCAGGAGTCTGAGGAGAGATGTCTCCAACTGGCCAGGTCTGGCTCCTGGGCAAGCGCCGACAAAGCAGACCAAGGGACAGAGCACCTGTGTCCTGTGCCCTGGGCACCTGGTGCTGTGACCAACGCAAGGCCCACCCAGCACTCAGCTCCCTACGTTCTCGCCTGATGTCACAGCAAACAATGCCAGGCCCAGCAAGGCTCCGGGATTGCCCAAAGCCCGCGGCACATGCAGGGCCAAAACAGGGCCAGCCTGACTCTTCGCACCCCTCCCAGAGCTCTGTGACAACAAGGAAGAGCAGCGTTGACTTACGCACAATGTGGGCTGGAGTAGCAGGGAGTGCTTCCTGGAGGAGGAGCCTGGTAGCTTTCAAGTCTGGGGGAGGGGGTAGATTGCCTTCCCTCGGGTTCTCCCAGCATTTGAGCTTCAACCCAGCAGGAGGGAGGTTTGGGGTCCTTGGTGTCGGTGCTCTCACCTCCCCCCAGGCGCCCATGTCCCCCAACCTACTCAGTGGCCCTGAGGTTGCCTCCTCCATGAAGCCCTCCATCTGTCAACCCCACAGCTCCTATGTGGCCATCCTCATGCTCTGCTTCCTCCATGAGCAAGGAGGGCAGAGCCAGGCGAGGCAGCTCTGACTCCCCAGCGCCCGGCACGGGGTCGGCAAGCTGCCGAAGCTCCCCGATGGGTGGACACCGGGACAGCCCACTGCATGAGTGAGCACAGCTTCCGTTTCCAACAGCAGCTTCACTCCTGCGGATTTTCACTGTTTGGTTTCTAAAAATGGCAGAGATCTCATTGCTCAACATCCCCTCTGCAAAGCTGTTTCTATTTCGGTAAGAATTGAAGCGGTTTGTGGCTTTCCCTGGGCCCCATTTCCACTTGAGGCCAGACAAGTGCTCTGCAGATAGCATGTGCATGATGGAAGTTTATTTCTGTGTGTGCCTTGCTCAAAAAGAGAGAGGAAAGGAAAAAAAGAATCCATGAAAAGCAAGCTGCGTCTGGGAGGCTGCGCTTTCTCTGCCGAGCAGATTGCAGGACGATGGCTTCAGTTGGTCAAACACCTGCTCCTCATTAAAGCTGGAGGGGTTGTCCACCGGGCCCGTCTGGACTGACCGGCCCGGTGCTCAGCTGCCCTCAGCAGGGCCCTAACGCCGCGATCACCCGGCCTGGGCTCTGGAGGGAGGCGCCTCGGGGCAGAGAAGGGTCTTGGGTGGTTTGTATTCAGAAGGAACCTGGAGGTGCTGAGTTGGAGAGGGACCCCAAGACCGTCTGCTGACCCCACCCCACCCCTCCTGACAACAGTCAGAGGAAGGCGGTTGCAAGAGCCGAGAGATGAGTGTCCGGCCCTTGGTCCAGCCACACCTGGGCAGTGACACTGAGATGCAGTTGTGCCCAGACCCACTCAATGCCTTTTCCCCTGCCTGTGTCCCTGGGTTTGCCCGAGCTGAGCCGGCTTCTCTGCTGTGCCTGTGGCCCCCAGGAGGGCAGTGGAGGAGGCACGAGGGGCTGGGCAGGAGGAAATAGCTCCCTGGAGAAACAGGGATGGCCCGTCAGTGCAGGGGCTGTGGTTACCAGCCCCTTGGAAAGAGCTCCGTTCCTCCCTCTGCTCTGGGGCTGGAGGGGGGTGGGGGGGGGGGCGGTGGGGAGGGTCTCAGGTTAAGGGAAGAGGGAAGCAAGGGGTAGGCAGGGAGGGGATCTCAGCCTGATCCCACGGGAGCCCTAGAGCTTGAACTGCTCTGGAAATTGTCCCGCCCACAGGCGGGGGCTGGGAGGTGGCCCGCACGTCAGACGCCTCTGGGCCAGCAGTAACAGCTTGGACGTGGTACGGCCTGCACAGGGCCAGGTGGGAGCCCTCAGCAGCCAGCGCTGCACCCGCATCAAATCACCATGAAGGAGGCCTGGGCAGGCCTCTGACTGTCCTCTGCGTCCCCACGGGGCACGTGTGCTCTCTGCTGGGCTCTTTGACCTCTGTCCAGGTCCCTGCCCAGCACAGCCAGGGGTCAGGCCTGTCCGAGCCCAGCCACCGCAGCGGCGCTCAGCGGGTCTGTGACACTTCCTGGCAGCCTGGGTGGAGCTCAGGGTGCTGAGTGAGGTGGTAGGACAGCTGTGGCGAGGTCTGGGGAAGGAAGAGCACCACTCGAGCGGATCCTTTGGCACCAGAGAACCTGGCTTCCCCACCCGAGGACCGAGAGCGTCCAGCCCTCCCTGCCCTGGTCCCGTGGATCCAAAAACGAGCGAGGTGCCTGTGTCCCAGGCTGTGGTGAAGACGCCAGAGCCTCAGCCCTGGCCCCGTGAGCCCCTGAGATGCTCCGGCATCAGCCTCGGCCTCGGTGGGGTGGTCGAGCTCTCAGCCTCGGCTCCCTCGTCCGGAGGGTGGGGACAGGGCTCAACCCGCCTTGGTCTCCGGCCCTTGGTGTGAGGCAGCAGGACCCTCAGGGAGGGAGGTTGTGGGGAATAGGAAAGGGTGACAGGGCCAGGGGCTCACTGTGGGAGCGTCCCACCCCCTGCCACCTGCACTGTGCAGGGACATCCCAAGACCCCTCTGTGGGAACCGAGCTCAGCCCACCTTGGCTGTGCATGGTGGGTGGGGCCGCTGGGGCTAAGCTCCTGCCGCTGTTGAATTTTAAGAATTCTCTGTACATTTTGGAGGTTTTTTTCCAACTTTTTTTATTGTGGGAAAAGTCACATAAAATTTACCGTCTTAATCACTTTTAAGACTATGGTTCAGTGTATTAAATACATTCAGATTGTCGTGCACCCATCACCACCGTCTGCCTCCAGAACCCTTTTCATCTTGGAAAACTGAAACTCTGGCCCCAATAAACACTAACTCTCCCCTCCCCCAGCCCTGGCACCCACCGTTCTGCTTTCTGTCTCTGTGAATCTGTCTCCTCTAGGGACCTCCTGTGAGTGGATTCACACAGTATTTGTACTTCTGTGACTGTCTTATTTCACTGAGCATACTGTCCTCAAGTTTCATCCATGTTGTGTAGCAGGTGTCAGAATTTCCTTCCTCTTTCAGGCTGAGTAATATTCTGTTGTGTGGATGGACCACACTCGGCTCATCCGTTCGTCTGTCATGGAGACTGGAGTTGCTTCCCCCTCTTGACTGTTGTGAATGATGCTGCTGTGAACTTGGGTGCACAAATGTCTCTTCAAGACTCTGTTTCCAATTCTTTGGCTGCACCATTTTATATTCTCACCAACAGTGCAGAGAGGTTCCCATTTCTCCACTTCCTCACCAACGCTTGTTATTTTCTGTTTTGTTTTTTCAATAGCAGCCATCCCAAGAGGTGCAAGGTGGCGTCTCTTTGTGGGCTTTTTTGGTTTATTTTTTTACCTTTGGCTCTCTGTTCATCTGTTTTTTTTTTTTTTTTGATAAAGATTGGCACCTGAGCTAACAACTGTTATCACTCCTTTTTTTTTTCCTTCTTCTCTCAAAGCCCCCAGTACATAGCTGTATATTCTAGTTGTGAGTGCCTCTGGTTGTGCGATGTGGGATGCCGCCTCAGTGTGGCCTGATGAAAAACCACTTGGCCGCGGGACCAGCCCCTCTTTGTGGTTTTGATTTGCGTTTCCCTGATGATTAGTGATGTTGAGCATCTTTTCATGTACTCCTTAGCCATTTGTGTACCTTCTTTGGAGAAATGTCTCTTCAAGTCCCTTGCCCATTTCTGAAGTGAGTTGTTTATTTTTCATTGTTGTTGCATTTTAGGAGTTCTCTATGAATTCTGGATATTAATCCTTTATCAGATTATGAAATAACAAATGCTCCGTCAGGTATGTCTTTTGTAAATATTTCCTCCCAGTCTGTGGCTTGTCTTTTCATTCTCTTCACAGTGACCTTGCAGAGCAGAAGTTTTAACTCCAGTGGGCTCCAGCTGATGGGTTTTTCTTTCATGGATCATGACTTTGTTGCTGTATCCAAAATCTCATCGCCAAACCCAGGGTCACCTAGATTTTTCCGGTGTTATTATCTAGAAGTTTTATTGTTTCACGTTTTACATTTAGGACAATGAGCCATTCTGAGTTAATGTTTTTGAGATATAAGGCCCATCTTTTACATGTGGACGTCCAGTTGTTCCAGCACCATTTCTTGTAGGCACTGTCCTTTCTCCACTCTGTTGCCTCTGCTCCTTGTCAAAGGTCAGCTGACTGTATTTGTGTGGATCTGTTTCTGGGCTCTTTCTTCTGTTCCCTGATCTGTGTGTCCGTCCTGTAGCCGGTACCGTGCTGCATTACTTTATACTAACGCTTGAACTCAAGCAGTCACTCTTTGTTTTTCTTCAGTATTGTCCTGGGGCTTTTGCTTCCTCTCCATACAAACATTAGAATCAATTTCTCAATATCTGCAAAGTAACTTGCCGGGATTTTGGTTGGAACTGCATTGAATCTATAGATCAAGTTGGGAAGAATTGAAATCATAACAATATGGAGTCTTCTTATCCATGAACATGGAATCTTTCTCCATTTATTTAGTTCTACGATTTTTTCATCACAATTTTGTAGTTTTCCTTCTATAGATCCTGTACATATTTTGTTAGATTTGTACCTAAAGTATTTCATTTTTTTGGCGCTACCTGCAAGTGGGAGCCAGGCGGGGTGGCTGGATGCACTTCCCTGCTCTGCACTTGCTGGCGGGGTGATGAGACCTCCCTTTGCCTCAGTTTCCCTGTCTTCACTGTGGTGAGGATTGAATGCATCGTCCTCTGAGAGCTCTGTGAACCACGCCTGGCAGAAGGGGAGCCCTTCCCTTGGCATTTGGAAATACGGGCCTCGGGCTCTGCTCGGGCTCGTGCAGATTTCCAAACTTCTTGCTACAACTGGCTTTAGTAGTGGTTAATCTGGCAGTTTAAACAGGAAGTTTGCCTTGGGCCTGACCCAATCCCCTTGCTTGATTTAAAAGGATTATCTTTAACTGACTCCCAAGTTCCCAGGCCTTTGACCCTCTGGGAGCACACCAGCATTTTTCACCCCACGAGCAGAAGGGACACAGGGCCCGTCACAGGGCGGGTCATCCGAGGGCTGGCTGGGTCACGCAGCCATGACAGAAAGTTGGATGTTTCTCCCCGGTGTGGACGGCAGCCTCCCTGAGATGGCCCAGCACTCACAGATGGGCCGCCGTAGCCTTTCGTCGGTGCCCGTGGCCACCGGGGAGGGAATCCCCAATGCTCCCTGCTCTGTGCCGGGTGATGGACCAGGTGTGGTTTGTGCAGTGTGTCCTGGGGGAGCCCACTGCCTCGTCCCACTCCCAGGGACCTGGACACCTCTGAGCTCTATGCCCTACTCCCCCACGGCCACCTTTGGTTCACGAAGAGCAGGTCAGTCCAATGGAAGACGTGAGTGGCCAGCTCCCTCCCACTTCGCTCTTGCATTCTCTGATTCAGCTTCTCACCTCCTGCCTGTCCTTGGCTCTTTCTTGACCTGTTGGGGTCACAGTGAGGTGGGCCAGGCCTGAGGATGCTGCTGACATCTGGGTGCAAGGGGCCTCTGGCGGCTGGCAGCTTTCAGGTTCCAAAACATTCTCTGGTGAGAAGCCACCACAGGCGTCAGTCGGACTTGTCACATCGCTGCAGAGAGGTGTGGCACCCCAGGCGGTCTGTGTCCTGGGAGCCACAGAAAGTAGACATCCATGAATATTTATGCGAGCATTGGACTTGCAAATTCCAAGTAATTTAAATGTCATAAACAGTGTGTGAACGTCTTTTCGGGAAAAGATCTGTCAGAGAAAATGAATCTTGATTACCAGTCATAACAGGGACACGGCCTCCTGGTCCTCGGCAAGGCTGCCCAGAGGCTCCCCTGCACGGCCATCCTTCCAAGTCACAGCTCTGGAGGTGAAAAATTAACGCTAATTAGGGGAAAGGCAAGCTGTGACTCCCTCATGAAGCAGTTGGCTGACGTGCTCACCCAC
The DNA here is from genome assembly GCF_037783145.1 of Equus przewalskii. Taxonomy (NCBI): domain Eukaryota; kingdom Metazoa; phylum Chordata; class Mammalia; order Perissodactyla; family Equidae; genus Equus; species Equus przewalskii. The sequence goes on from NC_091851.1 coordinate 48,509,538, forward strand.
GCACCTCTCTGTGGGCTACGAGCATTTCCAAGGGGACTGTTGTTTCCTGTGGGCAGGGACACTGCTGGCAGCCCCCCGACGTGGAGTCAGTCCCGCATTCTGTTCCAGCTTTCCAGGTCAGGAAGATAAGTTCTGGAAAGCTTGGCTGTGGTTGACCTGCTCAGGGCCACCTCGCCCAAGGATGCTGGAGGGCCGTTCAGGGAGCCCACAGTGTGGTGATCCGGCTTCTGTGGGGCGGGGGGAGACAGAGAGCGAGAGAGAAGGGACCCCACCCTCTGAGGGCCACTCTTGATGTGGGGTCTCAGCTGCTGAGGGAGAAGGTTCTGAGCTGGAAAGCAGACCTCACATGAGGAGCTGCTGTGGCAAAGAGGGTGCGATTGATACATTATGTCAATAAAGCATCCTGGCAGCTGATAGTAACTGCTCACATGGGCAGTGATAGTTTCGAGAGCTAACTCTGACCCTCAGGGCCACCCTCTGGGCTGGGGGCTCTTTCTCCTTTCCCCTTGATGGATGAGGAGACTGAGGCTCCGAATGGGGAAGCCACTTGCTCAGACAAGCACAGCGGGGGTGACCGTGGGACCCCATCTGTCTGACACCTAGTCTGCTTCTTATCCCTGCTGCTCCCGCCCTCCCCGCCCCCCACTCCCCAGCATCCGGTCCTGGGGCTTAGCTACTTGGCGTAACTCTGGTTCATTCATTTTGCTGGGTGGGTGATGGGGCAAGAGAGGAGAGTGTCTTCCTGGAGTGTGCCCTGTGCCCTGACCTGTGACGTCTTCCGTGTGGTCGGCTCTGCTCTCTCATGCTTTGGTGCACCTGGATGCTTCAAAGGAAGCCCCGTGCTGTTTCCAGAAGGTGGGGACCCAAATGCAGGCTGTCTGGGGACCCCCAACGTTGTGAGTGTTCTCCAGAGGGGCTTCCTGCCCCACTGTTCTTACAGAGGGGCTTCATTTCTTAGCGCAATTTTTTTCGTGAGTCATTTTAAATGAGTAACTCATGCTTGACCTTGTGCAGATTCTGACACATCCTATTTTAGGGTGACCTGGGGGCCCATGGGCCGCACCTCTCTCTCCTTTGCTGACCAGAGACAGCACTGAGGACCAGGTGCTGATGCACTGGGCCCAGTGCGGCCCACAATGGCCTGTGGGTTAGATGCCAGCTGGCACCCGCCCTGCAGGGCTTCTCGTAAAAACTCTAGAGGTCCCTATTCAGTACAGTGGCCAGTCTGAATCACGAGGAGCTTTCAGTGTGAAATGCACCCCCACGATTCCAGAGCCTGAGTATGAAAGGAATGGACAATATCTCACTGACACCTTTGATGCTGGTTGTGTGTTGAAATGACAATATTTTGAATGCATTGAGTTAAATAAAATATCTTATTGAAATTATTCTCACCTGTTTCTACTTTTTTACTGTAGCTGCTAGAAAATTTTAAATCCCATGTGACTGGCACTCTATTTCCACTGGTCTGTGCTGCCATGGACTCTGCCCCAGCAGAAAGGGAGCGTGCCTATCTGTGCACACGCGAAATTTTCCTGTGTTCTCTGGCCATTTTCCAGAATCTGCCTTGGCTCCCTCAGGCTAGGGCCCCGCACCCATGTTGGGACAGTTCGTCCCTCCCTTTGCCCGCTGTTATGGATCGAATGTTTGTTTCTTCAAAATTTGTGTGTTGGAATCTAATCCCCACTGTGAGGGTGTGAGGAAGGGGGCCTTCGGGTGATGAGGTCATGAGGGTGGAGCCCCAACGATGGGATTAGCACCCTTAGAAGAAGAGGCCAGACAGCCCCCTCCCCCTCTTTCAGCCAGGTGAAGACACCAGAAGGCAGCCGTCTGCAACCAGAAGAGGCCTCACCGGAACCCATCCACGCCACCTGATCTCGGACCTCCAGCCCCCAGCACTGTGGGAAATAGGTCTCTGTTGTTTATAAGCCACTCAGTCCCTGGTACTTTGTCAGAGCAGCTCGAGCCGGCTAAGACAGCAGCCATTCATTCATTTGTTCATTCACATTCTAAGTATTTGAGTGACTTGGGGCGCTAGCCTCTGTCCCCAGGCAGCCGCCTGTGTGGGGGGTGGGGACAGCGACCCGGAGAATAACACATACGCATTTAAACAGCCAGGGGCCAACCAGAGGAAAACGCAGAGCTCTCCCCACCTGCTCCGCCCCCACCGGGTGCTCAGGTGACCGCCTTGCCTGCTGGCCCCGGCAGAGGGACAATGCCAGGCACTCAGGGAGACCTCGAGCCTGCCTCTGTCTGTGCCAGAGAGGCCGGCCTGTCCCCACCTGGAGCTCCAAACAGCCCCACTCACATGATGCAAATTGCCTGATTGCCGCAGGCAGGCGGAAGAGGAGGGGCCGAGGGGGAGCCGGGCCGGCGGGGAATGAATGAATGCCTCATTTGCTTCCCTGAAAGGCTGGTGGTGCTTCGGCTGGATTGCCTCACTCTGCAACAAAAACCCCGACGTTACAGGCTTGGAACACTCAGAGTCTAACACATGAACCAATTATGTCTTTGTGACAAACACGTTATTAGGAGAGAGATTCAATTCCTTTCCTGGGTAGAGGAATGATGCAGAGGAAGTGCCCCTGGACTAGATGCCCGGCTCCAGGGAGCAGCCTCCCGACGAGGGTGGGCAGCCACCAGCTCCTCCACGCTGTGAGGAGGACAGTGGCCCTGGCCCCCAGCTTCCTCCCCAGGCAGGTGGCCGAGCCCTGCTCCATTCCTCCTGCGGGTAAGAACTTAGGGCTGTCTCAGTTGGCTCCAGCTGCTCTGATGGAACACCAGACTGGAGGCTGCTGGTCCAAGATCACGGTGCCGGTAGACTTGGTGTCTGGCGAGGGCCCTCCTCCTGGGTGGTAGCCAGCACCTCCTCGCTGTGTCTGCACAGGGCAGAAGGGGCAAGGGGGCTCTCTGGGGCCTCCGTTATAAGAGCACTAACCCCATTTGTGGGGCTCCACCATCATAACCTAAGCACCTCCCAAAGGCCCCACCTCCAGACACTATCACACTGGGCATTAGGACTCAGCATATGAATTTGGGGGCACCAACATTCAGTCCATAGATGAATCTCTCCCATCTGTGTGATGTGAGGCAAGTCCACGTCCTTAGGTTGGAGTGAGGCTAAAAGAGGAAATAAATGCAATAAACAGGTGAGGAGATGCCCACAGACGTGGCCTGTGAGGTTGGGAGGGGAGCAGCCCTACCCAGGAGGGCAGATGGCAGAGTTGCCAGAAAACCGGGGTTCCAGCTTTTCTGTTCTGTTTCTGTTTCTGTTTCTGGTTCAAAGTTTCCTTCAAAGGGGTCTGTCTGGTCTGAATGCCAAATGTGAGTTCTGTGTTCTACCATTCTCCTCATTACATAGACTAGTTTTCAGAGCCTGCTAATTATCACCTAAATTTGCTAATTTTCGTCCCTCAACAGAAGCCAGTGTGCGGTGGTTACGAAAGCTCAGGTGTTGCCAAGGAGGAATTTCAGCTGAAACCTGTCCCTTCAGGGGTGGCAGGGTCAGGAGGGAGGCGGGGGTCTGCTCGGAACCTGGCTGCAGCAGGATGAAGATGAGGAACCAGTTGGCCCCCTCGGCGGCCACTGTGCGGGAGGCCAAGGTCCTCAGGCCTCGAGGTCACGAGGCATTTGTGTGTTCAAGTGACCACCCTGGTTCTGTGTGAGCCAACAGCAAAACGGGGACAGAGAAGCTAAAGGCACACATGCTGGCTCACATGTGCACACACAGACACACACACACACTCAGACACGCACACGTGCACCCTCAGACACCAGCACACACATGCACACTCAGGCACACATACACGCACACACATGCACACTCACACAGCACACATACACACATGCACAATCAGCCAAACTGAAGCGTGAACTGACATTTGTCGATTGTAGGGGCTTCGGGAAGACACCACTTAGACATCGTCAGACTCCAGACCCCTTGAAGGACCCAGCTCGCTCGGCTCACGCGCGCTCAGCTGCCCAGGGCTCACTTGTGTTTGATTTCACTCTCGAATTTGATCCAGCAGCAAAGAGCTGCCTCTTCTCCTTCGAGGTTTAATTACACGCTGCTGGTTCTTCAAGAAGTCAGCCCCACAGGCCAGATTCACTGACGAGCCTCCCTTCACAGGAAACAAAAGTAAAAGAAAACCGTCCCCTCCTCTCCTCGTGCCCCTCCCCCAGCTCTGCGTGCCACAGTGACACCCAGTTATCTTTATAAACTCAGTCCCCAGGGCCCGCCCCAGGGCCGAGTGGTTAAGTTCTCACCTTCTGCTTCACCAGCCCAGGGTTTCACTGGTTCAGATCCTGGGCATGGACATGGCACCACTCATCAAGCCATGCTGAGGTGGTGTCCCACATGCCACAACTAGAAGGACCCACAAGTAGAATTTGCAGCTATGTACTGGGGGCTTTGGGGAAAAGAAGGGGAAAAAAAGGCAGATTGGCAACAGATGTCAGCTCAGGTACCAATTTGAAAAGAAAAGCAGTCACCACATTGTGGGGTAGGATAGCCCGGTCAACCACACAAATGCCCCTGCCCGCGTTTCCACCGCTTCCTCCCTCCCTCTCGCTTCTTGTATCGGGGCTCAGTGGTGGGGCCGTATTTTATTTGCTTGAGGAGTGTTTCTCTCCAAAGAGGAAATGGAATGGTGGGACAGGTAAATAAAAAATATGGTACCCTGTCTGTGAGGCAGTGTATCAGTTAGCCTCTGATGTGTAAAAAACAGTCCAAAACTTACTGGCGTAAAACAATAACTATTTATTGGCTTGTGATCTTTTGGGTGGCAATTTGGGCTGGCTCAGCTGGTCTCAGCTGGGGTCACTCGTGTGGTTTCGGTCATCCAGTGGCTCCACTGGACCTGGATGGTCCAAGCTGCCTCATGCACCTGTCTGGAGGTAGTGCCTGGTCCTGCTTGGGCTTCTCTCTCCAGGAGGCCCATCAGGGCGTCCTCACATTGTGGCAGCCGCATCCTGAGAGAGCGAGAGCAGACAGTGTAAGGCCTGGCTCGGATGGCACACATCTGCTGCTTTGCACTGGTCAGAGCCAGCCCAGTCAAGCCATGGGCCCAGACCCCACCTCTTTAGGGGAGTGACCAAGTCACGTTGCGAAAGGTGCGCGTCCAGGGCATGAGAAACCGCCAGCCATCCTGGAGGACCATCTTCCGTGGCGTGAGGCTGGCAAGCTCACAGCACAGTCTTGTTAATGGAGAGTTCATGATGAGCTGCCTCACAATCTGGGACATCTGGGGAAGCGCCAGCCCTAAGATGGCACCCCGCAACTCCAAGGCTCTCCACGATGATCAAGAAGGCCCTCAGGCCCCTGGGAGGCCCTGGTCATTGCAGGGATGCCGGGCCATTGTGGTGATGTTTGTGGGCAAGCATGCCACTTAGCACATAGGGGCTGGTGGCAGCGGGTCCAGGGACAGCAGGCAAAAGGGACCAGGACCTTGCCTTGGTCTCGTGGGAACGGTACATTGATCAGATGTCCTTGGCCCAGGGGGTGATCTCGAGGTTGTTTTTCCACACGTGGGCATGCTCTGTCACCACTCCATCCCCGGCGTTGCTGTGGATTTTGCCTTGTAGCCTCCATGTTGGCGAGAATTCGTCCTGTGGTTGAGTTCTCAGGGACAGTGACAGATTGGCCAGAAGCAGAGACCTCATGGCATTGACTGTTACACAACAGACCGCATCATCAGTGCAGTCAAGTGGCTGATTTTGCCCACCAGCACGGTCCAGGCACAGCCCAGCACAGGGAGGCCAAGGCCTTTGAGTGCCTTCGAGTGGCCATTTCAAAGCCATCAGAGAAAACTCATCTCGCCAGTGATGACAGAGCTAGCACAAGGTTGCACTGAGTGAGCCTCAGTAAATGCAGCTGGACTGTCACATGCCAGGATGCTGCTATTAGCACCCCGGTGGATGGTGGGACACGTGTGTCAGCAACAACAGGAGCAAAATGACTGGCCTCCATTATGGCTGGAGCTGACAGGTGACCCCAGCCCATCTGGATTTGCAGCACCCATCTCAATGGCAATTGCACTTGTCCAGGCTCGGCTGGGAGGGCAGCTCAGAGGATGCCCCACACTTCGGTCTACTCTCTGATTCTGCTGCAGCGGAACAAATCCCATCGTACCGATGCCTTCTGTGCACCTAACAGTGAGTCGTTATGGGGGAGAGGGCACTGGCAGCTCGGGGACAGCTCTGCAGAAATTAGGATACCCGTGCCTCCAGGAAGATGGACCTGTTGGAAGACATCAGAAAGTTTCCCTGCTAGGACATTTCCATGAGAAAGAGACTCAGATCGTTAGAGAAAAGATGTAAGGAGGACCCTCTGACCTCAGAGGTCATCAGCAGCAAAGACACTCGCATGGAGGTTTATTTAAGCAGGAGACACACCTCTGCGATGGAGCTCCCTGCACTACCGCGCACACAGCTCCGGCTGTCCGAGAGGCGGAGAGTCTAGCTGGGGTCCTCCTCTTGGCATAACCCTCGCTGCCTCCTGCCTGCACTCACCCCCACATCCACTCATCCCCGGGTCCTACCTCAGCCCCCCAGTCTCTGCCAACTCTCCACTGCTCCCATCCCAGTGGGGGCCGGCCATCACCTGTCTCCTGGGCCTGGGCCCCTCCCTGGTCCCTTACCCCAGGCTCTACCCATCCTGCGGGCAGAGCGTCCCCAAATGCAAACGTGGCTGCAGGCATGCCCTGCTTCACCCCCTCCTCCAGCTTCACCCCCTCCCCCTGCATCGCCCTCTCCCCTGCTTCACCCCTCCTCCTGCTTCCACAACCCGGGGAATTGGTGCCAGCCCTCTGTGATCTGTCCTCTGCCTGGCCTCCCTGGGCTCCTGAGGTCTCACGTGCTCCTCTCCTTTCTCCAGCCCAAGGGTGCCCCTCATCCGTCAGGTCTCTGTGTAAAGATCCCTCCTTCAGAAAATGGCCCCTCGTCCCCAGCAGACTGTCTCCTGCTCGCCTCTGTGTCATGTGTGTTTTCTGTCCTCTGCACTCACCTCAGTCTGTGTGCAGAGCGTCTCACATTCAGCAGACACTTAATAAATGCTTGTGAAGGTCAGACGAGGTGAGCCTGGGAGTCTGGTGCATTCGGAGGATGGGAGATAGAGGATGGGCTGGTGGACCCAGGATGGGGTGAGTAAAGAGAAGGGACAGTGCAGCCAGTAAGTGCTGGAACATTCCAATAAAAGATGGCAGAGCCTGTTCCTGGGCCCAGCCGCACAGCCTCATTCCCTTAAATTGCCTCAGCCACCACTGAGTTCCCGCAAGAGCAATGAGGGGCGGATGAGCCACTCATGGAATGTCAACAGCCTCAGCAGCCCCTGCGAGCCGCTCCTTCCAGCTCTCAGGGGAGCCAGGCTTCCCTTGGAGCCAACCAGCCCCCTTCTGGCTCCCGAAGCCTCAGAATGTCAACAGCGCGCAGGCGCTCAGGGCCTCCGACTGGCCTGGGTCGTGGGGGTCCAGCTGGCAAGCCTCCCTTCCGCCCAGGGGGCAGGCGGGGAAAGAACCCGAGCTGGGGGCTGCCATCATTTCTGAGGGTCAGGATCTTCAGGGTGAATCTTCAGCCCACCCCCTCTTTATAGGCAGGAGTCAGGCCCAGCATGAGGATGGACGTGCTCAGGTCACTTGGCAAGACCCAGATGCCGGCCTGTCTTGCTCTCCACTCCAGCTCTAGACACAGAGAGATCAAGGCCCCTCACCCCTGCAGCGACCTGTCTCACACGCACATGTGTGGAGAACAGCCCGTCTCACGTGCCCTGGGCCGTTCGTACACGTAGAAGTTGAGTCAATTTACCGTGGCAAAGCATCCTGCATGGCTGTAAAGGAGAAAAGCAAAGTGGAACAGTGTGTTGTCAGGTGGCCACGTTAAGGCCACGTTAAGGCCCACTAGTCTCTAGGGACAAAGGGAAGAAGGGCCTTGAATTGACATGTTATCGGGGAATGTGCTTTGGGACGGCGCGTGGCTGCACGCTGGCCCTCTGGCTGCACTTGGTGCCACCACCTGCATTCCCTCCTTACTGACCAGTCTTCTTTCTATGAGAGATCTTCAGCCAGGCTCGCCCGTGCGCATGGGGCTGAGTGAGGGCGTGCCCCACCCACGTTTCTAAGATGTGCTTGCCCCTCATCACAGCCATTCGGGGTGGAGGCCCCAGGAGGAGGCCTGGCAGAAAGAGCATAGTGTCGCTTCCTGGGGATTAAACCCAGAGCACAAGGTCCCTTCCAAGCCCAGGGGCTGGTCAACTTGGGAAGAAACCAGAGCCAAATGCTGGTCGCCTTGGGGTGAGTCCCTCCCCGACTGGGGCCCTGGGGACATGGGTGGCCACTCCTAGTCCTCCCCCTCACACCAGCCCCTCGGCTCTGGGCCCACCGGAATCAGATTCACCTAAAGCAGGACAGAGCGCTAATTCCATTGAAAGGGGCCGAGATGCTGGGTACAGAGCCAGATGTCCACGGGGCGCAGTGACCGGCTCTGCCGGTGGACGGTAATTCAAAATTGGGAGGGAACAGGATATTTGCTAAACTGCCCACACAATTACTTGGGAGGAAAACACTGAAAATTGTGGGAAAAGCTGGAGATTCAGCTGCCAGCAACAACAGTGAAGAACAGGGGGTGGGCCAGCTGCACCAGGGCGGAGGACAAGGCCCCACGCTGAGCCCAGGCCTCGCACTGTGGCTGGGGGCACGGCTCTTTTCTAAACACACTTTCTGAGATGTGGTCAATGCCTGCTGGTAGCTCGCAGCCCTGACAGCACGGCATGACCCAGTGTCGTAGGACCTCAATCTCGGGCAAGGCTGTGGGATGTGCACAGCTCCCTGGAAATCCACTCCCAATATCCACATGCCGGCCCCCAGGGTCTTGATCAGATCAGGTCCCCAAGCTTTCCTGGCATGAGGCAAAAAACTTTGATGGCTTGACTTCTGTCACGGGCACATTCGAAGCCTCCAGAACGCTCTGTGCTAAATGAGTTGGCACCACTTTTAATCTCTCAGAGTCAAATTAGTGCCCTCCATGTTAGAAAAGTCCAAACAGAGGCTTACAACCCTGATCCAAGCAGCTTGTGTCTGAATGGCAGTGTAAGCAGTACGAGTTCTTGCAGACTGGGAGCCACTCTACAAGACAGACTTTGTCAAAAGCAAGAAAACAATCACTCTCATAGTGGAGGTGCAGGTGGGGATGAGAGCTAGGGCACACCCCATGTGGGCTATGGCTTCTGTTAGGTGACCACAGAGGTGGGGGCCCTTCCCCGGCGTCAGATGTCTGCCCACAGGCTCACTGCCCTGCCGCCTGTTCTCCTCAAGGACTTTTAAAGCCTTGCTTGTTGCTACTTAGCAGATGTCCCACTGGTTTGAACATTCTCATGGGCTTTTCAGCCAACAGATATTTGAAAACACAGCAAACAGGGCTTCAGCCCACACCCTTGATGGCTCGCCGCTCTGCACAGATGGCTTCGATGCAGTTTTGAGAGGTGCTGGCCTGACCGAAAAGCATCTTGCTACCCGAGCTGCTGCACCCAGAGCGGCCAACGAGTCCCCACCCAACTCTCGGCCAAGGCCAGACGCCCAGCACCCGTCCTGTGTGCTACCGAGGAGAGGGCTCCCCTCTGGCCCTCCTCGAGGACGCTCCTCCAGCACAGGTGGAGCGACAGGCATGTTGGGAAGGCCGTTTTCCTAATCTGATTGAGGGTCTCCCAGCAGTCTGTCTGGTGCCAGCTCTGCGGTGCAGCCAGGAGCAGACAGGATGTGGCAGCAGAGTGGCTTCTGTTTCGCCAAGTTCACTCTCAGTCTGTGTCCTCTGTGGGTCCAGCACTCTGGGAGGGAAGACTCCCCAGTACAGGGCTGCTGGCTACACAGGCGGGAGGGCTGGGGGACAGGGTGGTGCCTCCTGCAGAGATACAGCTTGCTCACCTACTCCAAGGGTCCCCCCGCCCCAGGTCCCTCTCCCCAAGTCTCCTCCCCCCAGGTCCCCCACCCCAATTTCCTCCCCCCCAGGTCCCCTCACCCCAGGTCCCTTCCCCTATCTCCCTCCACCCCAGGTCTCCTCCACCCAAGGTCCTCCCACTGTGGGTCCTTATGCCCTTAGGTCCCTAAGCCCCCAGGTCCCTATTTCCCCAGGTCCTCCCACTCCAGGTCCCCCCTCACCACCACATTCCCCCACCCCAGGTCCCTATGTCCCCAAGTCCCCCCAACCCAGGCCTCTGTCACACCCAGGCCATGTCCTCCAGTGCAGCCCCATCTGCTCCTATGGGCACTGTCCGTGGTGCTGAACTCTGAGTCTCCCTAGGGCTCCAGTATTCCCTCCAGAGTCCAGCCTCTCCCAGAAATTTGAAACCAGAAGAAGAGCTCGGGGACCAGGGTGGACCAGAATGGAGATCAAAGAAAGGAGAGAAAAATGAATAGAAGTTCAGCCCTGAGATATCACCAAGGAATTGTGGCCTTTGAACTAGAAGTCATTCTCAAAAATTTGCAGTTACCTGAAAAAAGTCCCCTCTGGGAAGTTGGGATGGGGCACACCCAGTGAATCTTCACTGATGAGGATGAGGTCCTTCCACCCTTGTCTAGCTCTCGCCCATACTCAGTGGATATGTGTTCTATTCATCTGCATCACTGTAAGGTGAGGATGCCGATAGCTTCTACTTCGTAGGCACCTGGCATGTCTTCTTGAATTTAGAGCACACAGATGGAATAAATGGAAACACGGGCCTGCCAGCTCCCCAGCACTCTCCATGAATCAGCTTGTGTCAGTGTCTGTTAGGTTTCTCTCCAGAACCATCCTGGGCGTCTCCTCACTTTACCAACATGCCAGCTGCTCTGTGCTCACTCTTTTCACTGAACTATGCTCTTGGCCCACCCTGTCGTCCTCATTCTCCCTGTCAACAGAGTGCCCCATGTTGCGGATGCATCATAACTTATCAACCAGCCCAAACCATACGCACTGAAGTTGTTCCTGGATTTTTGCCTTTCGAACTAGGCTGTGCTGAGTGACCATGACACTCAGCGACTCTGGAATGACCTACATGATTGTTCCTGCCCTCGGCTGTGGCCGAGAAGGTAGAAAGGGGAGTTGTGAGGGACCTCAGGTATTTGCTCCGTTTCAGCTTTTTCTGGGTATGAGGAGGGTTCTGTTCCATCTGGAGTCTGTCTCCAGAAGTCACCCCTGTGAGTCTGGGCCTGGCTGGGGGCTGGTCATCTGCTGGGGTGGGGAGTCCCCTGCCAGACCAGCTGAGACGGTCCCAGCGGTCTCCACAATGGAGGGCTTGGACAAGCCTTTTCTTTCCACCTCCCTCTCAGCAGCCTCAGAAGCTGTTTTGTGAGCCACTGGGTTTTGCAAACATCCTGAGTGATATTTTGCACCTTCCCACTCACCATGGGCTGGTTGTTGAGCCTTGAAGCACCACAGTGGAGAGTCCGGGGGCTGTCTCTTTATCTAAACATGATGAGATAAACTGGAGAGAAACAGACCCTGGTACCAAACAAGCAATTATTCTTCAGAAAAAGGGTGGAGGGGTCAAGGACCATTGAGGAGGCAGAAGAGTTGCCCCAGGCTGAGAATCCCCTCACTGGTGGAGCACCAGGGGCCAGGCCAGTCGGTCTGCATCCACACTGGGGGCTCCTCACCTGCCTTCACCTGTTTGCAGGCAGGCTGTGTGCCTTCCCACTGTCCCGGGGGTCAGCCGTCTCTTCCGGGCAGACCCACCATCCCATTCCAGCTGCCCCTAAATGCACACTTCCTTTTTATTGTTTAACCATGTCACTCTATCTCCCTCACAAAATTGCAAATGCTGGAGGCCCTGAGTTCTCAGACGGGACTGGCCACTGCCAGCCAATGCCCTCAGAGCATCGCAGCTCCCCAGGCTGAAGCCCCACCCAACCTTCTTCCTTTCCTCCCACTACCGACCTGGGTACCACGGAGGACAAACTGTGCTCTCAGCACCCAGGTAAGTACCTTTATTGTCCCCCTTTCAGAAATGAGAAAGCTGAGACCAAGAGGCCGTTCCAGAACTGCCTGAGGTCACAGCTAACCAGTGGACAAGCAGGGCTCCTGTCTGCCTGAGCCCAAAGTCCACCCCCAACCCCAGGCACTAAAGCCCCCCAGGTACCCCAACCCCCAGACACCCTGCAGCTTCCTGGAGGCCCCACCCACCTCAAGAGTCATCAGCTCAGGTCAGGGCTGCAGAGCCAGAGGGGGGACAGCAAGGCAGGGAGGCATCTCCACATTTCGCCTGGCACCAGAAGGCCTGTGTTCCCTCAGGCAGGCTGCCCTGGGTGGTCAAAGCTTGCCCGTTGGTCAGTCAAAGCTACCTGGAGGGTGCTTAGCCACTGTCTCAGGGACAGAAGGTGGGCTCTGGGATGGAGATGTTCAGCTGCCCAAAGCCGGGACCTGGATCCCTCAAGGCTCCAGCTCTGGAATCTGCTTCCTCCCAGGATCCCTGGGCACACAGGCCAGTCCCTGCCCTCAAACACCCCACAGTCCAGAGGAAGAGTGGGAAAGGAGGGCCTCAGTTATAGGAATCTTTGGAGGGCGAGGTGGGACAGGAATCTCCCAGGGCTGAAAGAATTGATTTTTTTCCATCACTAAATTTTATAGCAAAATTTTACAGCAGCGCCTGAACCACTTTATTTTTTAAAATTCCAACAGTTTAATACATAAAGTGAATAAGCAAAACTTCCACGAATTCTTCTACTTGTGTTGTTTTTATTTCTACGTTTTAATCTTTGTTCCATCTGGATTTTTTTGGTGTGAGATCTCTGTGAGTCAGGATACAAGCTCCAAGAACTAATTCAGGTTGTCTTAAGGGGAATAAAGGAATATTTATTTTGCTCAAGAAAAACTAAAAGTCCAGGACGGATGGTTGCAGGCATAGCTGGATCCAGGAGCTCACCTGATGTCGTGGAGTGCTCTCCTTTTGAATGTACTGGCTTCATTCTTAGGCACGTCCTCGCCACAAGAGGGGAAAATGACAGCAACAGCTACAAATGCAGTTTATCACACAGCAGGCCCCTGAAAAGGTGGTGTCTCTTTCCTGAACAAAAGGCCTGGGGCTGGTCCTCATCAGACAAGTGTGATTGGTGCAGAGGTGAACACGTGGCCTGCATTTGTCCAATGAGGGCCAGCTCAGGCCTTTTGAAATGTGCCAATTGGCCAGGTCTGGAGAGGAGGTAGGCGACTGGGGGAGGGGTGGGTGGTTCCTGGGAAGCAGAGAGGAGGTCCCAGGAAGGGGCAGTGGATGCTGGCCGGGCAGGGGCAGTAGCCCGGAGGGTCCAGCCTACTTCTCTCGCTGGCTTAGACACCGTCTTCATCAGCGGGCGTTTCTGGCCTCTCTCCCGCCCCGTTCTTCTCTCTGTCCATTCATTCATTGATGCCAAACTATTCTCATTACGGTCTTTTTTTAGTGTGGCCCAGTGGTTGGTGAGGCTGTTGTCTCCCCGTCCCATATTGACCCATCTCTCTTCCTTTCCAGGACTTTCCCAGCTATTCTTAGGTTATTATTTTTTTCCATTTGAATTTTAAAATCAGCCTGTCTATTCCCAAGTCACTCTCGTGTTTTATTCGGACAGATGCCCAGACCACACATAGCCCACCCGTGTCCACGTGTCAGTCCAGGGAGCGCCCTGGCTTCCCTCAGTCAAGGCTTCTTTTCCCTCAGGTGGTGACATTTCAGCATCTCCCAGAGATTTTGCACATGGTTTATTGGATTATTCCTCTTTCCTCATTGCTGCAGAGTGGGGGGTAGATGCAGGAAAGGGGTGCAGGCTGAGCCCCCATCCGTGCTGTGAGCCTTGGTAAGAGGAGGAAAACCCTGAGACTCAGACCCCAGCAACCCTACAGTCCAGACTCAGTGTCAGTCTCCAGGCTGGAGGGGTGGAGAAGCCGAGAGAAAGCATCTCCTTCTGAAAGCCAGTGCTGGCCTGAGCCCCGTCTCTAGACCCAGAGGCCCCGCCTCTGATCAGGGCAGGCCTGAGGGCCGGGGGCTTCTCACCCTGCTCCAGGACCTCGGGACCAAGGGCTTGTACTTCTTCCAACTGCAGGAGCCACTGGGGCCCTTGGGCCAGACCCCACAACCCACCAAGCTGGGCCCTGGACCCCTGCTTGTGAGCCCCGCCCAGCCCCCGAGTTAGCTATTTTTGCTGCCTGTGCCCAGCGAGGTATGGTATTTTAAATGTTTTGACATTTAAAATCTGTGTTGGATACATTTGTTCTAGTTAAATTATACCCAGGCTGTGGCGATTCTTGGGGAATTGGTTTGTCTCCTGGACCCGGCCCTGGCATCCCTCTGCGCCCCTACCCAGTCCCCCACCCAGCAGGGAGCCCCAGAAACCTTCCCAGAGCTGGCGCTCGGCCATCAGCACCTCATCATCCCGCAGAAGATGGGCAAGTGGAAAGCAGCAAAACCGGGGGAGGTAGGATGGGTCCCCAGTCTCTGGACCCGCCACCCAAGCTAGGCGGACGCAGGACACAAGGGTGCCTGGTGGAGGCGGCTCCCAGGAACCCATGTGGGCAGATGACGCATGATGGGTGCCGGAGCTGCAAGTGTGGACAGCCATGCTCCCGAGGGTCTGGGTGGCCCCTCTCCAGCGTGGTCCTCCTCCAGTTTAGCAGAGCCTTGTTCAAATGGGACTGAAGGTAACTTCAGGCCACCAGCTCCTGGGAGGCCTCAAGTCCTCGGACTGGGGCCTGGAGTACATGGGAGTAGGCAGGACCTTTGGAGGCCTTGGCCAGTGTCCCAAAGAGAGCAAGTGTGTGAGTCTGCCCTGCTCTGGACAGACGCTCGGCCGCCAGGAGGCTCAGGAAGCAAACCCGCCCATGTTCCGAAACCTCCTGCACTTTTTGTGGCTGCTGGGTCTCAGTAGCCACTGCCCGCATTAGCAGGACAGGGCTGTGATTGTCCTCACCCCTGGTGAGACCGTCACAGTCGTGGTGTTGAGGAGGCCTCAACGCAGGACCCCTGGCTCTGCTTTCAGGGCTGTGGGCAAACCTGGGTGAGGAGGTGGCAGGAGGGTCGCCCAGCAAACCCCAACTGCAGCCGCCCTGGAACTGCTGGGTGAATTGCAGCCACCAGGCCGGAGCCAGCACAGGCAGGCCCCCCAGGTACCACCCGGAGCCTCTTGGATTCTGAAGTTCAAAATCAGCGTGAAGAGCAGCTTGGCAGGGCCGGAAAGGAGCCACTGCCTCCCCGTCACGAGGGCACTCATGCAGGTGCAGAGAAGCGAGGGGCGTCGGGATATGACACGACAGAGCTTTTAAGAAAGAATAAAAAGCCAACACAGTTTTGAGCCACTTGAGGCGATTATTTTGCGGCCTGGGGATGATGCCTGTTTTAGGACCAGCTCTGGGGGAGGCCCGTCAGGGCCACACGCATCCTTGCTCATCCTGCTCACACACGTCCCATCATCGCTCAGCCATCCACTTGTGTTTTTGCTCCTGTTGTGAGCAGCAGCACCAGCTCAGGAGGAGACCCAGCTGCCCCCCTCTCCAGAGGGCCACGGCCACTCGGGCTGAGCAGGTGCCTGGGCAGGTGCCAGCTTGGGCTGAGAAGGTGTCATCGCAAGGCCTGGCCAAGTCCAGGTCCAGCCACTTCTGAACCAGTGTCTTTGGCAAGTTCCATGACTTCCCTGAGACTCGGTTTCCCCGGGTGCAGAGTGACGTGGCAGTTAGAGGTGCTAAAGGAGCACTTTTCGATGCCCTGAGTGGCAGTGGGGATGGAGTGAGAGGAAGGGTTTTCTGTTTGTGTCCGAACGTGAACTATCTGCCTGCAGGGCAAAGGATGCTGGGCTGGGCTTCCTGGAGAGGTCAGGTGGAGCAGCCACGTGCTCAGGGGCCTCATCCATGGACGTGTGTCCAGACCTGGGAACCTGGAGCCCTGGCCTTTGCCACAGCTGGGACACCCCAGAGTTCGCGTTCCACATTATACAGGCTGGACCCTGTGCAGAGGCTCCTTGAGGTGGCAGAGAGTCTGTGAACCTCTTCTGAGCCAGGGGTGGCAGGAGCAGGTGGAGAGTTGAGTTGGGGATAGGCGGCCTATGTCTGCCTGGCCGCCCCAATAGACCGAGTGGCTCCACACTCGAGGTCCTAGACCCCAGCCAGTGGGGCAGGGCCAGGGCAGTGTTCATGCATGTGGGTCTGATGGCCTGCCTTCCCCGTCTCTCCACAGATCAACACCTTCATGTCTTTCGTGTTCCCCATGGTGCTCATCTCCATCCTGAACACCATCATCGCCAACAAGCTGACTGTCATGGTACGCCAGGCCGCCGAGCAGGGCCAGGTGTGCACCGTTGGGGACCAGCACAGCTCATTCAGCATGTCCATTGAGCCCGGAAGGGTCCAGGCCCTGCGGCACGGTGTCCGGGTCTTACGTACGTAACCACTGGGACCTTCGGGGGGCGGGTGGTGGCCAGAGGCCGTCAAAGTAGCAAGCATGGCACCAACAAATGGGGCAAAGTTTAAAGACCCAGGGGCACAGCACGACAGGGCCAAGACTCAGAGTGCTGGCTCCATCTGAGGTTGATGGTGCTTTTGGCTCCATTCATTCATCCATCCATTCATGCACTCATCCAATCATTCACTCATCTATTCATCCATCCATCCACTCACTCACTCATTCCCTCATCCATCCATCCATTCACTCATCCATCCATCCATCCATTCATGTCCTCATTCATTCATCCATCCATCCATCTATTCATGTGCTCATCCATCCATCCACTCATCCATCCATCCTCTCACTCACTCATTCATGTATCCAGTCACTCATTTATTCAACAAGTCTCCTGAGCACCTACTTAGGGTGAAGCAGCTTTCTCACAGAGCCTAGGGGCAGCAGAAGCAGAGGTCACCTCTACATTCCAGTGGGGGCACAGATTCCACCAGAGGAGACAAACATGTACACCACACACATTCGGACAGTGATAAGCATGGAGAAGAAAACAAAGCTGTGTGGCTAGATCTGGCAGCCAGGAGGGGCTCCCTGAGGAGGTGACATCCAGCTGAGGCCAGCAGGACCAGGAGCTGGTCTTGGCAATAGAGCTGCGAGCAGAGGAACAGCTGGTGCAGAGGCCCTGTGGCGGGTGGGGGCTGTGAGCAGAATCACATTTTTGTCTTTCTGTGTCTGGCTTATGTCACTGAGCATAAAGTGCTCAAGGTTCATCCATGTCATAGTGGATATCAGAATTTCCTTCCTTTTTAGGGCCGAGTAACATCCCATTGTTTGGATATACCACATTTTGTTTATCTATTCCTCTGTTGATGGACAGTTGGGTTGCTTCCATCTTTTGGCTGCTGTGAATAGTGCTGCTGGGATGTACAAATGTCTGTTGGCATCGCTAATGTCAATTGTTTGGGGCATATACCCAGGAGCAGAATTGCTGGATCTATGGTAATTCTATTTTTAATTTTTTGAAGAACTGAATATTGTTTCCCACAGCAGCTACGCCATTTTACGTTCCCACCAACAGGGCACCCGGGTGCCAACTTCTGCACATCCTCATCAAATATTCTTATTTCCAGGGGCCAGCCTGGTGGCATAGTGGTTAAGTTTGTGCACTCTGCTTCGACGGCCCAAGGTTCGCAGACTCGGATCCCAGGCACTGACCTATGCACTGCTTATCAAGCCATGCTGTGGCAGCATCCCACATATAAAATAGAAGAAGATGGGCACAGATGTTAGTTCAGAGTCAATCTTCCTCAGCAAAAAGAGGAAGACTGGCAGTGGATGTTAGCTCAGGGCTAAATCTTCCTCATCAAAAAAGAAATTCTTATTTTCTGGTTGGTTTGCTCTGTTGATAGGAGCCATCCTAGTGGGTGTGAGGTGGTGTCTCCTTATAGCTTTGCTTTGCATTTCCCTGGCGATTAGGATGTTGAGCATCTTTTCACGTGTTTATTGGACATTTGTGTATCTTCTTTGGAGAAAAGTCTATTCAAGTCGTTTCCCCATTTTTGAGGTGGGTTGCTTTTTTGTTGTTGATTAGTTATCTCTATGTTCAAGATATTAACCCCTTATCAGACATGTGACTTGTAAATATTTTCTCCCATTCTGTGGATTGCTTTTTCATTCTGTTGACTGTGTCCTTTGACACATGGTTTTTAATTTTGTTGTCCAAATTATCTTTCTTTTGTTGCCTGTGCCTTTAATGTCATATCCAAGAAATCATTGCCAAATTCGATGTTGTAAAGTTTGAGCCCTGTATTTTCTTCTAGGAATTTTATACTCTTTACTCTTATACTTAGGTCTTTGATCCATTTTGAGTTAATTTTTGTATATGGTGTGAGGTAAGGGTCCAACTTCATCTGCATGTGGATGTCCAGTTCTCCAGGTACCATTTGTTGAAGAGACTGTCCTTTCCCCACTGAGTGGTCTTGGCAGCCTTGTAGAAAATCATGTGACCATATGTGTGCGGGTTTGTCCCTGGGCTCTCTCTTCTGCTCCGTTGGTCTCTGTGGTCTGTCTTTGTGCCAGCACCGCAGTGTTTTCATTCCTGTGGCTTAGCAGTAAGTTTTGAAATCAGGAAGTGTGAGCCCTCCAGCTTAGTTTTCCTTCCTCAAGGTTGTTTTGGTTATTCGGGGTCCCCTGAGATTCCATATGAATTTTAGGATGGGTTTTTCTATTTCTACAAAAAGTGTCGTTGGGATTTTGGTAGGGATTGCGTCGAGTCTGTAGACCGCTTTGTCCTCCTAACACGGTCAAGTCTTCTAGTCCGTGAGCACGGGTGCCCCCTCCACCTCCCTGAGGCCCGCGTCCCTGAGGCCTGTCTCTGGGTGTGTCTCTCTCCCTGAAGCCTGTCTCTTTCTCTCTGCGGCCTGTCTCTGTGTCTCAGGTGCCGTGGTCCTCGCCTTTGTGGTCTGCTGGCTGCCCTACCACGTGCGGCGCCTCATGTTCTGCTACATTTCAGAGAAGCAGTGGACCCCGTGAGTACCAGGACGCCGAGGCCAGGGGCTGCTCCCCAAAATGGGTGGGCGTGGAAGGTGGGGGCGCTGAGAGGAGCAGCTCACGCCAGGGTGCGGGCCAGGTGTCCCCGAGTCAGCCCTCGGGAATGGCTGTGACTGGCCGGGGGAAGAAGGCCATGAGGGACAGATGCCCCGGGAAGCTTCTCGGCCGAGAGACAGGTTGCAGCAGAAGGAAAGCAGGTCCCTGAGAGTCAGTACCGGGGACAGGTTTAGAGATGTCAGAGAGTGACAGGGAAGGGCTGGCCCTGCCGGATGTGGGAGGAGGGATGGCAGCTCTCGGGGCTCCTAGACATTCCCCCCGGGGCTGGAGGCATCTCTAGGACCCCCAGGACTCCAAGAGAGCCACACCCAGGCTGTGACACATGGCAGCGAAAGGACAACGCAAAATCCGCAGAAGGAAAAGCACCTGAGGAGTTGGGGGTCCAGGGCAAGCTTCCAGAAGCCCCTTCCCGGACTGACTCCCCCAGGATGAGCTGTGACAATATGTGAAATGCTGTCTACCAGGAAGCTTGCCAGAGACCGAGCGTGCAGGGTTTTTACTGGGGGAGCCAGTCGCGCAGGCACCCCTGCCTGGCAGGCACCAACATTCCCAACTCCCAGAAGGATGCAGGTGCTCAGTACAATCCATGGTGTCTGCACAAACAGCTTGGACCTAGGAGCCCCTCCTACCCTATCAGGGATGGTGGGGACGCTCCTGAAATCCAAGTGCCAGTCCCAGGCGAGACCAGCCTTGCCAGCAGGCGTTTCTGAGATGGAAGCCTTCCCTGGGCCCGCAGCGCGAGCTCTTCTGCACAGCAGGACTGCCAGGTCAAAGGGTCACAGGTTCTTCAATGTGACAAGGAATCGTTGGGGAGGGCAAATCTGGGAGAGGTAAAGAGAAGTTACGAGGAGCAGAGCGCAACCTCAGATAAAGGGTTTCTGAAACTCAGGGTTGCCTGGTGATGAAGTGAGCTGTCTGCTGAAGGGGTGAGATCCCTGTGGGCAGAGGCAAGTAAGCCGAGGGCAAGGTGCACAGCTCAGGAGACTTGGAGGCGGTTCCTGCCCTGTCTTTTGAGTTGCGGCCCAGCACAGCAGAGCCCTGCAGCCCTGGGGGCCTGGGATTCTGCCCACATAAGGGCAGGACAGGTGTGCCACAGGGAGAGGTGAGGACTGCAGCAAAGTGGAGCGGCCACACCCGGCCTGGGGACGGTAGATGCAAACCCAGCTCAGCTGACAGGTCAGGCAGGAGTGGGATCAGAACTTCCAACTTCTTCCTCAGGAGAAGCCAAAACCCTGAAATTCATCATGAAATAGCCCCACGTCAAAAAATTTGCAAGTAGTTGTTCATTATTGTCCCAGGCCCTGCGTCTGTCCGCTGGCTGCCGTGAGCCCCAGGCCGTGACTGCAGCCGGGTCTGCGCCCTCTCCCCGCAGGTTCCTCTACGACTTCTACCACTACTTCTACATGCTGACCAACGCCCTCTTCTACGTCAGCTCCACCGTCAACCCCATCCTGTACAACCTCGTGTCCGCCAACTTCCGCCAGATCTTCCTGTCCACCCTGGCCTGCCTCTGTCCCCTGTGGGGGCGCAGGAGGAAGAGGCCAGCCTTCTCGAGGAAGGCTAACAGCATGTCCAGCAACCACACCTTCTCCAGCAACGTCACCCGGGAGACCCTGTACTAGGGGTCAGGAGGGGGCCGGGAGGGGGCAGGAGGGGGCTGGATGGAGACAAGGATGGGGTAGGGAGGGGGCAGGGAGGGGGCAGGAGGGGGCTGGATGGAGACAAGGAGGGGGTAGGGAGGGGGCAGGAAGGAAGCTGAGAGGGGGTTGGATGGAGACAAGTAGGGGGCAGGGAGGGGGCTAGGAGGGGACTGGATGGAGCAGGGAGGGGGCTGGATGGAGGCTGGGAGGGGTCTGGATGGGGGCAGGGAGGGGGCTGGATGGGGGCAGGGAGGGGGCTGGATGGAGACAAGGAGGGGGCAGGGAGGGGTCTGGATGGGGGCAGGGATGGGGCTGGATGGAGGCTGGGAGGGGTCTGGATGGGGGCAGGGAGGGAGCTGGGAGGGGTCTGGATGGGGGCAGGGAGGGAGCTGGGAAGGGACTGGATGGGGGCAGGGATGGGGCTGGATGGAGTAGGGAGGGGTCTGGATGGGGGCAGGGAGGGGGCTGGATGGAGCAGGGAGGGGTCTGGATGGGGGCAGGGAGGGGGCTGGGAGGGGTCTGGATGGGGGCAGGGAGGGAGCTGGGAGGGGTCTGGATGGGGACAGGGAGGGAGCTGGGAAGGGACTGGATGGGGGCAGGGATGGGGCTGGATGGAGCAGGGAGGGTCAGGGAGGGGTCTGGATGGAGCAGGGAGGGGTCTGGTTGGGGGCAGGGAGGGGGCTGGGAGGGATCTGGATGGGGGCAGGGATGGGGCTGGATGGAGCAGGGAGGGGCAGGGAGGGGGCTGGCTGCCTGGCCTTCATCCCCCACCTGGGAGCTGGAATGGGGGTGAGCTGGAGGCCTGCACTGTGGCATCTGAGGCCTAGGACCTGGCACCCACACCCCAGAGGCCCCATTTCTTTCAGCTTCTCCTCCCTCACCCCTCCCCATCCCTCTCTCCTCTTCTCTTTGAAAGTCAGAGATTGTTCCTCTCCCGGATCCAAAAGGCCCCTAATGAGGAGAAATTAGTGTTGAGTCAAAGGCAATCTTCCTTGTCCCTGGACTAATGGATGCTGAGAGGGAAGAGAAATGAAAGGAGCAGTGGGGCCGAGCCCCTGGGCAGCTGGGCTGGACAGGGGGACCCGAGAGGCGGCGCCGGGGGGAGCCTGGCTGTCAGGACCACCGCTGTCCTGGTACCTGAGTGAGAGGAGAGGGCTCCATCCCGCCTCTGGTCCAGCTCAAGAGGGAGTCAGCCCAGGTGCCGCAGGTGTCTGGACCCCCCCACCCTGACAAGGACGACTCCCAGGGAGCTTTGATGTGCCCAGAATGACAATGGAAGGGTCTGCCTGGCACAGCCCGACCCAGGCCTCCCCCTTCTCCTTGCCAAAGTGGCAAGTCTCTGCAGGGATGCTGGCCTCCGACGGCCTCACAGTCTTCTCTCCGGGCCTCCCTGCACGGGCCCAGGTGGCCCAGGTCAGGACAGGGCGATCCCTGGCTGCTTCCACTCCCAGCTGTGCAAGTGAGCTCCAGCAGCCCGGCTCCGAGCTGCTTCAGGGTGAACACCCTGAGGCGGAAAGAACTTGCCGTATCACAAGAGATTTTGGTCCCGGGAACTCGGCTGCAGGTGAGGAGGAAGCGCCGTGGGTCCAGGCAGCCTGCCGGCCAGCAGCCAGGCTGAGGCCCAGACTCGTTTGTTACCAGTTGTCAGGCGGCGGCCCCAGCCCCGGCTCCAGGCGCCCAGAAAGGCAGGCACGTCCTTGGTCTCTAGGAGCCACTCTCCAAACAGAAAGGACAGCCCAGCCCAGGAAGGTCCCCTGAGCCGGGGGGAGGCAGACCCCAGGGAGCTGCCCTGGACCAGCTGGGGCCTCAAGTGGCAGAAGGGGCCCAGAAAGCAAAATGGAGGCCTTTTTCAAGTAGCTTCTCCCACGTTTGTCCAGAAGGGAGATGGATCAGAAGGCGGACGGCCTGCGTGGGCAGCCTTGGCTCAGGTCTCAGAAGACCTGGCCCTAGTCCAGGGTCTGCCAGGACTCAGTTCCCATCCACACAAACGGCGGTATCTGCGGTCACTTCGGATCTAGCCCCCCTGCTGTGAGTTGGTTTGTTACTTGAACCTTGAAAATCCTTCTCGGAGCCACAGGTCCTTTCAGTTCACCAAGAACAGGGCCAAGGACTCAGGCCCCCAAGGCGATCCTCGGGCCAAGCAGCCCTCCCACAACCCAGTGGCTGCTGACTCCAGGGGACAAGGCCAGCCCAGAGCGCCCACGCAGGCACCTGCTGTGCAGGGGAGCTCGGCCTAGCCGGGCAGGTGCAGGGGTCAGCACAGTCTCCAGCCATGTTCAGCGAGTGGACATCAGAGTTTGGCAAAGACCGAGGCTGGGCACAAGTGCCAGGCTTCAGATTGAGGACCTGGACTCACTCTGAAAGGTTCTCAGACCCCTCCCTGGCGGTCCCGATCTTCGGGCCCTCCAAGATTCATCTGAGCCTCGTTTTCCCCATCTGAGAAATGGGTGTGGTCGCTCCACCCTCTCAGCCTCTGCCAGGGCTGGATGTGACAGTGCTGGAGGAGCCAGCCTGCAAGGGACAGAAGGGACGGTTCCCTGAGGTGGGGACAGAGTTGACGCGGATGGAGATGCCCTGCGGCCCCCTTCTAGGCTCAGGTCTCCAGGGCAGGATCCCCTTTACTGCTGGTCTCTATGTCCCTGTGTGCGCACTTCATGTAGCTGGGGACACCTGTCCACGTGTCGCCAGACACCTCTCCATGTGCCGTCCAGCTCAGCACAGCCAGCTCCCGGCCACATCACGTTGTAACTGCCGAAGCCGGCTCTGCGTGCTGGGCGCGTGTCAGCCTCAGTGTCCAGTGTCCTGTGTGACTGCTCAGTGTTGATGGCGAAACCCCGTCGTGTCATTTCGCATGATGCTCAAGACGCCCCCGCCCCCCGTGACGTACTGCAGTCGACAAAAGCAACCCCTGAACCTCTCAGTAAAGGAGACTGTCACCCGCATGGCTCAGACTCTTGTGTTGAGGGCCCATGGGCCTGCGTGCGTCCGTTCATGCCCTTACCCATTCCTGGCACAGCTGACAGCCCTCCCCAGGGCCCTTTTACCAAAAACGCATGAGCTTTGGCCATGTCCCCCGAAGGCTGGGGTCTGAGGGCCCGGGATCCCCCACTCTGGTGCTGCCCACCCCCTGCTGCTTCAAGAAGCAGCAGAGACAGAGGGGCTTGTGCGGGAGCAGGCCCCCCTGTGAAGCAAGGCGTCCCCTTGAGGCCTGGAGCCAGGGAGACCTGAGTCCATGCTGGCTGTGTGGACAACGCCCAGCCCCTCCCTGAGCCTCAGTTTCCTGATCTGTGGGCTGGGCACAGAGGAGGCCCACTGAAGGGGGTGCAGGGTCCTGTGACCATTTGACTCTGGTCCCCACGGCCCCTCTAGCCAACCCAGGGAACTGAGGGGACAAGGTCAGCTTCTCCCTAGGGGTTAGCAGGCTGGGGAAAGCCTGGGCCAGGGGTCACTAACCCTGTCCTCTTACATAGCCGCCCCGTGTGGAACCTCTTGCCAGCAGGTGGCCAGGACGCCCTCCATGGGAGATGCCTTCTGACTCAGGGTGTCCGCACCTCCCCCCTCTCTGCCCGCATCTCACTGCAGCAGGGCCCCGAGGCCCCGAGCCTCGGGGGACGAGAAGGACAGCATCTTTCCAGACTGCGGGGCTCCGGGAGAGCCTCTGTCTTCCCCCTGCAGTCTCCTCAGCAGCCTGGACTCAGCGGGAGGGGCTCCCTGGCATCAGAACGGCCAGCAGAGCCTTAGAGACCGGCTTCCCAGGCCCCGGCCTGCCCTGTGCGAGCAGAAGCCCCGGAACCTGGACCTTTAACCCCTGCGGCAGAGTCCAGGCCCACCGAAGAGCAAGAACCACCCATACCCTTCCCCAGCCCCCCATCCATCCATCCATCCATCCGTTCATTCATCCACCTGCCGGGTGCTCCTTGGGGCCTGCCTTCCTCAAAGCTGACTCACCACCCCATTCTGGTTGACACAGGGATGAGGGTCTGAGGCTCCAAGAGCTTCTGGCCCCTGCACTTGTAAGCCACCACCCACCCTCCTACCCCACAGCCCCTCACCCTGTCAGCAGGGAAGACTCAGGACTCTCACTCACTCCAAGGTGTAAGGGACTTGCTGGCAAGCTCTGAGAGGCACACTGACATTTTACAAGAATATCCAAAGGAATGAAACTCTAACAGTGGAATTTCAGGCCAGTCATGGAGAGAGAAATTTGGGGATAGCAAGCAGGCAGCCCTGAACCTTGACCATACTTCAATGCCACTGTTCCATGAGGCCAGAGCTCTGGCTGAGCCCCTCCCTAACTCCTACAGGTTTTCTGAGCTTGGGTCCCTATTCCAGCACAGGGGCAGGGGAGGAATCTACCCTCGTAACGGGCAGGTACCTCTGGCTCCATTGCCATCGCCATCGCTAGGCAACAGGAAGAGGGCTTGGGAGAGAATCCTATACATTTTAAAATACATTTGAAGGAAGAAAACAAACAGCCAGCCACTGCAGGAGCCTGAGGACAGGAAAAGCTCCCTCCCCACCCCCTCGCTCCCCCCCCTTCCTCCCATCACCCCCCCATTGCCTATCTCCCTTCCCCCACCATCTCGCCTCCATCCTCTCCCTCTTCTCTCCTTACCACTCCTCCTTCCCACCCCCCATCCTCTCCCTCCCACCCCTTCCTCCCTCCCGCCCTCTCCCTCCTCCCTCTCTCCCACCACCGCCCCGCCACACTCCCCACAATTATGATTTGAATTCTGGTTTCTATCAGAACACCATGGAAACCAGTCCAGACTGACTTTACGAAAGGAATCACCTAGCTAGGACAGATTGGGGTCAAGGGGCAGGCCTCAAGCCAGAGTCTTGCCACCCTCATGAGGGACCTCCCAGCACACATGCGTACACACACCTGACACCCAGCTGCACAGCCTCCCACCCCACTGGGCTTCCTTCCTGGGCTCCAAGAGGCAGCCAGGTCCCAGTCTGTGGTCCAGCTCATGAGGCGGTCAGCAGACAAATGTGCGCCCTCCGGACTGGCCTGGGCCTCTGGTCCCACCTTCTCTCCTCCCTTGGGGTGAAGAGAGACGTGTGGGGCTGCACCCCGCTCTCGGAAGCCCTGGGGAAGTCCTACAACCCCAGAGCCTGGCCCCGTCCCTTCCCCAGGGCCTGAAGCACGACCCCCCAGCTCAGTGCCTGCCACCTGGACCTTCAAGACTGACAGGGCCTCCTGGGGTGGAGGAGTACAGCACAGGCGGGCGCCAGGGCTCGCTGCACGCCAGGGCTCTGGGGTCAGGGGTCAGCAGCAGGGTCCAGAGCCTGCCGGACGGAGGCCCCAAGTGCCACATGACCCCATGTCTCACCCTGTCCCCGAGCAGTGGCCTCCCTCCCCTGGCCCAGGAGGGTGTGGAACGGCAGACACTGGGGCTGTCACTCACGGTGCCAGTGGAAGTCAGTGAAAGGAGAAAACACAAACCCCCTGCAACTATTTTTGAGGGAAATTCATCGGAGTCAAAATCCCACTTTCTTATCCGTGATACACAGGGCCTGGTCCTTAGAAGACAAAAAAGCTAAGGATGGAGCCACTTACCCCCACCTCCTCCACCAGTTCTTGCTGGGGTCAGCAGGGCCCTCTCCCCTGGGCCCTCTGGAGCTGGGCCCCGAGCAGGCGCTCAGGAAACGCAGGCCCAGGCAGGACTGGGGTCCCCGCCCCAGTGCCCCCGAGCTCAGGCGCCTGCCGGCTGGCCCACTGCTACGGCACGGTGCCTGGCACATTGCAGACCCACAAACTGAGCCCGGATGGCCGTGGTGTACCCCCGAATGACATTCATGTCTTCAGATCTGCCGTCACCTGCACAACTCTGCCACCCACCCTCTGAGCAGACAGCAGCAGACGGCAGAGCCGCCTGTCAGCTGGCACAACCCGGAGCCAGGAGAACACACACTGCAGGGCGAGGAGGCATCCTGCCTGTTAGGATGGACAGAACCTCAGGGGCCGCCACAGGTTTGAGGTCATCTTGGCATCAAATTAGCACACAAAGAGAGGAGCACCCCTGGAACCACAGTCCTCCCCCTTGATCCTCTCCTCCAAGAGGCACCCCCCCAACCTCAGGGGACAGGGCCATTTCATCTCCCACCCACAACGCTCAGGGATCCTGCAGGCTGGAATGAAGACCTGCTGGGCTCCGGGCCCATCTCTTGGGAGGAGGCGCTTTCCCAGGTTCTGCCTCTCTGAACAGAGCTCCAAAAGGGACATCTTGCTCAAGGTTTGTTACCAGCGGTCTGTCCCATCCTTGTAAGGGCTCAACGCTCCCCTTACTTGCCCCTCAAGACCCACAGACTCTCTTTACAAGTCACTTCACACTGGCCCTGCTGGGGCTGCCGAGTGCCCAGTGAGTGTCCCAGGGAGGGGGCTGTGACAGAGATGCTGCGCTTCCTGGGTGTCTGCAGGCTCCTCCTGCTGTCAGTCAGCTGGGAGCAGCCCTCCGCCACCTTAGGAGCACATCTCCTCTGACTCCCAGCGCCCCGGGCGGCCCCGGCCCACGGCACAGGCTTGCTGGGTGACACGCCGTGTCGACCCGTCCCGCCTCAGCTCCCCACTCTGCCGGCGTCCCAGGATCACCTCCCAAATAAACCGCTAGGACTCCAGTCCTCGTCTCAGGGGGTCCTGGCAAGCGCCCCTCGGGTGGGATCCCAGGACTGGGTCACAGGGCCCGTCACTGATTGTAAGTGGGAGTCGGAGCTCGGGAACAAATGAGGAAAAATAACCCAGGAAACTCACGTCCACTTGCTGCTTGTCTTCAAGTTCCAACCTCCTTCCAAATGCACCTGCTGGTGTTTACTTCCCAGGGTCCTGGGTCACCGCTTTTGTGTTCCATCCAGTCTAGTCTTCAGTAATCCATGGGAGGGAGAGTCTGCCGTGGGCTTATTCCATCTCGGCGGAGCCGTAAGTCTGCACCTTGCTTCTTAGGCTCTGCAGACAGGTTGTGAGTCTGTCCTCTGAGCGGTGCATGCCTCCGTTCCAAGGCTGCAAACCTTCCGCGGAGCCGCCGCACAGGTGCAGGGATGCTGGACACTAAGCCGTTTCCAGTCGCACTTTCCGCAGGAAGCGGGATGAAGCCTTGCACATCCTTCGTTTTGCTCTCTGCGTGCTACTGGGCTGTCCTTTCCGACAGTGGAATCAGTGTTTCTGGGCCATGGGGTTTGTGCATGTATAATTTTATTGCTGCTGCCCAATGCTTTCTGCAGAATTGTGTCAGAGCACATCCCCACCAGGCCGAGTGTTTGCAACAAGACTCTTCAAGTCCCTTTGGAAGGTTCTGGCAGAATATCCCGTGACATTGTCTCTGTGACGCATGAAATCACCAGGAGCTCAGAGGAAAATGTCAGCCTCATTGAACCTTCAGGATGACCCGTTCACTGCAGTCTGTGAGGTGGCCCTAACACTCGGATGTCACCGTCCGGGGGCAGTTATCACACGCGCTCAAGCTTCCCGACCTGCACCTCCTGTCACCACTCCGTGGATCCCGAACCAGATGCTTTGGGAACAAAAAGGGACTCTGGATTGCGTGTGTCGCTTCTCTGCATGGGTGAGGGGAACCGCGGCCCCAACCAAACCACTCAGGTTCCACTTGAAATGACTCTCTTGCCTGCCCTTCCGGGAGGAGACTCCCCCCACCTCCCCAGGCAGCGAATTCCTGACTCGAGCCCTACAGCGGGCCGGCTCGGCAGCCTGTGCCGATGGCTGGACAGGGCTTCCTGGTTGTGGTGGCCAGCTTGCCAGAGAGTGGTTGGGAGGACGCACTGGTCTGTGCCTGACCCCTCAGGCATTCGTTTGTGAGTCTTATCAACATGAGATATGCTGGCTCAAGGTACCAAACTGCCGGGCGCATCTTGAAATGGCAAAGCTACAGGGAAGCTCCCAGGGAGCTGCCTCCCCCGGTGGGGGGGGTGGGGGGGGGCGGGGGGCAGGCGAGGGGGCGGCAACAATGATGGAGGAGGCCCGTGGCTGTCAGGGAAACACCTCACCCACCCCACTGCCCCCCGACCGCACTGGGGTTCCTGGTGGACACACAACTCTGGTGGCATCTTCTGTCATTTCACTGCCTTGCTTGACAATGAGCTTCTCGCCAGGGGCCACCCCTCCTATACACCCAGTGTCCACACATTTACCTGCCTGCCTCTTCACTCTTCAAGAAACGTGAGCTCAGCCTTGTGGTTGGGGAAAGAATTGGAACCAGGGAGCAAGACAGGGATGGGGCCCAAGGTGCTTGCGGGCTACAGAAGGGGCGCCTGTGTCTGGTCCCCCAGCCGGTGCTCCTGGCCTGTCAAGTTGCCTGTGTGCACATTAACTTTCAAGATGCAAATCCCTTTTCTTTTACTATGAGAGCATTTCATTCTCTCGTGAAAAATTTAAATAACATGAAATTGTATATAGTACAGAGTGAAGGCTCCACTTAGTCCCACCTGGAGATCATCACTGCCGGCAGAGGGGTCAGCACACGGCTGCACAATGCACAACGCACAAATGCACCGACCCCGGAGCAGAGCTCTTGAGCATGCACACACAGGCATCCACACACACACATCCACGCGCACACATGCACACACACACGTGTGCACACACATGCACATGTACAAGTGCACACATGCCCACATGCACGCACATGCTTGTGCATGCACACACGCACACATACAAGCACGTGTGCGCACACACAGCTGCAGACATGTCAGCACACATGGCACTCTCTCCTTCCTTTGTGTGCACCCACAAAGCCATTTTTTTTAGACACAAAGTTAAAATACATTTCTTACATTCAGATGTTTCCAAAAGTAAAATGGCCTGTCCTGTGCAGTCTCGAGGTCCCTGTGCCCGGAGTGTCCAGGAAGAGGACATGCCATGTCTCAGCAGGCCCCAGCTGACCCCGTGGGGGCTCGGGGACAGGAATGACCCTTCAGGGGTGTCCTGGGGGCTGGGATGGGGACCAGTCTTTCCACATCTCCCCTCTTTCTTTATGGAGCCATCACTGGATGCAGCCCAGGTGAGGCCGACAGGGCCAGCAGGGAGGCAAGAGGGACAGGAAGGGGGGACAGTGAGGACGGGCAGGGACAGCAGGGAAGGGATGCACCCCCCTGCTGCCCTCTCACTGGTTAAGTGGCCTTGAAATAGTCACTTGTACCCCTGCCTAGGGCCCAGGGAGGGGATGGCGCCCTTTACTGATGGGGAAACCAAGAGTCGGAGGGAAGGCCCCACCGCGTCACCAGGGTCAGCAGCAAAGCAGAGGACACGCCAGGTCTCCCAGCTCCGGCCCTGCACTCTTTCCACCAGGGCCCCCTCCCCTGCCTGCCTCCGGCCTCAGGTCCGTGGATGCTCCTGGGCAGCTGCTCTGCCCCTCCTCAGCCCACCAGCCCACCTTATTGTCCCTTATTCCTCCAAATACACTTTTCCCTGGATGGGTAATGGGCACACATATAGCTTTTCCCACTCGAAGTCATCCAAGGGGCCTGATGGAGACACAAAAACCCCGTTTTAAAATCCGCATCCCCTTTGGCACCTCATCGGGGCAAGGAGGGGGTACCGAAGAAAGCACCAAAGTCCCCCTATGGCCTCCTGGCAGCCTCTGTGGCCTCCTGCCCACACCTGTCTGCCCAGATAGGGCCGCCCATGAGGGAAGGAGCCTCCAGCCCAGCGAGGAAGCAAAGCCCCTCCAGCTGGTGACTCTAATCTGGGGAGGCTGCTCAGAGGAGGCAGTTGGTGGGAGGCAGCCTCAGCAGCTCTCCCCCAGGGCCCACTGAGTGAGTAAAGATTCCCATGGACAGGTTTACCTGAGCCCCTCATGAGTGCCAGACCCGGGCCGTGCGGGGACCCTGTGGTGAGCAGGGTGGGGCCCTGGGACTCTCATGGGGGTCAGATGGAAATCAGGAAAACAGACAAGGAAATGAGGCAGTCGTGGGATCAGCAATCAGGGACGGAGAAAGTGGCTGGGAGGTGACACCATGTGGCTGGAGCGGGAGAGCCGAGGGCAATGGGAGGACAGGTAGGTGGGGCTGGATGACACAGCTGTAGCTCTTATCCCGAGCTCCTCAGGGACATGTGGGCAGGGGGTTGGCATTACAGGGCTCCCAGGGCCACCCCCATCCCAGAGGCAGCCCGGCCCTGTGGATGGGGCCCTGGCGTCCCACAGACAGCCGAGTCTACACAGCAGCCTTCAGTGCTGGCTCTGTCCACATCAATCACTTCTCTTGGGCCCAAATTACCCTTAATCATCCAGTTCCTTCTCCCGGAAGGCAGTCGGGCTCCTCTGAGCGGCCCCGCCATTCATCTACATTAGAGCTGGGCACTTCCGATGGGCCCTTGGAGAGGCCACACCACCAGCAATGCTGTAGTGCGAGCTCCCTGACCGCAGCGCAGAGCAGAGGCCCTCCTGTCCCACGGCGTGGACCCCGGCCTACCTGAGCTCACCTCAGAAGCCAACTGGGCGTCCCCTCCAGGTCCTGCACACCCACGTACCCCCACATCTGATGATAGTCCCTGGGCCTCCCCACCCGTGGGCTCAGCGGGAGCTCAGCAGTGCTGGCCCCTGCACGGGTAAATAGACGTTGAAAAAGAAAAGATTTCATTTTCCCTGGTGCAGAAAGGGAAGGAGACTTCCCTCGCCTTTTCTTTCAACGTTTACTTTAGAAGGCGTGTAATTGTACGTTCCTTTGAGAGGGCTATAAATCTTTTTAAAAAGCTAAATTAGCCTCTTGCCAGCTCACAGCCCAGGCCTGTCTTCCTCAAGGCCCTGGGAGCCGGCTCAGAAATGTAAGCATCAGGAAGGTGGCGCCCCTCTCCCGGCCGTGTGGGCGGGCCGGGAGCCTGCCTTCCATGGGGATCTCACCCCAAATCACCTCCTGCCATAAAGATGCGAATTTACTTTTCCTTTGGATAAAGCCAATTAGCTAACACAGATGGTCACCCCAATTAGCAGGCGGATTTAGGATGAATTACGTGTGACAAATGGTGCTGTCGAGCCCTCCTACTCGAGAACTAGCTGTTGTTTACCTAGAGGACATGTGTGCAACGGGCTGCATCGTGTGGCTGCGGTAAAGGGTGTCCTTCTGTCTCCGCCATCTCTTAGCGGGATGCCTGTGCTATACATCGCATTCTGGTTAATGCTCATTAGATGATAAAACCGTTTTCTTTCTCCTCTACCTTTGTGGAAGCTTTGCCCAGTGGGCAGATTTTCAATTCTATTTCCCCGACAGCCCAACTGCACGTGACTTAGCGCGCCTCCGCGTGCCTGGCGCTGTCCCTTCTCACATTACCTGGTTGTTTTCCAGTTTGAAGCTGCTAAATAGTTTATTTCTGACTTTCTCACATGCCCATAGATGTGGCACCTTCTCAGAGAGGAGCCCACGTGCCACTGAGAGGGGAGAATGTGCCGGACCCCGAGATGCTAGAGCTCCTGAAAAGAAAAGGCAGAGAAGCCCCAGCACACTCCTCCCCCAGGATGCACTCGGGCACTGCTCGTCGGACGCCAGACGCCTCCCCGGGCAAAGGGAGGCCAGAGCCGGAGGAGCGCCTGTGTGGTAGCTGTCCCACCCATCCAGAAAGCCAAGCCCATAGTAATTCAAGGAGCAGTGAGTGTAGCCTGGCTGCTGGCCACCCACAAACACCAGCCAGAACCCGGGGTTCTTGAAAGGCAAGTGCCCGTGGGGCCTTTAAATGACTTTCCATCAATCACTTGCCGGGGGGCAATAGCTTCCCAGTCTGCAAGTCTCTGTGTGAGCCCCGACTAGACTCGATTGTAAACCCTGTCTTTTCATTTTTTGTTTTTTAAAATATATCATTTTCAAATATATATATATACTTTTCAAAAAGGTAATACACGCACATGGCATCACACAAAAGAGGTACAAAGCTGGTACCGAGAAATGTCACTGTCCGTCTCCCTGCCGCCCCTCAGGTCCTCCCCAGAGGCAGCCCCGGAGGGCGTGTCTGTTCTCGTGGAAGGAAGGCCACAAGCCCAGGGACCTGGGTGGACGGCAGCCCTCTGTCGCGTCTGAGTGCAGCCCTGGCTCTCCCATCTGAGATCCCAGACATGCCTCACTCTCGCGAAGCCTGCTTAGTGTCTGCGGGAGGCAGAGTATCCATCCGGATCCCCGAGCCTGTGGAGAGGTTCTGGGCTATGCGACAGGGCAGAGGGACTTTGCAGATATGATTATGGCTGCAACATCAGGGTAGGGAGAGGGTCCTGGATCACGAGGTGCGCCCAACGTGGTCACACCCCTGAAAGCAGAGAACGTTCCCGGGCATCTCCGGAGGCAGAAGGAGAAGTCAGGGAGATGCCAAGTGTGAGAAGGACATGGCTCACCTTTGCTGGCTTTGAAGATGGAGGAAGGGGCGCTGAGCCAGAGAAGCTGGGAACCACCTCGGGCCACAGCCAGCAAGGAAGGGGGAGTTAGTCCTACACCCACAAGGAGCTGGACCCTGAGCACAGCCTGGATGAGAGGGCAGCAGCTTCTTCCTGGAGCCTCCTGACAGGACCTCAGCCAGTGACACCTCAATTTCAGCCTGTGTGACCCTGAGGAGAGTACCCAGCTGAGCCGGCCTGGCCCTCGGACCGCATTGTCTACAGAAGACGAGACAGTAGATGGATGTTTGATGGCACTACATTTGTGGCCATGTGTTGTGGTGACAATAGGGAACTGATACAGCGTCCCACTGTTCGGCTCTGCTACATTAACTAGTGCCTGAGTCATGCAAACCTAAGGTATTTTCAGTCTTTTGCTATTCAGAAAGTTTCAAGCTGCTTTCCCTGAACGTTTGTCTGTGTGCACCTGTAGCAGAGGATAAACCTGCTCTTGAGCCCTGAGTTAAGCTCCTCCCATGGTCCAGGGCAGAGGTGGCATCTACAGCAGTCACCATCCACAGGATGGGGGCAGCTGGCTCAGACAGCCCCAGGAACGCACTGGGACCCTCCCTGCAGGTGCTGTCTGAGTCTGGGAGTTCTGCGGCTGTCACTGGGCTCCTCCTAAGCATGCCGCGTCCTGGATCTGAGTTGGGGGCACTGGTGAGGCAGGACAGGGGCCCTGACTCACTGTCTGTGAGGGGTACACAGCTCTGAGCTCCTAAGCCAGCAAGGCCCCGCACTCCGTGGCATTCCGAGCACTGCTCTTGAGGAAGATGGCCGTAGGGGAGAACTGGCCTGGACAGGATGATCAGCAGTGAGTGGACAGAAGAGGCAGGACGCAGGGACACACACTTTGGCCTGGCTAGACCCCTGGCTGGGACCCGATGCCTCACCAGCTCCATCCTTCTGCTGTTGCGTGCTATGGCTGCTGGCTCACCTGCTCCGGTGACCCCTCCTGCTGAGCCTTGGGGTCCCCAAGCAGGCCTTTTTGACCCTCAGGGTCTGGCTGTGACACAGACTCAGCCCTGGGGTCATCAGAAGGGTTGTGCTTGGATGGGCTGAAGGGTCTGAGTCCATTTCTTACTCAAGCTCAGGAGAAAGGGTTTGGTTTGTGGGAAATGCTCTCTCTGGCGGAGATGCTGGGACCCTGAGTCCTGGGATTAAGCAGGTTGTGTCAAAAGCACAGAGGAATCAGTTTTGTCCAATGTCCTGACTTGGCCCATGTCTGCCAAGGCGTAAGATCGGCTTTCCTGCCTGATTTGGCCACTGGTGAAGCCCCAGACCCCACAGAGGTGGCCGTTCCCAACTCACAAGCAGGTGGAAGAAGGAAAGAGAAGGCTATGGGAGAAAATCAAGTGTCAATTCTTATGGAAAACAGTTTTCAATGGCCGGGAGTCGGGATGGTTTGGGAAACCAAGGCACACAGATGGAGAAATATCAGCATCATTCGCAGAGACACTGTGGTGATGGGGGCCAGCTGGGTCAACCTGGATGGTGCCATTCTGAGGGAGAGAGACAGCTCTCAGATGTGCAGGAAGATAAGCACTGCAACAGGCTGAAGACAAACCCCAGGTGAGCAACTTGTGGCCTCCAGGCGAGAGGGCCACCCACCATGGCAGACCTCACTCACCTCGGCCCTGTTCTGCTTTTCTCCACTAGCAATATATTGACTTGTTCTCTTATCTTCTTCCTCCCTTATCTCAAACTTGAAGAACTGTGTTGAGTTTGCTTCTCAGTTCCTGGCATATACATAGTGGGCGCCCAGCAAATGTCTGTAGGATGGATGGGTGATGGATGATGGATAGAGGGGTGGACGTGTGGATGGACGGATGGATAGGTGATAGGTGGGTGGATGTGTGGGTAAATAGAGTGGTGGATGGATGGGTAGATAGATGGATGGATAGATGGAAGAGTTGATGGATGGATGAATGAATGGACAATGGGTGGATGGATGGATGGATGATGGGTGGATGATGGATGATGGATGGATGGATGATGGGTGGATGGATGAAGGGTGGATGGATGGATGGATAGATGATGGGTAGATGGATGAATGGATGATGGGTGGATGGACAGATGGATAGATGATGGGTAGATGGATGGATGGATGATGGGTGGATGGATGATGGGTGGATGATGGATAGATGGATGGATGGATGATGGGTGGATGGATGGATGGATGATGGGTAGATGGATGATGGGTGGATGATGGGTGGATGGATGGATGGATGATGGGTGGATGGATGGATGGATGATGGGTGGATGGATGGATGGATGATGGGTGGATGGATGGATGGATGGATGATGGGTAGATGGATGATGGGTGGATGATGGGTGGATGGATGGATGGATGATGGGTGGATGGATGGATGGATGATGGGTGGATGGATGGATGGATAGATGATGGGTAGATGGATGGATGGATGATGGGTAGATGGATGATGGGTGGATGATGGATGGATGGATGGATGGATGATGGGTGGATGGATGGATGGATGATGGGTAGATGGACGGATGGATAGATGATGGGTAGATGGATGGATGGATGATGGGTAGATGATGGATGGATAGATGATGGGTGGATGGATGGATGGATGATGGGTAGATGGACAGATGGATAGATGATGGGTAGATGGATGGATGGATGATGGGTAGATGGACAGATGGATAGATGATGGGTAGATGGATGGATGGATGATGGGTAGATGGACAGATGGATAGATGATGGGTAGATGGATGGATGGATGATTGATGGATGGATGGATGAAAGGAGACGGATGGATGAATGTACAGAGGTGAAACAAGGAGACATGCAGTACACTACAGGAAGAAGCTGTGTTGATCGGTTTGTCCCTCTGTCTGCAGAGAGGCAACATGAGGAAATTCCTTGCCTTTAGAGCCACAACAGCAGCTAATAACGAGGTCAGTGCCTGTCAAACTTTGCCAAGGAAATTTCCTTTTGGAAATGAAGATTCTGACAGGCTTGGCGGCTATGTCATGGAAATGGCCTGCAAAGCTGCAGCCACGGAGAAGACTGGAAGGGATCTGGTGCTTGAGCACACACATCACAATTAGAACTTTCCACCAGCTGCTCAGGTTGAGGCAGGACAGTGACTGTGGCCACAGAACGTGAGGGTGGAAAATCAGCCACAGGCTGAGCCCCATCCCCATGCAGTCCCCATGACAAAGAACCCCCAATGGGCCCTGCCTGGAAGCTGGAGACCTGACCCTCCCCACCACCCTTGTCTGCCTGCTGCTTCTAGATGGTTCCTACTCAGGGCTTCTCATAGGAGGGGCCTCTCTCCCGCAGGCCACCCTAGTGTGGGGAGAGTGTGCCCCTCGGGACCATGACGGGGTAAGGGAAAGGCACAGCCTAGGATGAGAGGTGTGTGTCGCTCAGCGCCTACAGCAATTCCTGGGCGCACAAACATG
This sequence comes from Equus przewalskii, assembly GCF_037783145.1. Taxonomy (NCBI): domain Eukaryota; kingdom Metazoa; phylum Chordata; class Mammalia; order Perissodactyla; family Equidae; genus Equus; species Equus przewalskii. The sequence continues at coordinate 48,545,963 of NC_091851.1, forward strand.
CTGCTGGTCAGGTTCCTTGAATTCCATGCCCTGACCCCAGGCAACAACAGCTCCTGAGTGCAGGGCACCAGGCTCCTGCCAGCCTCCTCCACATGCCCACCTTGGTCGCCCAACTTGCTCTGCTCCCATCTCACTCTGGACAGAAGCCCAAGTCTGGGCAGAGGCCACAGAGACCCCTGCTCTGGTGCCCAAATAGCTCTGGGCTCACTCCTCCTGCCACCATCCCCTGTCCACTCTGCCCTGGCCACACAAGCTGATCACTGTTTCTCAAATGTGCCACACCTGGTCCTGTCCGAGTCTTGGCCTGCACTGTCCCTCAGTGGCCAGCATTCCTCTTCTGAGTCCCACAAGAGATTCTGAAACAGACAAGGAGCTGGGTGCCAAGTATCTCTGGGAGATGATCCCAGGGGGCAGGTGGGCATCGATGAGCAGGGGACGCCCGTGGGCTGGGGGCTCAGCTCTGCCAGGGAGCCCTGGGAGACAGCAGGCAGGGGAGCCACCGAGGGGCGGGGAGTTGGGTGCTCACCACCGAGGCCCACCAGGCGGCAGTGAAGCCTACCCCTGGGCATTCACTGACCACATAGCGCACAGAGGAAGCCCGAGGCAGAGGGGCGGCGTCTGGGGGCATTCGTCTGTCACTCACAGGTCTGTGCACTTGGACTCACTGCACCTTCTCGTTTCCCCAGGTAAGGGTGGTGCCTGGCACGGCACTGGCACTCCGCAAATCACTGGGCAAATACAGGCTGAAATGGAATAATCTCCATGACGTACCATTAGTTAAAGAAATGACGATGGAGCATTAGGTAGAGTAGACTCCCGTTTGTTTTTGTTTAATGAAGGATTCTGGATAGAAAACCGAGCTTCCGCAAGCAGGAGTCATGATGCTGCCCCCTTAGTGGCCACGGGATGGGGCCGGGGTCACTTTTCCTCGTGGACTTTTGGACCCAGGATGAGTTTCCCATGTGGTGAGTATTCGTTCGGTTTTTATAGTAATACTCTTCATCAGCATAGAGATGGGTATTTATATTCTTCAATTTTTTGTTATGAAAAATGTCAAACACACAGAAAAGATGAGAGAAGAGTACAATGAGCACCTGCATGCACATCATCCAGATTCGACAGCCATCAAGGAAAAATTCCTACATTTTCTTTTGAGTTTGCAGGAGATCACCGTCTAGGGCACAGTCAGTACAGCAGGAGGGAAACCTGGGGCCTGGGTAGGGGTGGAGTTGGGTGGGAGGGGGGCAGAGGAGGGGGCAACAGGAAGGGGGTGTGGGGTCGTGGAGGAGGAGAGGATGGGGAAGGACCTAGGAGGGGTGCGGGAGGGGGAGGGGAGGGGTGTGGGATGGAGATGAGGGCAGAGGAGGGGTGGGGCACGGGGGAGGGGGATGGAGGGGGAGACAGCGTGGACAGCAGCCCCCCAGCTCCCGGCCCCAGGACCAGGCAAGGAGGCAGGAGGGAGCGGCTCCCTGTCCTGTGTGGCCACACTCCAGTTCTGGGCAGTAGCAGGGAAGCTAATAAACGAGGACAAGGAGGAGCCCACAGCCCGCAGAGGGGCCTTGGGGCAAAGATGTACCTGCTGGTGACTTCATGAGTCAGCTGTGATGTGTCGAGTTCTTGGGAAAACACGATAAGTGCTTGGAATCTCTCTCCAGAGATGCGGCTCAGAGAGAAGGCAGTTCCGTCAGCGCGTGCACCGACACGCAGGAGGGAAGGGCTCCAAGCCCTCACGCACTGGGGATCTCCGGGACAGGGAGGGGCCCTGAGGGTAATGAACCTGCCAAGCCCTCTGGGACAGCTGTCCAGGGGTGGGCTTCTCCCCCTGAACCCTCCCCCTGACCCGGGTTGGGGGAGCGTGCCTATACACGGCAGGTGTGCTCCCAGGGAACAAAAGAAACTCCTTCGGGGTTGGTCAACAATCGTGGTCTTCCCAGAGGCAGAAGCTTCCACCCCACACTCAGACCCCAAAGGAGCCTCACCAAGAGACCGGCGTGGCGTCCTCCACCCGGCACACCCCCCTGGGTAGAACTCCCAAGCAGCTCCTCCGAGGCCTCAGACAACAGCCAGACTGGCCTCACTCCTTGGGCTCAGTGACCAGAAAACAGATTCTCCCTGGTGACGTGCACAGGCCAGATGCAGGCGACACGGGCCTTCCCCACAGCGCCCCAGCAAGCCCTGAGTCCTCCTGACTGACGTGCAGCTCGCTGGCCTGTGTGCGTCTGCTCAGAGCTCAAGAATGACCCAGGGCTCTCAGATCCAGCTGCAGCAGGCCAGGACGGGGCAGGACAGGGGCGCCAACTGGCATTTCTGGTTTGGGCACAACCAGCCTGCTGTTTGTCTCCAGCTCTCAGCAAACAGGAAGCAGCTGCATCACAGTGGAAGGGACGGGCGCATGCAGCCCTCGGCCGGGCCCAGAACCCAGCTGGCCAAGGAGAGCTCGCTCCTTGGGTCCTGGCTGACCGTCTGAGACTCTGAGCGCGTTTCCAAGCCTCAGCCTGGGGAAGGAAGGGTCTTCAACAGGTGGGACGGCTCAGATGGACCAGCACCCAGAGGCACCCAGCTCTGAGCCCAGCTCCTGCCTCAGTCTCAGGACAGGCATTTGTCCCCAGGAGGGCCAATGCTGCTATCTGTTCCAACTTAACCTAGCTGTGCACAACCTGGCCGCTGAGGCCCAGCCTGGCCACACAGACCTCAGGGATCAACTAACAAGGGTGCTTGGTGAGCAAGCGGCCACAGGACCCAACAACAGAGCTTGAGGCCAGGGCCTCAGGGCTGAGAGCTCAGGGTGGGGGGGGCTCGGACAGGGCTGCATACGGTGGCCTGTCAGGGCCCATCCTGGGCTCCCCTGAGCTGTCCGTTCCCCTGCCTATGAGCCAGTGTGAAGGCAGCGGGGAGACATTCTCATGGTAACTGGGAGTCATGTCGGGCACAGTTAGGGGCTCAGGGCCCGTCCCTCTTCCGGGCAGCACCTCAGCTTTCCTTGAGGAACAGCTTCCTTCCCACCAAGACCCATCCCACTGGGTGATACTCATGCAGGCCTGGACTGAAGGACCAAAGTCAGAGAGAGGGGACCTCATGTGCCCCGGCCCCCTTGGGGGTCCTACTGCAGACCCTGCCTGCCCCAGCGTCCCCCACTCCCAGCGCCTCTGTGGGCCCTGGCGTCCCCCAGTTGTTCCCTGTTACCCTAAGCCAGCCGGGGCCCCTTCTGCTGCTCCCGACTCCTGACCCTGTCAATACAGAAACCGGGGGAGAACAAGTGGGAGGGAAGGCCCCGGGTTTGAGAGGGGGCGAGGAGAGTGTGCCCTCCAGACAGAGAAGGGACAGGAGCTCTCACATCGCGGATTCTCAAAGCAGCGACTGCCGTCGGAGAACACATGGTCAAAACCTGCGCTGCTGGGGCCACCCTGGGTCGAGGCCTCCTTGGCCACCCACACCCATCCTGGGCCAGAGCTGCCCTCGAGATGCTGGCGGGAGCCAAGAGCCCAGAGGCAGACGAGTCACAGCCAGCACTCTGGATGTGGCGGGTGACTCATGACGGTCCTGGGACAGCTCTCAGCAAACACTGTGTCCAGGACCGTGGCAGTTCCAGGGGGCCAGTGGCCCAGGGTCGCTGCCAGGAGCCATGGGGGTTCTCAGCTGCACCCAGGACAAGGCGAGAGGGTCTTTCCCCTCCCATCTAAAACTGAGGAGCAGGTGGGTCTCGGTGACTGTGCTTTTCCAACCAATGCAGGACGCTGGCGGAAGCACCAGAGCCTGTCTCTACATGAGTTTCCAGGAACCCAGAGCAGCCCCCAACCCCAAAAGGCCTCCATTCCCCATTCGGGGCTACGACAGCATCTTGTGCTCCTGGCAGAGACACCCCAATGCTCAAGGAAGACCCCCGGTGACCCCACGAGATCCTTCGAGGGGCAGAGGGGGTGGGGGCCAAGGGGGGTCAGCCAGGAAGCCCTTTCATCTCCCCCCGCCCCCCACTGACTACCACTTCTATCTGTCCACCTGTGGACTTCAGGAAAATGGAAACGACATCCTTTTAAGCAGCGGGTTTGGGAGTCAGCATAATCAGAAAAGCTTGCTCTGGAGGCAAGAGAGGCAGGGCTGGGGCTCAGTCGTGTGTGAAATTACGCAAATACTGTTTTTAAAAAACCACCACTGCGGTGGGTTTTCTTCACGTTTCTTTTTTCCTTCCCAATCTTCATGTATTTTTTAAATTTTTACTTTGAAACAATTTCTAACTGAGCAAAGAAGCTGCCCTCCCCACACGGGAACTCCCATACGCCCGCCCCAGTCGGCCCGGTTTGTCACATATGCTTTCAGTCTCTCTCTATATGGATACTTTTTCTGGACCATTTAAGATAATTCCCTTTGTGTGTTTCAGCTTTTTTAATAAAAGTGAACATGGAGTTGGTGGCGAGAGTTTGGCCAGCACAGAGGCTCAGCGGGGAGAGCCGCAGGTGATAGACGCTCCCGGGCCACCTGGCTGTGTGCTGGGCTCCCTCTGAGTAGCATGTTCCTCACGGCAGCCCAGGGACCAGGGCCAGGTCCTTCGGGGATCCCTGCCGTCGCCCACCCCCTTCCCAGGGGCCTCTGTCTCAAGGCTTCCTCCTAATTTTTCCAGGTTCTATGCTCTGAATGTTTGTGTCCCATGAGATTCACGTGTTGAAAGCCTAACACCCCATGTGAGGGGGTTTGGAAGTGGGTCACTGGGAGGTGATTAGCTCCTGATGGTGGAGCCCCCATGCATGGGGTTAGTGCCCTTACAACAGAGGTCCCAAGAACACCCTTGCCCCTCCGCCCTGTGAGGACCCAAGAGAAGACGGTCGCCCACAACCCAGAAGAGGCCTGACCAGGACCCGACCACGCCAACACCCTGACCTTGGACCTCAGCCTCGGGAGCTGCGAGAAATAAACGTCCATTGTGTATGAGCCCCCCAGTCTGGGGTCTTCTGTCACAGCAGCCAAGCGAAGACACGGGTGACTGAGAACATTAAATCTGCCACCATCTTTATTTCTTGATTGTTCGATGTATACATGCTCTGAAAGATGATAAACTGGGGCCACTTATGCTCCTTCCCAACTCCCTCCCACCCCCCAATTCTCCTTAGCCGTATTTGTTTTTCTTGCTGAGGAAGATTCGCCCTGAGCTCACATCTGCACCAGTCTTCCTCTATTTCATGTGTGGGATGCTACCACAGCATGGCTTGGTGAGTGGAGTAGGTCCACACCTAGGAACCAAACCCAGGCCGCTGAAGCAGAGCGTGCTGACCTTAACCACTAGGCCACGGTGTAGTATTATTTTTAATCTGCTGGTGGAAGCTTTGTAACTTTAAATAATTCAGAGAAACCTCTTTCGTGGGATCAACTCCGACCACTGCCACCGAGGCGGTGTGAACGCTCCTCCTCTGACCCCTCCTAGCCACCCAGTTCTCAGCATGTTCCCCTCACAGTGTCCAGATCCGGGACGTTTCTGCTCGATAGCAAACTTGAGACTTCCTCTATGGTAGAAAGGGAGAGTCTGACCAGGTGCTGCTGATCACCAGCATTTCAACATCGCGAGGGCGGCAACATTATCCTTTGAGAAACCACGTGTCCCTTGGGCCCCAGGTGGGAAAGGAGTCCTGCGCTAGGCCCTCCCACAGGGCTGCCCAAGCGCTGCGCCCTGAGCTCCCCTTGGCTGTTAATTCGGCTTTTGCATCCCTCTTCCTGGCGAGCTGACACCCCCAGTGCTGCATGTGCAGTGAAGCCCTGAGCCTCATGGCGCCTTGTCCTCACGCCGAATGCAGACGCAGGCTGGCCAGGTTCTGGGTCTAGCATCACTTTCCTTGTGAAATTTGCTGGTCCCAGCCGGCCGTCATTCTGCCTCTGAGTCCTTTGGTTTCTCTCCGAAAGCTCATGGCTTTTCTCCTTGTCTCTGGTTCTGAGATGGCACCAGAGGGGCATCCTTTTGCTTCAATCCTGCTGGGCACACGGTGAGCCCAGTGGGCCACTTCTTCGTCCCCCGTCCGTGGTGTCTACACATGACCTACAGCTTGTACTCCCCGGGCACACACACTGACGCCCCTCAAAGCCCCTCATCTTTCCTCCTCAGAGCGATGGAAACCACAAGGAGCCAAGACGCCACAGAGCCCGGCCCAGGGGCAGCGCTGGGCAGGAGGAACAGCATTTCAGAAGGACTTTTCCTGCCTACTAAAAGAATTGATCCCTTTTGCAAAGAGAACATTAGCCATCCACCACACTGACCAAACACTCGTTCCCTTTGTTGTGTGTGCACAAGAAAGCAGAGCTGGCCTTTGGAGGCTGAATTAGTGGGGAAAGATTCCATCTTTTTAAAATAAATTCAGCCCCTGCTTAGTCCGCCTGAAACTGACTTGAGAGCTGAAATGATTGGTAAGCCAGGCACAGTGGCCACGGCACTTTGTCGCATCGCGGTCCTGCGGCGTTTTTGAAGTCGTAATTGTCCTAGGGCTCTAAGAGATCCAAGGAGATGAGAATAACAGCAGGAAGTGATGCACGACTCGCCATCAGATGGCCGTGTAAAAGCCTTCATCTTAAAAAAAGAGAACGGTGGGGTGGGGAGCAGGGGTGGGCCTCTGTGGGGCAGGGGTGTTGCTGGAGTTGGCTCTGAGTTGCCCTGGGGACAGGCGTCCTCAAACCCAACATCAATAAAACGCCAGCCTCTGGAGATCAAGGGTCTGCTCCTTGCCCACCCCCCTGGATTGGCAGGGCCATGTTGAGCCAAGAAGTGGGGGAAAGAGGCCCCATCGTCTGTCTGTCCCCCATCCGCTTTGCCCGCCTGGTCAAACCCAGAGCTGCCCTCTGGCTGAAGGCAGCACACCCTGCCCGTGGTGGGGCTCCCCACACTCGGCCCTCGCTCTCCACGGCCCTCAGTGGAGGAGGGGATTCCTGCAAGCTGGTCCACAGGACCCGGGGGCCAGGGGCTGGAGGGAGCGGGGATGGGATGGTCAGTCCCAGCAGGGAAAACAGCTGCTGTTGGTGGGACTCCCCATCTTAGGGAAGGCGAGAGACTGAGGGTCGGCACTCTGGGGTCCCACTGGAAGAGCGCAAAACCTGGCCCCTATCTGTTACTGGACCAGCTACCCAGCATCCCTGCCTCGGTCTTCCCATCCACAAAGGGGATAATAGTGGCCACTGGCTCAGTAATCAGAAGACCCTCCTCTCATTTCTTGACAGCTTGGTCCCTGCTGTCGTAGGTGTGGCCGTCAGCTCTCATAGCCACCATTCGCCAGCTGAACAAAGGTCCTTCCAGCAGTGCCTGGCTCTCATGACAAAGAGCTGTGACCAAGGTCTTAGAGGGCGCCATGTCCCAGGACAGGCAGTAAACGCCAGTGAGACCTGACTCCCAGAGAGAGTGGAACAGAAAAAGATGATAAAAAGCAGCTCAGCCTGGCCCTCCCGACCCCACTGCGAGGCCACGAGAAGAGCATTCCAGGCAGCTGGGCCATGTCCCCACTGTGGTCCCCGCACCGAGACCCCCAGATAGTGTGCCTGCACACACGTGCGTACGCATGTGTGGGGAGAATCTGTGTTTCTGACAAGTCCCAGGTGATGCTGAGGCTGATGGTGAGGGGCCACACTCTGAGAAGCCTGGGTCTATCAGAACTCAAACCCTCCTCCTCTTCTTGGCCCATCCCACAGCTCCAGGGATGTGAGATGCACACGAGACAGGATTCCAGGACAGGGCAGCTTTTCCTGGCGCAAATGCACAGAGGATCTGCCCATCCAGGCAGGAGGTGGTGGAATCGATGGCTGTTCATCCTTACCTGGGGTCCTCTGCACCCACAAAATCAGTGCCTGGAGAGCCAGGGCCTGCGGCCTTCCCTCGGCCATCACAGCAAGTCGCTCACTCCCTCTACAGATCCCAATGTGACCGAGCGGTGGCGGGGCTACGCTCTCCCTCACTCACGAAATTCACATCAGCCAGAGGCAGGCAGGACACTACAGACGCAGCCGGCCCCATGTTTTGAGACAACTCAAGCTGCTGAGCAGAAGACAATTCAGGCAAAAGAGAAGGATCGTCAGGAAAAAAGATTGGACACCGGCTAAATTTGAACCTTAACGAAGCAACAAATAATGTGGCTACGTCTACCCACGCAACATTTGGGACATATTTACAGGCACAAGTTTTCATTGTTTATCTGAAATTCACATCAAACTGAGTGTCGTCCATTTTTATACGTTCAATGTGGCAACCCCAAAAGAAACCAGACCCCCCCCCACCGGGAGGAGTGACAGCAGCCAAGCCCGGTACCCCCAGCTCCCCACCTCCCTGGCCCCACTTAGACCTGCAGGTGACGTGGTGGGGACGGGGAAGTACCAGGCAGGGCGCTGAAAGAGTCAGTGGAGCTGAACGCAGCCTTCGGGCCACCACAGTGATTTCTCATATGCCCCGTCTGAAGAACTGGGCTTCCTTCTCAAAATGCTGTGTCGGGGGCCCTGGGGGTGGGCCGGGTTCCAAGGGAGCAGGAAATGCCTTCCCTGGGTTCATTCTGAGACCGGAGCCCGGTTCGGGTCCAAACAGCAGGTGGGAGTCGCCCCCTAGAGGCGGGACGTGCCGGCTGCAAGCCTCTCCGGGCACCACCCCACTGGTGGCCACTTGGTCCAGGGCAGCTCACCTGTGAGGACCCTCAGCCCGGGGACATAGATAACCTAGCTGTGCTTAACGTCCAGATGTCTGGACGAGGCCCAAGGATGTGGTCGAGCAGATGGACGTGGGCGAGTGAGACCCAGAGCCGGCCTCCAACACCAAAGGCTGAGCTCTTTCTTCCACGTCAGCGTGCTCCTCCGAGGAGTCAGGCATGAGCCCTGGCCAGTGCAGCGGGAAGGAGCAGCGGCAGCCTCGCGGGGGTGGAAGGCCACTTCCCTCCCAAAGACTCAGCCAGAGGGAGGACGGTGTGACCAAGCGCATGTGGACATGAAGGGTGTGTGGACAGGAGGTGTGTGGACACGAGGTGTGTGGACATGAGGGGCATGAGGACACGAGGTACGTGGACACGAGGGGCATGAGGACATGAGGTGTGTGGACACGAGGGATGTGTGGACACGAGGTGTGTGGACACGAGGGGCGTGTGGACACAAGGTGTGTGGACATGAGGGGCGTGTGGACACGAGGTGTGTGGACACGAGGGGCATGAGGACACGAGGTGTGTGGACACAAGGTGTGTGGACACGAGGTGTGTGGACACGAGGGGCGTGTGGACACGAGGGATGTGTGGACACGAGGTGTGTGGACACGAGGTACGTGGACACGAGGGGCGTGTGGACACAAGGTGTGTGGACACGAGGGATGTGTGGACACGAGGTGTGTGGACACGAGGTGTGTGGACACGAGGTGTGTGGACACGAGGGGCGTGTGGACACAAGGTGTGTGGACACGAGGGACGTGTGGACACGAGGGACGTGTGGACACGAGGGGCGTGTGGACACGAGGTGTGTGGACACGAGGGGCACGTTTGGTCAAAGCCTTCCAAACACTCCTTCCACTGGACCTCTTGTAACCAAGAACCAGGTGTCCCCTTGGGGGTGGGGAACAGGTGCCCTCTGGTTAGTGGTGGTTACCACCTTTCAGACATGACATCAGCAACCCAGGCAAGAAACTCCACTTGGTGAGAACCCAGAGCTGGTTTGGGGAATAAGTTTAGACTGGCTAAACTCATATATGACAGATGTATAAACCATAAGGCTTGCGTGTTCGTTAACCACAAGACAGATCCCTTTCCAGGGCCTAGGTGTTTCTCATCTAAGGTCCAAGCTCCCTTCTCCTGGGATGAAGGTACTTGGGAGGCCACGTGCATCCCTCAAAGGAAATTTGGGCAACACAGGTCAGGGGTTCATTAAGTCACAGTGACCAAGGGAGGGCCTGGGTCAGTTAGTCAATTCGTCAACAAATGGTTATTGTCCACCTGTGGTGTGCCAGGCCTTGCCTGGGAGGTGAGGTCAGTGGTGCAAAGCCAGACCAGCCCTGACCCCTGAAGCTGACTGATGGCTTGGCAAGGAAGGTGGACACTGAATGAGTTGTCACCAGTGATTTGTGATGACAGGCAGGTGACAAGGGTGCACCAAACACTTGATGAGCACTAGGACCTTGGGGGACCAAACAGGACCCTTTGGGGGTCGGAGAGGCCCCTGGGCAGCGACCTTGGCCTGAGAGCTGAAGTCTGGGCAGGGGAGAGAGGGACCAAGGGGCTCAGAGGCATCTGTGGCCCCAGGGGTCTGGAGGGTGGGTTGCACGGGGGAGACCAGGTGGGGACCCAGAGGAACTGGAGCGGGTCAGGCCTGGCAGGCCGGGGAGCAAGGCGGATCCCAGGGGGTGGGCCTGGAGATCAATCCTGGCCTGCTCTTGACCGTGGGACCAGCGCGAGGCTCCTACCCTGGGAGCCTACGTGCATCTGCCTCAGAGAGGGCGCCGTCGGGGGTAATCCCCCACAAGAGCTCAGCACAGAGCACAGATTTCCGCCGAGCCTGGGTCTCGGTGTGGACATGGGACCACCTGTGGTTCTGCTGTCCCGGGCCCCCTCAGCCTGGCAAGTGCCTCATTGTTTGCTGACTTCTTTTACAGACAAGCAGTATGCCACCTTTTCTCAATAAACAGATAATTTCTCAATATATATAAAATATCGAATCATTACGCTATACACCTGGGACTAATAGAACGTTAAATGTCAATTATACCTCATAAAGAATAGACAGATTTATTGTTTCTTAACAATTGCAAATAATATATCGCACATTAGATTTTTTCACTTAATTTTTTGAATAGGTAACAGTCATGTGATTCAAAAACCCCGGTGTACAAAAGGGCACACAGGGAAAGGTCTCGTTGCACCACTGCCCCGTGTTCCCACCCCAGGGGGCCACTGTTACGTGTGTCATACAGTCCATGATGGACGGACAGACGGATGGATGGATGGGTGGACAGATGGATGGATGGATGGATGGACAGATGGACAGACAGATAGAGCAATAGAGATAGGTGATAGATACTAGATAGATAGATAGATAGATAGATAGATAGATGATAGATTTCAAAGTTTTTTTTAATACACTTGTTGCTCCTTATCCATTGATTCTTATCTCTCTCTCCCAGGGCTTACTTTCTTGAGACTTCCTTCTCACCACACATGTGTGCACACGCACACACACACACACCCTCCCCCCTTCCCCACCACAGACCTAATGTCACTTCGCCTCTCTCCACAAGCCTCCACTTTCTCACTCGGCCTGTCCGAAGCCCCACAGGGGGCACTCATGGGGCCCCTCCCTTGTTTCACACACACAGGGCAGGGAAACCACCAGGTCTGCCACCCTCACAGCACCTCGCACTCATGCACGGGGCAGAGGGAGCGTGGGGTGACACTCATCACTTTACTAGCTCCATGCAGGTTCCATCTGGCCCTGAGCCCCCACCGTCAGATGAAGAGGAAATAATGTCTTTTTTAAGGGTGGGGGGCTGCCCATCCCTCACCCCCCCAGGGCTCTGGAGGTCTAGGTGGCCCAGAATGTCCAGGGGAAGCCCTCTGTCTTAGCCAGCTGCTGCCAGCAAGTGTCCAGGCCTTCGAGGTCCCCAAGTGGGGATGTTCTGGATGTCTGAGCCACACCCAGAGTCAGGGACCTTTGTGCACTGAGATCGGGAGCAGGGGGCTCAGAGTCAGCCTGCCATCTCACTGAGGCCTCTCTCCGAAGTCTTGTTGGGCCAGGGGCTGTCCTCACCCCCAGAGAGCCTCCTCTTTTCCTCAGCTCCTTCTGCACCATAAGATCTCCCGCCTCCTTCTGTGTGAGTCTGATCCCCAGACTACGTGCTCCCTCAGGAGAGGCACCATGTCCAGTCCCTCTCCAACCCCCTGGGCCAGGCATGCAGCAGGTGCTCAATAAACCACTACTAAGTGACCCCTGGGTGACCACCTGCTTCCTAGCCAGCCGTGTTTTCATCTCTGGATAATCTACGCCTCCTGCCTTTATAATCAAGGCAGGAAGAAACTGCCCCAACAGAGAAACTTGTCCTCAGCAGCTCTCTGCTCATTGGCTACAGAGGTTTCCTGCCTAGACCCTCATGATCCTCCAGACGGACACACAATGTGCCCACACGCATCGTCTCTCATTTCACTTTCTAACCTTTTATCCTCATCTTATTTTGGGACCACTAATCCTAAAGAATCCCCTGGGTGGCCCAGTCACCCAAGAAAGATCACCAACACAACCAAGGGTTGGGTATCGCTCTGAAGCCTGTTGTCTGGTTCACCAAAACCAAGAGGTGGACAGCGCAGTCACAGTGGTGACGGGCACGCCCATTCGGAAGCCCAGGCTCCTCTTTGTTCCAGATTCCTTAATCCTGCCGAAGTCTGGCTCCAGCTGTGCTCACATCTGCATAAAAAGAGGGACATGAGCCAAAGCGGGTATTAGGCAAAGTCCTGGCAGGTGAGCACAGCGTTCAGCTCCCTCCTGACGCCGAGCACGGAACCCACAGGTGGGGTTTGTTCCGCACATGCCGGTGGAGCAGAGAAGGGAGCAGCTCTGGGAGGTTTCAAGAAAGACATGGAGAAGGCGGTTTCCTCTTGCCCAAATCATTCAACCTACCTCCCTGTGTCGAGTCGGATCCCCAGATAGACATTCCAGGATCTGCCTATAACAAAAGGAGCCAGGTGTCTGAGGAGCGCAGCTGGCCCACCACGGTTCAGGCGCGGAAGCTAGGTGCAGGCACACAGGACAACCGGCCCCCGGAGCCTCCTGGGCCATGAGGCGAGGATACAGGCACAGCCACCCGGCAGCCACCGCAGAAGAGGCTGAGTGCCCTGAGAGGGGCACAGAGGGGCCAAAGCTGCCCGGCAGGGCTCAGGGGGGTCCTGGGGGCCAGGCTCTCCGGACTGAAGATGCCGGGATGGAGTGGGGGAGGAGCAGAGAGCCAACCTGGCCGGGGAGCAGGGGCCCCACGCTGTCCAGGGAACAGTAAGGAGATTAATAATGCTGAGGGCCACCATCTGTCGGGCACTTACTGCTGTGTTAAGTGGCTTCGAGCCGAGCTTCATGCCTGCCTTGCAGCAACCAGCTGAGACAAGTGCCACCAGCGGGGCAGGGCAGAGGACAGGCGCACTGGCCGCCGGAATCAGCACGTCCAGCCAGATCTCGAATCCACATGACTGCTGGTGGCCCTGGGCCATCGCGGAATCCTCTCCAAGCCACCTCTCCCCCGTGGCATTGTGGGGACAGCCCCCTTCACAGATGGGAAGCGGAGACTCAGGCCCCGCCAGCTGACCCCGCTCTGAGTGTCGTCCCAGGGGGTGAGGCTGACCAGAGCCTGCACCGGCCAAGGGGCAGCGCGCACCCGCGTGGCTCCAGCTGCGCACTAGGAAGCCCGAGCGCGCGTGCGGGGCTGGCCGGACAGACGGCGGGCAGGGCAGCCAGCCCGTCGGAAGCCCCGGGGACGCGCCGTGTGGTCCCACTGCCCGGAGGAGGAACCCGGGGCCTAACGAGGCGCAGCGCCCGGCGCGGCCCACACAACGACCGCGGAAGAGCCGGGAGAGAACCCGGAAGCCCGACCGAGAGTCCACACCTGGCGGGAGGGAAAGCGCGCTCTGCGCACGCGTCTGGGGCGGGCCCCGCGGTGGGCGTGGCCTGGCGGGAAGGGGCGGGGCGAAGCTCGCGGGGGCGGGGGTGGAGGGGCGGAGCCGGCGGCCATGACGGCCTTGATTGGGTGCTGCTTTGAGCGCGTCACCCGACCGCCTTCAGGCCCCGCCCAGGCCCCGCCCAGGCCCCGCCCCCGCCGCCCGGGTTAACCCTACACGGCCCACCTGCCGGTCAGCCGCGAGGCGGTGGTCCCGGCGGCTGGGCCCCCTGTCGGCCAGGGCAACAATGGAAGCGCTGGGAGCCCGCGCCCGCAGAACTGTCGGTTGCTGGTTCTTTTCTTCTTAGCCGCTTTATTGAGACGTAATTTGCACTTCCGCCCTTTGAAGCGCGCAGTTCACGGAGCTGTACCCAGAGCTGCGCAGCCACCGCCACCGCCTGATTTAAAGGTTTCCCTGCCCCCTCCAAGTCCGCTCTATTTCCGCGACCCGCCCGTTCTGACGGCGCTGCGCCGCGGGGCCCGGCCGCCAGGGGGCGCCGCGAGCCGGCCCTCAGTTGCGCCTGCGCCTACGCCGCGCGCGAGCCCGAGCGCGAGCCCCCGAGAGCGCGCCCGCCCCGCGAGTGCGCCTGCGCGGAGCCGTGGCCGCGCCCGCTCCCGCCGGGGGGCTCGTCGCTGGGCGGCCGGGCCATGGGGGAGGCTGAGGTGGGCGGCGGCGGCGCGGCGGGCGACAAGGGGCCGGGCGAGGCGGCCACCAGCCCGGCCGAGGAGACGGTGGTGTGGAGCCCCGAGGTGGAGGTGTGCCTCTTCCACGCCATGCTGGGCCACAAGCCCGTCGGTGAGCGGGGCGCCGCGGACCCGCGTGGGGGCGGGGCGGGCGGGCGGGCAACGGCCGGGGGCGCGGGCGGGGCGGAGTCTGCTACACCCCTACTCAGTGCCCTCGCGGACCCTGCCCCTCCTGCACCCCAACCCCGTGCCCCCGGCGGAGCCTGCCCCTCCTGCACCCCAACCCCGTGCCCCCCGCGGACCCTGCCCCTCCTGCACCCCAATCCTGCGCCCCCGGCGGACCCTGCCCCTCCTGCACCCCAACCCCGTGCCCCCCGCGGACCCTGCTCTTCCGGCACCCACCCCTGACCTGTCTGCACCCACTCACCCTTTTCCCCTCCTACACACCCACCACTGCTCCCTCCTTCATTCCCACCCCTGCCTCCCTCTACACCCACCCACCTGGCAACCCCTCTTGCACCACCACCCCCTCCTAAACCCACTCCTACCCCCTCCTGTACCCCCACCCCTGCCCCCCTTTTTACTCCTTCCCCCCATCTCCTACCTCTGCCCCCTTTCTCCTCCCTGCCCCATCTACTCCTCCCCTCTTAGCTGCTGACCCCTTCCTCCTGTAGGTGTGAACCGGCACTTCCACATGATTTGTATCCGGGACAAGTTCAGCCAGAACATTGGTCGTCAGGTCCCATCCAAGGTCATTTGGGACCACCTGAGCACCATGTATGACATGCAGGCCCTGGTGAGCTGACCCTTCCCTCCCCAGTCCTCCCAAGGCCAGAGCCTCGCCTTCCCCAGACAGATCGGGTGGCAGAGTGCCCCTCTTGCCTCCCCTTGGGGCTGTGCCAGACTCCTGTTCTCAGAGAGCTCGATGTCCCGTGGACGTCCCGTGGGGGATCACGATAACAAGAGAGCTCCAAGTAGTTCTACAAAATCTACAAGCCTAGCTCTGGTAGCTTGTTACTTGTGTGGAACGTCTCTTAGATTGGGTGGTCAGTGGAGGTCTCTCCACAGCAGTAACTGGAGAGCTAGGCCTGTGGGGGGCCCTTAGGCCACTGTCGGTCTTATGGGAGGGCCCAGAGTGCTCCAGGCAGGAAGCTGGCCAGAGGGGAGTCACATTAAGGGGAACAGCAGTGAGTACCAGGCACACAGGGAGGCCTCATGGAACCCCCAGCTAGCCTGGGCAGGTGAGCAGGTTACCTGGGTAACCAGGATGGCGAGAAGAGACAGAGGAACGGCAGGTGTCGAGGCCCCGCAGCAGCAAGAGTTGATGGATCAAGGAGCTTAGAGAGGCGAGTGCACTTGGAGAGTGGGGGGGGACAGGGGGCAGGGGACTAGAGGGGTGGGAACCTGTTCCGGGGTTAGTAAGGCTCTGTCTCCCCCTGGACTTGGGCTGCACCAGCCCTCCCAGCTGAGACCCGGGGGGTCTCGCCGAGACGGGGAGCGCTTGCCCTGGCCTTGCGTCCAGATCCTGCAGTGCCACTTGCTTCCTGTTGGCCTTGGGTGAGTCGTTTGCAACTCTTTGTCATAGCGTAGAAAAGGCATAAAGATGACAGCCTGTAGCCTGGCACTGACCGCCCGGCCTGCAGCACGCACCCTAGAAACTCGAGCCACTGCTGCTGCGTTCAGGACAAGCTGCTAAACTGCAGGAGGGCCTCCTGGAGTCACCTCACTTGTGGGTCAGAGCACGTCTGCTCTCGTGAATTCCCATGCCTGTCATGTTGTGGGGTCACCTGGTCCCCAGGCACTCCCCGTGGCCTGACTCCATGCTGGGGGGGGCCGGATCTGGACACAGAGATGAGTGCAGCAGGGTCCCTGTCCTGGGGGAGCCCCTGGTGCAGAGGGGAAGACGGGAAGACAGACAGACAGACAGCTCTGAGCTGCAGACAGTGGCTCAGAGGAGCTTGTAGCTGTGAGGCCCCACACGGGGCCCGTGTGATGCACAGGGAGCTGCAGGGTGCCGTTTGTTCAGGACTGGCCAAGACCTTGGGACTGTCCCCTCCTTAGACCTCATCACCACTATGAGTCTGATGCCAGAGTCACCCGGGGCCTTGTGAACACAAGTCCCTGGATCCACCCACAGGTGACCCATGGGCACAGGAATGGAGGAGCTTTTGAAGCTCCCAAATGTCAGTCAGTGCATTGCGGTGTGGAGGCCTCATCTCTTGCATCTCCCTCCCAATTGAGACCCTCCCAGCAGCTCAGCTTTCCCTTTGGCCAGCAGTCTGTGTTTCCAGGGTCCTGGCCCCCCTGGCATGTGTGCCCTGCAGGACAGGTGGAACCCCATAAGCATTCGACATGCCTTGCTCTACTTTGCTCCCTTACCTGATTGCCGTGAGGCTGGCTTTTCTGCCAGCAGCCTGGCTCCTGACAGGCGGATGGGCACTCAGGCGCCGTGTCCGTTCCTCAGGGCTGTCACCGCCCTCTGACTATGCTCTCGGGGTAAGGGAGCCGTCGGCAGGGAGTCCAGCCTGCCCCGTGGCAGCCACCCCAGCCTCATCTTGGGGGCTCCTGCCCGTGGCCTGCACTGTAGTTTTTGCCTCCCATGAGTCTGTGTGAGAAGCCCAGCCCCGCTGACCATGCCAGCAGAAAGAACGAAGGGTCTTCACACTCCCGGGGCCCACCCGCTGCAGCCCTCTAGGACAGCTGTGTGTGTTCATTGGTTGCTCCTGAATGGCTCTTACACATTTTTAGTGACTTGCTAAAATCACTTTTTCTTGTTTGTTTCTTATAAAAAAATAAAATGCCCTGTTTACCATCAGCATGAGTCTGAGATTCTTCCATTCCCGAATCCAGAGAGGAACTTCGTCCTTCCGGAAGAGATCATTCAAGAAGTCCGAGAAGGTGAGACTCCAGGGGTCAGATTTGGGAATTAGACAAGACGGGATGTGGTGTCAGGGTGAAGGTCATGACCTCAGGGAGGAGTGAGGGTTGCTGGTGTGATGCTCAGTCCACCTGGATTGGGGAGGCCTGGGGAGCCTCCAGGGATGAGGGGGGACTTTGTTCAAGAACACTCGACTTTCTCTAAAAGCAGCCTGGCCGCAGCCGAGGTCCACACACACCTCCCGAGTCGGGAGCAGCCCAGCCTGAGCCACCCGCAGGTTGGCTTCTAGTAAATGTCAGCTGTGTCCCCCACAGGAAAAGTGATCATTGAAGAGGAAATGAAAGAGGAGATGAAGGAAGACGTGGACCCCCACAACGGGGCCGACGATGGTAAGTGTGGAGCATGCCCCACCCCTCCCCTGAGGCCCGGGACCCAGCACCCCACCCGCTGCAAGGCCTCCCTGCAGGGCGCAGCCACACGATCCCGGCCTGTGTTTCAAGTCCACTTGTAGCCAGAGCCACTCTGTCTGGTTCAGCAGTTAAGAAGGCAGCTTCCATCTGCTCAGATGGGAGCCTCGATGTGTGTGGAAGTCGTGCATGTGGCCAACTCCGTGAAGGAACCACAGGGCAGCCTCGGGCACCAGTGTCCACTCAGGTGGACAGTGCGCAGTGCAAGGGGCCCGACTGGAGTAAAACGTGTGCCTGTCGTCTCAGAGCAGGACAGACCCTGGATAGCAGAGATGCGCAGGGCCCACGCCTTGTTCCGCCTTGTAGGACGGGCGCACATGGACGGCCGGGCAGGGTCCTGCAGCCTGACCGCATGCTGCCCGAGGCCCGCACGGTGGGCAAGTCCTCAGGAGGACTAGGCACTCTTCAGGCCACGCGGGCGCCCCCAGCTCAGGAGAAGACTTTTGGTTCAGAGTGTCACGTGTGTAGATACAGATTTTTTTAACTGAACAGGAAGATGAAATAAAATTCTGGATATTCTGTTTTCAGCCAAATGATTTTGTCTCCCAGTTTTTTCATCTTCAGGAAGCTTGGGGAAAGCCACAGAAAAACCCAGCAAAGACAAAGACAAGAACTCCTCAGACTTGGGGTCCAAAGAAGGGGCGGACAAGCGGAAGCGCAGCCGTGTCACCGACAAAGTCCTGACCGCCAACAGCAACCCCTCCAGCCCCAGCTCCGCCAAGCGGCGCCGAACATAGATGCTCCCCGGGGCGCAGAGGAAGGCGGCCGGGCGGGAGCCGTGCTCACCAGGCAGGCAGCTGGCCAGACGCCGGAGGCCCCGCACTGCCCGCTCAGACCATCTGGGCTCTGGTGGACCCTCGGGCCCAGGACGCCTGCTCTCAGGCATTGAGAGGTGTGAGTTGCGAGCCAGGCTCTGTCTTCTCTGGACGTCCACGCATGACTGCCCGTGGTGTGGCATCAGCTCCACCTCTGCTGAAGCGCGGGTGGGCCTGAGGCTCCTGGCCGCGGAGGCAGAGTGGGCCAGGCGGAGACCCGGCACGGCAGGCAGTAGAACGAGTTCCCCTCCCGCCTCTGAGGAGCGCTGGTGTTCCCGGGTGACTCGGCTCTTCCCATGCATCCATCCGTCCATCTGTCCATCTGTGAGCCACTCCTACAGTGACTGCCTCCTCAGGAGACAGTCAGGCCCCTGGGCCCATGCCGTGCCCCCCTCGCCGCCTGAGAAACCGAGGACTGGATGTTTGCCTCATTCACTTGTACTGTAACGATGTATATAATTTGGTCGGTGTTTCATTATTTAATTTTTAAGAAGCCTATTTTACTAGTGTTTTTTATGAGGAAAATACTGCAGAAGTTGAACCTGTGTTGTATTTTTTCTGAGATGTTTTGTTTTAAGGTGATGACTACTGAGGTACTTTTTGCTCAGTTTTTATATGCCAGTACAGAGAATTTGTAGCAGTTATTTTTGTATTACTGAGTAGCTAGCAAACAGACCAAATGAGTGAGTGAGGGGAAGGCTCAGCCGTGGGCTGCCCAGGCGGTGGCCCCAGGGTGACTAAACACTGCCGTTCGACTGCGGAACATTAAAGCACAAAAAGCAAGCTGGAGTCGTGTGATTCTGACGCGAAGATGAGTTACCTTTTCCTACATTAGGAAGTTGGTGTTTTTCCAAGATTTGTAACTGCAGCTTACACTTAGATGACTTATTAACATTCACTGGATACAGTGTATATACAAAATAGTAACAGGCCAGAGAGGTTACTTTGTTGAGGGTGACTAGCCCTTCAACTGCAAAATGTTGGGAGAGCAAATGGGAGAGCTGGCGCCTCCTTCGGGCTGGATGGCGTGTGTGCCGTGAGGCTGCGGGCTGCTTGCTCTCCACAACGAGGGTCCAGCCATTCCACGTGGACCGAAAAGGAGGCGCTCTCCCTCCTGGCCAGCCACCACGCCCCGGCTTTTCCTCTCGACAAACCACGAGGAGACAACTGCCAGCCCCCCAGCGGACGGGGCCTTCCCACCGTCCAGGAGCAGGAGGTCAGAAGGTGCCACAGCCCATGAGGCCAGGCCAGGCAGCGTTTCTTCTCCATTCTGAGATGACGTCCCTGAGGTCTGCTGCTGTCCGAGCACAGCAGATGCCACACTCGCCCTGAATACTCACATACGGGGCTCTCTGTCGCTCTCCCCTGCCACGGAGCAGGCAGTGTGCTCTGCATGCGTCTGAGAGGTCCGCGT
Organism: Equus przewalskii; assembly: GCF_037783145.1. Classification (NCBI taxonomy): domain Eukaryota; kingdom Metazoa; phylum Chordata; class Mammalia; order Perissodactyla; family Equidae; genus Equus; species Equus przewalskii. The sequence goes on from NC_091851.1 coordinate 48,565,833, forward strand.
CGTAGTAGGTTCTAGAACCGACTGGGGGAGAGCACGCGCCTGCCTTCTTGGCTTCCCTCTCATGGCCAGCATGTCCTGCAGCCCTCCATCAGTCCTCGCTCTGTGCCAGGTCCTGTCGCTGGAGTCAGGATGTGTGAGCCCCGACCTGTCAGGGAGGCAGGACAGCCGGCACGGGGGTGGCACGTGGTGCAAGGAAGGAGCAGGATGGGGCGGGGGGCTCTTCCCCAGGCTCACTGGTGAACCCCCATCTGAAACAGCATCTTCTGGGACCTCAGAACACACTGGAAAAGCCTAATCAATAAATCAAACCTGCGTCATTTCAATTATTTTACATTTTACTGCCCTTCCAGGGGAAGGGGGCAGCCTGCAGGGCAGACAGTGGGTGCTCCCCAGCCTCGGGCGTCCCGCTCTTGCCCTGCTCCCTATGGCCTCACACCTGCCAGTGAGACTGAGCCAGCAGCCATGCTGGGTGGACAGATGCCCGTGCTCTCTGGGCTGCTCCATCTTGACCAGCTCACAGGATCTTGGCTTCCCTGTGGGCAGGTCCAGCTCAGTCTGTGCAGGTCAGACTCACAGGCATGTGTCACACCTAAGCTCTCCTGGCCTAGGGGTCTGTTCTGTGACACGAGGGTCTCGTACTCTCACCACATAACGCAGGAGGTGCCGATGGAAGTCGGATGTCGGATCTGAAAGAGAAGACGGGGCCGCGGAACTAAGGGACACGGCGTGGTTGGTTCTGCAGTTCACTCTCTGCTAAGATTCCAGTTGTTAAAAACCTCTGTGGACCGAAGACGAGAACCCTCCACACAGGCTCCCTCCGCCAAGGACACCTGGGCCCGAGCACCTCCCCTGCAGCCACCAAAGACCTTTCCTGCATGGCCAGCCGGTGGGAATCGGGTGGGTGTGTGCTCAGCTCTCCCTGCTCTGGCCCAGCCAGACCCCCTGGATGGTCCCGAGGGACCGTGGCTCCCAGGCAGTTGGTCAGTTCATGTTGCTTGGCACGCGCAGGGTGCAGTCAGGCTTCCCACACGGCAGGTCGCGTGGGGATGGGGCAGACTTCGGCCAGATAACGTGGCTGTAACTATTTTTGCTTGAGGAAAGTGTTCCCGCAGGTCTAACCTGAGTCCACCTCAGCAAAACTAACTCCTCAAGACCCCTCAGCCGGGAGCACCGCCTCCAGGCAGACCTCTTGCTGCTGGTGCCCGAGGAGTGCCCCTCTGCAAGTGCCTGTGGGTGTGACTTCCGGGGGGCATTGTGGCAGGCGCACCACTCTTAGCCCCTTGCCCAGCCTCACAGCCAGCTTTCTGGATGCTGAGCCCACAGTGGCGTCCCTGGACAGCAGAGGGGAAGAAACGCCACCCTGTCATGTGGAGCCCCGGCTCTAGCTTGTTCCCACAGCAGAATCTGGGCTTCCCACATTAACACCCTCGGAGATGAACTCTGCACAGACTGCACACAGGAACACCTAGAGACGCAGCTGGGTGTGGCAAGGATTTGTAAAGCAGGAGCTGGGCGATGTCTTAAGAACAAGTCTCTTGGGGAAGTGGCCTGCAGTGTGGCCCTGGCAGCACACAGCAGTGAGGAGGCTGTGGGCGCTGAGCACTGCCAGGCCAGATGATGAAGAGACATCCTCCTCCAGAGCAGGCTTGTCTCTGTTTTCTGGGGCAGAGAAGGGGCAGAGCCTGCACACCAAAGTGCTCTCAGCACAGCCAAACCCTGGATGATGGCCCCAGCACCCATCCACGCCGCCATCAGAGGCCCCCCACCTACCCAGACATCACACTCAGTGTCTCCAAGGCCAGCTGCAGATAGGCTACAAGAAGGTCAGGCCCAAGTCAGCAATCCACAGTTGGCGGCAGCTGCTGGCTCTCTTACTCCCCGGGAACCCCGCCCTGGCCGTTGATGGAGGACAATCTGCAGAAATGCCCAGAACACTATCCCTTTGGGGGGGGTGGGGGGGAGGCACCACCACTCTTTTCAGAAAGTGAGACAGCGTGTACCCAGGTTCCAGCCACGTGAGACTGCCCGGAGAGCTGACGGAGGTTGACAACTACCACCGAGAAAGGGCTTTGGCTGTGACCATGACCAAGACTGGAAGGTTCTCCACAGCTCTTGGCTGTCATCAGCTGCACAGCTTAAAAAGTGTCACCACCCCCGGGCACAGGCAGCCTGAGGCCTGTCAGCTGGCTTGCAGGGCTGGGAGAGGCCAGCGTCCCTGTGGGCTGGGCCTAGACTTCACCTTCTCACCCCCATTCCCCACAGGCAGCTCTCTCAGGAGCTATCCTCATGGCCAAATCTAAAAGCCAGACTTGAGTTTTAGCTAAAAACAACAAAATGGTATAGTAATTACAGAAGAATTTTACCTAGGGTAGCCACTCCCAATTTTCATTTTGAGGGGTGGGTCACCGACTTTGCTGGAGCTCCCGTGGCCACCCAGCAGATGTCAAAAGCAGAGGTTAAGTAAGGGACTCACGGGCACTGGGAAATTTGCACCCGAAGGTGGTCTTCAGCTACCTGAAACCTGCCAATGTCTGTAAAGAGGGCAGCCACCACCAGCCACCTCCCAGCCCCGAGAGGCCCCTAAGGGGGCACTTATCTGGAGCCAGCCTGTGTCAAGCAGCCCGAGGGTAACCCCACCTCCTGGTGTTCCAGCCTTTGTACGGTGGCCCCACTGAGTGCAGGCAGCACCCGTGTCTTACAACCAACAAAATGTGGCAAAGGGGACAGAGGTCAGGCCCACGAGGACGTGCATTATCGGATTCTGAGCACACTGGGGACACCCTCCTGCTGGCCTTGAGGAAGCAAACTGCCCAGTGGTGAACCATCTGTGGAAGGGACAGGGGGACCTCCGTCCTACAGCCCCAAGAAGGTGGTTCTGCCAACAATCCGAGAGAGCCTGGAAGCAGCCTGCTCCTCAGGTGAGGAAAACAGCCCCAGCTGACACCTGGAGAGCATCCTGGAGGGTCACCTTCGGGGGACATTCATCTGGGGGGGGACAACTTACAGGCGGTATCCTTCTAGGGGGCATCTTCGTAGGGGGATATCCTGCTGTGGGTGTCCTTGAAGAACACTCTCCAGGTGGCACACTCTCCGGTGAGATACTCTCCAGGGGCGACACCCTCTAGGGGGACACTCTGGGGAGACGCCCTCCAGGGGGACACTCTCTAGGAGGGCCATTCTCTGGGGAGAAAGGATATTCCCCGGGGGGCCGGGTTCCAAGACATCAGCATCCTCAAGAATCCGCCAGAGGAGGCTTCCTTCAGGAGGGCATCCTTGGGGGCATCCCCTGGGCGGGGACATTACTCTAGGGCGGCATCCTGCGGGGTGATTCTCTAGGGGTGGGTGCTCCAGAGACATCCTCTGGAGGAGGGATTCTCCGGGGTAGGCATCCTGCAGGGAGGGGCCTTCTCAGAGGGGAGGGCCTTAGGGGAAACCCTCTGAGGGGCATGTCGGGGGAGGGGGTGCTCTGGGAGGGGCTCTCCTGGGGGGGGGGGTACATCCTCTGTGGACAGCCTCCAGGGGGCATTCTTCAGAGAGACGTTGTCCCTGAGGTCATCCTCCAGGGTGGGTATCATGGCGGAGAGGTGTCCTCCAGGGGCTACGTTCAGGGGGGACGGGATTTTCGGGACGGGTCTCTGGGGGACAGGGGTTCTCTAGAAACATCTTCCAGAGGGCACCCTGGGGGGGCATCCTTCGGGCTACATTCTTCTGGGGAGGACACTTCCGTGCGTGGCTGCCTCCAGGCAGTCATGACCATGGGGACAGCTAGGGGCGGGCATCCTCGGGGCCGACGGCGTCAGCAGCACGGGGTCGCTGGGCGGCGCTTCCCCGGCCCGCCCCCCCGCCCGCCCCCGCGCTTCCTTCTTCTTCCAGTTTCGCTTCCGCCGGAGCGCGGTCCCCGCCGCCGCCCGAGCATGGACGACCAGGACTGGGATTCGACCTGGGAGGAGGACGAGGAGGACGACGACGAGGGCCTGAGCGCCGGGGGCGACGAGCATGGCGAGGCCGGCGGCCCGGGGGACGCGGACGCGGAGGACGACGACGAGGATGAGGAGGAGCCGCGGCCCCGAGCGCTCCAGGTGCAGCCCCTCCGCACGGCCCCGCGCCCGGCCCGGACCCCCGCGCCCCTGGGGAGGCCTGCCCTGCCGCCGCGGAATGGGGGTCAGGTGCCCCTGCTCCAGGGAAAGCCGTCCCCCCGGGGCTGGAGCGGAGGCACCTCTTAGGGACCCGGCTGAGGGCTCGGCTCTTCCTCTCCAGCTGTTGCTCTCTTCCAGACCTGAGACCTTGTCCTGCTCCCCTCATGACCCCCTGGACACCCTGAGATCTGCCCTGACCTGTGTCCCCCCACCTCTGGCCCAGCCAGTGGACCTTGCAGGGACATCCAGGGCCACCCTCAGACCTGCATCCCCAGGACTGAATATGATAATGACACTTTCTCCAGGGGATGCCCTGGGTGCATCCTTGACTTCCCTCCATGTGTTACATCCCACCTCCAGTTCCTTATCTCTGTCCTCTAAATAGATCCCAGCTCTCTAGCTGGCCACCTCCACTGCTTCTGCCAGCCTCTTGGCCTCTTGGCACTCCGTGCTTCCACCCTAGTGCCGCTCAGGGAGCACCTCACCCTCTCCCCACCCCCCAAGACCCGGGTGCTCAGGCCCATGAGCCCACAGTGTGCCCCAACCCCACTGTTGCTCCCTGGGTGCGGCACCCACCCACGTGGGCTGGGACCAACCTCCGCCATCCTGGAGGTGGCCTTGGAGTCTGCGCTGATGTGACTTGCCTGAGTGGGCTGCCAGTCCTGCCCACTGGTTATTTGTGGTTACCACCACCTGTTACTCTTGTCACCACCCATCACTGGTCCCTACCACCAGTTACTTTTGTCACCACTGGTTACTCTTATCACTACTGTCATAGAGGAGGTGACCTATCATAACCACTGGTTACTTGTCATTACCAGCTGTTACTTTTGTTACCACTGGTTACTTCTGTTGCTGCTGATTACTCATCATTACCGGTGATTACTTGCTGGCACTCACTGGGTGTTGCATTCCGTCTGTGGGTGCTGTCGTCCCAGCTGGGGTTCCAGGTGTTACAAGGGCCGGATGAGAGCTGTCGCCCTGTGTCTCAATGGCTGTTGGATGAAGGTGTCTCTGCATTGTGTCTAGAGAGTCTTGGGTTCCAGCTCCTGTGGTCTCTGGGATGGGTGCTCCTGGTGGCAGATGAGAGCTCTGGTTTTCGGGTTTATCTCTGGGTGTCTTGCGGTGGTCAGCAGGAAGGACCCACAGGGGCTCCTGGGCCTGCTTGGAGGGCCAGCTGCCTCTGCACATCGCAGTGTTTGGGCAGGTGTGAGTTGCTTGAGGAGGCAGGCCAGGCAGTGGTCAGGCTCACAGGCCTGGAGTCAGAGGGCAGGAGTCTGGCTCTGTCCCCGAGGCAGATTCCTGCCAGGTGTGGCATGGATTAAGTGAGAGGACACTGTCCTCTCTGCAGTTCCACAGGCCATGCTCCTGAAGCAGTGCTCTGGCTCCTTGACCACCTCGTGAGATGCCCACAATCTTCCCCGGCTCCCTCCTGCTACAGCTTCTGTTCTTCCACAAAGTCCCAATCCCTTCCCCTTCCCCCGAGGACCCCTATGGCGCTCCCCGGCTGCCCCGCACTGGGCCCCGGTCCTTCATGGACCCCCATGGCACTCCCCAGCTGCCCCGCACTGGGCCCCGGTCCTTCATGGACCCCCATGGCGCTCCCCCGCTACCCCGCACTGGGCCCCGGTCCTTCATGGACCCCCATGGCACTCCCCAGCTGCCCCGCACTGGGCCCCGGTCCTTCATGGACCCCCATGGCGCTCCCCCGCTACCCCGCACTGGGCCTTGGTCCTTCATGGACCCCCATGGCGCTCCCCCGCTACCCCGCACTGGGCCTTGGTCCTTCATGGACCCCCATGGTGCTCCCTGGCTGCCCCGCACTGCGTCCTGGTGGAGCTGTTTTGTACTTTGTCCTGGGCTGTGATGTATGTGCACCTGTGGGGTTGGCCCTGCTCTGAGCTTTGTACACGGCCGAGGTCCAGTTAAGCCCCATCCTCTTGATGACCCTGAGAGGTGCCCAGCTGGCCGCAGGGAGGAGAAAGAGAAACTGATAGAGAGGTGGGGCCAACTTCTGCTGAGTTTCTGTTTCCTCTCCTGGCCCTTGGCCGGTAGAAGAGAACCTCACCAGCTGGCCCTGGTTTAGAAATCAGGCAGAGAGGCAACTCCAGACCCCGGCTGGAGCTCAGAACCATTGAGGGCATCTTGGGGGCTGGGGAAAGAGTTGGAGCCAGGGGACGCAGTGGTGGGCCTGGCTCCTAACTCTCCTTCCAATGCTCCTTCGCTCCTTCCAGGATCCTGGAACCCAGGAGTTTCCCCAGGATGAGCTGTGCCCTCTTGTCACACCCAGGGGCTGTATCTGCCCAAGCCCCTCCTCCTCCCCTAGCCTCAGTCAGACCCCAAGCTGGGCTCACCCTGCCCCGTGCCCCCCACCCTTGAAGTAGGGTGGGTCGGGCTGCTTTTACCCAGGATCCTGGTTACCAGTTACCTCCCAGCCTTCCCGGGATCCCTGGGTGCTTGGTCTGCAGAGACAGGGGCTGCAGGGGTTGGGGGGCAGCAAGGAGCCTCCCTCCACCCCAACCCCCACAGGGCTGGAGGCCAGGAGACACAGGGTCTTGTCAGTGAGAGTGGGGCTGGGTGGGGCTGGGATTGGCTCCCTGGGGCTTGATCATTCATCCCTTCACTGGACCCTGCAACAGGCATTTGGGGCCCCTACCGGGGTGTAGGTGGCAAGGCCACTACCCTCGGGGACTCAAGCCTGGTGACAACTTAGAGCACAGCACAAGGAGAATGCACTGGGGCAGGCGGGGTTCCTGGGAGCATATAACAGGCTGCGGCCCGAGTCGGGGTAGCTAGCAGACATGGGAGGAGGAAGCAAAGCTGGAGCTTGGGGGGCTGCACTCCAAGAACTGCGCGTTGGCCTGGGGGTCCTGAGGGCTGGAGCGAGTGAGGAGTGGAGCAGGGGTGGAGCAGGGACAGCCCTTGCTGCAGCCACTCCAGCCCCCTCTGGTTTTGCTGACTGCTGACCCAGGTCCTTGGGGCCCTCACCAGGACGAGGGCTCGCTGGGGTGGGTCCTGCTTGCTGGCCTGCCTGGAGGAGTGGGGAGGGTCTCCCATGGGGGTCTCATCTCGCCTCTTGTCTTCTCAGTCCAGGATGATGGGGTCCCGAAACCGGCGAGCCATGCAGGACACACACAGGTACCGGCACCACTACCCGGTACGTAGCCGCCCACAGCACCCTCACACCTCAGCAGCCCGGCAGGGACAAGACCCTCCTGCTCTCCAGCCGGAGAAGGCCAGCTGGACAATGTGTCCCGTGTCCTGCCTGAAACCCCACCTGGGCCTACTGCTCTTCCCCTGTGTCTGGGGTGACGGGTGCCTTACCTTTAAAACATGGTGAAAGCACCAGTCCACGGGAGCCTGGCCCCACGAGCCCATCGCAGCCCCTGCCCTCTGCACCTGTGAGTCTCAGGCAACCCCTGGGCTGCCTTTGGGTGCAGATGAAGGGGACCTCCCAGCGCTGGCCCACTGTGGTGAGGAGGGGAAGGTGGTGGTCGGGGGGGCTGCTGTTGTCTGCAGGGAGGCCGGTCCTCTCCTGGGGTGAGGGGTGCCGGCTGGGTGCTCAGGGTCCTCACCATCCTGCAGAATGTCTGGAGGTCCCAGAACCCCATCCCCTAGGAATGCTTTAGTCTAATGGGCCCTCGGAGGCAGCCTGTCTCCAATGATGTCCCACCCAGCACCTTTCTCCGGCCCTTCAGGATTTGGTAGAAAGAGACGGCAATGGCGACATGCCAAACCTGAGCTTCTACAGAAACGAGATCCGGTTCCTGCCTAACGGTGCGTCCTCCTCGGCCGCCAGCAGCTCCGTCCTGGGGGGTGGGTGCTCTCCCCTCTGCCTGACCAGTCCACTAGGACATGCTTTGGGACAGGCCACAGCGTTGGGCTGGTGGCCTTCAGATAGCCCCAAGGTGCCCCCTGGAGGCTACCGAGAGCAGACCAGCGCCCCAGCCTGCAGCCTGGAGCTGGCCTGCAGACTTGCTGTGGAGGGCTGGGCAGCAAGTGTTGGTGGCCCTGCAGGCCCAGGGTCTCTGTCCAGCTACTCAGCTCTGCTGCTGGAGTGGGAAAGCTGCATGTGTAAACTGAGTAAGAATGGCTTTTACACTTTTAAATGCTTGGGAAAAATTTAAGGTAGACTAATATTTTGTGATGCGTGAAAATTACATGAAATCCAAATTTCAGTGTCCATAGGTGAAGTTTCATTGGAACCGCCACGCCCATTCATTTATGTGTTGTCTGTGGCTGCTTTCCCACCACAATGCAGCGTAATTGCAGCAGAGGACATGTGGCCACGCAGCCTCAAATACTCACCTGGCCCTTTGCACAAACAGTGGCCGCCCTGCGGGACACCAGGCTACTGGGTGGGGCTTGCCTGGAGGTTCTGTTTGAGGACAGAGTTCCAGCTAACAGGCTGTGGTTTGGGGGAGCAGGGAGACCCCCTTCTGGGCTGGGACCACTTGTCCTTCTCCCGAGGGGCTTCTTGGGCCCTCCCACCCAGTGCACCCGGTGTGGTCTTCTCTCTCTGATGTGCCCTCGGTCAGCAATGGGGGTCCTGTTTCCAGACTGCAAAGAGGGCGTAAGTTGGGGGGTTAAAATGATGTGAGGTGTGCAGTGCAGAGCTGCCGAGTCCCTGGTTCCTCCAGAAAGGAGGGGTAGAGGCGGGAACGGGGCGTTTGGCAGCTCTGAGGTGACTTGTCCCCCTCCGGTGGGGCTGCTAGGCTGTTTCATTGAGGACATTCTTCTCAACTGGAAGGACAAGTATGACCTCCTGGAGGACAATCACTCCTACATCCAGTGGTGAGTGGGAGGGACCGGGGAGGCGCTGGGGGGAAGGGCTCTGGGGGAGGGGCTAGGGGTGCAGATGAAGGGGCTCCCCACCTCAGGCAGGACCCTGGCCTCTTCCCGAGGCACCCTGGTGCTTACTGAGCAGGCACGCTCATCCTTTCTGGAAGGTGCATAGCACTCACTGCGGGGCCAGCAGTGGCCGGGGGAGGAGTGCTTGTCCTGCAGATGCTCACCTGTGCCAGGGAGCCCCTCTGACCCGCGAGGGGGCAGGGTTCTCATGGCAGCTCGAGGTGACCCTCACCTGCATTGCTGCCTGGGAGACCCATGATGTTGCCCTGCGAACACAGTGTGCCTGTGAGGACAGCACACAGCACGCAGGGCGTCACGGGGAACAATTCTGCAGCATTAATGACTGGAAAGAAAGAACTTCAGAACCAAAGGGAAAGCTGGGCTGCCCTGGGTGGATGGTGGCAGATCAGCCTTGCTGCTGGGCGTAGGCCCTGCGCGCCTGTCCTGTGCCCTTGTCTGTGACAGCTCCCTGGAGCTCTCCCGCCCTCACCCCTTGGCTTTATTGACTTGGGAGAGCCTGCAGCACAGGTTTGTCCAGCCAGCCCCTCCTAGAGTTGAGCAGTGAGCCCAGAGAGGCTCCAGGCCACCCAGCCAGCTTGTGCCAGCGTGGCTGGGAGCCCGTGTCTGCCACTCAGGGGGCCTGTGCTGTCTCTTCTCCTGAAGGCTGTTTCCTCTGCGGGAGCCAGGAGTGAACTGGCACGCCAAGCCCCTCACACTCCGGGAGGTCGAGGTGAGCCGTAGGGGCTGAGAAGCCACCTGCCCAGGGAGGGGTCCTGTCTGGCCACAGGTGTTTACATGCTCTTGGAAGCCTCGTGGAGCACAGGAGCTGGAAGAGCCCCCAGTGTAACTATCTTCCCTCCAAAGTGGTCCTCGCCTGCGCCCCTGGGTGCTCTTTACGGGCTTCTGGGAAACTCTGACTTTCAGCAGCAGTTGGCCTCAAGTCAGGGAGTCCAGAGCAGAGGCTTGGCCTCTGTCACCCCTGGAGGGACGTGAAGGGCTCGGGGAGCTGAGGGCCCGCGGGAGGTACAGCTGGTCTGCAGAGGAGATGGTGGTGTTTCCTGCCACCCAGCCAGCCTCGGAGGCCCCTGAGCTCTGCCCAGCGGCTCAAGGAGGTCCTCCCGGGGCTGAAGCAGGTGCCTCAGGCCCATGAGCCTCGTAACAGCTCAGAGTAAAGGGAGAGCTGCATGGACACATCCCGGCTCCTCCCTCGTCACTCTACCCTAAAAGTCTGGGGCCGGGCCCTTAGGTGGATCACGGCCTGAGAGAGGCACCAGCCAGCCCGAGGGCCACTGAGCTCTCCGCTCTCCTTGCGTGTGTTTTCCAGGAGTTTAAAAGCTCCAAGGAGGTCAGGGAGCGGTTTGTCCAGGCCTACGAGCTCATGCTGGGGTTCTACGGGATCCAGCTGGAGGACCGGGACACGGGCAAGGTGTGCCGGGCTCAGAACTACGAGAAGCGCTTCCAGAACCTGAACGGGTGAGGCTGCCCTGCTGCCCCCCTGCCCTGGCTTGCCCCCACTCTGCTGCCTCCCTCAACCTACACCCCACCCTGCTGCCCCCCACCCTGCATCACCGCCACCCTGCTGCCTCCCTCAACCTGCACCCCACCCTGCTGCCCCCCACCCTGCATTGCCGCCACCCTGCAGCCCGCCCGCCCTACACCACCCCAGCCCTGCACCACCCCCATCCTGATGCCCCCCTCAATCTGCACCCACCCCACCCTGCTGCCTTCCCTGCCTTGCACCCCCCACTCTGCTGCCCCGCCTCTCTGCTGTCTGCCCGCCCTACATCACCCCAGCCCTGCTGAACCCCAACCCTGCTGCCCCCCACCCTGCACCCAACTCACCTGGCTTCCCCCACAGCCTGCTGTCCCACTCCACCTTGCTGCCCCCACTGCCATGCACCTCCCCACCCTGTTGCCCCAACCCACCCAGTTGTCCCCCCACCCTGCTGACCCCCCTGCCCTGTGCCCCACCTCACCCTGCTGCCTCACCCCACCTTGCTGCCCCCCTGCTCTGTGCCCCACCCCAGCCGGCTGCCCCCTCATCTTGCTGCCCCCCATGCCCTGCACCCCACCCCAGCCTGCTTCCCCCCGACCCTGCTGCCCCCCCTGCCCTGCTGTCCCTCCGCCCTGCACCCCACTCCACCTTGCTGCCCTCCCACCCTGCTGCCTTCCCGCCCTGTACCCCACCCTGCTGCCCCCCTCACCCTGCACCCCACCCCACCGTGTGGCCCCCACCCTGTGCCAACCCCTCCCTGTGGCCCCCCCACACCCTGTGCCCCACCCCACCCTGCTGCCCCCTGCCATATACCCTACCCTTCTCTCTTGCCCCCCGCCCTGCACCCCACCCCTGCAGTGTGGGGATCTCCAGTTGAGCATGAGGCTGCGCTAGGTTTCAGGCAGATGTGGGGGCACTTCCGGGGGCACAGCACTTGGACAAGTGACCAGGGCTCTGAGCACCCTCTCCCTTGCTCGCAGGTGTGGGTAGTCCTACCTGGTAGGGTGTGGAAATGTAGAGAAAGCCCCAGAAGGAGTTTGGCTTCTTGGCTGTACTCCTCCTGCCCTTGTGGGCCGGGGTCAGGTTACCAATGGGGCTCAACCCGCCTGTCAGCGTCCCTGAGCCTTGCACCTGGTTGACGGCAGGCACAGCCCCTTCATCCCCATTGAGAAGCGCTGGGCGGGGAGCACAGACAGGAAGTCACTCTGCTGATGGCACAGCCCCCTTTGCATGCGGGTGACTGAGGCCCCCATACTGGAGGCCCCTGCTCTGGAGGGTCCCCTGGCCTCCTCCTGCCATGCAGGGTGAGGGGGTTACATGGGACTAAGGGACATCCCTGTAGAGGATGCATCACAATCCCACACCTGCATGGTCCAGGACCAGGGACCTTTTTCTCAGGGACTGAGGCGAGGCCCAGGGTGGGAGCAGGTGGGGACAGAGACTGGGCATGTGGACTGGAGTGTCTCTGCTGGTGGACACCAGGGTCCTGGAGGGTGGGGTGGAGCAGGGTGGGGGAAGGCAGGCTTTGACTGGGACCGGTGCGCAGCCCACCAGCGCCCCCACTGCTCACCCTGCCCCCAGGCACAGCCACAACAACCTCCGCATCACACGCATCCTCAAGTCGCTGGGTGAGCTGGGCCTGGAGCGCTACCAGGCCCCGCTGGCCCGCTTCTTCCTGGAAGAGACGCTGGTGCACGGGAAGCTGCCGGGCGTGCGCCAGAGCGCACTGGACTACTTCGTGTTCACCGTGCGCTGCCGGCACCAGCGCCGCAAGCTGCTGCACTTTGCGTGGGAGCACTTCGAGCCCCGCTCCAAGTTCGTCTGGGGTCCCCACGACAAGCTGAAGAGGTTCAGGCCGCACTCTCCACCTCGTCCGCCCCTGCGGGTGGGCCCCAGGCAGACCGAGGTGGACGAGAGCCCTGGGGACTCTCTCCTTGCGTCTGGTGCCCGGGGGTGGACCTGTGAGCCGGGGAAGGACAAGGAGGGGGACAGTGTGGCCCCAGGTTCCCAGCCAGGAAGCGCAGAGCCCCAGGAGGCGTCAGCCCTGGAGAGGGACCAGGAAGATGAAGCCAGGGGCTGCAGGGAGGAGGGGCCGGAGCCCTCAAGTCCTAAGGAGAGCAAGAAGAGGAAGCTGGAGGTGAACCGGCCTGAGCAGGCCCCAGGGGAACAGGCCCTCCAGGGTGCCTCAGAGGTGGAGAAGATCGCCCTGAACCTGGAGGGCTGTGCCCTCAGCCAGGGCAGCCTCCAGGCAGGGACCCAGGAAATGAGCAGCCAGGACCCAGGGGAGGTGGAGCAGCCGTGCCCCCAGCCTAGTGTGGCCAAGGTGGCCGACGAGGCGAGAAAGCGAAGGAAGGTGGACCAGGGCACCGAAGCCGACACTGAGGTTGTGGTCGACACTGAGGTGGTGGCCGGTGGTGAGGCCCCAACACCAGCCCCCACCTGGCCCCCTGCCCCATCAGGACGCCCTGAGGCCAGAGAGGGTGAGAATGGGGTCAAGGAGGAGGCAGAAGGCTATGCGGGGCCGGAGCAGGGTGCCCCCCAGAGCCCAGTGGCTGCAGGACCCACAGCAGATGAGAAGGCTGTGGCGACGGAAGTGGGGCCGTCTGCCGAACCTCCAAAGTCTTAAGGGAAAGGAGAGCCAGCCGTCCATCTGGGAGCCATGGTGCCAGCTGTCCTCAGCACCCAGCAGTGCTGGCCCCTCCCTGTGGTCACTGCAGCAGCCGTTGCAGCCGCTGGAAGGACACGCCCCCCTAGGGAAGGCCAAGGACTGGGGGTCCTCCCCACCTCGCTCTCTTTTCCACCTCCCCGCTCTGTGCCCTGCCCCTATCTTTGGAAATTGGCCTTTAAGAGTCTTGGGGGAGTGGGGCTCATTTTCTTAGTCTGGTTCCGAGGCCTTTCTGAATAAACTCATTTGACTTTGAGTGCTCAGGGTGTGGACAGTGGGCCTGTGGTGGGTGGGGGCTGGGGCTGGGTTCATGAGGGCTACTGCTCGGGACTCCCTCCCTCTGGTGCGAAGTGCCCTCCTCGCCCGCACCCTGACCACAGGCCCCAAGCACACGTCCTCCTGGAGCCTCTGGGACAAGACGATCCCTTGGCTGTCTTTCTCACCAGCTCAAGAGCAGGTCTGGGGACTTGTGCACAGTCCTGTGGGGTGCGCTGGGTCGGGGGAGCAGTGCTGCGGCATCGGGTCTGGCCCATGCCTTCGCCTGCCGTGGCTCAGGGTGCCGCGATGCACCTTGGGGAGCAAGCTCAGCAGCGCCTGTGGCTCTGCCAGCTCTGTCCCCATCCTGGCAGCGCAGCTCCCACCATCCCCCGCAGCCGTCCCAGGACCCCTGGGCTCCTCCGACCTGGCATGGGCACAGTGTGCCTCCCACCACAGCAGCCCCCTCCCCGCGGGGCACGGTTGGCTCCCAGCCCAGCTTTGTCCCCCTGGGCCAGCCCGGCCCGCGCCCACCTCCCCCCATGCACTGGCATTTCTACATCCCCACCAACCAGTGAGGAGACTACAGAGAGCCCCACACTCACCTTTGGTGGAGTGAAAGGAGTGACGGAGCGCACTGCTCTCCTTAGGGCGGAGGGAGGAGCATGGTTGCTTCTGAGAGTTTAGCTGTGATCCATGAAAGCACTGATGGTGTGGAGAGGTGTGCTGGACAAACGGGAAGTGGTTGGGGAGGGGGAGACCGAGTTAACTTTCCCTGGTGCTGGGTCACAGAGGAGTCTGACCTTTGCAGCTGGCTCCCTCCCCATGCCCTGGTCTGCTGGAATGGGGGAACCCCCAGTGCCTGAACTCTGGTTTGGCTCAGAGATGGGGTTTCCACCAGGGAGGGGAAACTGAGATGGGTATGGGGTGTCAATCACTTCAGGATCCCAGTGACCCCGTGGTCAGGGTCCTCAGTTGAGACCATTTTCGGGCTCAAGTTCAGATGGGGAAGCTCGAAGCCTGAAGTGAGATGGAAATCCCATTGAGCACCCCTAGGGGAGGGGGTCTGTGCCCAGCAGAGGGACCTAGGCACAGGCTTCGGGGAGAGCAGTGGACAGTGCTCTGGTTCCGCCGTGAGGCACGGGTGGCATGAGGCCGCTCACTGTGGCTCTTTGGGCTTTGAGGCAGGGCTGCTCTCCAGGGGGGTCTGCACGGAGCCGGGGGTGTGTTTGTGCTGGGGGCGGGGGTGGAGTGAGGTTCCAAGCACCAGGTTGCTCCCCTGGCCGAAGTGAAGGCCAGCTGGGCTTCCTCTGAGGCTGGTCCAGCAGGAGCCCTCACTGGCCACGTGCTGGACGTGGGGTTGAGGGAGAAATGGGCTGTGGACCATGTGGGAGGGACTGAGGAGGAGAACTGGTGGGAGGAAGGGTCTTGCCCCCAGCCCCACCCTGCTGTTTCTGAGAGTGTCCTGGGATGACGCGGACTCCACTGGAGGGCAGGAACTTTCTAGCTTCTCTTGGCCCTTCTGGATAGAATTCACACACCCCCCATCTGAGGTGTGGCCAGGCCTGAGGGAGCCCACAGTCCAACCCACACTGAACCATTGCCTCCCTGCATGTTCCTTGTCCTCTTCCGTCCGCTCCCTCTGTGTGCGTTCACATCATCTCGTGTCCCGAGTTCCCACCTGCAGAAAAGGAGCACTTGCAGCACCCTACAAGCCTAGAGGACATTTCCCAGGGAATTCTGAAGATTCAGACAGGGGTGGGGCCAGGAATCTGCACGTTCAATGGGCCCTGTAGGTGACCTGCATGCTTGAGAGTCCACTGGGTGGCCATTGAGGCTGCCTGACCCCAGGCGGTGTTCCTTACCCTGATGTTCCCCTACCCCCCGGGGTGAAGCACGGCTTGCCCAACTTTGTAACCCCATAGCTGCCCAAGGCTTATGAGACACAGGAACTGCCATGCCAGCCTTGGAGTCACCGTTCATCACAATTTTGCTCGGGCCCCCAGGTCATGGTGGTGCTTACTTTCTGCCAGGGCCACCACTTGGCTCTCCCTTGGGGTGGGGGCTGCCAGGTCTTCCAGGGCCACCACTTGGCTCTCTCCTGGGGGAAATGGGAGGGTGCCAGGTGAGAGTCTGGCCTCTGCCAGTGATGGCTGATGTGGACAGACCACTCAGTACAGTTAAAGTTTGGGGTGAGGGCCCTGGGAGTGGGAGGTGCTCCCAGCCGAGCAGGCATGGGTCTAGACTCTTTCCCAGGGCAGGGCCAGAAGGCAGGAACCGGGGCTGTGGGGGCCCTGTCTACCCCTGGCACAAGGGTGCTCGCTATCTCTGGGGGGCTTCCTGGGTCCCACTCAGGACCCTGAGATGGGATATGCAACTCCTGCACCCCGTTTCCAGGACTAGGGCTGCCCCTTCTCCAAAGGAGCCCTTCACTGTGGGATTCCTCCCTCTGCACACTGGGGCGAGGGGCAAAGGGAGAAAAGAGCACCTTTCTTTTTTGCTAAAAGGTATATGTGTGTAAGTCACCAGTGCTGGGATAATTTTAACTCAGAGGCTGGCCAAAAAAATGCCACTGGGCTTCTTTTTTCCCCCTGCCTGTCTCGGCAGGGAGGCGCGGGGCGGCAGGGGAGCCCCCGCCCGCCCAGGTGGGCCCAGCTGAATGGGGGGCTTGTGTGCGGCCGGCGGGGCGGGAACTGGCATCCAGCCCACTGCCCGCCCCGCCCACCGAGCCCCGAGCCGAGCTGGACACCGCCGCCGGCGCAGCTCAGAGAGCGAGTGCAGCCATGGCCGGAGCCCCCACCCTGGCCCTGCTCCTGCTCGGGCAGCTCCTGGCCGTGACCATGACCGAGGCACAGGTGAGCATGGGGCTACAGGCGTGCTGGGCTCGCACAGGCAAACAGCGGCCCAGAGTAGGGGATCCAGGGCTCTGAGTTCAGACATCAAGCAGTGCAGCCAGGGGTGAACCCCCACCCCAGCCACTCTGGGCCAGCGAATGAGGCGGGGATGCTGTGGGCCGTGGGCGCTTGGAGAAGCTGGTGCAGCCTTGTTGTCCCATAGCCCACCTTGCCATCTGTGGCACGGAGTCACAGTTGCCCAACTGAACCCCCAAAGATGCCGGGACACCTTGGGGATGAGCCCAGGAGGCCACCCCGTCCTTGCCTGGCTGGGGTCTGGCTGCTGCCGCCAACAAGGACGCACAATGTCGCTTTTGTTCCCAGCGGCTCCCTGCTGGGCTGGGACGCAACCCGTCTTGGCCAAACAAACAAGCAGCATGGATATTGCGCATGGATATTGCCACGGGGGTCTCTGAGGCGGTCCAGGGTTGTGCCCCTGACAGGGCCCAGTGCTTGGGATCGGGGAGAGGGACACTCCATCGGGCTGACCTGAGGGCCAACCAGGGGTACCCACCCCACAGGAGGCAGCGGCACAGCTGCCTAATGACATTTCTCCATTTTCAGAAAACGGGACCTCCAGGCCCCCCTGGTCCCCAAGGGCCACCTGGGAAGCCCGGCAAGGACGGCATCGATGTGAGTTTGGGGGCTGGGAAGGGCCACGGAGGGTTCTGCGGGGTTCCAGCTCTGACCTCAACCTCCCTGAGCCCCCAGGCCCAATGGAGAAAATGCTCAGTCCACCTCCCAGAGCTGGGTTACATCGCGTGATGAGCCAGCACCCCTTGTGGGATGTGGAACGGGACAAAGATGATCCTTGTTTCTAGTTGGGGCACACCCCATGGGGATGGCATCCCCAGAGCAGGTGGGGGTGCCGCATGGTGGTCTTTGGACTGGAAATGGAGGGGCCCGTGCTCCTGGATTCTGGGGGTGGAGGTATGAGTCCTGTCCCTCTGGGTGGGTCTTGTGGGGGCTGCTGGGGGCTGGAGCCAGCCTTGGAGGGAGCTTGGAGGCTGGCTCTGCCCCAGAGATGGCATACTCCGTGGGTGCCTCAGTCCAAGTGTGGCCCAAGCAATATGGAGAGGCGGCTGAAATCCTGCCCCCCGACAGGGACCACCTGGGGTGAAAGCCCCCCATCCAGCCCCTCCATGAAAGGCGGAGAACCCCCACAAGGCCTCTCCTCACCCATATGGCTCCCTGGGTGCAGCCCCCACGGGTCCTCAGCCTCCTTTGAAGTCCCCAGGCCCTGCCCGGCCCTGATGGCCCTAAGCCTCCCCCGACCCTTCGCAGGGCCGTTGCTCAGGTGTTCCTCCCCGGCCTCCTGTGGGGGCTGGGCACCTGGTGCCCCAGGGCTCCCAGGCTGACTGGAGCCAAGCTGAATAGTTCCTTCTGGGGACACGTCTGCTTAAGACTTGGCATGGAAGGCTTGGGGAAAGATTTATTCCAGGCCTAGTGGTCGTGGCGGGAGGTGAGGGCAGAGGCTGGGGTGTCTTCCTGGGCCTCTATGCATCTAGGGGGCCGCTACCTCCGACCAGGTGGAGCGGGAGGCCTCTCGGTCCACTTTCTTAAGCTTTTCAGTTGGGTGGAGAGGAGGGGCTTCATGGTGCTTCCCCTCCTTTCTGGGGATCATGTCCCTGTGACCTGAAAGTGGTCCCCAAAAGCTGTGCGGGCCCTGCAGGCACTGAGCCATCTGTCCAGCTCACCCTGCCCCCCTCCGCTGCCTCTGCATGTGGCCTTAGAGGGGAGGTGGCCCTTACATGTGGACGAGGGGTGAGGGGCTCCCCTCTTCTCTCCTAGGACGGGGTTTCTAAGGACTCTTGGTCACGTGTGGGCGTCTCCTCCTCTACAGGGAGAAGTTGGCCCTCCAGGTCTGCCTGGGCCCCCGGTGAGTGTCCTGGCTGCAGTGGGGAGAGGGGCAGCCCCCTTCTGGTCTGGGGGGGTGGAGGTGGGCCTAGGACAGAGGGGTCTGCACCACTTCCCAGGCGCTGGGCCTCAGAGGGCTGAGCCAGGAGGGGTGGGAGGGGACAGCGCGGGGCCCAGCGTCTCTGGGCAGGGTCTGGCTTTGAAGCTTTCTTTGGGCCGGCGCCCGGACAGGCCAGGGGAGGGGTCCATACAGCCCTGCACGTCCAGCCGGTCAGAGGTCCCACAGTTGAGCCCTCACGCAACTGTTCAGACCCAGGAGTTGAGGGTCCTTGGGCTCACTGGGGGTCCCACAGAGCGACCCAGCAGTCCTTAGCTGGGGAGGCTGAAGCGACCAGGTAAACCAAGGGTCCAGGTGAATGTCCTACAGGTGTGACTGAGAGGAGGTCAGCGGAGAGGGCAGCCCCCCAAAGCCAGCAAGGGCTGGGCGGGGGAGCCCCAGCTGGGTCAGGGTCTGCAGGGCGGAGAGAGGCCCATCTCGAATTGCTAGAGCCCCAGCTGGAAGACACCTTTCTTCTCCGTGAAGGCCAAGGGCTTCTGGCGGACGACCTTCTCTCACGCCTCTGCCCTCTCCTCCGACAGGGACCGAAAGGGGCTCCGGGGAAGCCAGGGAAAGCAGGAGAGGCCGGGCTGCCAGGCCTGCCTGGTGTGGACGTGAGTGTGCCGCTGTCCCCAGAGCTCCTCCCCTCCTCCTCCCCAGAAAGCCCCCGCCCCAACCATTACCTAGAGTCCCTCTCCCCTCTCCCTCCCCAGAGCCTTTCTCCTCCCCCTTCCCAGAGCACTCTCCCCCTGCGGCCTCCCATTCCCCTCTGGGCCTGGAGTCAGGTAATTGCTGTTCTCCAGCTGGGCCTGCTCAAGCAGGAAGCCCAGTGCCCAGAGATGTCCGGATGTCCCCCAGCAGGGGTCCCTTGGCCTTCATCCCAGACCGGTTAGTGTCTGCCCAAGGCCTGGCGGCTCACAGACAGAGCCAACCCACAGCAGAGGTGGAAGTCCCACCAGCTCTTGCTTGTCTGGGAACAAACACCCATTATCCAGGCCCCTCCCAGCTCCAGACTGCCTTGCCATCGGTCATCAGGGGCTCAAGGCCTGGCCTCAGGGCCAGCAGGCTTTGTGAGGACTGGAATGGGGTCTAAGGAGTGAACTCTCCTGCCTGCTGGGCCACCAACTCCAGCAGGAGCTCCTGTCACTGGCGGCCCGTCCTCCCGCCAGAGCCCCTGGGCATACCAGGTGGACAGTGGGTGGGGCCAGGAGAGGAAGGTGCCAGAGCCGTGGGCCTCTGTGGCCTCTCTGGACTCTTGTTTAGTTATGGAAGGGCTCAAAGCTTGATCTTCCCCCTGCGGGGAGCATGTCCTTCCCTGTGACCCCTCAAGCCCTCTGCCTCCCTCCCCAGGGCCTGACAGGGCGTGATGGGCCCCCAGGACCCAAGGGTGCCCCTGGAGAACGGGTAAGTGCCTGAACCATGTCATCAAGTGGCTTCGGTTCAGTTCAGGGCAAGGTCCCTGGCCAGAGGTGGCCAGGCCAAGGACCCTCTGTCCACAAGGCATGGGGCTGGTGGTTCTGAGGACAGCTGCAGGACTGGGGCTGGCTGGGTCCCGCCCTGTGGTGGGGTGGAGAGGGCAGGTGGGCACGGGGTGGCGAGTGGCCATGGTGCTCTGTCCCACACTCGCCTCTGCTCAGAGTTGTCCTGGCATTCAGACCGTGTTGGGAGGCTGGTATGGTTGGGGGTGACTGATTCTATGTGCCTTCCTCCTCGGGTGCACCGCCACCCCCTCTCTGTGCCCACCCGAGCGGCCCATGCCACCCAGCCTGTCCCCTAAGTCTGACCATCATCCACTGAGACCACTTCCTGACTGACCCTCTTCAGGAAGGATCTTTCTCTCGTGACTTCTGAGTGCAAAACTGAGCTCAACTTTCCTCCTTGCGAGAAGTGACTGTCCGCCCCATGGTCCTCCTTGGGGCGCAGAGGGCAGGGAAGTCAGGTGGGGGGACACAAGGACACGGCCCTGCCTTTGGGGCCTCAGTGGTGAGAGTGTTCTGAGTTGGAAATAAGGGAGAGTGGCTGCCTGTGGCCAGCGGGTCCTTCAGTGCTGAGGGGGCGGGAGGAGGTGGGGAGGGTAGGCTAGCTCCAGGCTTGCTGCAGGAGGGGCGGACTTACCCTGCGGGGGGTGGAGGGGGCGGGAGCACAGGGGCACAGGGTGCAAGGACAGTGTCTTTGGGATGCAAGGAAGGAAGAGGACCGGGCCACCCCAGGTTCCAGGCTCCCTGGGAGGTCGGAGGTCTCAGTGACCTCTGAGGTGGGTTAACCGGAGGGCTTCTGTGTGGCTCAGGTCAGCCCTGCTGCTGGGCCTTCCTGGAGGCCCACCCAGCACACGTGGTCCTCCTCTCCACATTTGTCTCCAGCAGGGCTCTTGGGAAAGGACCTTTTCTGGCTTTTCCTCAGCAGGATTGTTGGCAGAGGAGCCGTCCCAGAGCACTGGGGCATCAGAGGTCCCCCCCATCTCAGCCTTCTGTGGAGCAGGGACCCCTCCTCAGAGGAGCTGTAGGATGGACTTGGGAGGGAGGGGGACCAGTTTGCAAACAGGCGAGGGTGCCAGGGCCAGCCCACTCCTGACGCCCGCTTCCTTCCACAGGGAAACCTGGGACCCCCAGGGCCGCCTGGGCTGGGGGTGAGTACCGCCTCTCTTCTCAGTGGGCATTTGAGGTCCCACCAGGGTGGGGTGTCCTCCAGGAGTCTCCCGTCTCTGCCTTTCCCGGGGGCTGATCCCTGGGCTGGGGTCCTGGGACACCGTCTAGGCTGTGCCCTCTCTCCCCTGGGGAGGGTCTCCTGCACCAGGAGCTCTTCCCCAGGACCCACCTGACCGTCTTGAGGGAAGAGGGCTGTGGGCAAACCGCCTCCTGCCCCTAGCAAGTTCTGACTCCTTGCTTGGCTTTGCAGGGCAAAGGCCGCCCCGGACCCCCCGTGAGTACTGATAGCCCTTCCCCACCCAAGCGTGCCCCCCACACCCTGAGCCCACCTGGCTGCCTGGACCCAAATCAGGGCTGGGGGCGGGGCTCCTCGGGGGCAGGGACCTGACCCCCACCTGCAGCCCCTGTCCCTTCAGGGTGGGCAGACTGGCCCTGCAGGGGGATTCAGGAGTGAGGTCAGAAGTCCCCAGGATCCCCAGAGCTCCTTGGGTACCATCCCCCATCTCTTACTTCCTTACCTCCCCCAGGGAGAGGCAGGGGTGAGTGGCCTCCCAGGTGGACTCGGCCTCCGTGGCCCCCCGGTGAGTGGCTGCCCCAGACCTTCCCCGACCAGTATGAGCAGGCAGGCTCAGCAGCAGCAGCAGGCAGAGACGCTCCAGATTCATCCTCCAGGGGCTTCCACTCCCCCTCCCCGCTTTCTTCTCTCTCTCCTCCCCCTCCCCTCCTCCCTCCCCCACTTTCCTTTCCTGGAGGGCCTTGATGGAAGCCCTGGCTGACCTCCAGGGACAGGGGCAGACCAGACCTCATGAGCACAGAGGACCCCAGCAAAGGCCAGGGCCGGGGGAGGTGGGTGGAGCTGGGCGGGTCCCCGTAGGGCCCAGTCAGGGAGGGAGGTTTCTCTCTGGAAGTAGCTGGTCACCTCACCTCAGGGCAGGGTGCTGGTCCTGCTCTGTCTAAGGCATAATCCCCCCCAGGGACCCTCCGGACTTCCAGGCCTCCCTGGCCCCCCAGGACCTCCGGGACCCCCTGTAAGTACTAGGCAGAGACTCCGGGCATGGGTGACTGTTGATGTCCCTGTCACCAGGCCCCCTAGCCTTCCCAGATCCACTCCCCAGACATGGGCCAAGTTCAGGGCTGAAGCAGAGGTCAGCCAACTTAGGGATAGGGCTCAGGCCCAGCGGCCACCCTGTCCCCAGGACAGGTGGTTTTTGTCATTGTCACCTGCCTGGCAGATGGGCCCCCAGAACCCAGCACTGTCCGCTTTGGGGAGGGAGGCCTAGAGTGTGACCCTTGGGGGATGAAGGGCCCCGAGTCTCCTGGTGGTCTGGAGGCGGTGGATGGCAGGGAGGGTGGGTGGGTGGTGTCAAAGTCAGCCATCTCTGTGTTGCAGGGTCACCCAGGGGTCCTCCCCGAAGGCGCTACTGACCTTCAGGTAGGCACTTGCAGCCATTTTTGCAGGGGGTGGGGGGTGCCTGCCTTGATGAGAGGGGCTCTGGCTGGGTCCACAGCCTTGGGAACCTGTCTGGGGAGGGTCCGGTTCCCTACCTGCAGGAGGGCAGGGATAGGGGCTCCCTAGGGACAGCCCCCCCAGCCCCACCTCTGCCACTCTCTAGCCCTGCACTGTCCCCATGCATCGGCCACATGCAGCAGCGTGAACCTAACTTAAGCAAAATCAAATCTGCACTCAGTGTGCCCAGCCACACGTGGCCAATGGCGGCTGCACTGGGTGGCGCAGACACAATGCTTGCCCACCACAGAAAGTTCTGGACTAGAGTCTGAGACTCACTCTTGTCTTGGTCTTTGAGCTTTGTCACTCGTGTAAAAAGAAAAACAGCTACTGGGGTGGCCCTGGGTCTGTTTCTCTGCTCTGTGCGGCTGTGGGCTGGGTCAGCAGCTGGGGTCACGGAGGAGGGTTTTGTGCTCTTGAAGGAAGAAGCTGGCCCAGTCTGGCTCGCCCGCTGGTGCTGTCTGCCAGCTCTTCTCGCCCCACCTTGTGTCCCGAGCGCTTGACTGGTTGGTGTCCCAGAGGGAGGGGAGGGATCTCCCAGAGTGAGGAGAATGGCTGGGCCCCTGATGACGGGCCGGGCAGGAGCAGTTGGGGAGGAGGTTGATGGTGCCAGCTCTGTGCCAGATCAGCCATGGAATGATCTAGAATCCCCACGCCATCTGAGGCAGGGAGCTTTGAGTCTGTGTCTGAAGGACACATCTCCTCCTAAAGCACGTTTGTGCCTGGAGGATAAGCCTGGCCTGACGCTCCCTGCAGGGAGCCGGGGCACGGGATGAAGGCCCCTTTGTGAGGCCAGCAGCCACCAGTGCTGAATGGCTGCTTTGAACCTGGCGTCTGCACTGAGGCTGGGAAATTGGAGCCGGGCTGTGAGGAGGAGGCTGTGAGGGGCCCAGCCGCCAAGGTCTGGCTCCGGCAGCACCTCACCACATCCCGCGGCCAGCATGAATGAAGCCCTGTCTGGGCTCCCCAGGAGGCCCCTGTGTGGCCCGAGGTCCCCTCCACCCATGCAGAAAGGCCCATCTCAGGGCCCCTGGGTGCTGACCTCAGCGTCCTGCTCAGAGCTGCCGTCTGGCCCTGTTTGTCTGGGAGGGGGCTGACCACTCTGTCTTCCAACAGTGCCCGGCCATCTGCCCGCCCGGCCCCCCTGGACCCCCAGGAATGCCAGGGTTCAAGGTGAGTGGTGGCCACGGGGTGACTCAGATCTGGGCTTGCCTTCATGGCCCATGGGAGGCAGCCCAGCCTCCAGCTCTGAGATCTGGCGGGTAGGGGATGGGGTCCAGAAAGTCTGCCCTGGCTCCAGGGTTGTCGCAGGAAGAAAGGGGGCTGGCCTTCCGCCCTGCCTGGGGGCCTGGCTCTGTCTCCATCCCCCCTTGACACTAGTGACCTGTGGGCGCTGGCGTGTCCCTCAGGATTGGGAGGCATTGAGAGAGGGCTCAGGAGAGAGCTGGCATCAGGCCCCAAACCCCCTGCCCCCCCCCAGCCCTGCCCCCTCCCAACCAGGCCTCGGTTTCTCCACCTGAGCTGGGAGGTGGGCCTGTGACTTGTCACCCACCACTGGCTTTCAGGGACCCACGGGCTACAAAGGGGAGCAAGGAGAAGTCGGCAAGGACGGGGAGAAGGTGAGCAGGGGCGTGTCACGGGTGTGTCAGGACTGCTGGTCCAAGCAGTGGCCGCAGGGAGCGAAGAGCGCTTGTGGGGGGCTGGGACTCTGGTGGGGTGAGTGAGGGGGTGCTGGCTGCATCACGGGTGCACTGATTGAGCAGCTGCCACGCATGCCTCCCCAAGGCCTGGCTGGGCAGAGCTGGGACAGATGCCCCCGCGCCCGGTGGTCTCTGCCACCGTGCCCAATGGAAGGCATCTGTCAGTCCTCACCCACAGGCTGGGGGCCAAGCTGATGCCCTCTAGTATGGCAGGAGTGGCCAGCAGAAGGGTCCCATGCCAGCCAGGAGAAGGCATCTGGGAAGCACTGGGGGCCTTGCTGGAACAGGGGCCACGTGCCCCCTCAGCCTCCGAGGCTCAGCTGTGAAGTGGGGCAATGCCCGCCACTGCACAGGTGTGGGCAAGGGGACCGGTGGGCATGAAAGCTCCCGGGAGAGCTCGGGGCTGACCTGCTCACCACCACTTTCTCCACCTCCTTTGCAGGGTGACCCTGGCCCCCCTGGGCCTGCCGGCATCCCAGGCACAGTGGGGCTGCAGGTGAGTGGAGGGGGCTGGACAGGGGTAAGGACGCAGGATAGGAGCCGCTTAGACAGCCACTGCCTTGGGCGGCTCAGCGCTGCAGGGGACGGTCCACCAACACCCGCAAAGGAAACCAGGCCAGGGTCCTGCCTCCACCAGGCTGCTGATCCCAGGAGGGTGGCCCCCGTCCCCCTCCAGGTCCTGAGCTGAAACCAAGGGCTTCTGGGAAGATACCAGTGCCCCGTGGTGGCTCCCGGGGTGTGAGAAGTCCCTGGGGGCTGCTGGCCCGGGCCCTGCATCTTCAGCTCTCTCCCCGCAGGGTCCTCGGGGGCTACGAGGACTGCCAGGGCCACTCGGGCCCCCCGGGGACCGGGTAAGTCTACCAGCCCCCACCCAGCCCAGCCCCTTGGCGGATGTGGGCCAGTGCCAGGTCAGCCCAGGTGGTTGGGGGGCCACTGCAGATGTCAGATGGACCCCATGAACACCAGTCCTCACCTGTGGCCATAGGTGGACCGTGTGATTTCGGCAAGGCTGCCTCTGGGCCTCCGCTTACGTGCATGGTTCCCAAAACTGGGATCTAAGAAGGCTGTTGTGGCTTAGGCCCAAGGGGATGGGGAGGGGCAAGTGGGGAACAGGAGGGGAGACCTTGGCAAATGCAGGAGGGGGACAGGGGCTTGGGGACTGCTGGGTGGCTAATTGGGGAGAAACCTGCTGGGGAGGTGCTGAGGTGGGGGTGCTCGCGACAGGGCCCCTCCAGGTGGAGCTGGGTCCTTTGGGGGATGCTGGCCAGGCTTCAGATGAGAGGCCCCAGATGCCCCCCTCTCCTCCACAGGGTCCCATTGGATTCCGAGGGCCCCCCGGAATCCCAGGAGCTCCCGGGAAAGTGGTACGTGCGTGTCTAGGGTGGAGGGTGGCCCCTGGCAGGCCCAGGCTCTGTCCCCTTCCCTGTCCCTCACTCAGATGCCTCCCCCAGCCCCACTGGACTACGTGGGCCCTTCCCAGGGCTGAGCCGTCCTATGGGCACACCTGTGGGGCATGAGTGGGCACACCTGAGGGGCACACCTGGGCAGGTACCTGTGGGCATACCAGGGGAGGCCAGTTTACCAAAGGAGTTTGTCTTTCACGGGAGATTGTGTTCTTTCTCTTTCTGGACATAAAGTGAGGTGTGGTTAGCATCTCTCTGGCCTCTGCCACCCTCAGCAGCATCAGTCCTGCTCTCTCTGACCACTTCCGGGGCTGACCCCAGCCAATCACACCTCAGTCTGGCTCTCCCACTTACTTCCTGTTGTTAAATCTGTCCCTGTCTCCCCTTGTCATTTCAGGGTGATAGAGGCGAGAGAGGCCCGGAGGGGTTCCGAGGCCCCAAGGGTGACCTTGTAAGTGGGAGAACTTCCTTGAGAAGAACCTCATCTCCAGGGAGGGGGAGGACACAGGGATGGCACGTGCTGGGGGACGTGGGGTGGGGGACCACTGCTCCTGTGCGGGCTGGGCCGGGAGGGGCCCCCTGCAATCCCCCGCCCCAGGCTCTTCTCCCACAGCCCGGCCCGCATGCCCCCAGCGGCTCCTTGAAGCTGCGTCTGATGACAAGCTCCTCTCTGGAGTAGCCGGACAGGGGCCATAGGACCAGACTCCTGGGTCTGAATTCTGGCCACTGACACACATAGTCGAGAGCCCTGGACAGTGGTCCTCGGCCTTGCGCTGGGAATGAATGAACAGAGAAAGCCACTCTCGGGCTGAGCAAGTGAACACAAGTGAAGCCAAGAGACGATTAAGCATCTCATGAAATGAACTGAAGCGACCGTCCCCAAACTGGCCTTCGCCTGCGGATGCCTCCAAACAAGCTCGTGTTCCCCTGAACTAAGCCTAGCAGCCAGCGGTCCATGAGGGGTCGCGCGATGCTGCAATGTCCACGGGATGCTAAGATGGGCACTGGGTGTGCCTACGGCTCCCGCCCGGGCCCCCAGGAACCCATGAGATAATCTGCAGGAGCATTCCTCACCTCCCATCTGCGGCCCTTGTGTGTCTTTTAGGGCAGACCTGGTCCCAAAGGCGTCCCCGGAGCGGCCGGGCCGGGTGGAGAGCCGGTGAGTATGTGTTACCCAGCACTGGGGCAGACACTGATGTCGCTCTTTTTCCCATCGGGGGTTATCCTCCTTCCAAGGTCCTGGGCTCTGCATGGGCGGCTGCACGGACGTGTGGCCCTCACTCAGTTTCACGCCCTGCTGTTGCATCTGGAAATGTGCAATAGTGCTTGAACAGCCCCCCTTTTTCATTTTGCATGGCCTGAAAACTGTTGCTGTCCTGACCGTGCGGAGGTAGAGGGTCTCAGGTTGAGCTCATCTGTGTTCCAGGGGAACGTGAGACGTGAGGGCAGGTGGGGTAGACGGTGGGCACAGGTGCGGGCATTCAGAGGGTCCTAGGGCGCCCGCCCTCCACACCTGTGCCCCCTCGTCACTGTTACGTGCCCACGCTCAGCCCAGACCTGCATTCCCTCCTGGCCTCTCTGGGCCCCTCCCCACCGTGGCCCTAGAGGACAGGCTCTTGGGTGCCCCCGTCAGTGTAGGACAGCCGGGGGGTGAGGAGGCAGGGCTGACGAGGGGAAATGTGGGGAGACCGTCTGCCCTGCTGCCACCTTCCCAGCACTTGGCTGTGTCCTCGGTTCCAGAATTAGTCCAGAGTGTGAGGTCAGGCAGGCCTGGGCCCAAATCCTAGCACCCAGCCTCAGTTTCCCTATCTGTAAAACGGGCTACAACGGGACTTCCCTGGGGCACTGTGACGAGTCTGGGCAGATGTGGAGGGTGGGTGTGGGCTCAGACCGGCAGCCCCTCTGTGCACCTATGCCCCCTTGCCTACAGCACAGGTTACCACGTGGCCACTGAGCCGTGAGACCACAGATACCCCAGGGCATTCAGGATCCTCTGGACCAAGAGGGGCAGGCCCAGTGCAGGCAGGGGATGGGGAAGGGAGCTGCCCAGGATTGGGGAGGAGGAGGAGCGAGGGGCATGCTGCCTGCCCAGTCTCACACTATCTTCTGTCCCCAGGGCATGCCGGGCAAGGATGGCCGGGATGGCGTGCCGGGACTCGATGGCGAGAAGGTTGGTATTCAGCTGGCGGCCTGCAGGGGAGGAGGAGTCTTCAGGGAGTTCAGCCTCCTGGGCCTCAGCACCCCTTTCCTCCACAATCTCCTGCAGGGAGAGGCTGGTCGCAATGGTGCCCCAGGGGAGAAGGGTCCCAACGGGCTGCCGGTGAGTGCACGGGGCTTCCTGCAGCGACCCCAGGGACTGTGCCAGGGGGCACTCCCAGGACAGGGGTGTCTCCTATGGGTCCCTGAGTGGGGGCTCATGCAAGGGTCTCTGCATTGAGGCCAAGGAAACTGTTGGAGGCCCTCGTCAGGGTCAGCAGGGCTGGGGGAGACTGCCCACTGTTTGAGGGTGCTCTGCCTCGGGCTGTGTGCTGCTGCCCATGGCCTCGGCAGCTCTGACCCCTGACCTCTGCCCTGCAGGGTCTCCCAGGACGAGCAGGGCCCAAGGGCGAGAAGGGAGAACTGGTACGTGGCTTCTTTCTCCCGGGAGCGGGGCCAGCACCTGGGTCCTGGATGCAGGGGATGCGGGAGGGCACTCAGGGTCTCTTCCCTGCAGGGCAGAGCTGGAGAGCTGGGTGAGGCCGGTCCCTCGGGAGAACCTGGCATCCCAGTAAGTATCCACTGCCCTCACCCCTAACCCCAGCGCGTGGACCCTGCTGACACTACCCCCTCCCTGTGTGTAGGGAGACGTTGGCGTGCCTGGGGAGCGCGGCGAGGCTGGCCACAGGGGCTCAGCGGTGAGTGGAGGGCACAGCCTGGGACGGGAGGATTGGCATGGAGCTGCCTCTGTGTGGCCCAGTTTCCATGGGGGCTGGGGCGGTGTTTTGGACGCATCAATGGGCCGAGCCCATGAAAGCCAGGAGATGGTGAGGGCCAGGCTGGAGCGGTCCTGTCCTTGAGACCTCTGTGCCGAGGGAACAAAGCCACAATGCCCGGCTGAGGGGAGCTGCCCACCTTGGGCCCCAGGAGTTGCAGTGGAAGTTCCCCAAGCCTCATGTTCCCGCCATAGACCGAGATATGGTGACATCAGCTGCAGGGCTCCAGGAGGCCCTGGGTAGTGGTGCCTGGCACCAAGTCTGGCTGATGCATGGGGCCTGAGGGCATGCCTGACCTCTGCAACCCCCCCACTTTCCCCCTAGGATGGCCCCCCGCCTCTGTCCCCAGCAATTGGGCTATATGGCCGAGGACCAGCTCCTGTGTCTGCCCAGCCCCTTGGGGAAAGCAGAGCTGGACTCAAACCTTCCTTTTGTCTTTCAGGGTGCTCTGGGCCCACAAGGCCCTCCTGGGGCCCCTGGTGTCCGAGGTTTCCAGGTGAGTGAGGTTTGGGGTCAGGGTTTTTGTCCAGTGAGCCCAGGTGGGCTAGCTGGGCAGGGTGAAGGGTCCCTGCTGGGCTCCCTAGTGGGTACTGATGAGCTGGGTCTCTGTCCGTAGGGCCGGAAGGGCAGTGTGGGAGACCCCGGGCTGCCGGGTCCCCAGGGTCTCCGAGGCGACATAGGTGACCGGGTAAGTGGCTGTCCCAGCAAGGGGTGTCCCACCCCTACCCCCACATCCACAGTCCCATGGGACACACAGACGGGGGCCCTATGTCAGAGGTCCTGCAGGGACGTCTTACACACTGTTGGTGCCCAGCAGTTGCACACTCCGGGCTCTGTGGGGCCTGTGGGGCCGGGGCCAGCGGCTCCTGGCCTTCTGCTCACTCTATCTGTCGGGTTCCGCAGAGGATTTACTTGGCACAGGGTGACGTTACTGTAAGTGTGAAAACCATCCCTCTAAACTACCGTAACTGGCTGTCTAACTTTTCGAGACTCTTTCCTAGTGGTCTTACGACAGCCAGTAGGTTCACTGTGGGGTCCCCGTTGTCCTGTGACAGTCGGGGCACAGAGCGCCCCAGGCTGGTTGGTGGTTGCCTGGTGGCCAGGGCACGGCCTTGGGTCACAGGGAGCAGGCTGTGGGCCTGTGTCTGCACTCCTGCCCGGCCCAGCTACGCTGCACCGGGTGCTTGGGGACCCCTAGTGCCTTCTGTGGCCGCCGCCTGCCGGGCAGTGACAGAGCCCTCCAGAGGTGCACTCGAGGCCCTGCGAAGGCCACACCTGCTTCCTGACATCGCTGCAGACGGGGAGACCCAGCAGCCAAAGTCCCAGATGCCCCTTCATCTCGGGCAGTGACAGGGTGCCATGGAAACTACCAGCCTGGATTGGGACAGCCTCCAGGGGTCGGAGACACGCCAGCTGGGCCAGGGGCCTCAGAGAGGGTGGAGAGGAGCCCCTGGGCACTGGCCCGTCCCCAGTGGGGTGAGGGGCCAGTCACTGGGTCTCTCACCACCTTGCCCAATCCTGCCCTCACTGCACCCTGGATTCACAGGGAAGTCCCACCGTCCTGCCCTTTGGGCGGGTTCTCAGTCAGGCTGCTCTTGGGCAAATGGACAGTTTTTATTATAATATTTTAGAGGCGATCCTACTGCTTCCCAGACATGTCCCTAATCTCCCAGTCCACTGGGAAGATGATTCATGTCAGCTTTTGGCTCTTCGACTCAGCAATTCCACCTTGTGAAGTTATCGCAGGATCGCGTGCGCAGAGATACCCAATTCACCGGGATTGCAGACGTGGGAGAGAGCTGTTAGACCATCGTGGTGCCCCATGTGGTGCGACGCTGTGGCGTGCCTAGAAAGATGAGGCGGGTTTACAGAAAGACCCCCGAGACACTTAGGAGACGCACATGGAGCACAGTCTGTCGCTGGGACTGAGTCCAGGGGAGGGAGCCTGTTCCATGTAGCCCCCTGTGCAGGCAGCGTGCACATTCCTGGCTCCACAGCTCGGGCAGGTCACCTTCGGGATTCCTGTAACCCCCTAATGCCGAGGCTTCTCTCTGCTGCAGGGCCCGGGAGGAGCCGCAGGGCCTAAGGGAGAACAGGTGAGTGGGCACCCCCGTTGTGAAGTCAGATGTGGATGTGGGGCCGTCTTCGGAGCTCTGAGTGGCACCCTCACTTCTCATTTCTCTCCCTCCTTCCATCTTTGTCATTGGTTCTTGCTCCCTCTGAGCAGTGACGATAGCTTTGGGCACCCAGCCCCGGAGCCAGAGCGGGGACCAGGACCCATGTGAGCCGCCTTCCTGGGTGCAATGGCAGGGCAGCCCAACGTTGCCAGCTAGCTCCTGGGTACAAGAGCAGCTGCCTCCAGCCTGGTGGCTCCTCTGGGACCCTCAAAGTGGAGGGGACTTTCCCTGCTGACCTTCTGGGAAAGTGATCATGTAAAGGGGACAGAATCGGGTTCCAGAAGCAGACTAGAAATGTGTTCACTCCTCTGGCAGCACTTTGCTCTCTGGAAAGGCTCAGGGGTGGGAGGGGCCTGTGTCCCTATGGCTCAGCTTCTTCCGGCCTCCAGGGAGCACCAGGCCCTTTTTACGCTGGTCAAGGACCTAGATCAGTCGAAACCCACCTGTGGTTCTGCTTGGCAGAAAAGCCTTATCATGTCAACAAGTGACTTCAGCCTGGCGTCCTTGCCCTGGGCCTGGGTCTGCTGCACCAGCTGCCACCCAGGTTTGACAACAGCTTAAGGCACGAACAGTTCTTTAACTTTGGGGTCTATCATTTTCAGGGGATTGCAGGTTCCGATGGTCTTCCTGGGGACAAGGGAGAACTGGTAAGTGTGATTAAGTTGACTCCACTTTTATTGACAACTGAGATGAACCAGTCATGTTTGGGGATCCGTGGGGGCACCCACCTGTGGAGGAGGTCGGGTCCTGCACATCCAGGCAGAAGGAGAAACTCCCAGGGGGGAAGCCTCGCGTCACGGAGGCCCCGGCCCCTGAGCGGCCCTGAAGGCAGCGGGTGGGACTGGGCTGGGCCT
The DNA here is from genome assembly GCF_037783145.1 of Equus przewalskii. Lineage (NCBI taxonomy): Eukaryota > Metazoa > Chordata > Mammalia > Perissodactyla > Equidae > Equus > Equus przewalskii. The sequence goes on from NC_091851.1 coordinate 48,597,341, forward strand.
CTGGGGAGGGGTGGCCGCAGGCCCGGCTCTGGGGTTCTCCTGCACAGAGACGCTGCCTGCAAAGTCCCTCCAGCGGTGGCCTTTCAGCATGCATTAGTCACAGCTGAGTTTTAACTAAAGCAGACTCTGCTTCCACAGAACTAAAACAGGTTAAGTTTAAAATAAAATCCTCGATTGAGTTCGTTGACAGATTCACATTTCTCCTGGAGGCAACGGAACCAGAACAATCAGGGAGTTTGGGGCAGGACAGATCTGGCCCCCACATGGCAGAATTCCTAGTTCTGCAGTTAAGCCTTTCCTGTGTCTGGGTGAGATGGAAATGGCTCAGCCCCAGGGATCCTCTGGCAGTACCTTGTGGCCCAGTACAACTTCTTATGTCTCCAGCCAAGACAACCTCAGTTCTGTGTGCGTTATTTTGGCGAATTCCTAGACAACCTTGACAAACGGGACCCTGGGAATCCACCTCCCGTTAATCTGATGGGGGTGGCAGTCCTGCGAGCCGGGAAGCCTTGCACTGTGCCCCAGCGACTTCGGCAGTCGGGCCGTGTGGGCTGACCAGCTTCACCCCAGACTCTCCCTGTGGCTTCGACGAGGAGTCAGTGATGTGGCCCGAGCAGCACGTGGTGTCCAGGCTCTCACCCAGATGGCGACGTGGATGAGTCGGTCATGGGCCGTCTGTCTGGTGGGACTGTGTCCCTGTTTGCATCCAGCCGGGCAGCTTCCTGTGGACACAGCTGGAGATGGGGGAGCTCTGAGCACAGAGACGTTCAGCTCGGCATCGCTTACAAGAAGAAAGAGTGCGAACAAAGTCCACATCAACGAGAAAAAGCGCCACACAGCTACTAAAACACGCGTTGCAGAAATAAGCTAAAAAAGATCAGTAGATAGAACACAATCCTAGCATAGTAAAACACGTACCTAGAAGGGTAAAAGGATACGGCTGCTGCTGTTTTGGCAAAGTCAAATAGCAGTTTGGTGGATGGTTTGATTTTTTATTCCATCCCCAGCTAATAATGTGTTAGAGTCGTTCCTTGGGAATTAATTTCCACCCAGCTAACAACACCACCGGAGTAATTAGAATGTACCCCTTCTCTTTTGCAGGGTCCCAGTGGCCCTGTGGGACCCAAAGGAGAGGTGAGTACCTGGCAGATGTTCCAGTGACAATATCCAAAGGAGCCCACTGGCTTCTCAGGCCACCTCTGGGCCACCAGGCTACCTGTGGGGCACTGACGGCCTGCAGATCATAAATGACCACTCTGTTGAACTCGGGCAAGGTGGAAACTGCCAGCCAAGAGGGCACAGCATGTGGGCTGGCAGCTCCTGGGCATGGCTCGCCCCCGACCCACCTCGTTCTGCTGTTTCTCTCCAGTCGGGCAGTCGAGGGGAGCTGGGCCCAAAAGGCATCCAGGGTCCCAATGGCACCAGCGGTGTGGAGGGCGTCCCAGGCCCCCCGGGCCCTGTGGGCTTCCAGGGTGTCCAGGGCGTGCCTGGCATCACTGGGAAGCCCGGAGTCCCGGTACGTGTTTCTTTCCTTCCTTGCGCTCAATCATCGGTCATCAGTTACCTTTCAGGGTGTGAGAGTGGGGGCGCCTCAGAGAGCTGCCAGAATGCCCCTGTACGCTGATGAATTTGGGGGGTGAATTTCAGGGGAAAGAGGCCAGCGAGCAGCACATCCGGGAGCTGTGCGGGAGCATGGTCAGTGGTAAGCGCTCTCCCCTCCACAGGTGGCTCCTTGTGCCCCACGAGCACCTGGGGGTACATGCCTCAGCCCCACCTTCACCCCCAGCCTCATCCTCCACTGCTTCCCAGCCAAGCTGAGCTGCGGGCTGGCCTGTGGTCCTTGGAGGTCCACACTGGTGCTCTGGTCTGTCTGTCTGCACTAGACGAGGGCTCCCTCGGGCAGGATTCCCAGAGCCTGGCACACGGCGCATGTTCTAAGTGTCTGCTGAATGAATGGGTACAAGGGACAAATAATTGTGCCCTTTCGGCTTTGAGGGACCAAGTGGACGTCTTTTGGCCACTCTGATCCACAGGAATTTTAAGGAGCTCCAAAACAAACAGAATCCCCTTTCTAGGCCTGTCATTCCCTCTTTGGTACACAGAGGAAATCTCACAGCATCTACGACTTACCCTAAGGCAGTTAAAGCCATTTTCAACCAACAAACAAAACTTCTTTCTGAAAGGCACTTTAAATATTTTGTTTTACATAAAATACTTTTGATAATCCTCTTTGAATAAATGCTTGTGTCTTTGTTTTCCAAAAGAACAAATTGCACAGTTAGCTGCTCACCTGAGGAAGCCTTTAGCACCAGGGTCCATCGGTCGGCCTGGTCCAGCTGGACCCCCGGGACCCCCGGGGCCCCCAGGCTCCATTGGCCACCCTGGTGCTCGAGGGCCCCCTGGATATCGTGGTCCCACCGGAGAGCTGGGAGACCCCGGACCCAGAGGTGAGTACTGTCGGCCCCACCACATGGCCACTCTACTGTGGGCAGCCCCCCAGCCACATGACAGCCGCCCAGACATCCCCTACATTGTGAAAAGTGATCCCTCCACGCAGAGAAGTTCTCCTCTGCAGGGACAAGGGAGGGAAGAGAACCTGAGGGAAAACTGGGACCCAAGCTCACCTGAACCCGAGCCCGTGGGCAGGTGCTCTGGCCTGGCCCAGCCTTACAAAGACCGTGTCTAACACACGCGTCTGAGTGGCCTCAAGTCCCCGCCTCCTCTCAGTCCACACGGCTCCTCTGGAAATGCTGCAAGTGCTGGGAAAGGTTGGGCTGCCGCTTCGGTGAGCCAGGTGTGCTCAGGGGAAATGGGGCCTTCATGGTTTCAGGGCCCAGCATTGTGAATGCCCTTACTAACCCCACACGTACTGTAATATTTTAAAAATGTGATGTTTTTCTCAAATACCATCAAAACAACATTTAGGGGAGAAAAGTTTGATAAAAATGTGAGAAATGAATACTCCATTTATACTTCATAGCACATACCTTAATGAAAACTGGCATATATGAACATTTCTGTTACAGAAGGCAAAAATTATAAAATTGGAAAAATCCACTTTAAAGACCATAAAGAACTAGGAAACATAATTTAGAAACAAGACAAAATCACGGATGCTCACGCTGACTGTTGACCCCCTCGTGGTCCCGTCTGTTCACAGTGACCATGCTGACGTCCAGGGAGGCCCCGTGCTCAGGCAGAGATGGGGCTTCCGGGGCACGAATAACACAGCTCTGTGAACTGTCGGACACTAACCTTTAACATTTGGTTCACTTTAACGTTCTAACGGTTTGCCCAGAGTTGGCTGCATCCAGTCAGCCAGCCCCACGGCCCAAGTGAAGGATTTAAAGCTCATGATTCCATTCATTCCAACTTAATGACCAAATAATCTGTTTCTAAAAAACAGCTTAAGGAAAAAGTTTCCAAGGGACACTGAATTCTGTGAGTTCCTTGCTTCCTCTGTGAGGTTCACGTTAAATCTGCTGGCAGGTGAAGGAGTTCCATCATTAGTGGTACCACTTCACTTGTTTCCAGGATTCTTAGAGGTTAACAGTTTCAGTGCCAGAGGGCAAACGTCAAAGTCATCTGCTCATCCCAGCTGTGAGACCGTCCAAAATTAACTGTCACACAGCTCTTCAAGTGCCCACGTCTCTGGGCTGCCACGCTAAGAGAGGGCACTGAGGGGTGGCTGTCTTCAAATAAAAGACCACACGGGGTTTTCTTCAAATAGGGACCTGAATGCCTTTAAGTCTTTTGAAAATAAAATTCAAAAATAGCATTAATCACCTATATTGGTTCCCCAGAAAAATACCATGACAATATTGAAGTGAAGCCACCACAGAGACACAGTGGTCTGTGTGTGTCCTCCAGGAGCACTGAGGCTCCTCACTCCATCTGAAAATGGCCTTTCTCCAGAGGAGGCAGGCAGGTCGTTCCATCTCCTGGCGCCTTGGTCCCTTCAATATGGCAGCATGGGACGCCCGAGGGTTATCGTGAGGATTAAATAAGAAAATAGACTGTAGGTCCTCAGGGAGAAGCCCTGTTACTGCTGAGCTTCCATTCCCACTCTCCCCCCGGGACACAGCGGGTCAGGGAGACAGCGGGTCAGGGACACAGTGGGTCAGGGACACTGCACTGGAACCAACTACTTAAGGGCCTCAATGCGGAAAACGCCCACGCCCTGTGGGGAGGTCAGCTTGTAATTCCATGGCCACGGACGCCATCCCCACCAGTGGTCCATATGTAATAGGGGATGATGAGCACCGACTGCCCAGTGGCCTCACACTGCTCGTCAAGCCTACGCATCTGATCAAAAAAGAGATACTGACAAACACCAACCAGAAGAGAGCTGGGGTTGCTACTATTAACATGAGGCAAGACAGGCCGCCCCAAAGAATGCTGTTTGGTTTACGAGTGTCGCTGTATTGACAAAAGGTTCCATTTACCAGGAACCTAATGCCAGAATAACTTGTATGCACCGACATCACATCAGGCACAGGCTGACACAGGGGCCTTCCTACCAGGAGACCTCAGCACACCTGCCGTGACTGTGTCCACCAAGACCAAACCAGCAGGAGGTGGGAGATGGGAATGACAATTAGAAGAACATTTGAAAACACCTGTAGATAACTCGTGGGTCAAAAATCATGTTGAAAATAGGAACACAAAATAAGCACTCAGCTGTTTAACAGGCAAAAAGCCTTCTGAATGGAACTAAAACACCGCCAGAAGCGGCTGCCCTGGTGCTGGTTGGCCGCACGGGTGGGCTCGTTTTGTCAGACTCCGTCGAGCTCTACGCTGTGCTCTGTGTGCTTGACCACATGTTCCACTTCAGTGAGAAGCTTGAAAAGTAGGGACCCCACTTGTACAAAGGCGGGGCCACCCACACATGGTGTGGTCCATGACCCCGCACCAGAGTCTGTCTTCAAACTTGAATCTGGCACTCTCAACATGTGCGTGTGTCAAATACCTTTGACAGGAAACCAGGGGGACCGAGGAGACAAAGGCTCAGCTGGCGTGGGTGTGGACGGGCCCGACGGAGACCAGGGGCTCCAAGGTACGAGGCCGTTGTCGCTAACAGCTTGTGTTTTGGGGCATCCTTCCCATTGTATAACTTTGGGTGATGAACACGTCTCGTCGTCTGCTAGCAGAACCGTTCCTTCCTCTCGGCAAAGGCTTCTGAGAGGCAGGTTAGGAACGGTTCTAGTAACCACTTCGTCATGCAGAAGTTTAGTCGAGGACAGGCCCCCGGGTCTATTTTAGTCGAGGACAGGCCCCCGGGTCTATTTTAGTCGAGTAGATTCAGTTAAATTCTGCTTTAGTAAAGCTGTCTAGTATCGATTTCAGTTAAATTCTAACAGAATTTTCTCTTAGTTGACCCACACATACCCCGAATGTCTGAGTTTTTAATGCTGAATATAAATGCTTTGTCACGAGGGCGGAGGCGCCGCTGTCCCCGGCAAAGGCCAGCCCAGCCGTGGTCCACCCCGAGCTTCTCAGACTGTCCCGGGGTCATTCTCTTCTGCACACACATCCCGGAAGGCTAAGGCCTCCTGGTTTTCCCAAAACACAGCTGTCAGCTCCGGCTCTTCTCCGCGCTCCCTCCACACGGTGGGTGGGGCCCTCCCCTCCTGTCCCGGCCTGGAGGCTGCACCCCACATTCCTGCTTTCTCCTTTGCTGACCTACTCTGCCTCCACCTGCCATCCACCCTGCAGGTGCCCACCACCTGGTGGGGGCGTCCTCTTCCACTCACACCCAGTCCACCCCCATGGTTGTCACCATCATCGCTCACCAAGCACCCCCCTTGCTCACTCCAGATCCCTTCGTCACATGGCACCAATTAACTCTCCTCAAGTCGGAGCCGGAGTCCTTAGGACAAACTCAGAGCCCAGCTCCCTGTGGCTCTGCGTGGCCTCCTGCTGCGCCGGCCACACCCCTGCCCACTTCAGACATCTGCCCCTGCCCTTCTCCCAGCCTGGGCGCTCCTCCCTTTGGCCGCTTCCAGAGTTCAGAAATAAGCTAGGACAAGAAAAGAGCTGAGTGGCATGCTGACCACAAATGTTCTGTTCTTACTGCATCTACACTCACCTTCCTGGTCTCTCTCAAGGACCGCAAGGCGTGCAGGGCGTGAGCAAAGACGGCAGAGATGGGGCCCCTGGTGAGCCCGGGCTGCCTGGTGACCCTGGCCTTCCTGGTGCTGTTGGAGCTCAGGGGACCCCTGGCATCTGCGACACCTCGGCCTGCCAAGGAGCCGTGATGGGAGGCACTGGGGAAAAATCAGGACCTAGAAGCTCCTAAAACATAACTTAAGGCAGCAAGTGAGAAAGCGATGCCGAGCTGAGCAGTGAGCTGTGGAAGGACACCCAGAGAGCAGCAGTGTCTGGTATTAAGGAGTGGACGACACGCCATGCCGTGACGTCCAGCGAGGCCTTCCTGGCCTGCCCCTCCAGGTCCTCACTCGCAGTGACTGGACACTTGGTCCCTGAGAGCATCCTGCATCGAGCTGTTGTCTCTTCGTGTACTGACCTTGGTCCATTCAGCTGTACCCGCATATCTCAGACACAGGCCCTACGTAATAAAACCGTAAACCCAGCATCTGAGAGGACATAGGGTGTACATATAACAAGTTCTGTACAATTCCATAGATAAAAAATACTTAGCAACTTGTTTACATAGCATCTGTGTAAAGACTAAGACATGATCCCAATAAAATGATATACTACATCTTCAGATTAATGACGGCCACAGTCTAACAAGAAAACAAAGGCTCTCACGCACGGTGTCCCTTCCCTACAAAGGTCTGGTCTGATTTACCTGCTTCTGTGTACAAACTTTTCACTATCTCCGATTAGCAGTATTTATTGATGGTGACTTTGTATTGCACTAAAGGCTACTGGTATTATCTCTTGTAATAAATAAAGCCACTCATTTGAAAAACTCAGTTCCAAACACTACAGTTTATTACACAGAAAGTCAGACTCTCAGTATGAGAATGAGGGCGTTGAAGCAATCTACCATGACAAGCTCTCATTTATGGACAAAAGAAGTCTCTGGAAAATTTCTAGCGAAGGTTTAGAATAGGACTGCATTTTGCAATACAGTACTCTGAGACGAAATCCTTACAAGGGGAAGTGACAAACAAATGAAATAAAATTTCCAAACTACTTCTAGTTAAGAACAATTTAACTTGTTCCAGTTGCTAAGGGGGCATATTTAAAATGTAAATAAAATAAATAAAAAGCAATGTACCTTTTAAGACTGAAGAAATTACCAAGGATGTTAGTTTTTTTAAGTTATCATGTTAAGAAAACATGATGGAATCAGACAGATAATTGAAAAATTACTTACTAATTATCAAGATGTCTTCATCCCCAAATGGTCTATGAGGACACTAATGGATAAGTATTTTGTTCTAAATACTTTTACAAAATGCGCTTCCAAAGTCCCCACTGGAGTCCCATCGACTTGCGTCACGTCCCTTGAGAGGCAGCCGGTCAGCGCAGAGTTCCAGGACCGTAGGGAGCGCTCAGGGTGGCACAGGGACGGCAGGCCGCCCAGGAGTGTGTCCAGCCTGGTCACTTCATCTCCACGGCTGGGCTACTCTGCAGGCTCTCCTGTGCAGGACATGTCACCAAGGAGTCTGGTCTGGTCAGCTTTAGCCTTCTGCCCGTTTTACCGCAAAATACACTCTCAAATTCCTAAAGTCGAGAAACGATCATTAATGTACCAAATTCACAGACATGAAAACCGCTATCTTCAAAAACACAAAAGGTTGAAATTAAGAGCTAAACTATTTGAAAATATGTTGTTAAATTAAGGTGTCTTTCATAAACTAGGTCACATCTTGTAAGAGGGTATATGTGACTAAAATAGGGATTCAAACATTTTTCTCAAATAGTTATATTTACATGTGTTTTTACTTAGTTTTCCAATAGATTCTCAAAATGCCTGACTATATTGTAAAGCCTTCTTATATTTAAAAAGAGCAACCATATTTCTATTTGTTATTTCTATTGTGGCCAAATAGACACAACAATTAAAATTTACCATTTTAATCACAGTGTGCAATTCAGGTGCATTAAGTACCTTCACGCTGTGTGGAACCATCACCACCATCCGCCTCCAGAACTTTCCACCCCACCAGACACTCTGACCCATTACACACCCCCCGCCCGCCCGCCCCACGAGCATTTGTTTCCACACACACTGGCGAGTGCTGTGTGGCAGGCGTGGTCTCTGCACACGTAAGACTAAGAGCCGACTCCCACAGCGCCCTGCTGGCTGTGGGTCCTGGTTCACACTGCTCTGCCCCTACACGCTTCTTTAAAGGCCTCAGGTTTAATGGCTGAGGCAGACAGATGAGCCCTGAGCACACAGGTCAATCCCAACTTCAGCAAAGGAGGCGGCTAGTTAGTGCCAGCCGACAACCGGAGTCTCATCAGCCTCTGGAAACAAGACCCTGGGTGCGCACAACGCAGGAGGCAGGAATCTACAGGACAAAGGATTCAGTTTCTTCAACAAATAAATGGCAAGGAGAAAGGAAGGGGATCCATTAGTGATGAAAGGATATTTAAGAGCTAATCACCTGATGCAATGTTTGGATCCTGATTCAAATAAGTCAACTGTGAAGAGCTGTGAGCCAATTGGAGCAATCCAGATAGGGCTGATGTTAAAGATGGGGACGATGTTGTGGCTAGGATTTAAACAGCCCTTTTCTTTTTAGAGATACATTTATGAATGAAATGATGAGATCTCTGGAATCGCTTTAAAACAATTCAGCAAGGGTGGGAGAATGGGGAGGTACAGAAGAAATGAAATTTTGCCTGAAGCTGAGTTACAGGGACAGAGGAGTTCATTATTATATTCCTTCCATTTTTGTGCATGTATAAATTTCTGTAAGTCGTTTTTAAAAAGCATAGCATTCTTACACAATTAAATCTAGGTTTATATATTTTTTTTTTTTTTTTTTTTTTTTTTTTAAAGATTTTATTTTTTCCTTTTTCTCCCCAAGCCCCCCGGTACATAGTTGTGTATTCTTCGTTGTGGGTTCCTCTAGTTGTGGCATGTGGGACGCTGCCTCAACGTGGTCTGACGAGCAGTGCCATGTCCGCGCCCAGGATTCGAACCAACGAAACACTGGGCCGCCTGCAGCAGAGCGCGCGAACTTAACCACTCGGCCACGGGGCCAGCCCTAGGTTTATATATTTTTATTGGGAAATAGAGATATAACATAAAATTTGCCATTTTAACCATTTTTAAGTGAACAGTTCAGTGGCATTAAGCACATTCACACGCTTGTGCAACCATCACCACCATCCATCTCCCGAACTCCTTTCATCTGGTAAAACTGAAACTCTGTCCCCATTAAACACCAACTCCCACCCCTCCCCCAGTCCCTGGCTCCACCATCCCACCTTCTGTCTCCACGAATGTGACAGCTCTAGGGCCCTCACATGAGTGGAATCGTACAGTACTTCTCCTTTTGTGACCTATTTCACTGAGCAGTGTCGAGGTTCATCCACGCTGAAGCAGGTGTCAGGATTTCCTTCCTTTTTATGACTAATAATATTCCATTGTATGGATGGACCTCATTTTGTTCATCTTCATTTGTCAATGACACTTGGGCTGCTTCCACCTTTTGGTTGGTGTGAATAATGCTGCTGTGAACATTCATGTCCGAGTATCTCTTTAAGTCCCTGCCTTCAGATCTTTTGGGTATAAACCCAGAAGTGAAACTGCTGGATCACACAGTAATTCTATGTTTAACTTTCTAAGGAGCCACCAGACTGTCCTCACAGCAGCTGCACCATTTTACATTCCCACCAACAACCCCACGGGTCCCAATTTCTCCACATCCTCACCAACACTTACTTTCTGTTTTTTTCGTTTTGTTTTGTTTTTGTTTTTTGTTTTGAAAGATTTTATTTACTTTTTTTTCCTTTTTCTCCCCAAAGCCCCCCGGTACATAGTTGTATGTTCTTCGTTGTGGGTCCTTCTAGTTGTGGCATGTGGGACGCTGCCTCAGCGTGGTTTGATGAGCAGTGCCATGTCCGCACCCAGGATTCGAACCAACGAAACACTGGGCCGCCTGCAGCAGAGTGCGCAAACTTAACCACTCAGCCACGGGGCCAGCCCCCTTACTTTCTGTTTTTTGCTAACAGTCACACCTAATGGGTGTGAGGTGGTCTCTCACTGTAGCTTTGCTTGGCATTTCCCTGACGATTAGTGATATTGAGCATCTTTTCATGGGCGTCCTGGCCATTTGTTTATCTTCTCTGGAGAAACGTCTATCTAAGTCCTTTGCCCATTTTTTAATTGTGCTGTCGGTCTTTTCCTTGCTGGGTTGTTGCAGGTTCCTGCTTCATTCACGTCCGGGACGAGAGCACAGCCCGCTGCCTCAGTCTAGCTTCTGGGCCTCTGGGAGTGGCTGCAGCACCCGCCTGCCACACCCGAGGCGGCAGCCCGACCCCGGCAGCCCGCCGACTGCAAGCACTTCCTACCTCACACGCTACCTTCGCACATAAATATATCTCATTTTCTTCCCAAACTTTAAAAGATTTGAGGGTTTCAACACAATTTAAGATGAACCACATTTTGATAATTTCCAATATTTGACACCCAGAGCCTAAACATAAAATATTTGCCTATATTTGAGAACGTAGAATTTACTTTTGAGAATAACTAAGAAGTCAGAAAGAAGAATATAATCATTTCTCAGACATACAAAAGTACTTCGAGAAATTCTCCTAAACAACCTTCACACCATGAGGAGGCTAGCCCTGGGCACCGTCTTCATTTGAATAGTTCTCCACAAGTGGGGTTAAGTTGTAGCTCGGCCTAGACCCCCACAGGGTCCACGGGCGATGTCTCACTGGCAGTGGGGCGACTGTGAGAGCGTGACACAGGCGGCCTCTCAGGCCTGCTCAGTGAGCCAAAGGCAGGCAGCTGTCATTTGACTCCCTCAACTAGCATCTATTTTCAACCAAACATAAGTGAAATAACTGAGTTTTAAGAGATTTTTACAACTCATCAAATCACCTTGAGATAATGCCTGACCAAAGTTTATATTCGCATTAGATTTATAAATATGAGGATGCTAACAATAAAAACTATATTTCTGGGGCCAGCCCGGTGGCGCAGCGGTTAAGTGTGCACGTTCTGCTTCGGCAACCCGGGGTTCGCCGGTTTGGATTCCGGGTGTGGACATGGTACAGCTTGCCAAGCCATGATGTGGTAGGCATCCCACATATAAAGTAGAGGAAGATGAGCACGGATGTTAGCTCAAGGCCAGCCTTCCTCAGCAAAAAAACAGGAGGATTGTCAGCAGTTAGCTCAGGGCTAATCTTCCTAAAAAAAAACAAAAACAAAAACAAAAACAAACTGTATTTCTTAGTAAGAAAAAGAGAGATGGTTCCAATTACACGTCAGGAAATTACACCAGGAAGTTATGGAGAGGAAGAAAGCTGGAGTTGTCTGTACAGAGGGAAGCGAGAAGTGAACGCAAGGCTTCAAGGAAGCAAAGAGGGGACCATCGAGCTGGCATCACCGGCCACAAAAAGAGAACACAGCCCGGCAGGAATACATGTGCGCCTCACACAGCTCTCACCTGTGAAAGCAAACACGAGACACCTCTACGGGAGGTGGCAAATCCAACCACAGTGCAAGACGTCCCACAGGCCCCTCGGAACAGCAGGCCGGGCACACACAGGAGCAAAGGTTTGAACCACAATTCGTAATCTCAGCCTGACACACACGTGGCATTTGCCAAACGAAGGAGGTGCATTCCTTCCAAATGCACACAGAACTTTTTTTTTTTAAAAAGATTTTATTTTTTCCTTTTTCTCCCAAAGACTCCCGGTACACAGTTGTGTATTTTTAGTTGTGGGTCCTTCTAGTTGTGGCATGTGGGACGCCGCCTCAGCATGGCTTGATGAGCAATGCCATGTCCGCGCCCAGGATCTGAACCAGTGAAACTCTAGGCCGCCAAAGCAGAGCATGCAAACTTAACCACTTGGCCACGGGGCCAGCCCCAAATGCACAAAGAACTTTTAAAAATTGACCACATAAGAGGTCACAATGCAAGTCTTTTAAAAACTGCTTTTTTATACAGACCATCTTCACAGATCACAATGTGATAAATGAGAGAAACAGGCAAAAAGTTGTTCTGTAAAAGACAGGAAAAACCCATACATATGTGGAAAATTAAAAACCAACTTTCAGAGAATTCCTGTGTTGAAGAAGCAAACAAAAAACTTACAAGGTATTTAGAGACAAGGAAAGCATTCTATCCTAGCCTGTGGGATGTCTGCAGAAAGAGCACTAAGGCAGAAATCTGCTCCGCTCAGAAAGACCAGAAACAAATGAAGCACTAAACTGAAGATGCCAGAAAAAATAAAACTCAAAAAGAAGACAGGAGGAAAGACTAGAAAAAGGTTTTAAAATAATCCACATAAAAGCAAAGTAGAATAGGACAAACACTACCACTGCCTCCTATCAGCCCCCAAAAACCAACAGAGCAGAACACGACCAGAGCCACGTCCCTGGGAAGGCCCAGAACACACCAGGACGCCAGGAAGCCGGGGGAATCCGGGCAAGGATGAAGGAGCTCAGGACTAACAGAGCAGAAGAGGCACAAGTTCACCAGGACCACGAGGGCCGGCGACCAGCCCACTTCTCGAGGGGGAGCAATGCGGCGAAGCAGCCCATAGCGGCACTGGCCGAGCCTGAGGCTGGGGAGGAGGGCCCCAGGGCCTCTGCAGGTGGAGACGGCGCGCAAGCAGCAGTGGCCACAGGTCTCTGCAAGGTGGGCCTCCCCATGCTGGGCCCACCTACAAAACTAGGCACCCAATCCTCTCTGCCCCTGGGAGCCAAAGGCTGGGGGTTCCTGCCTGGAAAGGGTGAAGGAGGGTTCCTGTGCAGGTGGGGGAGACACCCCACTGAAAACGGGGATCAGTGAACACTGTGCACCAACTGCTGGGACCTCCAGCTCCCTCAGCAGCTCAGCACCGCACCGGGACCATGAACTAAGCTGGCACCCATCACCAACAAGGGAGGGAGAAAGAAAGCACCCCTGGGGAGGGAGCAGGAACGCCAGCGAGGGCCTGAAGCCAATGAAGAAAGCAACAGGGAGAGGTCGCGCTCATCCTTAGACCCCTCACTGGCTAAACAGGGCTCTGACTGTCCAAGGCTCCTGGCGAAGGGAGCTGGGGGACGGACAACCCCTTGGGGCTCTGCACTAGGAAGAGCAAGGAGCCAGGTAGCTGGCGGCAGGGGTCACAGGCAGAGAATCCTGGCAAGATCATAGGAGAGGGAGCAGCACCTTTCCACTGCAGAACCAGGGCTGGTGCCACAGAAAGTGGGCAGAGGGGAGGAGCAGTCCCGGAGCTGCAGGGCTGGCCTGACTTCAGACGGACCGAGAGGGAGGGCAAAGCAGACGGGCAGCAGCGCCCCCACAGTGGCTGCCAGAGATAGGTCAGAGGAGAGGGAGGTGGGCGCACGGCCAGCGGCCTGGAGGGGGAACCTCGCTGAGGTTCACCTCAAGACTCCAATGTCACCTTGCCACATATCCCGGCCTGGATTCTCACTGGGAAAGAAGCTGGAGAGGATGTTACTGGGACAACAGGCAGACCCTGAATGTTAACCTGGCATTAGATAACAACATTACGCCAATGTTAAATTTCCTGATTTTGATCACTATATTCTCGTTATGTAAGATAATGTACTTATTCTTTAAAAATACATGCTGAAATATTTAGGTATACAGGGCATGGTGTCTGCAATTTACTACCAAATGGTTCAGAAAGATACGTAAAGAGAGAGACGAAGCAAGTAGTTACAACAGTAACACGGGACTCGGGGTGAACTGTGCGGGGGTAAAAGGAGCTTTTACTACTATTGTAATTTTTCTGGAAGTCTGAAGTTATATCGAAATTTAAAATTACCACAGACAGATAACGTGAGTCACCTAGATCCAGAATGCAGGACACTCAACAGGCACCTGGCCTGACTGCAAAACCTCACGGTCATAATAAATGACTGTGGAGTGGGATTGTAGTAGCTTAAGGAGCCTGAAACCATACTTAAATGCATTTCTGGATGCAGGATGCTGGTTTGGAAAAAAAACCAGCTATAAAAGTCATTTTTAAACGTTTTGGGGAAACGTGAATACGGACTGGATATTAAATGACGTAAGAGAATTCCCTCAGTGTTGTGAGGCATGACGACGGTACCGAGGTTATGCAGGCGAGTTTTTAGGACATGAATGCAGAAATATTTAGAGGTGAAGTTTCGTGATATCTGTAACTGTCTTTGAAATTGTACAGCAAATGTGTGTGTGTGCATGTGTGCACGAAGTAAATGTGGTCAAGGTTAACAACAAGGTGACGGGCGCACAGGTATTCATTCTACTGCAGGTTCCTCAGAAAAACAATACAAAGTGGACCATCTATTTGCTGACGATGGCCTTCTCAACGTGTCCACCTGCTACCCGCTGGGCACTGACAACCTCGTGTGTCTGTAACTGAATGTGGCTTCTGCTCTACCCCGTCTTGTTTCTCCTGTCTCCCCATCTCAGTAAACAGCACTACCCACCCAGCCACTCAGCTAGAACCCCAAGTGGCCCCCGATTCCTCCTTCCAGCACGTCCCGCACCTGGCAAGGCCAACCAGTACGTGCCGAAGCCTCATAGCTCTCACTCACTGCTGCACCTCGGCCAGTCTTGGGGGAGCTACAGCTGCGGCCCCCTGCTGCACCCCAACCTCCACTTCCTGGAGTCCATTCTCCCCACACAGCAGCGAGCGACCTTTCAACAGGCCAGGCCGATCGCGCCACTGCTGCCTAATACTTTCCGGGTGCCCCCTCGGCACTCAACCTAGGAAGGCGCTCTGCAGGCAGGGCCTGCACAGCAGTGTCGCCCCCTCGCAGCGGGATGGAGACGGTTGTTCACTGCCTACTTGGGGATCGCCTCGCTCTGGCCAGCGGGGCCTTTGTCTCCCTCAACGGAGCCCAGCATCTTCGGCAGAAGCTTGATTGGAAAAGAAAAGATTTGTGGAACGAAATGTGTACTAAGACAATTCAGGAAAATCACCTCAGACTCTCAAGTATTGTATCTTTAGGAACAAAATTTTCACGAGAGTAAGGCGGGGCAGCCGCCATAGACACAGCTAAGTACGGTGTTTGGGCCACGAAGGTTCTGGTTCCCTCAAATACAGTGCCGCCTGGTGCCAC
This sequence comes from Equus przewalskii, assembly GCF_037783145.1. NCBI lineage: Eukaryota > Metazoa > Chordata > Mammalia > Perissodactyla > Equidae > Equus > Equus przewalskii. The sequence goes on from NC_091851.1 coordinate 48,612,567, forward strand.
TCCAGCCTGCTTCCTGAGGGTCCTATAATCTGACCCAGAAACCATCTACAAGTTCGATGTAATTAAATTTCACAAGTGTCTGGGAAGCATAATATACATAAAATAAAGCATCCATAAACTTTTAATCTATTTAATCTGAGTACATATACAGACAGTTAAGGTTTTTGTGTTGTAGACACCTCCATCATACTTGAATGAATTATATCAATAATAATTTACTGCTAATAGGTACACAGAGCCAAATGCTGTCATTTTCAAAAATATTAAGGCTTTATTTTATTAAAATAAACCAAGAGTCTATCTCTAAAAAATGTTAAAGAGTAACTGCATTAAAAATAACCATAAATGATCCAATTAGAAAAAATGTGACATAAGTATTGTTTCAAAACACAATTAAATGTACAATAAAAATAAGGAACTTGATGAAATTATGTGACTCACAAGATGTAAATGTCACATGGACACACAAAACGGGAGGAGACCACGAACTCTCTGCACACAGCCCGAGGGGCCCACATGCCCGGCCACCCCGGGCCCTTCAGGAGGAGCTCTCTCAGGCCCTTCCCGGATCTGGATGCAGAGGCTCTTTCTAAAAAGGTTTCACGTTTGTGGGGCCACCCTCAGCTCAGTCCTCTGACCAGACTGGTGCTGCCGTCAACAGCAGCGGCTACACAACAGCTGCAGACAAGGAACAAATCAGGATGCTCCGGGCTCACTTCACTAAGCCTCCTCGCCACTCACCCTGACCCCCAGAATTCTGAGGCCAGTACCTAGAGCCGAGGCCGCCGCAAGGCAGAGCACTGAAGCCAAGGCCGCGAACGCCTCCGTCCTCTCATTTGAACCAGCAAGGAAGGGGTGGGCAGGGCTCACTCACAGCAAGCATTCACTCCTGGCGGGAGCCAGCTCGCTGCCTGGGGATGGCTCCTGGGACCGAACAGACAGCGTCAAGGCCAAGGCCGTGCTGCTGTGTTAAGAGGTCGAGACGCTCGGGCCCCAGAGTCCCCGAGTCCTCCCTGGTCACCCACCCACGGAGATGTCTCTTCTCTGCCTTTTGGAGGCGTTTGAAGTTCAGATTACTTGACATTTATCTGCCTGTTTTCTTTTTTTTTTTTTTTTCCTATTCTTGCTTTATTCTTTTCACAAAGTTTTCTCAGGGCAAAGAAAATCCCACCCTACAGGTCTCTGAAACCCCTTCCCACCCCAATACAATCCACTGCAGAGAGCAAGTGCTCAGTCTGCCACTTGACAACCGACACTTCAGTCATTTATATTCTGCTGTTTAGCGATCGAATGGAGGCTGTGACTGCCACTTTAATAAATGACAAGTCACATCATTAACGAGCAGAGCTTTGTTTCTACTGGACTCAGGGTCTGACATCAGACTCCAGGAAACAAAGGAGAGTTTGGGATATCTTAGGGAAAAAGGACAAGAACACTGATAAGTTGATAAAACTCGGAAAATGTACCTGGCCTACATACTCACCTTTTTAAGAGAATCTCCGTGGCGCTCCTGAATGTATTTCAGGAACGCTGTGGTCCACTGAAGAGTCGTCGCCTTGTCAGTCTCAGCATTGCAGAACGGGACTAAGAGATTCAGCTCGTCGCAACAAATGCGGATTCTGCGCCTACAGTCAAAACCCAAAGCATCACATGGGGAGGCCGGGGTGCAACCACGGAGCAGAGGGTCTGTTTCTGAAGGACACTCAGTGCCGGGGAAGTGCCAGCCTCCTTCTCCAGGGGCCTCTCCTGCCTGGGGCGCCTCCCTCGCTGTGGCACTCCCTGGAGTTTTCCCTGTTTGCTTCTCACAGGCCAGGAGCAGAGGCCAGGGTCAAGTCTCTAGACCACAGATGCATCCAGACCCCCTGAAACTGGAAGCAAAATTTTGTGTATGGTTTTCCTGGGAAAATCATTCTTTCACTCAACAGTTATTAACATGCCCTCATGCGCCAGGGAGCTCATTCACAGCTTTGATTTTCCAAGGGGCCCTGGTTCAAAGAGGACCACAGACTACCAGTCTGTTAATATTCCCAAACCTGGTCTTTCAGAGATAATTAACATCACAGCTGGAGTCTTATTATTAGACCATCTTTGAGTTTTGTGAATTCCATTCAGTAATCTGGAGAGTCCTATGCAAGCCGACAGGGAACAACTTAGACCATATGGTCTTATTTCCCATCTTCCCAACTGTACCCCAGGCTTCTACGCAGACACTCTGTGAGGGGAACACAGCCGGCATCTACTGGATGCTCTCTACCTTCTAGGCACTGAGTCTGACACTCTTTACATAGCAGCTTGTTTAATTCTAATCTCAAATCTATGCAGTGGGTAATCTCTCTCTTTTATAGATGTGAAACCCAGAAGAGAGGTAAGAATTTGCAGCACGTTGTTAAACTAGGAAATGGCAGGGTAAGAATTCACACTTTTACTGTCAACATCTGAGAGTTTTGACAGAACAGGTATTTGGTAAATGTTTATTAAACAAATGTCGGAGTAGGAAAAACGCCCTTCATAATTCACGATGAGCTCAGTGAAGTGCTTCAGTTGGAGCACACGTGTGTGCACACATATTTAAGAAAGGCACCTAGCTGGCTCGTTAGCTTTAACATATGCCTTTAAAAAGAAACAAATGGCTTTAGCTCAACACTGGAGCTTCAAAGTTGAACATGTGTCTTACTCTATGTTTCTTGAGCCTAAAACAGAAACTGGTTCAAACTCAATAAATGACTAAATTAATTAATTATATGTTAGGGAAATATCATGTTAAAAAACCCAGCTCTAATAAGAGAAAAATTAACCAGCTTTGGAATCTACATAGAAAAATAGCACAAATAAAATCCACAATAAAACGCCTTAAGTAAGAGCTTTAACCTCCTCCTTGCTCAGTGAAGAAAAACTAGTGGCCAGTGTGCAGGAAAGAGTCAAGCTAGCAAGCCAACTCCGCTTAGCACGGCCAGCTCACACAGCTGGCGCTGACTGCCACCTGGCAATTGAGATTGCGGGAGGGTTCCCACCACCACTAGTTAAGAGGGGCTCCCTGTGCCTACACTGTGCAAACAACAAGGTTTATGTCAATCACTGGCTTGCCTTCTGGGGGTCCGGAAATTGGCTGTGTGCCAGGGAGGGAATGCCTACATGACTAGCCCCCAATAAAACTCCAGAGTGCTGGGTCCCTAATGAGCGCTCCAGGCTGGCACCATCTCACACGTGGCCAGAGCTCGGTGCTGGGGGAGTTAAGTGGATGCTGTGACCCCCACTGGGTGGGGACTTGGGAGCCTGCACCTGGTCCTCTGTGCTTCTCCCCACGCGCCTTGGCTATTCCTGCTGTGTCCTCTCCTGTAATAAATCAAAGCCAGGAGTCTTCCTCCTGAACCATCACACCTTGGGGCCCCAACCCACCTAGCAAAACAAGCCAATGTTCACTCTTGCCAATTTTTCCTTCTTCGAACACAGAAATGGCTACGGTATGGTTTTATACAGTAACGTGCCTATTAGTACCCATAACTGTACTAAACTTGTGTGTCTAAGATAACTGTCTACAAACTGGCCTGGCAATCAAGCACACACGTTACCTTCTATCTCTCTCCATGCGGTTGTGCCTCTCCCTGCGCTGGGACCGTCCTCCCTGGGGCCCACTCTGGCTCTGCTCTCCGAGGCTGGACTGCGCGGACTCCGCCGATTGCCAGGTGCCCTGTGCGGCTGTGGAGCCTTCGCCCACGTTCTGGATCTCTCCAAGGGCTCTTCGTTCCACATTCGTGTCCAGCTGACGGACTCTACTCCGATTCCTCTTATTTATTGCTTGTTTACATAGCGCTTCTTCTTTGCAAAAGAAGAAAAAAGTGGTATTTTAATTTTTTATTCTTCTTAACTTGCCCCCATTAATGCTGAGTATATTTTTTGGCATTTTCAATCCAAGAGAGAAACATCAGTGGGTACAGAGGCCTGAACCCGAGGAGCTGCACGACGGCAGCAGCTCAGCGTGAGCAGGTAGCACAAAGCTCCGAGCTCCAAACCACGGGCCCGAAAGTGACCCTGTAACTAAATTAAAACACTCCCAGTCTCACGTGAGCCACAGAACCCAGAAGTCCCCTCTTTAACCACCAGGTGTTAAAGGTCATGTATGAGCAGAGGACCTAAGAAGTTGTTTGATTTTTTCGGATATTCAGAATGGAAAAAAGAAAGCCGGAAACATCTCCTCTAAAAGATTTTCTTTACATACAATTATACTAATATGACAACTGACATTCCAACTGCAATGCTCAGAAGATGACAAAACCAAAGTTGTAAAACCAAAGTTGTTTAGGAGTAAATATGCCCTCACCTTGCAAGTGATTCTCCCCACAAAAGCAGCAATCCCAGCACAGCTTTTATTTATGCTACAGAAATATGTCAGATTTCCATCAAACAAAGAACTGCAGGCATCTAATTAGTGCGTGTGGCGATGAGCATTCCCGAGAGGCCATGAAAGCAAAACCCCATGAAAGCAAAACCCCCTACGGCGAGAGAATCAGGCCAAACCCCCTACAGTGAGAATCGCTTAACAGAACGGTAGTAACTTTTCAAGGGAGACCCAGAGGGGAACTCACAAATATTGGTACTTTTATCCCCAAAGCTTAGTAGTCAGGACAAGGATTATTTTAGTGTTAACCTTTATACCTTACAAATGTCAACATACACTTTTGCGTAAAATGTCATAACAAGAAAAAATTAATTACTGACATGGAGGAAGCAGGAGCACTCCAGCCCTATCCTATCTTCATCAGCTCTTGAAAAGCTGAGTGTAAGCTGTGCTATTTTGTTGGATGACTTGAAAAATAATTTTTTTCCAGTGAGAAAGGGACTGAGAGTTGATCTTGGAGGTTTGCAAAGCTTGCCTCCAGCAGTTTCTTTATTTCTGAAACTCTGAATCGCCTTGATGGCCTCTTGCTCTAATTCAATGCTTGCCCATCTGAAGACCATCTCCTAAAGCTCTTAGCAGATTTCAGACTCCTCCCTTCCCTCAGGAAGTATAAAACAAGGGAAAAAACCCCACAAAACTATTAAGCTCTTTAGTAACTTCATAACTGAAAATTTATGTAAGTCTATTATTTTTCTGTTTATGGAGTTTACTATTAAGAAAAAGCAGCTCAAACTCAATTCCATACTAAGTATAAAACCGACGTTCAAAATTCAGAAGAATGTTCACAGTGAGATGACTGGGGGAAGAGGGGTGGAAGGTTCCCTCGGATATAAACACACTTCCAAGATCACTTCATCTGTTCATAAACCACCTCTCGCCCCCACCCCCCTAAGGCCACCACGCTGTCGAGGGCACAGCCCAGGCAGGAGGAGGGTACCTGCTACCTTCTGCGTTGTTGCTTACCTCCCACTTTAATCCAAACCTGCTCAGGCAAAGCTTTGTTTCTACTACCTAAAGTCTGTTTAGTGGATTCAATTTCTTGCTGATAACAGAAAGAAAATGCTCTAGGCAATCCAATATCCTGATGCTTGGCAGTTTCAAGTATAGAACATGAGTTACCAGAACTCTGGAAAAAATGAAGCAACAGGAATTTCATCAATATGCGACTTAATCTCCTTTTTACTGCACAAATAAAATGTACTTTAACAGAAGCAACGGTAAAGCTATTAACATGCAATTTGAAGAAGTTTAGGTGCACCGAGAATTTTAAAATGTTCCCAAACCACATAAATGCTCTGGATTTGAAAAGGTTATTCAGCTCAACGAAAGGAAAATAAAATCCTTGGGACCTAACTAAAATAAACTCACTTAACACAAAAGAGCAAAGCTTCACACATCATCATCCCTACCTGTGCTTGCGAGAGATTAGCGCTTGCACCGGTAGAGCAGGTGTTTGTGGGAAAGAGCGGGTACGTAAACTGCAAAGCGGCCGTCGCAGCAGCAGTTTTATTTTTCACTAACGTTGTACATTTGTTCTGTTGCTGATGAAGAGGAACATTCATTAATTCGGATGGATGTCGAATAAGAGTTACCAAACTGCCAAGACAAAAGAAAACCCAGAAACCTGATGAAGTCGCGGCAGGTAAGTTTCCTGAGACCCTGCACTCACTGTCACTCTAACGGGTTGCATCAGACTTTCTAGAGAGGAGCTCAAATCTGTCAGGAGGACGGCCCCTCGTCATGGAGATCTCTGGAACAGTCATCACCAGCGCTGTCGTGGGCCTTCAAACCCCCTCCTCCTCACAGAGGAAGATGGGACTGTGCATCACCTTTTACTTACACCCCCCTTCCCATCAGACCCTTGACACCAATCTCTCTTTTGGGGGCCATCCTCCAAAATCTGATGACTATGGGCAAAATGGGGAAAACTACAGGGTGGGGATGGATAGAAAGCTGAGAAGTCACCCGAACAGACGCGACACTCCTCTTCCATAGTTGTCCCTGGAAGATCACCATGGGCTGGCAATCGGGCTGCAGGGTGAAGCTGCATTTTATATTCTAAGCCTCACAATACGAGCTTCCTACACCCAGGCCCTGGGGGGCCTGCTCCCTGTTGAGACGTCAGCTAGAGGGAGACCGGTGGCCTTGGCATAGGACCGCCTTGTCTACACCCAGACTGAAGCTGGAGGCGTTTGTATAGGACTGCCTTGTCTACACCCAGACCCAGCAGGTCCTAGGTCCTGCTCCCAGTTGACATCCAGCTCAAGCAGGCTGGTGCCCTCCGCACAGGATCGCCTTGTCTACACGCAGACTCAGCAGGTGCTGCTCCCTGCTGAGATGCCAGGCTGGTGGCCTCCGCACCGACCTCCTCCCTCCGCAGCCGCGCCCTCCCCGTCCCCGTCCCGCGGGCCCGGGGCGTGGGCACCCACTTGTTGAGCGCCACGCCCGGCTCGGGGGACTCGGCGCCGCGCGGGGCGGGCGGGGGCTCGGCGGGGATGCTGTTGAAGCGGTCTTCCAGGCGGACGCGCACGGCCGACTTGGCCCGCGCCTCGGGCGCGCCCTCCCCGGCAGCCGCCTTCTCCTTGCCCGCGCCGTCGGGCGCCTTGGGCCGGGGGGCGCCCGGGGGGCCGTCGGCGCCCGGCGTCTTCTCGGCGGCGGCGGCGGCGGCGGGGGGCGCGCCCGCCTCGCTCAGCAGCATCATGCGCAGCTCCTGGAAGTCGATGTGGCCCAGGCACGGGTTGGCGCCCGCGAAGCCGCCGTCGGCCAGCGCGGGCGGGCACAGCACCGGGTACACGGGCGGCGCGCCGCCCCCCCCCGCCGCCGCCGCCGCCGCGCCCCCCGCCGCCGCGAAGCCCCCCGCCGCCGCGCCCGGCGCCGCCGCCGCCGCCAGGAAGGCCGAGTTGAGGCGCGTCTCGAGCTCGCCGTCGGCCGCCGCCGCCTCCATGTGCGAGTAGAGGATGTGCTGCAGCTGCGTGTACTCGATCTCCGTCATCTCCACCAGGCTCAGGTCGGTGGTCGTGAAGCTCAGCCCCGCCTCGCCCAGCGCCGCGTCCGCGCCCTCGGGGCCCGCCGGCCCGCCCGCCTGCGGCGGCTCCCGCGGCCCGGGGCCCGACATGCCGGCGCCAACGGCGGGGCGCGCGGGCGGGCCGGCGGGGACCGGCCGGAGAGCCGGGCGGGCCGAAACCGCCGGGACGCAGCGCGCCTGCGCCGCCCCGCCCCCAACGGCACCCCCGCCCCTGCGCGGCCCCGCCCCCGCCAACCGCCCGCCCCCCGCCCCCGGACCTGCCCCCGCCCCCGGCCCCGGCCCCGGCCCCGGCCCCGGCCGCCCCCGCGGGGGCTGCGCGCGCAGGTCGGGGGCCGGGGTACCGGGCGCAGGGCGGCGCGCGGGGGCCGGACCGCCCGGGGCCGAGTGTCCGCGGGGTCAGACCCCGCCCCAGATGGCGGGTCGCACGCGAGAGGCGCCCGTCCACGTGGTGGAGGTAACGCTCCCCCACGAGGGGTGCTGTGGGCCCCCCGCAGCGTGCGGGGACGCTCCGTCTGGTGCGCCCTGCAGTGGACGGCTGAAACTGCCCCGAAGGCCGGTGTGCCGAGGCAGCCTGCAGGCTAGGGGAAAAGTCAGATGAATGCATCTCGTGTTTTAGAGTTTATCCTAGAAGAGCGCAGGGCGCGTATAATTAATGCGCTTAGCAAATGCTGGCCAAGGATTAAGAGATTCTTTTAAACAGCTTTATTGAGATATAATGCACATGCCATACATTCATCCATTTTAAGTGTGCGATTCGGTGGTTGTGAGTGTATTCGTGGTGCTGCCGATCCATCACCACGGGTCAATCTTAGAATATTTTCATCACCCCAAAAGAAAATCCCCATACCCCATCCCCGACGCAGGCAACCACTAATCTCCTTTCTGTCTCTGGGTTTGCCTATTCCAGGCATTTCACATAAATGGTATCACAGGACATGTGGTCTTTAAGAGAATTATTTTTGCAGGCTCAAGATAATTGCTGTGCCCACCTCTCATCTCTACCTCATCTCAACCAGAGGTTGGTTGTTTTCGTGTAGGAAGTGGGACGTTTGAAGGGCTGTGACTTAGGCACATTTTTTTTCCCAACGGCTCTGAATCTTTGGCTTATTCTATCACAGCTCAGACAACATTTATCTTTGGAGTGCTATTCATTTCTTTTGTATTATCTTTTTTTTGAACAAATGTAAGATCATACTATGTATGTGATTTTATAATTTGCTTTTCTTTTTCCCCACTTAATATGTCCCCAATAGGGACTTAATGGATACTCAGTAAAAGATATCAGGACAGTTTATTAATTATTTAGGAAAAAATTAAGTTAGAGCACTTTTTTTCACACCTAACATAAAAATTAGTTCCAGATAATTGAAATACCTACATTTAAAAAGCAAAATTCTGGGGCCGGCCCGGTGGTGCAGCGGTTAAGTTCGCACCTTCCGCTTCTCAGTGGCCCAGGGTTCTCTGGTTCAGATCCCAGGTGCGGACATGGCACCGCTTGGCAAGCCATGCTGTGGTAGGCATCCCACAGATAAAGTAGAGGAAGATGGGCACGGATGTTAGCTCGGGGCCAGTCTTCCTCAGCAAAAAAAGGAGGATTGGCAGCAGTTAGCTCAGGGCTAATCTTCCTAAAAAATAAGCAAAATTGTATAGAATGATATGGGTAAATTATTTGACTGAGAGGAGTCTAAGCATGGCACCAACACAGACCATTTGTGCACAGAATCACCCTAGGGATCTTGTTAAAACACAGATTCAAGTTTAGCAGGCCTAGGGTGGGACCAGGAACTCTGCCTTTCAAAGGAGCCCCCCACTGATGTGTGTGCTGCTGGCCCGTGGACCCTACTTTGAATAGCAAAAGCACAGAGTACAAGGAAATTTACAACGTTTAAAAAGAAAAAATAAAATCAAGATTATATCCAATTTGGCTTCTCATTTATCAGAAGTGAAGACCATTAGCACTGACATTGTTTCTTGTTTTGGGTAGAGTTCTGGTGGATAGCAGTTTTTGAGCCTTCTTTTATTTAAACATGAAACATGATCATGACCTGGCTTTGCTGGGGCTTGCATTATAAATAAATAAAATACGAGGAGAACCGAACATGCTTTTCCAAACTCTCAACGTGGCTCCCAGAGGTTCTGGTCTGCCCCTCGGGAGGCAGCCCTCCTTAGTTGAGAATGCTGACGAGGAGTCAGGTGGAGCTCTAGTGAGCAGTTTGCGAGAGAGAAAGGCTTCTGCCATGGCTCCCTTGAGCAAATAGCAGGCCCTGCTCCAAACATGCAGAAGAAAAAGAAAAAGCGGTAGATAGCAACCACAGACCCATGCCAAATCCGACAGGCACCACGAAGGAAGGATGGGCTTTCAAGGACAGAAGGGGCAGCACTGTGGACAGGGACAGGGACAGGGTCGTTATCTAGGGGAAGACCCAGAGCGGGTGGCACAGTTGGTTTAGTGGCTCTGGACCACAAAGCACACCATCGTGTGAATCATGTGGAACGAGGATGAGGGTTGAGGAAACTCGTACAGAGCTGTGCATTCTGTGAAGCCCCAAGACTCGAGGTCAAAATTAGATATCACAGGAAAATAAAGCTACAGAACAATATGACATGAACAGATATGCAAAAGTTTTTAACAAAATCTAGTACATTGAATCCGACAAGACTTTAAAAAAAGAATTATACATTGTGACCAACTGGAGTTCATTCCAGTGAATCGTTTTGTTCACATTTGAAAATCAACCAATGTAAATTACTATATTAACAGATGAAAAAGAGGAATCCTACAATTACCTCAAAAATGCAAAGATAAAAAAGTGTTGGACAAATCCAACATCCATTCCTGGTAAAAACTCTGCAAAGCAGGACTGGAAGGGAACTTCCCCAACCTGATAAAGGGCATCTATGAAATAATGACGGCCAACATCACATGTGATGGTAAAAGACTGAATGTTTTCTCCCAGATTAGGAAAAAAGCGAAGATATCCACCATCACCACTTGTCTTCCACATTGTACTGCAGGTTCTACTCAGTGTAACAAAGCAAGAAAAAGAAAAGGCTTTCAGATCGGAAAAAAGGAAGTAGAACTCTCTTGCAGACAGCATAATGATTTATGTAGGAAATTCTATGGAATCTATAAAAAATAATAAGTGAATTCAGCAAGGTCACAGAATATAAGAACAGCATACAAATGTCAATTGTATTCCTATGTACGAGCAATGAGCGCATGTACATTAAAATTAAAATATAGGCCGGCCCCGTGGCCAAGTGGTTGGGTTCACGTGCTCCACTTCGGCAGCCCAGGGTTTCCCGGGTTCGGATCCTGGGCGTGGACATGGCACCGCTCATCAGGCCATGCTGAGGTGGCGTCCCACATGCCAAAACTAGAAGGACCTACAACTAAAATATATAACTATGTACTGGGGGTATTGGGGGATAAAAAGCAGAAAAAAATTTAAACATAATACCATTTACAACCACTCAAAAAATATGCTTAGGCATAGATTTAACAAAACGTGTATAGGACATATATGTGGGATATCATACAAGTACTTTCACTGCCCTAAGAATCCTCTGTGCTCTGCCTGTTCAGTCGCCCCTCCCTCCACCCCCAGATGCAACTGATTTTTCATGCTCTCCAAGTTTTGCCCTTTCCAGCATGTCACACAGTTGGAATCACACAGTATGTAGCCTTTCAATGGCTTCTTTCACTTAGTAACATGCATTGAAGTTTCCTCTGTGTCTTCATAGGTTGACAGCTCATTTCTTTGTTGTTGTTGTTAGTGTAGAAACAGCACATTAAAAATTGACCACCTTAAACTGGTTTTGCTTCCTTAAAACAGGTAAGTGAGTAATCAAACCATGCTCAATGACAGAGGGGGGACTGCCCATGTGCCAGGCGGGAACCCATAGTCCCAGGATGACCCTCACCTTCAATGAGGAAAATCTGGCTTCCAGCAGCCCAAGCAGCTTGATCACCATAGATGGGCTGATTTGAGGTTAGCCTGTCAGCTCACACGGGCTCAGCTGCAGCTTAGTAGCCCCTATTTCCTTACATTTTACCCTAAACCTTGGATAAAGGAGATAGGTTTGCTTCTGTCTCCTTACCAGTCAACCTCACAAAAAAACTCTTTTCTCAAAAGCCAATGCCATAGTATTGGCTCTCTGTATGTTGGGTAACAAGCCCTTACTTGGTAACAATTTCTGGTGACCATTAAGGGACCAACGTCTTGTGACCGCCTGCCTGAGGCACTGTGGCCCCCAGTGGGATGAGGGCCCTCACCACTGACCCTAAGTGGCCACCTAGATTGAATTTGCCTAGAGGCTCATGGCTAGGTTCCTGCTCCCCTGCTGTGGCACTCCAGGCTCCTTGGGGCTTCTTTCACTTTTACAAAATGAAACTGCTTCTGGATCAAGATGTCTCTGGGCGCTGGGTTAGTAACCTTATAAAGCGACTGTCCTCACATCGTCTCTCTTGTCTGGACCCCTGGAATATAAGTTTGCCTTGTATTCTAGGGAATCCTGGTGGGCTGAGTCTGGGATGTTGGGCCTGGACCACCAGAGCTAATTAGAGACAGGATAAGATGTTCACTCGCAGGTTACTCCTGGTCATCTGGGCCTGAGAACTCCTGGTGGTCTGGTTCTAAGCACTCCTGTAGTCTAGCTAGCATTCTGATTTCTGTTATATGTGGAATTGTATTGTGTGTAAATGGTATATTTTCTTTGGAAATGTGGCCTGGCCCCAGTACGCTCTAGGGACAGATGAGGTGTGGCCTGAGAAGGGGTCTTTGAACTCGAATACCATCTTGCACTTAGGTCTGCTGTGTAAAAGGGAAAGATGGCTATGGGAGCGCCCTAGCCCGAAGCTGGCACATTAATAAAATTAACAGGAGTTGCAAGGTGTCCGTCTGTATTTGTCTGTGCTCATGTATGTCTATATGTATGTCTTGTACATGTGGGATTTTTCTACCCCTGGATGGTATAATTTCTCAAAGATCTCTATTACTTGGCTTAAAGTAAATGTCATAATAACTAACTGAAATGTCTTTCAAGTTAATGTGAAATAAAACAATCTTTGGTCAGCGAAAACTTGTTTAAGTTTGTTGGTTTGATTAAAGTAAATGTTTCCAGAGTTATCGGCATTGGGAATGATACAGACATGTTATCTCCATTACAAAATTTCTCAGCAAAGAAAATAACTTAAAATAATAGCCGATTTTGCCTAATGTCTCAGGAAGTTTTGTAGGCAATCTAAACAATTATTGAGAACAAGTAAACTAAATAGATGTGAAAAAGATGCAAGTTCTGGGTGAACTTTTTAACAATAAATATGTACTTAAGTTCAAAACCTTTTGGTAACTTGAAACCTTATACTAAATTAAATGCTCTAGCTCATTGCCACATAGGGTGAAATATTAGATATTGATTACTAAAATAGATTTATCTACATCTGACTTCTTATTACAGAGAAAGTAAATGGCATGTTTGGATCTATTAGGAAACACGTCTTGTATTTTATTAAAAGATTGTATATGAAGTAGCATATTTCTAGAAATTCTAAAAAGTATTTTTAAATTTGGCTAATGTTAAAGTCAGTTCATAATTGCTTACTTCTTAGTTTTCACTAAAATTTAAGGTTTCTAAGGATTAAGAATTCTAATAACATATGTGATTAAAGCTATTACAAATTAATAAGGAAAATATCTTTGTATTCAGGGAGAGTAAGATGTAGATTTTCAGTAAAGAAGGTATAAAGAATGGAGATATATTTGTTTGTTTTGTTAAGAAAGGTAAATTTGTCCTAAAGTACTAGGAAGGAGGGAAGACATGGAACAAATTCTGAATGTAAAAAAAGAGTTATAGAAGTTTTGTAGAAGAGGAACCTTGAGAAAAGAGTTTTGTGCATGGTCAGGTTGGCTAAGATTAAAATGAATTTAATTAAGTAAGTTTTAATATGAAAAGTAAGCTGCTGCAAAATTAGAATTTGTTTTTCTCTCTCTTGAAAGGATAATTTTCTTGAACTTTTAGTCTGCTCTTGATAAATAATTATAAAAGCTTTCTTTACCTTTGCATAAATCGACCTAAAAGACAAAGATTCTATGTTTCGTCACAATAATTTCGTATGTTCAAAAAGGCTGAGATCTCTCTATTAAATTTGTTTAAGCTGTTTAATAACTCTCTCTGTTTGTCTTTAACATCTCCTGTTGTCACTTTGTTAACTGGATAACTAAGCATCGTTTATGTTCCTATTTGACCAAGTGTTTTAAAAGCTTCTGATGTTAAAATTGCATTGGAAGCATCGTCAAGTAGATAATAATAAACCTTCTTAGGTTATATTGTGTGGGTAAATGTTATTAATATAACTGCTTTAAAAATTATATAACATTCCTAAAATTTTGATCTATCCTGATTATAAAATGTTATATGTCAGAGAAATAACCAAATTTCTTTGTCAACTGTCATTTTTAAACCTTTTGTCATTTACAGACAGTTATTGTTTCACTCTGATGCTTTTTCAAGTATGTTTCATCTTCAGGGAGATTCATGGAAAGGACTCTGACCCTTAATCTAGAATCAGGTTTCTGATAAACTCTCAGATCATAAAACTGAACTGAGTAAGAAATTACACAACTCCAGTGGAGAAACTGATAGCTCACAAAAGAGCAAGATCAATAGTTGATTACACAGAGCTGAATGAACTCATGAGGATGATTATAATTTTTTTATGACTTTTTGTTTGAAATATTGCTGACTTTTTTCTTTCTTTTTTTTTTAAAGATTTTATTTTTTCTTTTTCTCCCCAAAGCCCCCCAGTACATAGTTGTATATTTTTAGTCGTGGGCCCTTCTAGTTGTGGCATGTGGGATGCCTCCTTAGCATGGCTTGATAAGCAGTATCATGTCCGTGCCCATGATCCGAACCAGCAAAACCCTGAGCCGCTGAAGCAGAGTGCGCGAACTTAACCACTAGGCCACAGGGGCAGCCCCTGACTTTTTTCTTTTTTTTTTATTGTTAAAGATTGGCACCTGAGCTAACAACTGTTGCCAATATTTTTTCTTTTTTCTGCTTTTGCTCCCCAAATCCCCCGAGTACATAGTTGTATATATTTTAGTTGTGGGGCCTTCTAGTTGTGGCATGTGGGATGCTGCCTCAGCATGGCCTGATGAGCAGTGACATGTCCATGCCCAGGATCCAAACCAGCGAAACCCTGGGCCACCGAAGCGGAACGCACGGACTTAACTACTTGGCCACCGGGCTGGCCCCTGCTGAATTTTTTAATGTTTTGTTTTTCCAGATTTAAGGCAAAATTAAAACGTTTATCTTTTTCTCCCTACCTGTTCTCTTCAGAATTGAGAATGACTGAATATTCTCATTTTCATAGCAATATGGTTATTTGCATAAGTTCAATAGGAATTTGTTCTCCTTATAACAGGACACAATTGGAAACGTTATATTACCAAGGCTTTGACTGGAATGTCATATTTGGGAAAGACATTCATAGACTCAGATATGATCAGACAGCTTTAAGGAACAAAGTTTGACTTTATAGACCAAATAAAGCCAGTTGGAAATATTGGCCTGGTACCTTGCTTACAGGGTTCCCAATAACCTTACCAGGTGAGTAAAGAAGGTCACTTCCGGGCAGGTGCAAGAACCTCAGGATACTTGGGGGGACCTCGAGAAGAGAGGAATGCACCCAAATCTATGGGTATTGCTGGCGGAGTCTGATGGCAAGTCCTTGGCTTGTCTTTCCTGGCCTTGAGAGGGCTTTAAAGTTCAATTTGAGATCCCTTATGAGAAGTTCCAGCAAAGCAGACTTAAAAGAGCCTGTATGATCACTTGCCATTCTTGCTGTACTTATGTAAATAATTGGTCCAGGTCTCTTGAAACTAGACTTATTTTGCAAGCCAATGAGTGTTAGTTTGGCTATCTTTGATAAAAATGAGGATGATTTTAGAGAGAAAAGTTATGTTTCAGTAGAAACTATAATACACATTCTAGTTCTGCTAATTGTCTTTGGGGTTTTTGTTTTCTACCTGTAAACTGGACTGGATCCTGAATTCTTCTAGTTGCCTGAAATATCTGTCTACAAATCTCCAAACTAACGTTTTACCTGATTGCTTGCTTACATGACATGGGACTAACTTTGGGAGCCCACCTGCATCCCCACCTCCTGAAATGAATTTAACTGGATGGACCTATTGTGAGGACTAAGAGACTGGTTGGTGTATTCACTGAGATGGAACAATCTACCAATTCAGCTTCTGGACTGTGAAACTTCTTGAAGTTTCAAAGTAGGGGACCAGAATTTGACACCCCAAAATGTGTCTCTTTGGCTTGATTATTTTTAAGAACAAAAGGCTCAGGAACTTCCCCCTAAAAGAATTAAGATAGCAGGTCTGTTCCAGGAAGTAACTGGAATGGTTGTCACCCTATTTCCCTCAAGATTTAGGAATGTACAAAGCAAAGGGGGAAATTGAAACAATACATAAAACATTGACCAGCTCAAACTAGTTTTGCTTCCTTAAAAAAGGTAATTGGGTAATCAAACCTTTCTCAATAATAGAGATGGCACTGTGCATGTGCCAGGTGGGAACCCATAGCCCCAGGATGACCCAGGCCTTCGATAAGAAAAATCTGGCTTCCAGTAGCCCAAGAAGCTTGAATACCATATATGGACTGATTTGACACTAGCCAACTGGCTTATATGGGCCTGGAAGAAGCTTGGTAGCTTCTAACTCCTAACATTTTGCCCAAAACCTTGGATCAGGAGACAGACTTGAGAGCTTGCCTCCTGTCTCCTGGCCAGTCAACCTTGCAATAAAGCTCTTTCTTTTCTCAGAGGTCAGTGCCATAGTATTGGCTTCTGTGAGTGTTGGGTATGAGCCCTTGCTCAGGAACAGTGCTGTCAAGTCAATTCTGACTCCTGGTGCTGCCATGGACAGCTGAGTGGAGCCCTGCCTGGTCTTTTCGCACCATCCTCATATCTTCCTGCACTATATCAGGCATTGCTCTGCTGTTATTCACAGTGTTTTCATGGCCAATTTTTTTTTGGAAGTGTGTGGCCAGGTCCTTCTTCCTAGTATATCTAGGCTGGAGGCTCTACTGAAGCCTGTCCACCATGGGTGACCCTGCTGGTATTTGAAATACTGGTGGCAGAGCTTTCAGCATCACAGCAACACAAAGCTGCCACAGTATGGCAACCGACAGAGGAGTGGTGTGGTTCCCTAACTGGGAAACAAACCTGGGCCACAGTGGTGAGAACACCAAATCTTAACCACTGGAACTCCAGCGCTGACTCATTTCTTTTTAGTGTTGAATATTATTCTACTGTCTGGATGTACCCCAGTTTATTTATCCATTCACCTACTGAAGGACATCTTAGTTGCTTCTGAGTTTTGCCAATTATGAATAAAGCTGCCATAAACATCCATGTGCAGGTTTTGTGTGGACATAAGTTTTCAACTCCTTTGGGTAAATACCAAGGAGCATGATTACTGGATCATATGGTAAGAGTGTGTTTAGTTTTGAAGAAACCACCAAACTGTCTTTCAAAGTGGCTGCACCATTTTGTATTCCCACCAGCAAAGAATGAGAGCTCCTGTTGCTCCACATCCTTGCCCACATTTGAGTGGTCAGTGTCCTGGATTTTGGACTTTCTAATAGATGTACTTGATGGCAGTGCCAGATGGGTGATAACACCGTGTGGGGCTGGTGCGATGTCTTCCGGGATACAGTACATGCTCTAAGTGAGCAACCAATCAATGGTGCTCTTTCTCCACAGTCAGGATTCATGGACCTGGGAATCAAGATGTGGAAATGGATGCAGCTCCTCTCACTGTCACCTCTACTGGCCACTTGCAAAATCGGTGCTTCCTGCTCCTGAAACTTTTTCTTCTAGAGGGTCCAGTCCCAAGGGCAAGAGTGCTTCCTCCAGAGGACGCGGGATGACTTCCATAGGCTGTCAGCCGAGGCTGTTGCCTGGCCACTCTGGACTCCTCATGCCAGTGAGTCAACGGGCAAAGATGGGAGGCTGCTGTGGCTGGGGTGACCGGGCGGGCCTGACTATCGAGGGGAAGTGGGGCTGCTGCTTCCAGCGAGGGTAAGGAGGAGCATGTGTGGGATGCAGGAGAACCCAGGCACCTCTCAGTCCTCCCCAGCCCTGTGATTAAAGTCAGGGCAAAACCCTCATGATGCAGTTCAGGCAGGACTGCCGACAGCTCAGACCCATCAGGGTGAAGGTTTGGGTCTCCCAGCAGGCAGGGAATCTTGACCAGCTGAGGAGTGTGGACTGCACAGTGGAAGAAGGTCATTACAAATACCAGCTCGACCACATGACCAGCTGCAGAAGTGTCTCTTCTACTTTTGAGATGAGCGTGCTTGTGTGTTTGTTAACCACACGCTTTTGTTTTCTTCTCCTCTCTTGTGTGCTCTCATATAACATAAGATGTGTGAAGAGTGGCTGCAGGACCAGGCAACACTGGGAAGTGCGAGCCAGTGGAGGAGGCTAAACACGGCCTAAAGAAGGGGGAAGGGGCTGAGTGTTTTCAGGACGGTTGTGTTGTGTTAGGAGGGAAAATGACTGTGTTATGTCTTCATTTGGAAATTATGGCTTAAAGAGCATTGTAAGCAAGGCTGGTGTGCTGGAGGCCACGGCGACAGGGCAGGATGGCTGTGTGGCTTGGCTGGACCACTTTTCTCAGAATCCCCTCTCCTGCATATTCCTGGTTATGGGCATCACCAGAGACATTTCTGCATGAGATCTGGAGGCCAGAAGAGAAGCAGCAGCCACATTGCTGTTTATACTTGGAGAGTTGAGCTGGGGTCATGCGCATGGTGCTGGCACAGCTCCCCACTCCCGGAACCGCCCAGCCTCCTGGACTTGGGCCAGATGTGTGTCTACCTTTCTGACAAAGTGCACCAACTTCTCAGGCAGGACACCTGTCTCATCAGGGTTGGAGGTGGAGAGGAATGCGTGAGTGCTCGTCCACCCCGGTGTTTTCTGGCTGTATGCGCTTCCTCCCACTCACCCCTTCCCTCTGCCCATCCTGCAGACCTCAAGCTCCTGCCTCAGAGGCAAAGACAGTAGCCTCCCAGCAGCAATCGTTCAGCCAGCTCCCATGATGCCCAGGGCAGATGCCTGTAAACAAAGTCTGGAGGCATCTCTCTTCCTGCTGTTTCTCCTGCTGTGTCTCTCTGTCTCCGCCTCTCTCTCCTCTCTCCCTCTCTCTCATCTGTCTGATCTCCTGGATGGTTCTCCTTCTCAGCTGCACCCTGAGTGACCCGAAACAGAAGAGAGAGAATGAAGAAACAAGTCGTGCCCACAGCACCAGCAGTCTGGACTCCATTTGCTACACATCTTGTTGTGGCTGTGATTTGTGAGTTTCACTGGCCCTTTGAGGTGTACAAGTACTACGTGAAATCTGATAAACTTTTGTTATATATGTGATTTAAATTAGCTGCTTAGGAGAATTTGATTAAATACCCTTTCATCAATACCTAAATATTTAGAAAGTTTAACTTCGTTAAATATTTAATTTGGTGTTTAAGTGTTTCATATGCAATGTTTAAATATTTAAAGAAATATCATTTGATAGATTTATAGGACTGAGAAATGGGACACTGAAAAAAGTAGAGTTCCTCAGCTATTAAAGAATTGATTAATAATATATATATTATATACACACATACACACAAGGAAAGACAAACCAAAGAAAGGTTTTAGGCAACTGCTTTGAACTTCCAAGTCAATTAAAGTGAGCACGAGCTCACAGAAGCACAAGATCAACACCGCTGTGATAAAGGGCAGGTAACAGGCAGGGACAGAGTTGAGTCTTCAGTCAAAACCTGCAAAATTACAACAACACATTACAAGCAGCAAGTGGTAGACCTAATGCTGAAGAAAATCCAGGGTGGAGAAATTCCAGAACAGCCCTGGGGAAAGGCAGAGCAACCAAGTAGGATGCTGCAGTGGGGGACCGACAATGAGACTGAGAACAAAGGAATTAAAATTTCCCTCAGTTAGAGCAAAGAAAAAGGAAAAAAAAAAATCAAGACAAGCTTTGCTAACTGCAGCTGTGCATACTCAGCTAAAACCAACCATATCTTTCTGTCTGTTTTTCCCAGGAAACCAACGTCCACACCGTCAAGAAGAAAGGAGACAGCCTCACGGGGCCAAATGCAGGCTGGTGGGAAGGCGCCAACAGCCAGGCCCCATGCCCCTCCCCTACCTAGAACCCCAGATAGAAACCCCTGCCTTTTTCCCTTTGAGGAGGCAGATCTGAGTTCTGACTCCCATCTCCTCGTCTGGCTGCCTTTTGATAATAAACCTCTTTCCTTGTCTCAAGATCGACATTTCAGTGATTGGCCCCACTGTGTGTCGGGTAAACAAACTTGCATTTCTGTTTGGTAACAACAGAGGTGTCCGAAGATTGGCCGTCTACGTAGTGGAGAAAGACAGAAACAAAGGGCGGAGGAGAATCTGAGATCTAGGCTGGAGGGTCTGTGGGTCATCTGCCATGTTTCTCTCCCCTCCCTCCACCTCTCCCCCTTCTCTTTGTTTTTTTTAAACAAAAAGAAAATATTCATTTATTACTTAGGTAATTACAAATATGTGTAATTGCTAACTGTGGCTTTTCTGAAAATACAGATGAGCCTGTCATTGCAGAATGAAAGAACTTGCTGTGTTCCAGAAGAAAGCGTGATCAACGTGTTCACCTTCCAGAGCTGAACTTGTTTCCTTCTGTTCCTGATTGGGGTGTGTGTGTGTGTGTGCTCACATGTGCTGCATGTGCTTGTGTGTGCATGTATGGGGGGGTACCTGGTAGCTGCCAACCCAGCACCCAGCCTCCCCTCCATGTCTGGATTCCTGGGGTGTCACTCACATAGTAAAAGTCACCTTTTGGGGGCATCACTGTGTGAATTTTAACAAACGCAAGCAGCCGTGCAACCAACACTGCCCTATGTGCCCCAGTGACTCCCACATGCTGCCCTCCCCACACCCTGGCCCCACACCCCGTCCGCTTTCTGTCCCGAGTTTTGTCTTATCCAGCATGTCATGTGATGGGATCCCATGGCTGGCGGCCTTTGGTCTGGTGCCTTTCCCTCATACGATGCCTCTGAGACTCAGGGGGCCGTCATCCCTATGGCACTTGCTCCCTTCTTGCTGCTGGGCTGTACTCTGCTGTATGGCGGGGCCATGGTTTATCCACACACTGATTGAAGGGCATTTAGGTGGTTTCCTGGTTTGGGCAATTGTAAATAAATCACTATAAATATTTCCTTACAGATTTTTATGTGAGCAAGTCTTCATCTGTTTAGGGCAGTTTCTCAACCTTTTTAAAATTATTACTCCTTGAGAAGCCTCTTAGACGTATTTTTCTTAACCGTCCTCCTCTGCCACGATGCTTTAATACCGCAGACGCACTGTGCACCTGCCTGTGCATGTTTTGAACAATGGGAAGATGTAAATAATGCTTTTGATGAATATTTGATGCCTTTGGAAATTGCCTAGGATATAACAAATGAAAAAAGGATACAAGAATGTATAGAATCCCGATTTTGGGAAAGAAAGTTTAAGGGAAAATGTACAAATGTTAGCAGCAATTCCTGCTGGATATGAGGTATGGGTGGCCTTGGTGTTCTCGCTTTTCCTAACCGTCCCGCAGTGAGCATGGATTCAGCCATTTGCAGCCACAAGCCCCAGCAGCTCCGGCCTCCGTCCCTGCCACTCAGGCCCAGTTGGCTGCCTGACCTGTACACACTGGCGCCTGCCTCTCCTCCCCTTGTGCTCAGGCCCCTTCAAGGGCATGGCCACAGCATGGGCCCTGCTGCTGTGACCTCCTTGGGGCACTGTCATTGGCCTGTCCCTGGACTCACTGGTGTGGGGTGAAGTGGGAGAGTGCCCAGCCCTTTGGGGGCTGCCCTCCATTGGAGGTCCCAGCCCCTTCGAGCTCCCTGGTGAAATGCCTCCTTTCCTTCTCCCTAGAAATGCCCCTGCAGCCACAGCCGAGATGCCTGAAGTGCAGGGACTGGAGTCACAGCCGAGTGGCAGCCCCCGCTGGGTGCTGCGGCTCTCGCACCCTGAGAGGCGAGCCAGCTGCTGGGAGCCAGGCTGTGTCCTCAAGCTGGTCTCCTTACCAGGCAGGTCTGTAGAGAGCCGAGCACAGCACGGTGCTCCCTATATGGTGGATAACATTGACTAAATGGGGTCACGGGTGGAGTTGTCAGCCTTGGTTCTGGAAGAAAGCCGGGGGTGACAGGGGCGATAGGGGTGATGGGGGTGGGGCAGGATGAGGACAGAGCTGCCTGGTGCTGCAGGAGGGTTTCGTGAAGCATGGAAAGAACAGACTTCAGGGTGAATGCGAATGAAACTAGACACTCGCAGAGCACATGGAGGCCGGAGGGTTTTCAATGGGGGCATACTTCGCCTATGTTTTGCAGAAACTGCTCTGACAGCAGTCTGCAGGCAAGAAGGGCTCACGCACTTTGGAGCCAGGTGCCATGCCCAGTGCTCCTTAGCATACGTCCTGCCAAACTTGGGGTTTACTGTCTGGTGGACCCTCAGCTACCAGGAGCTCTCTGTAGAGCGGCTTCCACAAGGTCAGGGCTAGCCCTTGGGGTTACCCACACACAAACAGGCGGCCCGCTTCTGTGGGCCTTTGTGGGTCATGTGCATGCTCAGCTGGCGCGTTTCTGAGATGACAGTAGTCTGCATAGGGCGGCCCCACCCTGGGGTCCCCTTGTGGATCCCTGCTTTGTTGCACTTGGGTTCAGGAGCTCTTCCCTGGTTTGCTGTACACTCGGCCGGAAACCAGTCAGTTCGTGTTGAACTGACCCAACAAGAGTCAAGCCTGTCCTGCCCGAGGAGCGTTTTCTCTGTGTTTCTGCTCATAGTGGAGTCGTGAAAGCACGTGCTTGTTGAGAAGCTAAATTCCAGCACGAGGTTCCCCAGGTTGAGGTCAGTCACACATAGCCACTGACAAGCTGGAGTTCAGGGGCAAGGCTCACCCTGTCTTCTCAAGTGGCCAGGCATAGGTCCGGGAGAAGCTGCTCCCCTCAACCCAAAAGCTCTGTGTCTGCCCGCTGGCTTGGCCACCGC
Source organism: Equus przewalskii (assembly GCF_037783145.1). Taxonomy (NCBI): domain Eukaryota; kingdom Metazoa; phylum Chordata; class Mammalia; order Perissodactyla; family Equidae; genus Equus; species Equus przewalskii. Next base: position 48,635,082 of record NC_091851.1, read on the forward strand.
CAACCCCCACCCTCGGCACCCATGCCACCAACCCCACCTTACCACATGCTCCCTAACCAGCCTGCTGGGCAGCCAGATGCTCCTTTAAACGAGTCAGCAGCTGGAACTTCGGGGTTATCTCCTGATGAGGCCTTCCCCCACCCCATGCCCGCCCACCCCCATGCACCCACCACTTGGCATCCTCTAACCACACACTTCTTGGTTCTTTGTGTGGTGGCCTCAGGCTTCCTGCTCTGACAGTCCCAGACCTGCACACAGAGCTGTAGGGTATGGGTCACCTAACCCAAGGAGGTCGGCTGCACGGGGCAGGCAACAGAAACATCTGCTGTGTGAAGGGAAGGACGTGGAGACCCGCACGGGGCAGTGACTGACACCGTCCCCTAAAGCAGGTGCACCACCCACCTCGGGTTCATCCCCAGCTGAGGGAGGGGTCTGTGGGCCAGATGGCACCCCCTGCTTATGCCATGTCCACTGGCAAGAAGTGGGTAGCTGAGGCATCGCTGTCCAGCTCCAACTTTCCAACATAGAAGAGGTCAGTGAGGACACGAGGCAGACAACCTTCCGTAGATGTTTATTCTACTTCAAGTAACAAAACCTATGAAGTTCCACGTTTTAATGTACAGTGATATACTTTGCAATATAAAATACAATTTACAGAAATTTCTATCAAGTAAAACTAAAGAAACACACTTGATTTTTACATTTGTGTATTTAAATTAGAAAAATTTGTTTTACATGTAAAAAACCTTCACATCATATTAAATGTTGGGACTTGCCACCACCTTAATGTAATTTACCCTACTGACACTGGCTTTATAAACCGATCATCCCAAATTGCTACGTTCTCGTTTCATAACTTAAACATTTGTGCTAGGAAGTGAAAAATCTGTAGTGATGTACGATGGAATAATAGACTCCAAACAACAAATGAAATTCTCTAATTTTACATCTGTAAAAGTAAGTTTATGAAAATATAAAAAAATTATCAAAGTGTATTTGTACAGTCAAATAAATTAGCAAGGTTTTCTCTATTTCACACTTCAGAAGTACTTGAAAAATACATGACAAGAAGCAGTGCACTGCATTTCACAGTGAAAAGCTTTCTAGTTTGTAGTTCTTGAACTAATATCACTATTTTTCATCTCACTTTATACAAATATTGTTCCATTTTCAATGACAAACTTTAAAATTTACCACCTGACACATAGAACGGTCTGGAGCTGTGCGCTTTCCCGGGACACAGGAAGAAGTGCTGAGATGGTGGAGCTCCAAGAACACGGTCCTGATATTCAGATCAAAGAAACCCACCCCCGCCTTTTAAAGTACACTTAATTGGTTTATTTCCTCACTTTCTTTAGGCTGGTAAAATTTGAACTTCTTTCAATAAATTGTTATTTAAAATGCAACAATTTCTACTCTAGCAGATGTTGCTTTTAATCATGTTTTTGAAAAAAATGTATGAGGTGATAATAAAAACGGAACAAAACTAAGAAATGTGTTTTGTTTCCTGGATGAAATTTGTCATTCAAATTTATGGCAAAAGAAAAAAGCATTTGTAAGTTTTGTGTTTCTCACCATTCCAGGGACGAGCTGACATGGTTCTCCCACAGCCACAGCACACTGCCCTCTGGGAGAGCCTGTCAGACCTGGACCAACAGCTTTTGGAGCACAGAAAGACAGGAGACGTCAGCAAAGATATGGCTCTGAGCTCCACTGAAATTCCCCTAAAATTTACACTAGTCAAGTTATTGGAAAAGATAACTCTATAATCTGAAAAAGCAATATGCTTTTGTAGATACTTTCCCATTTTAGTAATTTTAAATGGAAACATTAAATGAGTTCTTAGTTTTTTTAAAAAAGCATCAGAATTGTAAAGATGTGAAATTTTGTAAGAAACCATTATACACAAAACTACAGTAATTTTTGAAGTCCAGAATATTCTATTCTGCATCTAAGTTTATAGCTATTTCAAAGACGATTTGTTGAACACATTTTATGAGCGTGGCTTTTACAGAGGCTGCTGCCTGCTGCGACACACAGGCAAGGACGAGGGAGCCCAGGCCCCTGTCGCAGCCCCCTCACCGGCCTAGGTCTGGGCGGCGGGGTCGGCCCGCGGGGCCTCGGCCTTCAGGTCCCGAGTGCTCTCCTTGCTTTTGCTGCGGTCCTTGCGGTCTCGGCCCCGCTCACGCTCACGGGCCTTTTCGCGGTCCCGGTCTCTGCTGCGAGACCGCTCGCGCTCCCGGTCCCGTCTCCGGTCCCGCTCCCGGTCCCGGTTCCTGCTGCGCTCCCGGCTGCGATCAGACTCCCGCTCCCGGTCCCTGTTGGCACTCCGCTCCCGGCCACAGTCCTTGTCTCGGTGTCTGTCCCACTCGCGGCCCCTCTCCCACTCGCGTTCCCGGCTCCAGTTCCGGCTGCGCTCTCGGTCCCAGGGCTTCCCATGCTCCCGCTCCCGCCGGCGGTCTTCGAAGGCCCGGCCCTGCCGAGTCTCTGGCAGCTGAGCTTCAGGCTCATCCAGCGGTTTGTCTTTGGGCCCAGCTTCAAATCGCTCCCTCTGCCTCCCTTCAAAAGTCTGGTTTCTGTATTCGAGGCCTTTGCCCTCTCGGAAGTCAGAGGACGCCCACTGAGCATCAGCCTCGGGGCCCTGCCCAGGCCCACCAGAGGGCAGGGAGGAGGGTGGGCCGGCCTCGTCCCACCTGTCCTTCCTGTGCTGTGGCGGGTGGCTCGGGAGCTCCAGCAGGGGCCGGGGAGCAGGCTTCATCCCCTGTGCAGACTGGCCCTGGAAGTGGAAGCGGGAGGGTGCAGGGTCATTTTTTTCAGGAAAAGGCGCAGAGCCCCTTGGTCCACTAAACTGAAGGGGTGCTGGCGCCCTTTGGTTTGCAAATCTCGGTGGTGAATTGACCCTTTGTTCCTCAAACTGCTGAGGCTGAATCCCCCTGGGCCCTGGCATGAAATTCGGTGCTTGGCCTCTGGGTCCTTCAAACTGATTGGGATGAGGACCCCGGGCAGTTTCAAACTGACTAGGATGTGGCCCCCTTGGGCCAACAAAATGGCCAGGGGGTGGTCCTCTCTGACTTCCAAACTGAGAGGGAGGAGGTCCTCCCCGGGGTCCTTTAAACTGAGACAGCAGAGGCCTTCTTTGGCCTCCAAATTGGAAAGGTGCTGGGCCTCTATTTCCCATGAACTGGGCTTGTTCTGGTCCTTCAAACTGCGCAGGAGGGCCAGCCATCTCATTGTACGGGGCATCTTGGAATTCCCTTTTTTCCCCATGGGGATCCTTGCGTTCTTCGAATTGGGGTGGTGCTGCTCCTCTGGGCCCACCAAGGTGAGAGGGGGAGGGCCCCCTGCTGTCCCCGTAGGGAGGTGGCCCATGTGGCCCTGAGAAGAGGGAAGGAATAGGCCCCTTCTGGGCCCCGACTCTGGCTGGCGGTGGCCCTCGTGGCCCATCGCTGTTGGAAATGATATTCTCTTCTGAAAACGGAGGGACTGGTCCCCTTGGTCCTGGGAAATTTGGGCCATGAAGCCCTGACATTCCAAAAGTGCGTGGTGTGGGCTCACGCTGGCCCTGAAACTGGGGCAGAGGGGCCCCCCCTTTCTGCCCAGGTGTGGGGAATGTGGTGGTCCCATCGCCAGGTCTGGACTGTGGCTCTCTGTCTCCTTCAGTTTCAACTGCCAGATGGTCACTTTTTTCAGGAAACTGAGCATTTCTTGGATCCTCATACGGGGACGAACCAAGGGATTTTTGCTGAGATGTAAATACTGCACTTGAGAAAGGATCCCTTCCTCCAGGAGAACTAAAATTCTGCCCCTCGTTCTGCACAGGGAGGTTAGGCTGGAAGGAGGTGCTCGGGGGCGTGGGCAGCAGCACCTTCCGGGCAGGTCTGGACATGCCCTCCCCACCTGCCGTGGGGTGAGTGCTCTCCACGGGCTGCTGGCCTGGGCTTTCTGAGGACTCACGCTGGGGGCCGTCCTGCTTGGTCAGGAGGGGAGCCTCTTCACCTGGAGGCCACAGCGGAGCAGCCGACTCCTTTTCTTCCTGAGCCGGCACAGGACCCTGGCCGGCAGCGGGCCCTCCGGGCGCGTCTCTCATTGGTGGGGCGCTGCGTGCACTGCTGGCTGGGGGCTTTGAGCCCGGCTCACTCTCGCTGCTCTCGGCAGCTAATCGCCGGGCCTGCCGGGGGTCGCGACTCTGTCTTGGGTCAGAGCCTGGGCCCGCTCCCTGACTGGTGGCAGGGAGCACAGCTGACTTGCCTGTAGCCTGCGGCTCCTGCGGGAACAGCTCGGCCTTGGGCAGCGAGGACTTTGGAGGCGGCGACATCAGCGCGTCTGACACGGAGAAGTGAGCCATGGAGACCCCGACGGCGGCCCTTTGCTGTCGAAGAGCTTCTTCTTGCTCTTCGACTTGTCTCTTCTGCTCCTCGATCTGTTTATTGAGCTCTTCTATCATTTTTTGTTGCTCAACCAAGGAGGGAGTTGAGACGTCGGCAGCATACTCAGCAGGCCTCTCTGTTGAGCTGCCTTTCACGTCTGCACACATTCTATTGGGCAGGTCGTCAATCGTCACTTTGGCTTCTTCTAAGATCGTCTCGTCCTCCGGGTCGTATGCCACCTCCTCCCGCTCGGCGGCCTCAGGGGCCCTTTCCCCGTCATGGCGTCTTCCTCGCTGGCTGGCCTGAGTGTCAAAGGCTCGCTCAGGTCCATACTCCTCTTCAGGGTCATACGGTCTGTCATCTTCCTCTTCCTCCAGAGCTTTCTCCTTTGAGAACTGACCAAACTGCTGGACGATTGGATCTAGTAAAGGCGCTGCCGGCAGCCCGCCCTCAGCCTTGGCCCTGGAGTCGTGGTGGGAGGCTGAGGCGGGCTCCACAGGCTCTTTGGTGGGAGGGTCAAATGATTTCTTCTTTCCAAAGAGAGTCTGCAGGATATGTTCTAGGGGCGAAGCTGTTTTCGGAGCAGAGGAAGTGACAGAGGAAGCGGCTGCTGTAACCGTCGCTGGTGCGGGTGACACCGTGACAGTGTTCGTGGCTCCTGGTTTGAGGGATGACAGTATTTTTAACACCGATGATGAAGTTGGTGCAACTGGTGGTTCTGGCAGTGGGGGCGGGGGTGGAGGTGAGCCCGGGGGTGTGGTGCTGACAGCGGTCTCCCCAGGGCAGAGCTGATACTTGGGGGGCTTCTTCTCAGACGGCGGTGCTGGAGGCATTTTGGGATAGGCTGAAACATCCATTTCTTCCTGTGCCTGCAGTCTGGTCCGCTTCTCCTCTGTCTTGTCTAATTCTCCAGCATTTGAAGGACGTTTTATTTTTTGACAGATTACTAACCCAAGGATTATGTTTGGACGTGGTGACTCAAGACCTGAAAAACAAAGTATTTGTGCAAATTTTAGAATCTAAATTCAGCTTTTGTCCTTCAGAGTTAAACTTTATTAAGTGTGGTAGTGGGGAATGTTTTAATAGGTAGAAGGAAGAAATTCTGAGGCAAAATAAAACCAAATGTTTGAAGAGCTTATTGTAAAAGGCCCACCCAGCCCGACATGGGCCTTCTGACAGGAGCAGCTAACCCGAGTCCCAAACCACAGAACCAAGGGCTCAGTTCACAAGTAAATTCATCCCAATTGCCGGCATTTATGTTACAGATTTAAAAATTACATACGATGCTAAAGCAGGAGTGTGGGAGGAGGTGGGGAAGGCCTTATGTGAATGCTTAATGTCACTAGCCCACAGGAACGGAGGCGTGTGGACCAGGATGCTTTTTAAGCAACATCTCCAGCTGCGCTCTCTATTCGCCTCTTGCTACATACACATCAGGAGGCACAACCTTTCTGTCCTTAACTTAGGAGTTGCAATACATAAATTAAGCCAAATATACTAATATTAAAAGTTCAATTAGAAATCAATTCTATAACTCAATTATAGTGATCAATACAGCACACACCATTAGGTACATTCACAAGTGATTGGTGACAAAATCACAATTAATGAAAAAAACGAAGCTGACTGAAATGGCTAAAATAATGTTCTTTTAAGTTTAGAAAAAGCTTCAATGAGCATTAACTTATCAGGAGCTACCTAATGCTCAAGTCTTTGTAAACACGGGACCTGGCGCTTAAATAAAGCGCAGAGGTGATCAGAAAACTGGCGGCAGAGAGCAGACCCAGTGGAAGACACCCTGGGAGCTCAGGGCACAGCAGAGCTCTTAAAAGCAATGATTTACTACAAAAGGATTATTCCAAACATGCTACACTGTGGCACAAGATATCAGGGATGCTAACACTTCAGTAATGACCCCCACCCCCACACTCATAATAAATTCAGAATACCAAAGGGAAGCAAAAAATCTAAGTCACAAAACAGCAATTTAGGGAGAAATGATATACAAACTTTGTCTCAATAGCAGGAGGTATTTAAAATTAAGCAAATTCAATTTATAGATATTTTTAACATTACTATGGTAAACATATTCAAGCCGCATGATTCTTTTACTTCCTAAAAAAGAAAATCAGTACTTTTCCTATTCTTTTTGTGATTTTAAAGATGATTACAAGTCACTTCAAATAAGCTGTTTTTGGACATCATTATTTAATTCTAAAACATCTGTTAATCTTCCTAAATTCCAGTGGAGACGGGTCAACAGGCTGACACACAAGGGTGGTGGACATCCCAGCCGCCCCTGAGGAGGACCAGGCACGCACTGAGTTAGGGTGAGCCAGCACACACTCGGGCGACAGGGATTGCTACCCTCCCTCCCAACTGTGTCCTTCACAGGCTGGTAGGCAAGAGCTGAGATGCCCAGTGAAGACAGCCATCCCAGGCCCTCACCACCACCTTCCTTAGAGAAATGCCTTCCAACATCCTCTCCCTGCCCTTGTGATACGCAGCTGTGTATCAGGGAGAGGAGGGAACAGAGACGGGACAGTTAGGCAGGCTACACTAAGTATCCCACCCAGCTGACTCTGCTCAGCAGATGTGAAGGGTAATCTATCAGGTTCACTTTCTAATTAACATGAATTAAGGATATTCTAACTTAAAACAGTACTTCCTTCACTATAATAGCTATTTACTGAGTACTTTATAACCTATTCAAATCCAGTTTTGGGGTATGATGAATTGGCTCTTACAGCCTTTCTGGACCAAATGTATGTCGACAGTGGTCCCAGAGCTTGCAGAACAGGTTTCCGTGCTGAGCACTCTCGGCGCACACAGCCACAGCTGAAGCTGGGGGACAGCTCTGAGCCTCCCTCTCCCTGAGCGCCTGACACCAGGAGCAGAGGAAAAGAATGTGCTTGCCACGTGGTGGGTGTGAGCCAGGGCTGGGGGGCCATAGCATGGAGAAGCCCACTCGAGCAGCCAGGACCCACGTCTTGTCCTCAATGCAGAGGGACTATACCACCCCATAAGGAAAAGCTCCACTTCTAAAGTGCCAACACTACACCTTGTGGCACGAACCAAGCTTCAGGTCACTACACCGTGTGTGTGAGGGGTAAATCGTCATGGCAGACCCGGGAAAACATGGTCTCTGGTCTTGTGATGTGCACCACTCCAATGAACACTTTCAATGGCTTAATGTGCTTACCAAAGGAAATCGTCAGTATATCCCAGCCTTGGCAAGAGCCTTCAGATTTTAACCTTTGTTGTCATACTCATCACAGGTAAGGTCATGCTTAAATTACTTAATCTTTACGTCTGTTTTGAAAACAGCAAGCTGTCAGGAGACTGGCATCTAATTAAGCAGCTGGTATTTTTAAATGCTTCAATTCTCGCCCACCTCACCTGAACACACTCCTAAGTGTCCAATCAAGCTCCAGAGCCAGCTCAGTTAGTTCTAAATTTCCCCACTAATCTCCAAGATTTTAAATTTAAATTGGGCTGTCTCAAAATGTGTACCCCTATCTTGAAGCAGTCAAACCTTATCATCTGATTTATATGTTCTTGTTATGGTTGCATGAACATTTGAAATGTAACTAGCATCTTGGAAAGAACTTATATTCATGGAAGAAACAATAAAATTCACACTGATCTATCTTGGGCCTTGGAAGCAATCTCTCCTGAGATGAGAATACACCCCAAATTGGATCCTGCTCTGCACCGCGTAAGGTGGATGTCTCACAAGGCGACCACTGACAGGAGATGATGAGGTATTCACATCTGGGGAGCAGCAGAGGGCCATCTTTCCTTCCCAGGCTCCCACTCCTGGCCTGGGGCTCTCCAGGCTCACCCACTTGGGAGCCTTACCCTGGGGAGAGGACCGGGTGCCCTAAGAAGGTGCAGCAGCAGTGACCATGCTGGCTCCAGCCTAGGCACAGGGATGCTTCTCTGGTTTTGCAAAATCGCTTTTTTCCATTATTAGAAGGAGGCATGCCTACTTACCCACCTCCCTTCTGCGGGTTGTTGTGAGGTTTATAACTCATAAAGCAGATGAAAACAAGCAACTAGACAGGTGGGATATGGAAATGCCAGCTGCAGCTAAATGTGCCACCTTCCACTTCCACACAAGGAGTGTCCATCAGACTAAGAAGGGTGGTGGCACTACTGGTCTGCCCTGCCTCCAAAACACGAGAGCCAATGTCTGTCTTCAGAATGCATCGTGTGGAAGAGAACAAGCCTTTCTAGCTGCATGCAGGCATCCTCTGAGTTCTCACAGTAGAAGGGTCTAGCCTCAGCCCCAGTGGTTAGAATGAGACCACCCATAGAGAAAAAGTGGACAAACCCAGGGACAAGGGGACATCTGAAAAGATGTGTGCCAATTGGTTTCCTGAGACAAGACCAAAGTCAGGATCCGTATATCCAGGTGTGTCAGCAACAGAGATGTGAGGGCAGTGAAGTGGCCGGGAAGCAGTCCTCTGGGGCCTCCCTGATGCACCTCAAACTTGGCATATTGCAGGACAAAGTTTAGTTCTAATAAATAAGCCATCTGAAAGCTGACTCCTTAACTCTAAAATTATTAAAATGATGCTTCTACCCCTAAATCTATCTGGTATGCTCCGTTATTATTTAAAATCAAAACCCTCAGACCCTCTTATGGTCTGAGTCCGCCAAAATTTTCACACCTGCTGGAACAGAAACTGTGCGGGAGTTAACAGGCAGTAGTGCTTAAGTATGACTTGGCTAGAAAGAACCTTGGCAAACACAGGGGAAAGAGTGTCCTCCCCCTCCACCACACACACCCACTCACACACAGACACACACAACTCTCCCTCTTTCCAACTTTGAATCCCTAAGACCTGTGCGAAGCCGGCGCCAGCGCGTGTTTCAGGTAAAAGGAGAGCGTTGTCCATCTTCATCCAGGTGCCCCCAGAGCAGTGCCAGCCTGCACGCCCTCAGCTGGGCTGCACTCCCAGAGGTATGTCACGTTGGCTCGTGAAAAGCAAAGGTGGAGACTTTCGTCCTCCATCTCACTGGATCTGTGATAGGTACCAAGAGCTACCAAACGGTTCAAATTCAAACAAACAATGACCAGTTTCCATGAAATATTTTTATTGATGTTGAAGAAGAGCAGTACATTCCATTCGATACTATATGCGACTTTGATTACAATATCTACGCACAGCTATTGATACATATGTACATGAAAATTGAAGAAATGCTTACCTGACAATATTTCAAGTCACAGAATTTTTCAGCTAATTTAGAAAGCAGTTAAAGTGAATACCGAAAGACGACTATGGATGACTTTCCATTTGAACTGTGAAAGTTCAGAGACTTTCTGAGAAACGGCCCTCTCCATCAGAACCCCTAAGAAGGTAGAATTCCTGCCCTCTGCGTATTCTGTGCCTGTCTTAGAAACCCACTGTCACTCCACAGGCCTTCTGAACGGAAAACCCGAGCCCTACTGACTGACTCGGGAGTGACGGGTGCCCGGGCCTAGGTCCAGTGCCGTTGGGGTCACACAGGGAAGCACAGAAGATGAGTGTCCAGTCTGACTGGTCTTCCTTCCATGAATAAGGCCCCAAGACGTGTAGACCATCTGAGCCCGAGTCCCCAGCGGTGAAGCCCCATCCGTGTAAGCAGCATCGAGCTGGGCTAACATCCAAAGTGGAAAAGACGGTCAGCTGGACTCGAGACTCAGGCTTTCCAGCTGTCCTCTGAAATAACGCTGCCAAGTTATTAAAAAATGCCACTGTGTGACAGAACAAGATAACCTGGCATTTCTGTGCACAAATGATAAAAATATGCAAGGACTAAAACGTCCCGAGAAACAGCCCACTCTGGACATGTTCTGAATGCTGTGTGGGAACCCAGTGTGTGGAAACCATTTCCCCTGTTTACTGTTGATAGAGCATAGCTGAGATAACAACAGGGCACTGACCCAGGGGCAGGCCACTGCAGGCTTGACCGGGTGAGGACGTGGTCTAAGCACACTTGCTTCTCAAGTGTGAACAGCAAGAACTGGAGGAGAACACTATGTCATCAAAATCTCCTGGTTCCTAAGGTCAGAAGCTGAGGGACACCTGTAATTTTCTATAGGTATGAAATGGATTTCAAGCTGAGATTACGTGTACGAGATGGTCACTCTAGCCTGTAACAACCGCTCGACCTCCAACAGAACCTCCTACATACCCTCTCACAGGAGAGGACTCCATCTGCTCACGTATCAGTCCCTTTACACAGACTGGCAGCTCCCCAAAGCTGGAGCTCCATGTCCCACCCAAGGCCTGTGCTTTGTGCACCGCACAGAGAACTGACGGGCAAAAAGGCCTTGGGACAGAGAGCAAGGTGTTGGAATGGAGACAGGACCAGGTGCAAACCCTGGCTTGGCCACTTACTGGATGTGTGACCTCGGGTGAGGGACGGCAGTGGGCAGTGCAGGTCACTCCCTTGGAGAACAGGGGTAAATGCTCCCTCCTGCAGGACTGCGGTGGGAGCCATGGACGCTCCTGTCAGGCTGTGGGGCACTGGCCATGTCCTGCTGGCTGCTCTGCTGAGGGACACCATTGCCACCCTCAGATTGGGTCTGTGCCTTTGAAGGATGCTGTGCAGAGACTAACTCCATGAGGACAAGGACCACCACCAAGACGGGAAAACCATTTCCATGCCCAGCCTTCCAAACACATGCACACACACGTGACATACACAAGCGACACACACATCACAAAACCAGGACACACGCCCAGCCTTCCACACACACACCATGAAACCAGGACACACAAGCATCTGTAACTAGAGAACGCCAAGCCTCACGATGAGTACTTGAGGCAGGGTAGGTGGATTAACCTGCCTGGGATCAAGTTTGTTGGCTCACGTGGAGTATATAAAACATACATAGATATTAATGTCAAGCAATGGTATCAGGAGGATAGAAAAGATAATACACTAATTAAACAGGCTTAGATTTAGAAGAAGATCTTAAATTTTAAAAAAAATCTTTAAAAGCTTACTGGCAAAATTTCATTCGTTACTACATTTCTAAAACCCTTTCTACTATTTTAACAAAACACTTTTGTTCTTTTCTGTGGATGAAAATCTGTGGGTCTTTTGGGTGTCCCCTTCGGGCAGCGTCAGAGCCTCAGGAATGTGGGTGGATGAGTGTGAGGTCCACTCCGTGGTCACCAAGTGTGTCTGAGTGGTCAGCGCCCATCAGACTTAGCAGATGAGGCAAGCACCCCTGCCCAGACCAGCCCTCTCCTCTCCTCCTGCCACTTGAGCTGTCACCCAGGACTGTACCCACGTGACCCAACTCCCGCTGCGGCTCCAATGAAGGGTCTCCTCTGGTGGCTTCCCTTGACTGACCCCGCCTGTCCAATGCAGGGAACCAGTCCCTGCCTAATCGTGAACCTAAACTCCTTCCATCCTTGTCACAGCAGGGCCTGTCATGGTACCCCAGGGCCCGTTCAACACACCTTATGACCCTGCTCCTCTGCCAAGATGCCAACTGGGATGGTCTCAGGGAAGCTCACACTGCTGAGTTTGCAGACGGAGTGGCAAGAGGAGCTCAAAGAAGGATGAACTAGTGCTTTAATTCTGTTTAAAAGAGGCGGCTCAGAATTTTCTAACTTGCGTTTCTGTTATCAAAAAGTGCTTTAGCACTGAGAGGAAGATGTCTGTGTTAGTGGGAATCATGTGCTTACACTAGATCCTGCTCACAAGCTTCTACACGTGTGACTGACTGGAGGTTCTTCAAGGGCACCTGAGAAGTCAGCTTCTTCATCTTCACCTCAGGAACACAAGACGTGTCTCCCTCCACGGTCGTTCAGGGAGCTGGCCCATGTGCTTCACACAGCTGCTCACCAAGAACCTCTGAGACTCTTTCTGCCACCCATCAGGTGGTCTTTCCTCACCCCAAGGGATGTGAGATGATACCCTGAAGTACTTGGCTTTTCAAATGTATCTGGTATTAAGATAATTTAGTGTATCAAGCCAGTATATATTTAACCCTGCAATTATTGACATCAACCAATACCTTTGTGGGTGCAATTCTAAAAACTGGCACAAGCTGAGCCCACCTCAAGTACTAAAAACGTGCACCAGTCAGGACGTGAGAGCGTGCTTGTGGGTGGTGGGCTCTAGCCCTAAGCAGGGCCAGGGAGAGCAGAAGCCCTATAGGATCCTAGCTGGTTTAGGTGTGGTGGGGGGTCAGCACATGGCTGTGGCAGGAGCATTTGCCAAGGCTGGTGCCGGGAGCCAAGGACACGTAGGTGTCAGGGTCTAGGCAGCACAGCGACGGCTCAGGGCGTTCAGCCACTGCCTCTAGAACAATAAGGCACTTCAGCATTCAGCACACTTGGACACCACAGCTTTCAGGTAGGATCAATCCTGTGGGGACTGCATGGCCAAGGAGGGGCTTCCATCTAGGCACCTTTTGCCAACTGCGTAACTTAAGTCACATCAGCTTCTTCTCTGGGGCTAAGAAAGGGCAGGGCCCTCACAGACCACTGCCCTCGCAATCCCCCTCAAACCCTGGACAAGTCTGAACTCTCTCTTTAGGTTAATTTTAGGTAATCCTTTAAAAGCAGCACTTCCTAGGAAGGAGGAAACACAAAGCAGTTTGCTAAAGATAAAAGAACTTAATAAAATTTGAACAGTAGATCTGAAAGCAATTATTTCTAGAAATATTTTTCTATTTTACACTATCTTTTGTAGTTCCTAGAAATTAATCCCTGTTAGAGGAAAGAAGCCTCTGACTAATCTTTGTTCATTCCTGAGCTGAGGATTAAGAATAAAAATCCCATCTGAGTGAAGACTGTGAGCGACAAGCCAATAGGCAGTATTACCTTTTCTTCCAGCTCTTCTCTGGGTTCCTGGGCATTTGAACATTCCACTGACCTGAGGCCGTGACAAGCTGGTTGGACGCTGGGTTTTTCTCTCTTCATAAAACTTTTCTAAGATAATTTATGTCAATGATAAGGGTACTCCTAGTGTCACCCTCCAATATCCCAGAAGCTGAGTTCTATAGCTAAATGTTGCTTCATCCAGACTGCTAATTCCTGGTCCTAGAAGTCACAAGTTGGCCAAGCGGCAGATGTGCCTGTGACAAACTCAGCAGGACTCAGCGTTGGTGGGAAGGGGATGTGTGGGATCAGACGTACCTCAGTACCACCCAGTAAGTGGGCGCTTACCTGGTCCCTCAAAGGGCAAGAGTTTGGATGGAACGGGGTCCTTCGCACTCAGTGGGATCAGATAGAGGTCCTTGACGTGCCTGCTGTTATTAGCTACAACGCCGAAGCGGCCACGGCTGCTAAAATAGGAGTAGAGAGAGATATAGGCCACCTCCTCTTCCTCTGTTGCGGGGTGAAAGCGGATCAGACACAGCTCCTACAACAGAAACCAGGACAGAGAGCATTGACCTGCGGCTACTCTAGAAGGCATCTGCTGTCATTTTGTATTTAAACCACAAATGCAATCTGAAATGAGAGAAACGAGCAATTCTCTGATTCTGATTTTCACAGTCTTACGGTCCAACATGTTAAATCAATGACGTGGGAAAGAGAATCAGGCTCAAGTATCAGATTGCTGGATTCGGATCTTGGTTTCAGAAGGACTCTTTAATACTTCTCTACTCACAGCCCCAGTGTCCTCAAAACAGTGCCCATCTCACGGAGCCCTCGTCCCGACAAGGTGACCCACGTGCAATGCTAGCTTAGTGCTGTGTCTGGTACAGAGTAAGCTTTCACTACCTGTGACAACTGCAGTCACAATCAACTGGCTGTCTGAGCTACCAAAGCCAGAAACGGAAGGGCTAACCCAGACAAGAGGTCCACACCCTTCTGTGAGCCCAATAAAGACTTAAAGCCCCTTCCCAAGGGGCACAGTGCCTCCAAACACAGCGCAGCTCCACCTCAGGGTTCAAAGAGACCGAGCCCGGCAAGAGCCCAGGCCACACACCCCAGCCAGACCAGCTCCCGGTCCCACCCCTACTTCAATCACAAAACACTAAGGAAACAAGGTGTCTACACTTCTTACGAACACTGAACTGCATATATATTATTAAAATAGGAACAAAACTTGCATCACGGCATTACCCAGACACACTCTCCCAGTTATCCAGCCATAACTTAAACATGCACCTGGAAATATCTAACTACAGGCTGACATTTCTAGTATTAACTCATCAAGATGAGAAGTGAAAGAAAGAGCTGTGTTTAAACAAACACCTTCTTCCACAGGAGCAGAGACGAGACTGGGAGCAGGTACCTTAGACACGGAAGACTTGAGTTTGCCGACGTAATCCCAGACTGTCCTGGGTGCAATCCTTCCACCGATGTGAATCGTGTCCGGCAGGTCCTAAACAAAACGCACCTTGCATAAATGACTGGTAAAACCGTAGCATTCACAAAAACTGACATAGTAATTTCAAAGCACCAACTACTCGAGATTCAGGAAAACCATAACTACTCCAAAGAAAACGGTAGTAACAACGTTGTGTGCTGCTGGGTCCCCTCACAACAAGGGTTATGAGTAGCAAACCCAAGGAGGGCAGGACAAAAACCTTCTCCAAACAGAATTACGTTTGAAAACACGTTTACGTTCCCTTTCATGAACACATACGCACAGTAATAACTCAAATGCTGGTCAGAAATGCCCAACTCACTACTCTTTGCTAGTGCTGCTTTCATTAACTTTGAAAGCTACAGGAACTATCGTGTGTGTCACTCCACACCCATGGCTGGGTGCATGCACACTCCGGGTGAATGCCCCAGCTGAACAGGGGGGGGGGAATGAATCAGCTTTTTTATAAAAGCTGGAATGCCCGATTTCTCATTCAAATTTCCGCCACTGTCCAAACTGCTTCACCCGCTGACTCATCGCAGCAATCTCTATTTTGCCGTCAGAGATGCTTACACATCCAGACGCTCAACGGGAAGACTGTCAGACATCTGACTCCAGCATGTGATGAGCACTCCTGTGAAAGACATGCGCGTGCACACACACAGACACACCACATTCTCTCGGTTCTAACCTCACTGAGATAATCAAAACATCCAGAGACAGGATATGCCTTAGTGACAAATTTCGCTACACTCTGCATGTTAATAAATCCTTTCCAAATGGTGCTGAGTCGAGACAAAAAGAGGGTTGTATCTCCTTCTGGAGGGGAACGTGACTCTGAGATGCTGTAAAACAAAACCATAGAAAATAAGTAAATCTCTCTGCACAAAGAATTTCCAAAGTTTGAAGATTCTATATATTTATAAAAGCAAAAGTGAATTCCTGCCAATTTTGGTAGCTTATTTTTCCAAGTTAACTTCTTTAATCATAATGATATAGACAGACATTCCGGTCAAAGAAAAATAAACTGAATAGGAACGAGGCAGATGAGTATAAATGTAAATTTCAGTTTCAAGATTTGTACTTGTAAAATGATAATTAGGCATCCTAAAACTGGGCCTTTAGAAAACGCCCTATAAAATATTATAGAGTAAAGTCGTAGTTCTGGATAGATTTTGGAGCTGCACCATTCCATCACTCATGACTACTCCTTCTGTTAATCTAAAGGAAAGGAGAGGTGCTGGGCTCCTTCAGACCACATGTGGAAGCCGCACCTGATGCCTGGTGAGGGTGGGACCGACAGGAGGTATCTGGGCTCGGGGGACGAGGACGGCTTGGCTAGTATGGACTTGGGCACCGTCACAGAGGTTGCCGCAGGCTTCAGGACGTCTTGTCGAGGTTCCACCGGGTGGGTGCTGTCCAGGTGGGCTGCTGTGGGGACTGCGACTGTGCACGACCCGCTTGGTGCAGTCCTGGGGTCTCGACCGGACACAGTGACCGTGGTGAGCACCCCACCCCCACTGGAGGCTGGGCAGGAGGAGTGGCCTTCCAGGGTGGAGGGCTCAGGGTGGCCATCTCCTGGAGGCACAGGGCAATACTTTCTCTCCAGGTGTGCATGAGACGCACTCTCCAGGTCGGGCTCAGAGGCATTTTCAGGCAGAGTGTCTGGCATCACTTCATCAGCTGAGCTGAGAACCAGGTCGGAGGGAGAAGCGTCACACTTGGATTTTGACTCTTCCTTCTTAGCAGAAGCCGACAACTTTTGTTTTTTCGGAGCTGGTTCGTCTTCTGATGATGGAACCTGACCTGAAAAATTTAAGGAAGGCCTTCGTGAGAGAGTCGAGACATTCAAGGGCACAGCTTGCCCACAAATAGACAATTTCTTGCAAGAATAAAGAAATCAACCCTGTAAAGGTACAGCTAACTTCAACAACTTCAGAAAACCACCCAAGCCTTCTAATTTCTTAAACTTGGGCCAAATACAATTGCCATTAGAAGTATGAATGACTTTAAACAAAAGCTAGTTAAGTCTCATCTCTGAAGTTTCCTCCCCAAACTATGCTCACCTGTACAAATTTTACAGTTCAGATCAAACAGATGTGCCCGGTGCTGGCTCGTTGTGTCCTTCAACATACTGCTGAAGACGTCGAGAAGGGGCGCTGTGCTTTTCTCAGGGGCGGCTCGCACTAACTCTTGCTGTTCCTAAAAGGAAAAGAAACAACAGAGTAGGTCATTTCTTTCCCAATCCACCTCCAAATTCACAGCACGTATGAAAAAACAGCTCATGTGATTAAGAAACACTGAGGGGAAAAAAGGACCACTGAGGGGCTGGCCCGGTGGTGCAGCGGTTAAGTTCGCATGTTCCACTTCAGCGTCCCGGGGTTTGCTGGTTCGGATCCAGGATGCGGACCTATGCACTGCTTGTCAGGCCATGCTGTGGCAGGTGTCCCGCATATAAAGTAGAGGAAGATGGGCACAGATGTTAGCTCAGGGGCAGTCTTCCTCAGCAAAAAGAGGAGGATTCGCGGCAGATGCTGGGTCAGGGCTAATTGCCCTCAAAAAAAAAAAAAAGGCCACTGCATATAAGTTCTTGAGAAATAATGCAACCACACATATTGTGATAAGCGCAGGCACCTAAAAATACTTGGAATGGGCTCAGTCTAGCTGCTTCTGCGACCATGGGGAGCCCGATGCTTACGTCTGAGTCCGACACTGGTGGCGAGTCTTCCATGTCGGGAACCGCCTCCTGCTTTGCAGCAGTCTTCTTACTTTCATTGTGCAGTTTAGGGCGGGGTTCCATCACCTGAGAGGAAAAGACAAACACAAGCCTTAAGCCTTCTTCTCTGCGACTCACTCAGGCCAGCAGTCTGCTAACTCACTTCTGGAGAGCCAAGCAGCCACCTCCCTCTGCACTCACAGGTTTTGTCGGTCTCTCTTTCCACACGGAAAGCTCTTTAGATACAAGTTCTTCCGGCTTCATTCTCACAAGTTTTGCCAAAGAGATTTCTTCACGTAGAACACGATGGAAGAGTCCCTATAAACAAACATGTTTCATTCACTCATGTGCCTGTTTGTAAGACACTAGAGAGGACATGGAAAAAACAGAGCATGAGAAGTCCCTGCCCAGAGGCCTGTGACGGCAGGACAAAGGCCTGAAGCTTCAGATCGGGTGGAGCAGGGCCTGACCTCATCCAGCTCCCCAGCAGCCCGGAGTACAGCCTGGGGGCCCCCACTGAAGAGCAAATGAGCCCAAAAAGCATGGGCACTAAGTTTGGAGAGCTGACCTCAAGGCCTACCCTGCACCGCCTGCGAGGAAGCCCTCCTCAGAGAAAACAGAATCAACCCAAAAAGGCAGTGTTAGGTACAAAGCTAGGAAGTGCCAGGGGGTCAACATGGCGAGGTGGACAGTCAGAGTACTTGACCCTGTTTCTTAACAGAGGTAAAAATTTAAGAGGCTGATGGAGAAGATGCCAGAAGATGGTGACTCCACTGTGCAGAAGCCACACTAGGAAAGCAACTAACCCCTTTTCCAGCCTTAACTCCCGCTGGATCCCACACACAGCTGCTGTGAGGACTAAGTGTCCCACACACCAGGTGTGAACAGCACCTGTCCAAGCGGTGAGCCCGGCAGGGATTGCTATTACTTATCATCAACCTAAGGAAACCCAAGGTAGCAGGCTTGCTCAGCTGATGCGGAATGATGATAAGGCAGAAAAGGTTGTCTGAAGCCCAAATACGGAGATACCCATTTCCTAGGATTAAGAATTTGAACTTTATTCTGGAGCCCATGAAATGAGAGCAATGTAATTTTACAGCCACGCTTAGAAGAGACTAATCTGGTGAAATAAAAGTGGACTTCAGGGAGCCAGAGACCCCCAGGATGCCAGTTAAGAGACGGAAGGGAAGGATAAACACTCTCCACACCAAGAACATGGGGCCCGCAGCAAGTGTCGCAGAGGATAAAAATACCCGTTAGCTTTCACTAGGATATAAATGTTCAAAATGCTGTATTTGGTCCATTATTGTGAAGCTCAGCTAAAAGAAACTAGCTGCAAGTTCACCTCCGTGACAGGAATGTCGTACCTCTGAGCAATCGACACACACCTGGTTTTTGGGATCCTTGAGGTTGAACATGATGCTGCGATATTTACTCTTGTAGCGATTGTCTGTAACTCGGAACAAGTTGAACATCTCCTTCTCGATGTGGAGGGCGATCTTGCCGACCTCGTTTTCTGTCATGATTAAGTCGTCACTGTCACTGACTCTATACGGAATCCAAACAGAACTTGGTAAACCACTGCACCTGCACACATCACACCGCTTACATGGTGGGGCAGTCCAGGATGACCACACTTTAAGTGGAAAACTTTAATAAGCAAATCAAGTAAACAGCTCACCTTTTCCACAAAATCTCCTTCAGGGAGCGTCTTATATTTTGCCGAATTTGCGAATTTGGCTGTGATGGGGCAGGGCTTGAGGTCCCCAGGCGTCCTGGGGCTGTAGAGGCCAAGGGAGCAGAGCTTGCCACCGGCTTCCTGATGGCTCCCACCAAAGCAGCAGAGCCCGGCAACTTTTTAGAAGCTGCTGTGGTAGTGACAGGCGCCAGCCCTGCCTGCTTGGCAGCGGAAACACCGCTGGAGGGGGCGGCCGGGAGCCACGGCCTCTTGGGTATGGTACCCTTGAAGCCTGAGGGCGACTTTTTGATAGCTGATTTGGCTGCCGCCATGTTTGCAAAATGAGGTGGCTTCTTTGGTACTAGATTCCTGGACGAAGGCTGTCGGCTGCCCACCGAAGACCCTGGAGGAGCCATTTTCTTGGGTGCTGCAGCCGCCATGGCTGTGTGCTCCTCCAAGCGTCTGTCCTCCTTCATGGCTGCAAAAGACACGCAGCAGGCTTAGTGAGGCGGGAGGACACACAGGCGTGCTTTGCCGCTGCCTTGAAAAGCACGCACCCCTTAAACTAGCAAAAGCTTACAGCATTACTGGATGAGATTTGGAGAAAAGGATTTTTAAAGTAATTATTAAATTCAGAAATGGAATGTGAATAAAGGCTGATAGCAATATTTATGATAGTGACCATACTTTATTTCAGAAAGAAATGCTTTATTATTTTATTAGATTAAGCCTTTTACTTCAACCAACAAACTTTAGGTATCAAAGGCTTGATTTAAATCATTAGCTAAGCTTGAAAACTGAAGGCAAATTTCAAATCATCAGAAAAAAGGTGTTTGGAAGAGCCCTTTCATTAAGAATTCAAGCACAATGTGTTTGTAAACATGAGTTAAAAAAAATCTTTTCAAGATGGATCAAACAAATTCTCTTTAAATGCATATTCTCTCCCTCCCCCCAGGGCCTTGGAAGGACTACCAAGTCCATTCTTGGGGGGAGGGAGGGCACTCAAAGGTGCTCACCATTCTCTTGGACAAAAGTCAATTGATCATGACGACATTAATAAAAGACAGAAAGCTGAGAGAAATTTGCAACATGGGGAAGTTCAATCACTTTTATACTAAGAGATGACAAGAATACAATATGCTGTTATATAAATGTTCCCACTTACAACCCTCTAGATAGAATAAATTATGGGTAAGATGATACGTTAGTGCTTGTAATCCAAACAAGGATTGTAATCAAAAGCTAAAACAAGAACAATATCAAAACCTCTCAACTCATACAAAAATCGTTATACGATGCTAGTACTTTCTTTACAGAGAGAGACAGCAGGCTAGAGGGCTGATTATGTTCAACCCTGTCACAGACCGTCGGAACAAAGGTCTTCGGCACAAGGACGACAATCCTAAACCAGCACCGCGGCCCCTTGCTCTCCGTGACACGTGGCCAACCAGAGCCACGCCGGGGAGCTGTGCTCAAGTGCAAGTGGCACCTTTACAGATGGTCCTCACTCTGGCATGCCACACAGAATGGCAGGAACCCAGAGAAGTAAATGGCTGGGAAAGGGTAGCCCAGTGAGTGAGCGAGGACACTATGTGGAGTGCCACCTAGGGCAGGCAGTCAAGTCATACAAGGGACAGACAGAGAAATCGCCTCCCTAGGTGCAAGCTTTTCTCAAACTACCCACGCAGCAGGGAGCATCAAAACTCCCAAACACTGAAGTTGGGGACTTAACAGATACTCCAGCAGTCTTTCAATTTTACCCAGGGATTAAAACCAACCAATTGATCAATCATCAGTCAGCTACCAGTGCTCCTTTTAACTGTCCCCAACGACCAGGGAGAAGGTCTGAAAAATCTGGGAAAAGAGGTGAGACTCCATCTACAAATAACGCCTGCCCCAACAAACAGCCCTCCGGAGGCATTCACAGCACCAGGGGCCCCAGCTCAGCCAATACCACCAGCCTTGGCCATCTTGGCAGAGGGTCGGAGCAGTCACCCTCAAGGAACTCCCTCTTTCAGCAGCCAGCGAGGCCAGTTCAGCAACGGGCGCTAAACGGCTGGGGACCTCAAGTTTTTTCCACTTTATAGTATAATTGAAATTACCTAATTTTGTGAAGTTTCATTACATGGATCCAAAACTTATGACAGTGTTAGAAGTGCTTTGTTATTATCAAGCATCAACTCTGACATTAAACCTCATATTTTCATCTCACAAAGCCTCCTAACCTCATGTCCCTGCCCACCCCTGCCCAAGGTGGCCTGTCCCTCGGACACCAGTGCTCCCCCACATTGCCATGCTTCCCAAAGACCACTGTGCTCTCCCAGCGAGCAGCCGGCTTGTACTCTACACCTGCCCTGCTTGTCATCACTCATGTCCACTGTCTCCAACAGTCACACTTCTGAAGGCTTCATTCCTTTAGGAGTTGGGTTTCTAAATAAAGCACACTATAAAGTAATGACAACGTCTAACAAGATAAAAAATAGGGACACAATAGGAACAAAGATAAAAACTACACTTCTACCTGTATTATTTCATCAGATCGAGTTTACAACCTTAAGGAGTTAGACATTTGGAAATTTATTTTTGCCAACTCAGATTTGGGTAACAAGGTCCGCAGCATCGAACCTGTGGGATTGCTCAAGTTCACGTTAAATAAAATGGATGGAAGCCCCTTTTCTTAGGGGAGGGGGCGGGAGTGAGGGAGAGGAAGAAACAAAGATGTAGCACAGCAAGAATCCAGCGCTAGCCGACACCAGGAGTCCGCAGGGAAGCCAGCCATCAGCAGTCAGGAAGGAATGAACTGGTCAGAATTAAAATCGAGACCTAAAGCCAGTTCAGCCGCAGCCTTTCACAAATACAAGCTTTGCTGAGTACCCTAGTAGCACACTTTTAAGTAACTCTAAGAAGCTGGCTTAAAGTGCTTCCAGAGACCTCCTAAGATGCCGGACTGTAACATACAGGATACTTGCGTGACAGAGCCTGAGACAAATCTCACCTTTTGACATTTACGCTGTTAGGTGACAAATTCGTATTAACTTCAAAAACGTTTGCTCACTCCAGGTCCCCAATCAGAACCTAAGATGAGTACTTCTACTGTTCTAAGGGGTGTTTTCTCACTCATTCAGGGAAAACCCAGTCAAGAGATTATTTTTAGGACATTCCTAATACACATGATTAAAATGACCTATTATCCAAGAGTGGTAAGAGTAAATGAATGTAATCTATTAACAAACAGGGCATGGCTTTCCTTAACCATTATGCTGTTTTATAAAATCAATTGCTTCTGCTTTTTTAAAGTCAACTTCTGCTATCCCTTACCTATGCCTCATATAGAAACAGGTATATATTTATAAATGGGTAAATCAGACTATATAAATAGGTATAATTAAGCGAATTATTGGTGAAATGTTCTCAAACAGCAACTTGGCTATGGCCCTCTTCTACTTTGAAGGTAAATATTTACAACATGTAAAAAGTTCTATCCAGCAACTGTTACAGATGCTGATCCAGTTGGTTCCACTGTAAGGGGGACTTGGGTTGGCTGGAATGACAGTGATGGCCATACAGTGCTGGAACGCTCTGACAGTAAAAGAAACTATCATTTTTGAGCAGACCATAATCAAATTTGCAAATCCTTCATTTAAATTCATTTCTAACTGTATCATATTGTGTATAAATTTACAGAAGGGCAAGGACTAACTTTGTAACCAACCAGAAAAAAACGTCCTCAAAAGCAGAAGCACGCTTGCACTCCAGGGTGGCTTCAGGAGACAGCTGATTCCCTCCACTGCTACAGATCCTCTGCTGGTCAGCAACAGCACTGTGCTGGCAGCACCAAGCAGAGTTAACTGCAGTGTGGACACAGGCACAATGCCCAAACCCCACCCATATCTGCCTACGTCCTGGATGGAGCCGGCCCACCGGGAACGTGTGCCAAGTCTGTGCCATTCTGGCAGCAAAGCTTTCTTGAGCTTCCACATCCTGGGGGCCTGCTTGTCAGGGAGGAAGAGCGCTGCCTCATTTCCAGGCCAGGTGATGACTTAGGGAGAAACTATCTCCAGGAGAAGCTGCTCCAGTGGGCCAGCCCAGTGTCCTAGATAGTTGTTTCTGAGAGTCTGGCCATTTGTCTGTAATGGAAATGAGTTGTTTGGGGTAAAGGCTGGCAGAGAACTAAGCAGGCCAGCGTGCACAGGGATCAGTGCCATTCTAATTGGCTAATTTCCCAAGCGTAAGACTGGGTGCCTCGTCACACTGCAATGTGGGCTGTGGTGTTACAGCATCGCTGGCCACTGGGTGGCACTGGAGGGCCTCCATGGAGAACTGGGAGGAAACAAGTCTCCACCAGAGGAATTGTGGTGCTGTGTTCATCTGGATAGAAGCTGCACAGCTGCCCAAATGAAGTTACAGCAGGACAGGGTGTAGACACGGGGCGCTTTATCAAGCCTGAACAACCCCAGGCTGTCCCAGATACCCACATCTAGTGACGGCCCCCTCACAGGTACAGTGACTGGTGAGAAACCAGAGGAATTGCAAATTGCTTTATACCTTTTGTCTTGCCCAAACTATGTGCCAGTTTACCCTAAGCATCCCCAGATAAAAGACTTCCAGTCATACTGATGGCTGGGGTGGGCCCACTGCTTAAGAATGACTGGCTGTAAAAGCCAAGGAAATCAAAAAGTGAGCTTCTGGCATGACAATGAGTGGGTCAGAAACAGTGGCCTCTTCCGCAGGTGCACCACATGGCGCAGGGAAGTATCCTACAGGTCCCAGGCCAGAGTGACCGCAGGCCTTTGCACAGGTGTCCCCTCCCTGGAACTACCCACTGACTCAGGACCCAGCATCCTGCTTCACACCATCGGTGACCTCCAAGCACCACCCACTCCCACTGGCTCCCAAATATGCTCCGCAGGAAAGCGAAGGCAGCTATCGCTGTAGGGACCGTCTGTAACAGGAACTGAAAATGAGGGCAGGGAAGACACTGTAGAGGAGCTGTGGAAGTGACAGAAGCTCTATTTTCAACTCCGCATGACATGTGTACAATGAGGCTTCCCACCTCAACTTTCTTAACTGTGTGAAAAATCAAGTTAACAGTAGCAGAGAAAATCATTTTGCTTTTGTGCCTTTTCTTAAATATTCTGAGTTGTTCCTCTAGAAGTACAATAAAGAACTGATTTGCTTTTACATCAGAAAACATGGATAATTCCCAAATAACCTCAAGTAAGCATAAGCTACTTCCCTGATGCTCTAGGACATTAGGATGTCCTTAGATGCGTCCATAACCAAACTGTCACGGTTTGGCTACGTCAAGCTTTTCCAGGAAGACTTTGTTCTCACTCATGTCCAGTTTGAGTGACCTAACGGAGAGGTGCATGTAGCTCGCTGTGAGAAATTGGCAGAAACAAGGATACATCTGGAGGCCGTTGCCCTTCCTCCTTTTAACAGTATCACACGCAGTATTTTGAAAGTTAACCCAAGGCCTGATTCACATTGGATTGGTAATATGTAATAGCACTGCTCAAACTGTCCTTCAACATGAACCATGAGAGGGAACTGTGAGCAAGGCCTTGTGGGGAGACGGGCACTTTACCCTCCCTGAGCCCTGCTGGAACCCTGGCGAGCGGTCAGCTGTGCAGTGCGCGAGCCTGGCTGCCAGACCGGATCCACCTGGGAGGGCAGCTGCTGCTTTCCCAAGACCTCGAAACCAGTTTGCAGGCCCACCCATCCCTTTAATAAGGTAACAACATCATTTGTTGGTGCCCCGACTGCTTACTCCAGCCAACACGCTAGGGGCACGTTAAGAGTCCCTCTACCCTCCCCCGTGAGCCCCTAGTCCCAAAGGGTCGCTGTCAGCAGGAGCCCTGGGCTGGGCACTGTGCCCACACGGCCGGGCTGTGCAGCACGGTTACCTTTGTGTCCTTCTCGCTGAACTCCTCCAGGCTCCCAGGAACGAAAGCTGCCCAAACTTTCATTTAAATAAATGAAAGTGGCAAAACTTCTCAACAGTCTTCTAAGTTTACTTCTTTAATTTTCAGAAGAATGTAACTGTGTGCATGGTGATGTGTAACACACAAAAAATCAAGAATATTAAGTATTTTACAACTTTATACAAATATACCTGAAACTTGTGTACTGGTATTGGAGAATTACAGCAGCCTCTTCAGAGGGGACCTTGGGATCTTTGACACCAATAATGCCACCAGAGACTTCCCTATAGTACTAGTCATTAAACATTATCGAGTAGTTCCACAGCTCCAAAAGGTCATGTGAAGGTCACCGAAGAGCAGATGAAGTAAGGGGGACACCCTACTAGAAACTTCCAGCCCACCCCTCCTCCCGGGGGGCTGAAGCACAAGAACTAAGGGGTGGCCCAGAGCACTGCTGAGGGGTTTCGTCTCCAATGTTAAAGTTTATGTACACGTGGAAACCTTTCCCTGACCTAGTTTTCTGAACTGCTGGCTTTTTTTCAAGCTTGTAAAAAGTAAAACACTTAAGAATACCCAAAGACTGCCACTGCCAACCCAGGAAACTCCAGCTGTACGGACAACAGTAAAAGTAGTTATCAAGCCAAATCCCTTTTCAGGACAAGTTTTGGTTGTTCCACTAACTGGGGGAAGAAAACTGGTTTGGATGTACAGTCTGGTTTGTCCCCAACCACATTTTATTGCCATGACAATTCTGGAAGAGACAGATAAAAATGGCTCATGAAACTGATAAAAACATGACTCGCCCTCCAAGGCTTTAAATTTCTCCCAAATATTCTTGGGTTCTAGCATCCCCCACATATTTAATTTTATTATGGGAAACTTGTTTCCTCTTATCATTTGTGAAAGGTGCTTTGGGAGCCCACACCATCAGTTATCCTTGTGAGACTCTGTGTTCTCTTTGATCCATTTCACCACAGCACGTGGACTATCTGCGAGGCATGCACATGAACTACAGGGCAAATTTTGTATCTGAGTAAGATGCTTAAAAAATCACCTGGACTTGGGATTATGGGTCCTGTCAGAGTTTTCCATTTGAATTTTCATGGCTAGATGAAAACTAGAGAAATCTCATTTTCTAGTCAAAATTCATTCAAATCCCCAGTGTTTCAAATCACCTAACAAGCCATTTAGGGAGTCCACAATACTAGGAAACTGGGCCTATCAATACGGATAGCAGAATTCGACTTCTAAATTCTGTCTAATAAACCAGGATGTTTTAGAACAAAGTTTTTACCCTTCTTCATGCCTTGACAATAATGAGAGGTGAACCAACAGTGGAAATGAAGAGAAAAATAAGAATCAGGCTACAAAAACAGAGAAATATCATGATTTTGGGAGAGAAATAAAATGGCAATTGTTTCCATAAGTTAAAAAAATTGTACAGATATCCTCAAAAACAATTTTAAAAACAAATCAGAGGAACAACTGTATGTTATTTGCATCAGCCTGAGAACAAGAAAGATCTACTCATACTTTCATGGGGAGAAGCAGGGAGGAGCTTCCATACTCAGCAAAGTCTTGCCCAACATTTAACAGGAGCTCCCCACCACTGACATTCACTGAAAAGTTGTCCCTGTACCCGTTACCCCAGGTCAGCACCAGTGGCCTGGGAAGGAGAGGGAAGAGCGCCTCCAGGAGCAGCGTGTCGGCTCTTTAAACAATGGGCACAAGGAGCTGAAGGGATAGGCCCAGACTGGATACACACCCAGGTTAACGTGGAAAACGCCTTCTCCTAAGAACTGTGCCAGCATCAGCTGCATCCTGAATCTCATCGCCCTCCACGCGGAAAAGCATGCTGGCAGCCAGCCAGGGAAGCAGGTGGGGGTCCTCGTGGGGATGCGGAGCTCTGGTGAGTGGATGTGGTGCTCTGTTCCCACACCTGAGGCGATGGTGTGGGAGAGGTGGGGAGACGGTGCCACCCCCAAGGCAAAAGCGGATATTCTACCAATGGCCTTTTACCCTTCTCCCAATCATCTTCTGGAAAGATGACATTCTGGATAACAAAAAATGATCAGAAGCAACTCACTCAAAAATACGTCCCTTAAACACGCTACAAATCTGGGGCACCCATCAGTTTTGATTTTGAGATGCAAACGTGCTGGGAAGAGTCCTCAGTCATGAGTCCGCTCCGACCTTCTGCCCACGGAAGCACGTCAAGCTTCAGCAAGGAGCTGTGGCGCAGAAAGAGGGAAGCGGTGGAGAGGAGAAGCCCCAACCTGTGAGCAGACACGGGCCTTCTCAGGATCTCTCCCCGCAGTTCCCTCTCCTCCCTCAAAACTGGGGTGAGGAGGACTAAGAATCAAGGATGAGCGCCATTCTTCCCATCTTCCCACCAACCTTCCACCCCTTATGCGCCCACAGCTCCACACTCAGGGTCTCAGGGCAGCTTTCCAGTTCCGGTTAATAGAGATGGAAATTACTGGACTGAAATCCATCACCCAGGGGTTTTGTGGTTATACCCCGGCCTTCCTTCTTTTTCTGTTATGTGCCTGTAAGAGCACTTTAGCTCTAAGTATTCCAATGCGACTCCTCCCCACCTGTTCACACGTGGGTGAGGCTTATTTTAGAGATGTTCATGACCTCTATAAAAGTGCTACTTTGTAGAGGTGCTGTAATTTCCTGAAAATTTGAGACACGTTGTTAGCATGAAATTCTTAGCTCAAACCATCTAAGGTGTATCGAGACTCATTTTAATACACCATTTAATTCTGTATTTAACAACTCATTCCTAAAATTAAAAAATAAAAAAATCCAGTATTGCTTTGCAATTTACTTGCAACTCCATTTCTTAGGTCTTGGGCTGTTTACGTTCCCAAAATGAGTATTCAGTTACCCGTTTTTCCAACCACACTCGATCCAGAACCCACCTACACAAGCCCCCTCCCTCGGGTGACCGGTCAGAAGGCGACTGAAGGGAGAACACAGCACAGCTCTGTAATCCGGGGAGTGAGGACCGGTCAACCTTTCGGTGCTTTTGAAAAAGGCACAAAACAGTATAAAAGACAGTATAAATAAAAGCTGAATAAAAAATAATAATAGAAGAAGAAGTGCCCTGTGGATCAATTGAAATTTCCAAAATTTAATTCTGGGGAGTTAGAGTGAGAAATTAGAATAAACAGAAGAGACTCAAGCTGCATGATCTAACCTGGGATTTCAAAGATCTGTTTGAAACGTCTTGATTTCATTCACTAGCACTGTGGGGCACGGTGTGAGCCAAGAGCCCCAAGAGGGATGCCAGTTACCCTTGGCCATGTCCCTCCAGTGAGGGCACTGCTCAAAGTGTATACACATCACACTCACTTACCTTGGAACCGAGGTGGCAGCAGGAAATGGCCTTCAAAACACCAATGTGTTTGTGTAGGTGTGTAGTATGTGAATTGGACATGAAAAAAAATTCCTGTCTGGTCAAAAATAATTTAACTCCTGAAAATCCTACTTAAGGTGAGTATTAGATGCAACACAAGTTTGCAGAAACAGACTTCCACAACATACAGAAGAAGTGATGACTGCGTGTGCTGGAAGTGATAATGTGGAAAAGCCCTGAAGCGAGTGGGGCTGCAGAAAACTGCGAGTGAGGCTGGGACATGGCATCCTGAGTGCTAGGCAGTGTGTCTACTCAGTCAGATCTTGTTGGAGAGAACACAAACACTTACCAGAGCCTGACAATGAGAACAGAGATTAAAGACATCAATCGTCAGGTGACACATTCAGCAATGAGGTTTGTACAGCTTTTTGGAAAACACTGACAGGAAGTCTCAACAGACTAAGGATGGGTACAGGGGCTCGAGAGGCATCTTGGACTCAGGCATTTGCTTCGATCTTTGGAGGTGCAGCACTGCACACGGCTAAACTCCTAGGTCTGGACGGCCCAAGTGGACGGCCATCCAGAAAGACTGGGGAGGGTCCAGAGGCTACCCCCTAGGTGATACATACATTTATACAACAGTGATGGCCAGGGGGCAGCAGTCTGTTCTGGCTTCACTGCATTGTAATTGTGGTCGCTTGCCCAGGACGGCGTGCTGCTTTCACAAGTTGTTTCCTTAATAAGGACCTCACTCCTAGAAGGGGCCACCATCGCCTTCTTCACGGTGTTTTCTTTCTTGTCTGGAGCTGGTCTCTTGTGCACAGAAGAGATTTTAATGCCTGCCTGGATAATCAGTAAAACCCCAATCATTAAGGAGGTCAGAAATTAACCTTCGCTCATTTCACTTTGCAATGGAGGTCACGATACGCTCTATTCTTGAGGTCATTTCAAGCCCCCTCACCACCCTGAGCTTGTGCACTGCGTCAGGTCAGCAGCAGGCTCTGGCTACACCTGCACACCCAGCAGACCCTCAGCATTCCAACGTAATATCCAGGACTTCAACACTTGAGCACTGTGAAGGTCCCTGACACAGAGGAACCTGTAACCCTGCTGAGGTACAAGGCTGCTGGGGTAAGAGAATGAACCACTTGAGTGAGGCAGTGAAACACGGCAAAAACAAAGTGGAAAGGGCCTCAGTGCGAGAATGCGCCCTACGAACACTGCTTGGCGCGAGGAGCGACACTTGGAGAAGAGACGGAGTACAAACGCCGTTTCCATGTTCTCCATCAGGTGCTCCCAGTGCTGTCATGCTCTTACGGTAAAGAGCAGCAACTGCTTCTCTGGCAGTTCTATGATTCAAAATTACCAGCCTTAAAAATTAAGCCATCGAAGGCTAAATAAGCCCTTAAAAATATTAAGAAAACTCTCTGAATAGCACTAGTTACGCTTTGTTTCTCATGAATTTAACAGGGACCAGAACGCAGCTGCATCAACCTGAGCCAAAACTCAATGAAGGGTCTTCAAGTGTATCAGTGCCTGTGATTTCTAAAACCACCTGGATTCTTCCCAAATCACATGTAGTATAAAAATGAGACAATTCTGAGAGCTAGGTCTTGAAGTGCAGCACACAGCCTTGCCTAGGAGCGCTCTCCCTTCCCGGCCCCCACCTGCCCGAGTCTACTTCCACACCAAACTCTCCTCACAGGACTGCAGGCGCATGGACCGCAGGCGCATGGACTGCAGGCTAGCAGCCCTGAAGCAGCGAGCCGCCTGGGTCTGCTTCACTGCATTCAGTCACTCATCCCTCAGCTAAAGGGCAGAGAAAAGAAAACGTCAGAATATATGCTCATCTGTAATTCTGACGAGAATGCTGGTGGGAAAGGTGGAGGACACTGTGCGTTGCTTCTGTGCCTGCTGTCCCCACACTCCACAAACCAATCAGCCAAGACGGTAACATTTACACACTTTTTGCTTCAACTGTTCAAACAGTTGGTCTTGTGCAACTTACCTGAACACTACATTTTGGAAGAATGAGCTTTTCTGGCTTCGTCTTGGTCTTTTCTTTAGGTTTTGGTTTTTGTTCTTTACCTGAATTTAGAAATTTCATGGTAGCTGCAGCATGTTTTAGAATGCAGTCATTGCTGCAGTAAACCGAGTCAGGCTGCGCCACGCTAGAACACCCAGGGCCAATACACTTTGAGGCACCAGGAGGCTCTACAACCTGCAGAATAAAACATGTGACTTCAAACAACGGACTTACCAATTCTAGCAGTTAAAATACTTTGTAAAAATCACTACTTATAATACTGAGATCACTGTTTTTAATCAAGAGACACTAACAATATTCTTAGTATAAATAAAAATGTGTCTTTGTTTATTCAAAGTACAGGAATCTATTTCCCCTGTGTAAGGCGCACACATTCTTAACTGCCCTTCACGCCATCTGTGGTGGCAGAACTCTAAGAGGACCCGAGGACACTGCCCCTGGCGCACACGATGGGATTTCACATCCACAATTAGGTTGTTATACGGCAAATGGGCAGGGATTTTGGAGATGTAATTAAGGTCCCAAACAAGATGATTGCTAGTTAATCAAAAGGGTCTGAGTTAATCAGGTGTAAACCCTTAAGAGGGCCCAGGCATTTCAGAGGAGAGGAGACTCCATTGCTAGTTTTGAAGAAACAAGTGGCCCTGCTATGAGAGGGCACTGCAGCCAGGCTCTGAGGTACAGCTGCCAGGTAAAATCCAGGACACTCAATTAAATGTGACTCTCAGATAAACAACAAGTAACTTTTTAGTATAAGTATGCCACAAAAATTGCATGGGACATATTTATATACCAAGCCATGTGAGAGCTTGCTTTTGGAAGTGGATCTTTCCCAGCTGAGCCTCTGATGAGCTCTTCAGCCCCCACTGACACCTGGGGTGCAGTCTGTAAGAGCCCGGGCAGAGGGCTCAGCTAAGCCAGGCCCAGGTTTCTGACCCATGGAAACTGAGCTGGTAAATGTGTGATGTTTTAAGCTTCTAAGCTTATGGTAATTTGCCCTACAACAACAGGAATCATTTATATACCACAAGTCTAGGTTGCTCTTGTTTACAAATACTAAAGTATGTTTTGGTGGTCAAGACAAAATATACAAGAACATATCCCTCAAATGTACCTGAGCAAAATCTTATTTCTCAAATTAAATATTTAAGATAATTGTTTTTCCTCCATAGAATCCAAGTTTTACTCAGAATAAAATTTAAGCTTATGTAATCTCAAAAACATTGACAATAAAGATATGAAATTAAGACTTTTCACATTAATTTACATTTCCATTAACTTTTCTTAATGACTAAATGGGCCATTAACAGTTACTATCACATTTCCGCTTAGTAACTCCTAATACCTCCATGATAGACGTACTTAAATGGCCCAGCCCTCACGGCCCTTTCCCCTCGCAGCAGACAGTGCAGGGTGCTACGGCACAGCTGCTTTCCGACGCAGCCACCTCAGTCTTCTGCAGGCCCAATAGCTGCTAAAGGGCAGGCAGCCGGGCTGGCCAGGAAGCTGCCCTCTCCACCAACCCAGCTGACGGCAATAGGGGCAGGACCCCACTTCAAGGCTGGCTAGGGCCTCGGGAAGGCCCAGAGTGAAAACATGGTCTGGGTAGGACCATCATGAGTGCCTGAGACGGTTCTCCTCAACAACAGAAGCTGAGGACACGTGGAAAACATGACCAAGAACTGTGGCCCTGAAGGGGCCTAAAAACCAGTTGGGAAGGAGAAATGAGTAAGAGCTGGGAAAAGAGAAAAAAGAGCTGGGACAAGCACTAGTGAGTGTCTGGGACTATTCCAGAGGGTCGTGTAGCAGATGTGAGAGGAGCCTCAGACACCGGGGCAGAGTTCCCTGGCCAAGGCTGTTCCACCACCACTCAGTGTCTCAGGGAGGCAGGCACAGGACCACTAGTTCTCAGAACATGGTGTCAGGTGATATATGTGCACATTTACTTCAGTAATTCAAAAATAACTTTGTTCATAACTGTACATCAAGATCAAGATTCCATTAATAAGAAAACTTAAGGAGGTGTCAGCCCTGTGGCCGAGTGGTTAAGTTCGTGCGCTCTGCTTCGGCGGCCCAGGGTTTCATCAGTTCGGATCCTGAGTGTGGACATGGCACCGCTCATCAAGCCATGCTGAGGCGGCATCCCACACGCCACAACTAAAAATATACAACTATGTACCGGGGGGCTTTGGGGACAAAAAGGAAAAATAAAATATTAAAAAAAACCAAACAAACTTAAGGAAAGACTAATTTTCAAAAAGTGAGTCCATTTAAGGAAAAAGTTAAGTCAGCACTAATAGTACAGGAGATAGATATGTTCCCCGATGGTGGCACACAGGAGGGCCGGTGAAGCAGAGCACAGGACTGTTTTTCCACCAGGGCTCAGCCCCACAGCAGACACCACGCCAGCTGCAGGGAACACCTAACTTGTTCTACAAGAGAAAACATCTTCTAGTCTTCACGTTTCTGTTGATAAGGAGTCTGAGCTCTCTAAGGTCACCCTCCACCACCGACCTTGGCAGACAAGTACTTACAGGCTGGAATATCTTGAGTTTTTTCTTGCCGCTTGGGTTTGCAGCTTTCTCAATTCTACCCTTTATTCCTTGGTCTTCGCTACATTTCTGCTCTACTGTTCCTATACTGGTAAAGTCTGTGCCATCAGCATCTGCAGGTCTAACTCTCGTGTCCTGCTGACCTGCGGTTTCTGTGCTGGTCTCATCCTGCACTTGCAGAATGGTGCAGTTTGGGCAGATGTAATCTTCCCCGTTCCTTTCCAAGAGCCTCCCTCGAGCCTCAGAAATGCCCACACAGTCTCCATGAAACCATTCTTCACATCGGTCACAGCAAATCATAAACCTGAAATTACAAAATCATGGTATACTATGAATGCAAAGCAGAGATAACACTCAATTTTAGACATACTAGCAAGTCAAAGTGGTTTCAATGCTGTATTAAAGTAGAGAGAACAGAATAAAGAACACTCATAGGTCTTCTCTTGATTTTATTAACCTTCAACCAGATTTGCTTCATATTTTTTGGCGAGTGGAGACTTAGTGAACTGCAGGCTTCATGGCATCGCTCCCTGGACACTTCAGCACTCACCTCCACAAAACGGCAACAAGGCCTTTATCCCACCTGACGGAACCAACAGTGATTCCTCACACTACCTGATACCTT
Organism: Equus przewalskii; assembly: GCF_037783145.1. NCBI lineage: Eukaryota > Metazoa > Chordata > Mammalia > Perissodactyla > Equidae > Equus > Equus przewalskii. The sequence continues at coordinate 48,668,687 of NC_091851.1, forward strand.
ATCAGAGCCAGAGGCTCTTGAGATGCCCTCAATGTCCAAACTATGGTCCAATCACAGCTGCAAGTGGGCATTACGCTAGGACAGTCTAGAGCAGCACGTCTCTGAGACGGCAGCAATGTCCTAGTCTGAGCTGCCTTGCATGCTCACCTTAATGCCCATGCTCAGCCTTGCATGCTCACCACTGGCTGCGTGTGGCTAGTGTGATAAGGCAGTGAACGGCCCTGTGGACAGAGGCCACCAAGGGAGAGTGTGTGGCTCCAGGCAGTCCTTACCCACTCCTTCTGTTTCTTTTTTGACAATGACTTACTCATTTTTTTCAACAAAAGTTACTCATTCAGCACAGCTTTAGAACTCTTTAAATCAAATGAATGGAAAACTCTGCTGTTTCCATTACTTGTATCTCTCTCAAAGTGGGGTGGCCAACACCCCCTCTCCCCAACCTACCTGTTGTTGTGGGGCTGACGACACATGCAGTACAGGGCGTTGGGGTCGTAAACCTCACACTCGGGCTTGTGTCTGACCGAGGCTCCAGGTTCTTCATCTTTCATTCCCTGAGCTGCTTTCCCTTCCAACTGACTCTCTCTATCGTCCTTCGCCCCCTGGGACACGGGCCCCTGGGCAGCCTCGGGCTCCTGTGTGCCAGAAAGTGAGCTTCCCGCGGCATCGCCTGCCTCCACGTCCACAATTTCCGCAGGATCCTCCTCCTGACGCTTCTTCCTCAGGCGATTCTGGATACCCTTCAGGGGCCTGCTGGCAGGCTCTTGTTCTCGCTTTCTTCGTAGGCGATTCTGAAGTTCTTTCAAAGTCAATCCATCACTGTCGCTATCAGAGGTGTCGTCCTCATCATCACCTCCTTTGGCCTTTGCAGAGGAGGCTGGTCGTTCCTTAACACCCCTGGAGCCAGACTTGGACCCACTTTTCATTTCAGAGGTGCTTTCTACGCTCCCTTCAGAGGCTGTTTCCACATCTGTAACTGGACAAGATGTTGGCTCACTGGAGTCCTCAAGGGAGACAGGAACATTCTTCCTTCCTCTGCGTCGGACTGTTGTGAGAAATTCTTCCACTCTCTCAGTCCGCTTTGGCTGTCTCCCACTGCGTCGCAGGGAAAGGCTTTGTTGTTGCTGCCGGGGCTGCTGCTCCAGAGAGTCCAGCTCTGCGTCCCCAGCGCCCTCCCGCTTAGCAATGGTGGTCCTTCGAAAACCCCATGTTTTCCTGAACTCTTTACTGGTGGGTTTGATGGCCTTGGGTGCGTCCTCATTGCTCGGGTCACCTTTCTCATCCATACCTAATGGTGAAACGCAACCAAACCACAACGAGTGTTAATGAGGTCACATTTCTTAGCCAATGACCACTAAACCCCTGAGCTCAAAGAGCAGACAACCTTTAATCGCACATGAGAGGGAGCACCACCCACAGGAACGGACGCTCATGAACACGGATGAAATGGAACAATTTTCTACCTACAAAAAGTGAAGATGTCTGGTAAAGCAAGTTATTTTGACCAGTGTTTCCTAAAATGTGATATATAAGGTGATTCAAAGTGATTCTTGAAGATTTTAATAGTTATATGTCTAATGTTTAATAGAACAAGACAGTAAGCATATCAAATCTATAATTATGTCATTTAACTGCTTGGAACAGGGTACCTGTCTCATAAAACAGGTAGTGGGGAAAACATTAATGAGTAACAATATAAGTGGTGCAAGGACTGACTGGAACAGTGTTAGTGTAGTGGATGAGAGGTGGCTGTGGGCTCTCTGGCCCTCTCAAGTGGAGACACGGGGCCCATCTGCCTCCCTGTGAGTTGGGATCACTGTGCACACAGAGCACAGTGGACAGAATGCTGTGCCAGTTCCCAGCTTAGCATGTAAGAGGACTGGCTGCTTCTCTCCTGGGTTGTGAAGCCCTGAGCTGCCACGTAAGAAGTCCGACACCCTGCTGGAGAGATCACGTGGGAGTGGGTGTTATGTTGGACCCTGCATCCAGCCCTGCTTGTGGGCTGAGTGCCAGGTGATCCCTGTGGACACCTTGTGGAGATAAGGATCACCCAGCTGAGTCCTGCTCAGCTTCCTGAGCCTCGACCAAGGATACAAAATGGGCGTTACTGGAGTCCGCTGGGTTCTGGGGTAGCTGTTATGCAGCAACAGATAACTGGGACACTCAGGAAACACCGACCTAGGCAACAGCTTTGATGTGTACTACTTCTTTCCAATAGATCATTAAAAGGTCATGTTTGTGAAAACTTTACTCTTATTTAAAACCTCAAAAAATTACTATATACCTTGAGAAATTTTTTTCCAAGCTGTCCAGGCTTCAATCACATTTAACTGCTAATAACGACTCAGATTTTATGCCGTGTTCCATCCTAGGGGAAGGACTGGTATAGAATGAAAACATTCAAAATATAAAATACACAAAATCGGAATCACATACAACCTAATTCTTTTTTCTGCTTCCTACTAAGTGTTGTCACTTCCCATTTCCCTGGTCCAGCACCGCAGATCCTGAATCCTTCACTCTCTAACTTGGCCCACATGCTCACAGGCCACTCAGAAGCCTAGCGGGAGTGGCTGTGGCATCAGGTGTGCCACCAAGGACCAGACCACTTTTCTGGTCACCTGAGATTTTCTGCAGGAAGAACTCTTCTCTACAAAATACAGTTCTAACCAAAGAGAGAATATACAATGTCAATGTATATGCACTAATATATAACCAGTGTAAAAATAAAGGGACACTCCAAAGCAAATTCTTAACACATGATTAAACGTTCATCTAAAAACCTTAGGGCTAAAGTTTGGATTATTTCAAACAAATATGAATGTTATATTGTATCAGTTTCTTTACATATAATGCTACTTTAGCAGTAACACATGATTTCAAATCTAAGTTAAAATTCTGTTGATGTTTAACACCACTGATACTTTACCTGCCCCAACACTGAAAGCCTGGCCACTTGTTCTGGATGTCCTAAATACCACAAAAACCTGGCCAATACAATCACTTGGTCCAAGTAAACAGCCAGGCCTCAAAACACTGCTGCTGTCAGTCACTGCTCACAAATAACAATGTAGATTATCTTGAGAATGTTCCCAGGAAGTGGGCTCCTAAAATAAAATAAGAAAACAGTTTATAGATCTTAAGTACAACCAAAACTACATTTAAAAAAAAAGGGCACCAAACTTCCCAAGTAATCTATTATTTGAGGGTACATTACGTGACCTACAAAGACATTCAGGGAGTCAAAAAAAAAAAAAAAGCACAAAACACGGTCCCCTTCCTTAAGGACTTCTAAAGAAGGGAAGATACTATGACCACTGATCAAATGGGAGAACAGGCCTGGGAGGGAGCAGCAAGCCTTGGCTGGCACCCTGGGGCGGCAGGGGGAGCTGGTGCTCAGACTGCAGAGGCCTCAGTGGGGAGGAGGGTCTCAAAGTCAGCAAATGGGTATCAGCTGCTTTCCAATTAGGATCCTTTACTTTTGAGATGGACCCAGCTCAATAAAACCCAACGCTTGAAAGAAACACCAACAAAACGTGAAAAGGCTGAACAACAAAATTATTACGAACGCAATTACTTAAAAATCCTTAATATTGTAGCTATGCCATCACTTTAGATTAAAACCTAAGAAAGATTTTAGAAGACTAATGTTTATGATTACTGAATATCAACATGGTATAGTTCATCCATGTGTATTTAAAAAACACGTCCCCTCCTATATCCTCTTTCAAACAGCCACGCCTAGTTTACAGGCTCACTAACCATGCCTGTGTTCCTAGATAAGTCCTCAATTTTATTCTCTTAACACATTTCCATTCTAGCCCCAAATCCCACTCCCCTGAGCTGAGCATGAATCTGGCACCTCACCTCTTCCTCGCCTCACTCCAACTGCCTTCCCTGTAACCAAGGTCTCCTTAGTGACCTCAGAACAAAGACAAACATTCTGAGGCACCTCCTTTTAAAGAGACAGTGGCCACTTCACCCTGATTAGCCAAATCTGTAATCACGGCCATCACATCTCTTGAATGTGGTAAACCTATCTGAAAATGAGGCTTCACAGTCCAGAAACTTTACTTCTCAGAAGAAATGGTAAATAAACCATACTTCTATATTCCACAACACTGAGCATTTATAAATTAAGCAAAGAAATGAAGATGCTTTCAGGAATGAAAATTTTTTTTTTTTAAAGATTTTATTTTTTTCCTTTTTCTCACCAAAGCCCCCCGGTATACAGTTGTATATTCTTTGTTGTGGGTCCTTCTAGTTGTGGCATGTGGGACACTGCCTCAGCATGGTTTGATGAGCAGTGCCATGTCTGCGCCCAGGATTCAAACCAATGAAACACTGGGCCGCCAGCAGCGGAGTGCGCGAACTTAACCACTTGGCCAGGGCCAGCCCCGAAAAAATTTTTTTGAATTTATGTTAATCCGAAAATAAACATACTTCAGGATTTTATTTTAGCTCTGAATAATTAATCAGAAAAGGAAAATCTAGTTATTTCTGCTAAGTGGAATGGGATAAAGTACATATTCAGAATAGATCATTTTAGATAATTTGGTTCATTTACCTTGACTTTCTATTTGCAAAACTGATTTTTCATAATTATCTTCAACACAGAAATTCTAATATAAAATTTCAGCTGAAACAAAAACATGTATATCAAAAGAAAAAACAAAACCAACTATTTATAATCACGGCAAAAGTAAAGGAAAAATTGTGTTATGTTTCTAACACAACCCAGGTTTGGCGTGTAAATTCTACACTACAGCACCTCACATGAGGAACATGGTCATAAAACCATGATCACGTCATATTAGTAACAATTTTTCCCAGAAAAGAAGGTGTGCATCTCTGAAGCTGGGAGAGTCAATACCATAGGTGAACAGCAAGCGGACTGAAATAATTTAATTATCTTTCTACATCTGTAAGTGGACATATTTTCTCAGCTAAAACCTGCTCCATTTCCTATGCTATGAAATCTTAGGTTTAAAAATATAAATACAAGCCAACATTTCACAACTGCTCTGTTAACAACAGAGTCTGTGAGGTGACCCAGGGCACAACCAAATGGCTGAAAAGTGATCAAGAAGAGGACACACGGGCCCCTCCCGAGTTCTTGAAGGCAGCTCTCAGAGCCCGTTTACACTAAGAAGTCGAGGACCTCAAACAGTTTTTGTTTATGTAGAATATATAAAAATTTCCAAAATTCAAACTGAGAAAAATTTTCAGGTAATTGGGGATGTTCTTTGATACCACATCAAACCTCAGCAAGTAGTAGTTTCATAAAACTTAGTTGCAGCATGGAATCTGAACCGTATCAAGGAACTTTCCACACTTTCTTACATGATAATCCACGGGCCTGCTTGCACTGTGAATGCATCTCTCACCCCAGCACGTGCTGGTCACCTGGAAAACCCGGGTTCACGGACGTCTGCAGAGCCACGTGTCCACACACTTCATTAACGTACAGACGACACGCCTGTAACATCAGCACCCGTCTCCCCAAACATCTTTAATTACTGGGAAGGCATTAAGCTCACAATGGCAGATATAAGCTTTCCAAAATTCTACTCTTTGATTGAAAGCTCAAATTTTATCATTAGCAACAAATACTGTCAGTTGCTTTCCTCAAGACTCAGCTCATTCATCTTCGAGAAAATGCCTCCCAAAAACCAAGTCTGAAAACTGTAGCCCTCAGTTCTTTCACGTACAAATGGTGCTCCATGAAAAGGGGGCTGGACTCCACTCCTGAGAGCTCCTCCTGGAGACAGCCATCCAGCTCTGGGGTGCGGCAGGAGTGTTTTATGTGTGCCTGCCATTTCACCACAGGAAAGGCTAAAAAGAGGTCTGCTGGAGGGATGAGATTTAACGAAACCAATTATCTTTACTGCCTCAGCAAGGACATTCTTAAGGGAAGCCGGCACATTCTAACACTGACTGCACGGGGCGCACGCACACTTCATGCCACTGTCCTAATCTGCTTCCTTCTGTACCACCAGGGCCAACTATTACTGTGGAAAGAGTTCTGCCCTCTTTGTCCCCAAGAGGGGTTTGGGGACCCCGAGGGGTCCATGGAACACACTACGAGAACTTCTGTAACATGCCATTTCTATTAGTTTAAGAACACATTGGATATACGCAAAGCAATAATACCTATCTATTTTTCCTATCAGAAGAGACTAAAATTTCCTTCCGGACAAAACTGTTCTACAAAAATTCTAAAGCAACTAAATTTTCCCTTCAGATTCTCCAACTCTTCAAAATGTTAAACTGTCAAAAGAGAATTTGTTAAACACAAAACCACAAATACCCTCCCAAAATGTTATGCATTACTTAAAAAAAAAAACCCAAACTACTATAAATGTTAGTGACGCACGACTCCACAACCACTGCCAATCTGAAGGCTCAACCTCCCGAGTGTGCTCAAGGCAGTGACTGCAGAGAGCCGTCGACAGCTGTTCGTTCTACAAACTTAGGAGACTAACTTCTCTAAGACACTTCAAAGTACGACGACAACCACAGTGAAGCTCCTGCTTCCGCAGCACGCCGCCGTGGAAGACAGCTGGGGCTTCTCAGGACACCGCACCAGCGCACGTGCCCCACCTGGCGGCCAAACAGTGTTTCTCCAAACTTCACGTCCCCCTGAAGCAGGATCCAAAACTACCAACTTTCGCTCTGAAACAATTCTCACCAGCAGTCAGAAATTATATCCAACGCTACAAAACAACCTCATTATTCTGGACTCTGCTGACTCAGAATTTTTAATTCTGACAGGCTAGGCTAAGTTTACATTTTATATGTTCTGTATTAAGGGTCTTCCCTCTCACCACTAATCTTTGCCGTCGCTGTGGAGGGACTGAGACGATGCCAGCTAAAAGTTCTTTCCATGACTAAGAAAGATAGATTTCTCAATTAAAGACTCTTTCACAATTTAGTTTTTATTAATGAAACGGTCACTAATGATAATAGGCCCAGAAATTCCAGACAACTCAATACATCCCGAAAACACGAATGTTCTCCTATGATCAGCAATGGCTGCTTTCAGTCTACGTTGACTTGATGGCCCATGGGCCCGCTCTCCTCTCCTCAGTGAGCCCACAGGTCTGCAGCAGCAAACACCACACTTACCCGTTAAACAGGGAGAGAAGAGCGGTTTGGGCCCACAAAGTAAACTAAGAAATCCAATTTTTGTTTATTTCAATATCTACACAGAACCTGACTCAACCGTAAAATTACATTGAAGTCCTTCAGATGGTGAATTCAAAGTTTTGCTGCTTACCATATAACACTGTCATTATTAAAATTATTCTGATGACGTGAAGGCGTCCACAACAGCATAAGTTTCTCAAGAGGTAAATAGACAAATCTAGAAACAACCCTCCTGTTTAAAATTTCTTAGGTATTTTTGCTTTATGTAAAACTTGCTGAGGACTGATGCCTTGGGCCAGGCTCCGGTGTGAAGCCAGGCCTCCAGCTCCCTTGTCCCAGGTGTGCAATCGGTACTCTGGTTTCTCTCAGTCCAACACAGGCTTGTGACCCTGGTGGGCAACTCTCAATCAGCGCCAGGAGCCAGAGCAGCCATGAATACATCAAGGTTAAGGAGAAGGAAACGAGGCTTTCGACTGTGCTCTATTTAATCGTGTGGACACAGTCCCCTAAACAGCTTCTGCGGATGGGTTTTTGCTGTGGTCTGCACGTTTGTGTCTCCCCAAAATTCATGTTGAAACTTAGTGCCCAAAGTGATAGTACTAGGAGATGGGCCTTTGGGAGGTGCTTAGGTCATGAGGTCCGAGCCCTCATGAATGGGATCAGTGCCCTTAAAAAGAGACCCCAGAGAAATTCTTTGTTCCCCCACAACCCAGAAGACATCTCACCAGGATCCGACCATGCTGGCACCCTGTCTGTGGTCTTTTGTTACAGCAGCCCAAGGGACTGAGCCAGCTCCCCTCTCATCTCTCAGTAAACAAAAAAATATGGTTTCAAACACTATGCAAGGGACTGTCTGAATCTTACATCCTGAGGGATCGGTACTCTTAGGACAAGGCCACCACCTGGTTCCTCTGAACTGTACAGGTTCCCCTCATTAAAAAATCTGCCATATGGGACAAGTCTGGCTACAGCTAAATGCCCAAGGACAACACTGGGATGGGTTCCCAGACAGGAGCCTCCCCTCTCCTTCCCCAACCAAGACAGAGAGAGAGAGAGAGCTCTCACGCACACTCACAGGAGACCTGTAAAGACAGAGAGGATGCTGTCACTTCCCAGGACAGTGCAAGGTAAAGTGCTGAGTCATCCTTGTCGAGCACTTCAGGGGCTCCTTCCCCTTGGAGTCTGCAGATCCGTAGCCGTTAATTAAGAAGCTGATCTCCCAGAGGGCCACCCCCTCCCGCCCACCCCAACCAGCCACTCTACTGCTTCGATATCCAAATTCGTCTGTTTGGGCCCCAAGTGCATCTGTGCCGGCACCTACAAGGCACTGCGGCAAGATCCCTGCATCCTAGTTTGGTCTCCTGGGGTCATGCCATGAGGGGCCTGCATCATTCCACAGCCCCCAACACAGGTCACTCTCTCCCGTCTTCACCACGGCTACAGTTGCTTTTAAGGACCCAGTGAGAGGCTGTGTATAGTGAAAGGACATTCTACGATAATGCAAAGTGCCACTCAACGTTTCTCTCCTCTTCTGGCATCTGAAACAAGAGGCTGCGTGCCCTAAAGCCAAAAGAAGTCTTGGGCCCTTCCCACTCAGCAGGCACCCTGGCCACGCTCTGGGCCTCTGGTTTCAGGTGGTCCACTTGGAGGAAGAAGGCGTGCACTGAAACACCCTCACCTGTGATGACAAACTAGCCTTATTCCACGTTTTTCCCAAAAGGTACACATTTGAGCCAATCACAACAGTTCAAAGACATTGCCTATCTTCCCAAAAGTAATCCATTTTCTCAGGTGTTACAACTTGGAGTCAACTGTTTTTTAAAATTCTCATTTCTCTACAAGAAGAGCATTTCTAATCATTATCTAGAGCAGAGGTTCTCAAAGTGCGGTCCACGGTCTCTTTCAGGAGGTCCCCAAGGTCAAGTTATCTGCACAACACTAAGACATTACGTGTCTTTTTCACTGGTCACTCTCTCAGGAGTATGTGGCAGAGTTTTCTGGGAGCTAAATGACAGTGATATCACAACAGTTTCAATGCAAAAGCAGATGCGAGAATCCAGCTGTTGTCAGTTAGGCCAGACATTAAAGAGATTTGCAAAAATGTAAAACAATGCCACCTTTCTCATTAAGTTGTCTTTGTCTTGGAAAACAGTTTCCATAAAACACTATTCACATTAATATGCAGATGTCTATCATTATGATTTAAAAATGAATATAAACTTAAATATCCCCCTTTTAGAGCCTAACATGGTAAATATCAATATATATATAATATAAATAAACAAAAGCTCTTTGGGGTCCTGGTAATTTGAGGTGTCAAGAGGTCTTGAGTTTAGCTGTGTAAGCAGGTCAGTTTGAGAACGGCTGACATGGACACAGACTTTACACTTAGGGTAACTTTGAAGGGCTGCTCCTGATGGGCCAAAAGCAACTCTGACGACCTTGCCTGTCAGGAAGACTAAAAGACAGTGGCAGTACTGCTTCAGTATTAGACTCTTCCAGACCAACCTCCCCTGCCACACCCCCGCCCCTGGCCTTTCCTCAATCACAGGTCCACATGACAACTGAGAAGGCGCTGATTTCCAACTATGAAACTGACTGCAGCACTCCCAGAGTGACTGCCACCTCAGTTCAAAGAGCACGTGCTAGGAGAAAAAAACAAAGGCCTTCTCTTACAGGCGTCTGCTTCTTGAGTGAAGCTGCATCTTATGAAGGTATTAGGATCTCAAGTCACAGGCCAAGAGGCAAAAATGCTTGGGGACCTCGGAAACTCAAAAGTCAAGAATGAACTGTGGTTTCTTTCAGCTGAAATCTTCCTTTTTTTCCGAGATTAGCAGACACCAATGTCTAGTTTTGTTTTTGGGGATAGTGGAAAAGGTCTGAGTTTAATACAGGAGTTTCTGTATCCATTTTTGCAGATCCATACAGAGCTGACGTGACAGTCAGGCTGTATACAATGTCACTTGACAGACTTGTACCACTGCTGCATGGGTTGGACGAAGTGCAGAGGAAGGATGTCTTACTACTAAAAACATGCTGTGAAAGGGAAAACAGTTTAAATGACAATCTAACCAACCCACAGTCCCTGGCTTGCATCCACCTAGCCCTGTATCTCCATGGGGTGGCCAGGGGCATTTCAGGAGGGACCACTCTTCTTTGTGCAGGCTCAAGAGTCTCTGTCCTGACCAAGGCAGCCAGCAGTGCCCTCCCCGACTGACTACAGCGTGACACCCCACCATTCACAAGTGGGGTGAGTCCTCTAATAAGCAGATTGGGTGTCAGGAGGCTCAAGGGGTGGCACCATGGAAGAATGCAGGCTCCATGTCAGACGTCCCTGTCTTCCTTCCCAGCTGCAAACAAAAACAGCTTGGCATGCTGGGCAAAAGCACCTCTCTCTGGGCTGTACTTTCCTGCCTGGGAAATGGGGACAATTGTGACCTCACAATTTCCTAAAAGACATCTGAAACTACATCTTGTCAAGTGCCAGTCAGTGCTTGCACACAGCAAGCATGCAATACATGGTGGAAGTCATATATTAAAATGACAATGCCCATGTCAGTGAGCATTTGGGGAAACAGGCCCTCTCAGGAGAGTCTGACAAATATTTACCAAGAACCCCTATGTGCTGGGCATGGGGACAGAGCAGGCAACATCCCTGTTTCCATGGACCAGGTGGGCATGCTTCATTCACTCTGACCCAGCCGAGATAACTGGGAAAGGGGGGGCATATTTATAAGAGTGCTCCCAGGCATGCATTTTTTTTTTCCTGGGAAAGATTCACCCTGTGCTAACTTCCGCTGCCAATCTTTCTCTCTCTCTCTTCCCCTCCGCAAAGCCCCAGTACATAATTGTAGGACCTTCTAGTTCTTCTCTGTGAGCCACCACCACAGCATGGTAACCCAGAGAAGACTGGTGTGGTTCCAAGTCCAGGAATCGAACCTGGGCCACCAAAGCAGAGTGCGCCAAACTTCTACCCACTAGGCCATCAGGGCTGGCTCCCAGGCACTTTTTTTTCCACAAAGGAACACAAACTGATGTCCATTTTCAGGAGACTGGTTTGAAAAATTAAGAAACATCCATATAATGGAATTCTTTAAGACTGAAATTAAAGGATGATAACCCCCACGGCCACTGCCATGGAAAGAGGCCCACACACGTGAGTGAAGAGGCAGATCACAACTCAGTCCTGCACAGTGGCTACATTCCCTGAACACATCCTGCCATACACACACCCATGTTCACGAACACGTGAAGAGCTGTAATGTCAGCTTCGGGATGGCGCCATTTCTGGTGTTTGTGCTATCCTCTTTATATTTTTTATATTGTTTTAAGTTTCTATATACGTATTTAACTTTGTAACCCAAACAAAGTAAAGCTATCTTTACACTGGGGAAAAAACCCCTCATGTACCTTCTTATAAAGGTGTATTAGATGCCACTTAAAGTATCTGTATCAGCATAGGAAAACAAAACCACAGCATCTAAGTTTGATTCCCAGAGAGAAATATCTGCTTCACAAATTACACACAAGATAAACACTGCCTACTGATTTAAGTACTGATTAAGTCACTGATACAAGAATTCTTATTAAAATATGTACAATTACCTATTCAACTTCAGATAACAACTTACCCTCAGTATTACTACTGAAGAAATAAAATAAGGCCTAAGCAAGAGACTACTGTCCAGGAAGTGTGGGCACTCAGACCAACTGAGCTCGCTTCAGACTGCTTCTGATCTCCTCTTCCTCTATTAGTAGATTAGTACGTTTCCATTAAGTGTTAATCATAGAGCCTTTCTAATGGCATTCACACACACCATGTGATAATGGCCATAAAGAGAGTAATATTAGATATCCACTGTAACAGACCTCATCATTTAAACAAGAAATGCAAAGGGGAGACTCCATTTAGGGAAAGCTTTCTTAACGGACTTTCAGTCCACCAGGCATATAAAAAATCAGGCCTCCACTGGACACCCTATCACTGCAGGGACCCGAGGACAACAGTGAGCTGGCCCGTAAACACAGCCAATCTTTGCTCTTGCAAGAGCCAAATGGAAGTCACTTGGTACCATGAGAAAAGTGCATAAAAAAAGGTAAAACGACGTACCATGTTAGAAGTATAAAACAATCAGGACCTGGAACATGTCACAAACACAGAACTAAAAAGAACCAGTTCCTGGGCTGCTCAGGAACACACACTCAGTGACTAAGACCCCTACGTTCGTAGAAAGACTTACAGTGTCAACAGCAGGACCAAACTCCACTGCCAAAAGAAAATGGGAGCCAAAGCCCCCACAAAAGAAACTCCACAAAAGAAACTCACCCCAAAGCCCATGTGAAGCACTGAGAGTGCCCATCTCTAAGCCTCCATGACACATTTCCTCAAAAAGCCATTGTGATGTTCACACACGCATACACACCGTGAACAGCACTGTTTGCCAGGAAAGAAACCGGTAACCATGGGTACTAGCAGAGAGGAAGGAGCTGAGGGGAGCAGCAACTGCACAACTTTTTTCTTTTGGAGGAAGACTAGCCCTGAGCTAACTGCTGACAATCCTCCTCTTTTCGCTGAGGAAGACTGGCCCTGAGCTAACATCCCTACCCATCTTCCTCTACTTTATATGTGGGACGCCTACCACAGCATGGCTTGTCAAGTGGTACCATGTCTGCATCCGGGATCTGAACCGGAGAACCCTGGGCCGCCGAAGCGGAATGTGCAAACTTAACCACTGTGCCACCGGGCCTGCCCCTGCATAACTTTTTATTTGTGCATTTTCTTTTTTCTTTTTCCTAAAGATTGGCACCTGAGCCAATCCTCTTCTCCCCAAAGTCCTCCAGTACATAGCTGTATATTCTAGTTGTGAGTACCTCTGGTTGTGCTATGTGGGACGCCGCCTCAGCATGGCCTGACAAGCAGTGCCAGGTCCAAGCCTGGGATCTGAACCGGCGAAACCCTGGGCCGCCGAAGCGGAGCACACGAACTTAACCACTCGGCCACGGGGCCGGCCCCTGTGCCTTTTCTTGTCAGAACAGAACTCAATTTGCTTGCAATAGCCTGAATTTAATCAAATGCTAATAAGGGACAGCTCTAGGCAGAAAATTAAAAGTAAATTAAAGAGAGACGTTATTCCTAAACTCACTGTTAAAGTAAGTGTTCAAAAACACAGGCAAGAAGGGTAGAGACAGCACTTAAGAAATGCCTTACGCGTAAAGTTTCCAACAGGGCTGGGTCTGTGTCTCCCAGGTGACACTTCTGAGATGTCTATGCCATGTTTAAAATGGGAAACTAGTGGACTAGCCACAGACACATATGTATGTATACACCAACCCCAAGTGCCACAAGGGCTCTAGACTCCAGGACACATGGATGGCAACAGTGGGTTTCAGTGAAAGAGCTGGGATGCCCTCACAAGCCCCCGCTACACTTGTCTCCAGGACTGGAAAGACCATCTTTCTGGTCGCTGCTACAGCCAGGGTGTTCAGCACACAGACGCGATAAATATTTGCCAAATAAATCAAGGAACTGTTCTAAAGGTTACGGATTTTATGTCCTTGAAATGCACAGCTAAAGTACCTTTCTTGGATGCATTATTTCAGTTAGGGTCTATGTAGCTCTGGGGAAACCATGGGACATTTGTCTGGGGTGGCCCGACAGTCCAGTTAGAACCCAGCTCAACGATTTCAGGCAAGTTCCTTCCCCGTGCTTCACCTTCCTGGAGGTTCGAATGCGTACAAAAGCACTCGACTCATTAAACAAGTTAGCACTCATGAACTGCTCAGAACAGGGTCCACCTTGGTGGAGTAGCCACCGTGAGCTGTTATTGGCGCCAAATGGAGGCAGCTTCCCCCTGGCACCAATCTACAAGTACACTGAGAGTATGTCAATATACTGAGAAGATCTTAAAATCCACCTTTTCCTTCTGCAAAACACCCAGATACATTAGGCTCAAATCTCATTCTATCAGTGAGCAAATAATATGGATATTGTTATCTATGGCTAAGGTAAGAATTAAAGAGTACCTCCAATTTAACTCGTGCCCTGTTGTTACTTACCTATGATCCCAACTCTAAGCTTATTTACTGAGGTGCTAGATTCAAAGCAGAAAACCTGGTCCTAACCTCCAGTGTCTCACAATCTGGCCAGGGAGCAACAGACACAGAAATACAGGGAAGCAAGCAAAGGGGAAGCCGAATGTCAAAGGCGTGAAAAGAGAGAAAGGGAACGGCCAGAGGCACGCCTCCAGTGGAAAGCAAAAGTTGCCCCTTTCACTTTCAGGACAAAGGGAGAGTAATATGTGACACAATATACATCAAATTGGCAAGTCCCACAAAAAAGACACTAGAAATCAGTATTTTACGGCTAGGCATACACTCTTTAAGAAAGTGAAACCGATTCTCTGAAAGCCTTCTTTGCTTACTATAGTGCCAAATATCACAGAACCATCGTAATGTACCCTCTACAAGAGCAGTCGGCCAGAAATCAAAACCATCAAGTTAAACGAAAAGCAACAGAACCCAAAGTTTAAAATAGGATCCTAGGATGAAACTTCATGATCCTTCAAGAATGTCTTGAGGAACTAACTGGGGTTGAAAACAAAAGGATCCAATCCTACCAGCTAGTTACCTGAAACAGAATCATTCCTTCGTGTAACCCAGCGAGCCTGAGAACTTCCAGGAAAGCGCATTTTCCCTCCTCTTGGCCTATTCCGCCCCCTACGCTGCTGATTGGGCAACATTTGCTATTATCCCTTCGAGTCGGATCACACTGTGAACAAACCACCGACTAAACACCCCTCGCGGGCTGACCAGGCCCCAGGCCGGCGCCCACGCATGGAGACCATCGCCGGGCCCCTAGCCGCCCGTCACCCAGGCGTGGCGCCCCGCAGCCCCCATCCCCGGCCTGCCCTCCCGCCCTCCGTCTGTCCCCGCGGCCGCCGCCATCTTCTCTTCCCGGCGGGAGCGCAGCCCAGCACGGACGCTGCGGCTCTGCGCGGGCCAGGCTCGGGCGCCGCAGCTGTCCCCGCCCGCCCGCCTACCCCCCGAATGCGGCCGGCGGCAGTCGGCCCCTCCGCCCGGCGCCCCACTCACCACGGGGCGCAGGCCTCTAGGGTCTCGCAGCCATTTCCTCCGAGCGCCACGGAGCGGACAGGCGGGCGGGGTCGGCGCCGGCCACCGAGACATGGGGGCTAGAGGGGCCGCCCGCGCTCCGAGCGGAAGCGGAGCCACAGCCACCGAGACCCACCGGGTGCTAGAGAGGCCGCCCGCGCCCCGAGCGGCGCCCCCGCGTGGCGAGCGAACGGAGGTCAGGCTCCGCCCCCGCCTTGCACGCATGCGCCCTGTGCGCCGCCCGGTTCTCGGAGCCCAAGGGCCAAAGCTGGGGGCGGAGGCGGCGGGGATCCCAGGCTGTGGGGCCCTGAGGACCAGCCACCCCAGGGAGTGCACCGTTGCCTGGGTCCCCTTGTGGCGGAGGGGGCGGGGACGAGGATCAAGCAGCAGGGCGCAGCGCTCTTTTCCCACAGACTCGTTCTGTTCCCCCCCCGCGCTCAACCTGCACCCACACGCCCAGCAGCGCAGCGACCCGCCTCAGCCTCCCTACACGCGGCCACAGCGAGCGTCTGCTCACGGGACTGCGGGGGGAGGCCGGTCACTGTCGGAAAAGGGAGAGGGGCGCTGGCAGATGCGTAACCCTCCACCTGCAGTTTCTTGCCAGTGCTGACTACTGACACCCTGCACCTGGCCTCCCCAGATACTCAGCAAACAGACCTCGGAGGGAAAGAGCTGCTTGCCTCGGGGCACCGTGGACACTGGTCATTTGACCTGCCAGCAGCAGCCTTGGCCGGGCCTTTGCCCCCATTACTTCCTCCACAGCCCTCTTCGGAGCTCCTTAGAAGCAGGACCCCTTGGCCTTTGTTTTAGGCCCAGCGAAAAGCGGAAAGCTGCCCTGCGCACAGTGAAGCAGAGATGCTTCCTTGTGCGAGAACCAGGGGCCTGGGAGTAGGCATGCTTTTTGATAAACATCTCTAAAGATCACAGGGCCCGCCAGTTTCTTTCCGAGAGAGACTGTCAGTTTTCTCCAAAGGAATACAACACAGCTTGTTTCTGCTGGCGCAGCTCCCTTAGGACCACCTTCATTGAATCTTGCAAGGATGGGCTCTATACTCTTCCATCTCGATGTGGCTTCAGGTTTGCCCTCAGGTAGGCGTAGCGGGAAGTTTACAGACCCGCCAGATGGAGTTGAAACCAGCTTGAACAAGCAGTTTGATCTTGGGCAAGTTGTAAAATGGGACTCACATACTGTAACTCGGGGAAGATGACTTGAGGCCTCCCTACAAAGGGCTCCCTAAACGGGAGTTGGACGGGAAACTCCACACCGCCTCTTTAGATGAAGATCTTTAAAGAAAGCAAAACCAACAGTCACATCTTTCTGCAAGGTGAGATTTTAACACTGGGGTGCAGTTCCAGGCTGGGGGCTCAGAGGGATGAAAGGCCCTTAGGAGTGGGCGGATAATGGAATAGGAGAAGGAAGCATGAGAAAGCTCAGAGTGGAAAACCAGCAGACAAAGGGGAAACCCAGAGAGCAACAGCAGGAAGCCCCCACTCGTTGTCACTACAGTCCTCAAAGATCCTCAGGATGCCTCCCACAAAGCAACAGGAAAGGAAACCACTCAGGCCCCTGGAACTGAGCCTCCCCTTCGAATCTCTCCCAGCAGGACCTGACTCTGATTGCTGGCTCTGACTTTGGCTTGTGGGCTGAGGGGCACTTGCCACCCTGGTGAGGAGCCAGGCCCTCCCCCTGCGACCTCTTCACATAATTCCAGTTCACCTGTTGTCACTCCTGATGGAAGCTGCTCTTCGCTGGTGAAAAAGGCCTTTCTGGAATTGTAGATTGGGTATTTTTTGGTTGAACTCTACTAGCTAAAGAATATTTCCTTCTAACAAATGTACTTTAATAGCTAAACCCAGAGGATGAAACAAATTTTTAAAAGGGGCTCCGGTTGTCTCAAATTCTTCCCTTAAATATCCCCAATGCACAAACGAAAGTCCCAAAGTCCTGTGGACTGACAACAAGAGTGGCTCAGAGGGTGGAAGGGGGCAGGAAGCTTAAGAGGCTTCCATGCCTCAAGGAGGTTTCAGAGTCTCCATGAAAAAAATATGATTGGCGCATCACCAACACTTATATACACCAGGTCCTGCCACCCCCACCCCATGGAAAGTTCAAGGAAGTTTATAGAAAACTCAGCAATCCTTTACAAAAACTGCTTCTTGGTGCCCACTCCTCTCACCCCTGAATTAAAGCCCGTTGAAAAGCAGGGTCCTCAGCAGAATACCCTGATCCCAAATGAAAATCCTAAAGTAAAGTGCGCCTCTCCTTGGGGTCAAATGCAATCACCACAGGCAAAGCGTACCCTCAGGGCAGCTGTTTCCAAGGACAATTTAAAACCAGGCGAGGCAGCAGCAAGTACTTTTATTGTTACTCACTTGCAATTCAGACAGAGAGCAGCCCCAGGCCCTCTCCATGGGCGGGTCGCTGAGAAGTGGCTTGAGGGTCAGGGTCACAGGTGAGGGGCAGCCCCTCAGCTAGCAGTGACCCCCATTGGACCCCAGGCTGGGTCCCAGGTGGCCCTGCATTGTACTCAGATGGACCTGGGGCAGAGGGGAGGCTCGGGCTGAGGGGGTGGCCCCGGGGTGGGGGAGGGGAAATGGGGTGAGGGCACGGGGCGGTGGAAGGGACAAGGTCAGCAGCTCTTCTCCTCCCTGGCCTCAGTTTGGAGAAAACCCGCAGGATTCTTCCAGAATGGCCACCGCTGCCGGTGCCCTTTGATGCAGAGGTCAAGGACTGCAGGGCTCAGACCTCACACTTGCCCAGGCCCCAGGCTTGCTGGACAGACAGCATGTGGCACACTGTGGAGAACTATGCATTACTTGCAGATTCCCCAGTCTTCTGGGGGCTGCCCCAAGGCTGGGCCTGGTGCTCTCAGTGACAACAGCACCTCCCTCTGTTTTGCTTCTCACCCTATTCTGGTCCCTGGTGCATGGTGCCTGGCACCCAGAGGCTGTGCTCTTAACTATTTGTGGAATTAAATAGGTGAACGGAAAGTTTATTACAAAATACACCCCTGCCATTCCCCGGGGATACAATGTAGATTCCCAGGAACAGACAAATCTAGTATTTTTTTTTTATTGCTAACAAAAGCTTTAACCACTGTATTCTTTTTTTATTTGAGAAACTGATGAATTTTCATTACTTTTACATTGTATAAAGCCAGCTAACTTTAACAGTTAATTTTAGATAAATTCACTTGGACGGTCCTGTCATCTCACAATCAAACTGGCTACTACTCTCCCAAAGCAAGACCCAGCACTAGCCTTTGGCTCTCCTGTAGGGCAAACAGCAGGTTTGTCTAGCAGAGGCGCAGATCCTGCATTTGTGCGTCACCATCAGAAAAGCCCGCTTCACTGACTACGAGAGTTCGGCTAGATGCTGCTCTGAAGGGACCAACTGTCTCAGAAGCAGAGTGCTGTGGTGGCGAGGGTGGAGGTAAGTCAAGGGGGCTGGCAGCATGGAACAGGGCCAGGAGACAAAACACAAGGTGAGGAAAAAGTTAGGATTAGGGGTTAAACTTTGTGTCCAATCCTGAAGACTTACAGAAAGTCATCTGCGCAATGTGATAGAGCTAAACATTCAAAGTAGCAAATGAGAATCATACCAATCTGTCTTTTAGGGAAAAGAATCAACAAAGGTGAAAGACTAGGAAAGGGAATAACATGGGAGGAGGGAATCGCGCCCACTAATGCTGTGCCACGTAATCTTTCTACACTAAATGTCTGTAGCTGGCATTGGGATGGTGTCCCATCATTTGAACAAGAATGCCATAAACCACCGCTATGACTATCTTAATTAGAAAAGCAACAAGCCACGGCTCTTGGGTCCCTTCAGCCTGCGGAAGTGGCTCCAGACAAGGTGGCTGTGGCCTCACGACAATGATCTAACACTAGGTACAAAGAAGTGCAGAGGAGACAGGGCACTGAATCTAGATGTGTTCTCGGATCTTCCACCCTTTTCCAGAGATCCTTAGAAAAAATTAAGTCCAAGTATTTTTCTCTCTCCCTCTATAATAAAGCCCTAGCTTTGTTACCTAAACTAGAGCGAACACATTCAAATAGAACAGTGCTTGTTACTCCTACCTTCTAGGACAGTTCCTGTTACTCTGAGAGTCTAAGTTTCCCTGTGAGTTGAGTGAGGAAAGGAAATAAAGTCAACTTCAGAAGAAATTAATATTTTAATAAGTATAAGGCATAAAAATCATATTTCCTTTCTGGTTGGTTTCATCTCTTAACAGTCTCTAAAGGAATACACCAAATAAAGAAGCCAGAAAAAATCAATGCCTTTCACAGATCTTGACAGAAAAGCAATTTAAGAGTAAAGCAATTGTGCCTAAATGGGCCCTTTAGCCTTCTAGGCTAATCGTGCTGCTAAGTATGTAACAGAGAAAAGGGAAACCAAGCCCACAGACCTTCCTTGAATTCCTAAACCCACTGGGGAGCATGAAAAGAAAGCTGCAGAACCTCCCCAAGGTGAGAGGATGGTCAACCTAAACCAAGTTCCAGGGCAGGGGCAGGGCACCAGGCCGCTGGCGTGTCGGGCTTCAGAGGGAGGGTGCAGCTACAATCGTACAGGCTACATTTTAACAGATTATTTTTTTTCCGCAAATGAAAATACTTAAAAAGTGAAAAAGATTGTTTAAAAGTCAGGTCTAACAGTGGCTTTCTGGATTTGTCCAGAATAGAAATACTGTATAAATTCCTGCTCTTGCTTAGCTCACAAAAACAAAATGGTGAAAGTGAGAAAGAGTGTATTTGAAGGAAATACCAACAAGAATAACAGAAGCTGAGCTTTAGGGTTTTCAAAAGGACACCCAAAAGATTTTATTCTGAATTTCAACAAAATCAATACCCATAAATTACCCTTCTGATACCAGAATATGTTTGAGTTCCAGATTGAACAAACTGCTTCTAAAATTTAGAAATCCAAGGAAAAACAAGATCTCCCCCAAATCTGTCAACAGAAGGTGAGAGGCCAAGAATGTTCCCTTTTATGGTTGTGCAGAGAAATGAAAAATCTTAGGAGCCTGTCAGACGTACAAAAGTTCCTCTCACTCCAATAGAAAGTAAGCTTTTAAAGAGTAAATGTAAGAGGACTTTAAAGTCAAAAAAGCAAAAAACAAAAATTTTGCAAGTGTGTTTTAAAAAAGGAAAATGTGAACACGGACAGAAAAAATGTCTCATCTTCATTCAATGCTTCTAACTTCCAGTTAGACTTCTGATCCTAACAGCGGGTCTCATACAAAAAAAATCCTTAAAGCATACATAGATACAACTATACACATATCTATTATATATGTGTTTTTATATGGATATACATGTGTATATCTATATAAATTTTTGTTTAAATTTATAAAAAGAAAGAAAGGTCCAATCCCAAACTGATGTGTATATCAAACTCTTGACCAGTCAGGTCTGACCGGCAAAGTCAAATTCAATAGGAATGGTCCACAAACAGTCTGCAAATGGGCAAATTAAACAATGCCACTCCAGCGGTCTGCCCGTGCCCTCCTGCTGGCAGCCCCCACACCACTCATTTGTTTCAAGGAGCTTGATGCTGGACACAGTTTATGGTACAACCTCAGCAGGAGTTAAAGGTTAAAAAGAAAAGGATCAATAAAAACATTACTCTTACTTTTACCCATCCAAAGAAACGTCTGACATAGCCAGGCTTTCTGATTTAGTGTATGATGTAGAAAGAGATGGAGAGGGAGGGTGACCCTATCAAACAACCCCATGACATGCTCCACGGGGGTCTTAGTCCAAGTAAGACGCATGGCATCTGAGTATGTGCAGCAACTACATCGTAATAAAATTCTTCCTTACTCCTTTCAACATCTCCATGAAGAAACTTAGAACACTGAAAAGCTAAGCCTGTGGAAACTGACTCCCTGGTGTTTACTGCCTGCTTGTGGCAATGATTCTGAGCAGCAACAACCAATTCGTTTATTCATTATCCAGAACAATCAGGTTTGTTTTTGCCAAATCTCTTTGAAAGCAGGGGCTCCAGTATGCAGGGGTTTGATTTTATGCTTTTGGGTTTTTAGAGTAAGACAAAAATACCCACCGAAGTACTGTGGTTCTCTAAAACATGGCTGATATCCTAGTTGTGGAACAGTCTAGGATTTGAGTAAAGGAAGCACCGTGTATTTTATTCTCAAAATACTTTTCCCTTTTTAAGAACTCTTTAATGTTCTTTTAAGAAATAAACTGTTAACTCCTGTCTTTAAAGAACTGCTAATTTGTCAAAACAAAACTCTCCACCTGAGCCTGGAGAACACACTGGACCACTGGCTGCCCCCCCCACAACGGTGCCCCTCTTTCCTACCAGGAAGTGCAGCCAGTTAATGATCCCACTGGGCTGAAATCTTAGTCAGCCTGGTCAATGCTACAGATGGTGGCCAAAGTGGCCTAGAACCCACCCACCTCCTTCCTGCTCCCACACCCTCAGCCTCCTCGCTGCAGGCTGGTGTCTTCAGGCCTCCGGCCAGGCTCGCCTCCATCTTCACTCCATACACTCTCCACAGGGGACCTCAAGCACACCTGGCTGTGCTTGCCTTTACCTTGATCTGGATGCATCTACTCACCTGTTCCCCTAACATCTCCACTTGATGCCTCAAGTGCACCTCAAAACCTAAAGCATGCAAAATGAGCTCATGACTTCTGAGCCTCCTCACTAACCCAGGCCCTTTCTTGGTGTCTTTATTCAGCGATGGTCCCAGCCCATAACTTAAATGCACAAGCCAGAAGCCTGGAGATTCTCCTTGACAGGCCTGCCTCCCTCCCCCTCAGCCACCAAATCCTGCTGCTTCAGTGTTTAACGTGATCAGTTCCACCTGCTCACTTCTCTGCACATCTGCCGCACAGCCTGAATCACTTCTGAAAGTGGTAAACACATGAGCTGACTTCACCTAACCCCCATTCACCTCTCAACTCACCGCAGTCTAACTGCCACCCCACCTTGTCAGTGAACTTACTCTGTCACCAGGAACTGTCGGTCAGTTGTTGCTGAATGCCGTACTTGCCCACCCTGCTGCATCTGACGCTGCTAATCACATCTAGAAACTATGCCCCACAGCTTCGGGAGAGCCTGCTGAGGCCCTGGTCCTTGTCAAACCTCTCCGGGTGTTTCTTCTCTGTTGCCTCAGTGGACAACTTCTTTCGCTAATGCCTACATGTTGCTGTCCTCCTGGATTCATCCACTCCTCCTCTCTATGGAGTTTCTCTGAATACGTTCATCAGCCCTCACACACAAAACCCTCATCCTTCTCTTGAGCTTTAAAGTGTCCCACAGGCACCTCAAACTAAACAAGGTCCACAGTGAACTCATCATCTTCCCTTCCCTTCCATCTCACTCCTCATCATGATGGTTCTTTCTCAGTTGGCACCACCCCCATTGACCTCATCAACCAGGATCCGCATCTAAGCATCACTCTTGACTTCTTCCCTCCCGTACCTCTACAAACTGTCAGTCACCAGGGACTGCCAGTCTTCCCTCCTCACTGAAGGTCTCCCTTGGTCCATTTCCAGAGGCTGCTTCCAGTGAAGGTCTCCATCATCACTCACTCACTTATTCCTTCACCTTCTCAACAAATCTCTGTGAACTCCTACCACGTACTAGATGCTTCAGTTCCTGTCAAGCTCACGTTTGTGAAGCATGACATCCTACAGGCATCAGTGATACAGATCAGTGTGCCAAATGTTACAAAGGGATAATTCAGGACAGCACGTGAGCACAAAAGAGAAGCAGCACATCCAACTTTGATTAGGGAAGGTTCCCACTCTGAGAAGTCAGCCTAGCCAAGTGTTTTATGTGAGAGCCCAGAGGTGAGAGAACCTGGTTGAGTGGGGAGAAGTTCAAACAGGTCAGGATGCTGGAGCAGAGAGGGAAAGGGCAGGAGCGTGCTGTTTTTAACTGTGCTCACTTTGCACAGGTAGCTGCACAGTCCAGGAAGTGTGTGAGGGGGACAAGGAGAGATCACCCTGCCTGCTCCGAGGGTTTCAGAAAGGAGCTGGCAGGACCTCTGGGAGGGCAATCCAAGGAACAGAGAAGACAGCCTCAATGTTCTGAGGGAGAGGCTGGCACAATAAAAAGCAGCCAGTCTTTAGACCTAACCAAGGAGGTAGAATCTGCAGGACTTGGTAACTGGCTGGCTGCTGAGGGTAGGGGCTGTTAACCTATGACCCACCGAGAAGGGGCAGCTGAAGCCTCTGTGGACAGGAATATTGTATTTCCTTAGGACACTGCCATGCATGCTTTTTGCTTGTGTACCCTTGAAAAGAATTTTTAAAATCCGCAACCTATCGCACACTATTAAGGTGACATTTAAATTTGTTTATAGGGTCAAGCAGTTGCAAAGAACGTAATCATGGACACGTGCTGCACCTGCGTTTTAAATACTAGATTTGTATCAAAGCTTTGGATCTGCAGATTTAGCTCGTTCCACTAATGGAAAATGTCCATAACTAGTCATCGCTCTTAAAGCTATCTGCCAAATTGGACTTGGTTTCCGGGAGAAGTCTGAGAACACTTTCGCGTTATTCAGTTCACTTTTGAGCAATCACATGAAACCATCTAACTCCTGACTTCTAAATGGGGAAGACGTCGGATTTCCTCGGATGAAATAAGAGGCTGCCACTTCAATTTCCTTCCCGAAGCGCTCTAACGTCCTTTAACATTACTCTCCGGCAATAGGAAGACGAGACCCTCCTCTGAGCCGGTCTGCTTTCTTCCTGAGCAGACGACCAACAATAAGCAAACGCGCGAACGTGTATTTCTGCGTCTCCGCGTCCCCCAGGACCCGGCTGCGGCACAGGGAGACCCTCCGGTCGCCGGGCAGCGGCCGCGGTACCCCGGGGCCCTGTCGCACACGCCTGCAGCCCCTGCCCAACCTGAGCGCGGCGGAGGGCGGGCCGGGCCCCGGGGGGAGGGAGCGCCTGGCCTCGGGCGGAGGCTCCCAGAGGGCGGCCCGTTTGTTGATTCATCTGGCAGCGGGCGAGCAAGCGCTCCCCGCCACGGCCGGGCAATCCCCGGACCCGCCTCAGCAGACGGAATGGAGCGCTCCCGTCGGCCGCGCTCGGGCGGCTCCTCCCGGGCCTGTGCGAAGGCGGGCGCCCGTTCGGAGGCACTCCGCCTCGGGGCGACACGAAACACCGGCGACTGTCTCCCGCCCTCACCCCATGCCCTCCGGGCTCACACAAACGACGGAAGGGACGCTGGGACGTTCGCCTCCGACTCAGTCTAGATGTCGCCATCCCGGCGCGAAGTTCCCCCACACGACGGTTCAACGGCGGCCATCTTGCCCAAAGGCGGCCGACGCCTTTTGACTCTCGCGCCAACCCGTAGAGCGAGGGCGCCGCGAGGGGAGTTCTGCGCAAGGGCGGAAGCTGGGGTCCCCCGCTTCCGGGAGACTGCTGCGCCCCGCCCCCTCGCGGGAGCACTTGATTGGCTACCGGATCGCGATCTCGCGAGAAGTGGCTGAGGGGGGGCGGCCGCCGGTGCGTCTGGCCTCCGGTTCCCCGCCCCCGCCCCCGCCTCCGCCGCGGCCCCCGCCTCCGCCTCCCCCTCCCCGGCGCCGCCGCCGCCCTCCCCGCCCGCCTGGTCTCCCGAGCTGCCGTGGGGACCGCGAAGCGCGGGCGGCGGGATCCGCACGGTAAGATGGCCGCGGCGGGCCGAGGGGGCCGGGCCGGGCGTCTCCGCGGGAGCGCGGCGGACGGGGGAGGAGCCCGGGGCGGGAGGAGACCGGGGCGGGGGCCGGCGAGGAGACGCGGGAGGGGCCGGGCTCGGGTCCCCGCGCCGCCGGTGCTTCCGTCCGAGGCCGCCGGCCCGCGTTCGGGCCTTACGGTTTGCGGGTCGCCGCAGGTGTCAGAACCGGGCGAGTTCTCGGGGGAGGCGGCGCCCTCCGGACCTGCAAGTCAGACTGTCCTTCTCGGCCGCGGTGGGGCGGGCGCGGTGGAGCGGGCAGCTTAGCTCGGCGTGTTCCTGGAGCGCGTTCCGGTGAGGGCTCCGGCGTTCACAAGGGCCGCCGGTCAGAGGGCGGTAGTTCCTGGAGATGTCGCACATGTGTCTCTGCGAGGAGAACGATTTTATCGCAGGACCGCTTCAGAGCAGGAACTGGGCTGCCCGGGACGTGCATGGCTGCTTGCACGTCTTCAGAATTGGGATTTTGATTTGAATCAAACGTTGAGTATTTAACAGCTGAGTTCTTTTTGCAAGAAACAGAAAGGCCAGTCCTCCAAAGTGGTTGCTTTCAAAAGTCGCTCTCCCCGCCAGGGAGTGGTGCCTGGGTGACTGCTGGTTACCCAGTGGAAGCGGACAGAGGGTGCCTTCTTTGTCCTCGGTTATGTTGAATTGTTGTCTAGACATCAGAAGAGGGCCTGAGTGAGTCGTGCAGTTGGCCGTAGCAGGAGATGGGTATTTGTGTGCGGGACAGCGTCTCTTGGTTTTGCCTGCCCGGCCAGTTTTCTTCTGCTGCGCCTCCCCCCTGGGCTGATCTGTACGTTGCCGCGTCCTCCAAGCACCTGAGGACTTTGTTTTGTGCCCCTTTGCCTCCCTACCCACACTATCTCCCTTGGTGATCTTTGCCCAACTCTTGGCTTCTGGTATCATTTTTTGGCAGATGTTTTCCTAATTAATGTTTCCAGCTCTGAGCTCCCGACCTGTAATCCAGGTGCCTGCTTGACTTCTCCACCTGCGTGTCTCATAGCTCAGACTTGCCTTGCTCCTCAAACCTGTTTCTCTCCCGGTCCTTCCCTCTCATTTGTGGCCCCACCCTCCTAGACCTCAAGCTTGAAGCCTCTGGTCGATTGTCCTCGGGTCTTCCCGCTCTTTTATCCCTCCATGTTCAGTCCAGCAGCAAGGCCCATTGGCTCATGTCCACAGAATGTCGATCTGCTGTGTCTCCAGCTCTTCTGCCGCTGCCCTCTCTTGTTTGGCTGGCTCCTTATCTGTCTTCCTGCTCAGCTCTCACTACCCCACATTTGCCATCTTTTATTTATTTGTTTATTGAAGTAGTTTAGCATGTGCTTAGCTACGTAAAGTAGTACCCATAATATACATATCAGTTACGAAGGATTAAAATGAAGTGGACAGTGGTGGGCTCACCACTCGTCTCAAGAGCCCAGCAGGTGCTCCCAGGGTGAGCACCTACCTATCTGCCTGTCCTCCCACGGTAACCACCTCCTTAGTTTCGTGTTTCATGCCCTTACTTAATACAAGACAGTTCTGCCACGTGTGTATTTATTGCCAAAGCACACGTTATATAGTTGTCTTGTTTTTGTTCTTTACTAAACTGTCTGCCATGCTTGGGCCTCTGCTGCAATTTGCTTGATTGATCCAGCTCATTTTTAAGGGTCATCCATGTGCTTGTGTTCCTTTATTTTAAGCGCTGTAGTGAATTCTGTTATGTGAATACACGGTCACAATGCCTTCTCAGCAATGCCAAAATCCAAATAGCTCTGAAAATGAAAGGTATGTGATGACAAAACCTGACTTCGTGAAGGCTGTTTAATAGCCTGTGTTCCACTCAATATGAATACACATACATTTCACTG
Organism: Equus przewalskii; assembly: GCF_037783145.1. Taxonomy (NCBI): domain Eukaryota; kingdom Metazoa; phylum Chordata; class Mammalia; order Perissodactyla; family Equidae; genus Equus; species Equus przewalskii. The sequence continues at coordinate 48,695,492 of NC_091851.1, forward strand.
AAGAAATACTTGTTTATGAGGTGCTGTCCCAGACCCCAGTGAGGATGTCATATACTGTGTGGTAAACTGTGCCATATAGTCTTTGTACAATCTGCAAAATTCTGAATTCTGAAACATGTCTGCCCAAGGATTTCGGGCTTGGGATTTTGGTTCTGTGAACCACAGTTCGTTTGTCCGTGCTGCTGTTTAAATGAACATCTGGGTGGGTGGCTTCCATAGTTTGCTGTTTTGAGCAGTTTCTTTAAACAGGCTTGTCTGTGTTTGATGCATGGTGAGTTTTCGAGGGTCTCAATCTAGCAGGAGTAGAATTGCTAGGCTGTGAGGAGCACACGTTTTCAGCTTTACGAGGAATGCCAAATGTTTTTGTACCACCAGTCTGTTCTGACAGCAGTGTAAAGAGTTCAAGAGAACCCCACGTCTCTGTTAACACTTGGTAATTTTTGTCAGTGTGGTGGGTATGCGATTGTGGGCTTCTTTTGAGCACATAAGTCGAGCATGTAGTTCTTTAGCTTATACTTTTCACAGGTGCCCTTTGTGCTGAGAGGAGTCTCTGCCTACACTCCTCCTGCAGCCTGTGAGGCCTTACTCACTCTGACCCCAGCTGACCTCTTGACCTCTTAGTTCTAAGACCCTTGGCTCTTACCTGCATTCATCCTAAGTTCTAAATACCCCAGCCTTCTTTCTGTTCCTGAAACCTGCGTTTGGGTCTCAGGCCCATTGCAATTGCTGTTTTGCAGATTTAAATTATCTTCCCACTCTCTTCCTTTTACTTCTTACTACGTCACTGTGTTTATTTCTGAAATGAGCACAGTTGTCATAGAATTCTTTACCAATTTCTTAAAATTTTTTTTTCCTGTAGAAATAAATCAGAATGAGTTATGCAGAAAAACCCGATGAAATCACGAAAGATGAGTGGATGGAGAAACTCAATAACTTACATGTCCAGCGAGCAGACATGAACCGTCTCATCATGAACTACCTGGTCACAGGTAATTCTCCCCTTTTGTACACACAATCAGAACTTTAGTACTGAAGTTCCGTGGTAAAGATATGTTGTGTTTAGGCGTTATACAAACACGGTGCTAACTTAATAAACTTGTAAATTATCATGTTGAAGATATTCTCTTCTGAAGATAAGATTCTCCCAGGTCTCTGAGACCTAAGGCAAAAACCTCTTTCTTGGCCTTTGACGTTTTTACAGTTAATCAAGATAATTAAGAATGTTCTGAAGTACATTTAAAGCCCAAGTAATGGGCTTTTGGCCAGTCTGATAGATTATACTGGACTGTTTCTAGAAGGTGTGCCCAACTGAAAAGAGGAAACGGGGAAGGGCAGAAGCCTAGGAAGGAAAGAAACGTGCTCTGTAGCTGACCCTCAGTCCTCCTTGACATGGGAGAGGAAGGGGCAGTTCTGTACCTGGAAGGAAAACCCAGATGTTTCCAAAGGGTGGAAGTCTCCTTCCTACCAGTTCCCAGCACTGGGCCCCCCACATTAGTCTCTGTGAAGACCTTTTTTGAAAGGTGATGAGGAAATACCAGCCTGTAGCTCTGTGTGTGTGTGTGTGTGTGTGTGTGTGTGTGTGTGTAGAGAGAGAGGGACACAGGCTGCTTTGATGTTGAAGAGAACTGTAGACTCACTGAGAGGTGGGAGTGGCCAGGTGGCTGCTGGCTGTGACAGCGTAGCCAGTGTGCCTTGCCTCACCTGGACCAGCTCTGCAGCTTCTCTGCATCATACGTGGAATTGCAGCCTTCTTCAAGGAGCCCACACCAACACTTTGGGCTTCCTGGCATTCTTTCTCACCTTTGGCTGGTGGATTAGAGTTTGTTTGAGTGGAGTAGAGCAAAATGAGCATGGTTTTCTCCTTTTCTGTATCTCACAGGCGTGACTAGTTCATCACAAAGCTGTTGATACCAAATCCCTAAGAAGGAGTGGGTCACATCGGAGGGGATTTACTCAAGGTGAACAGGCTTTCTAGAGATAAAAAGGTTTAACAGGAATGATTTTCCAAGCAATGAAGATGGTTTTCATTTTCAGAGGGCTTTAAGGAAGCAGCAGAGAAGTTTCGAATGGAATCCGGGATCGAACCTAGTGTGGATCTAGAAACACTTGATGAGCGAATCAAAATCCGTGAGATGATCCTGAAAGGCCAGATTCAGGAGGCTATTGCGTTGATCAACAGCCTCCATCCAGAGCTCCTGGACACAAACCGGTATCTGTACTTCCACCTGCAAGTGAGTTTCTGTTGAGAGGCGTCTGGTTTGTGGACACTCGTTAAGTTAAGGTTATTTGCAATGATTCAGAAGTAATGAGGCTAATCTGCATTAATAAACTATTGTTTTAATTTACATGGGGAAGGGGTTTGACATAGCTATTGTCATATATTTCAGAAGCTGTTTCTTGCTTTAAAAATGCCAATTTAGGGGCCGGCCCTGTGATGTAATGGTTAAGTTTGGCACACTCTGCTTCCGTGGCCCGGGTTGGCGGGTTCAGATCCTGGGCACAGACCTAGACCACTTGTCAGCCATGCTGTGGTGGCATTCCACATATAAAGTGGAGGAGGATTGGTACAGATGTTAGCTTAGGGCAACTCTTCCTCAGCGAAACAAGAACAACAAATTTAATAACTCAGAGATGCTAGGAAACTGTTCTTTAAGATGTCCTTCTGACTAGAAAGAAATGCCATACAACGGGGTGTGTGGTGTGTAAACCTGTCTGCCTTTGCCAACGACTAGCAACAGCACCTGATCGAGCTCATCCGCCAGCGCGAGACAGAGGCAGCACTGGAGTTCGCTCAGACCCAGTTGGCAGAGCAAGGCGAAGAGAGCAGAGAGTGCCTGACGGAGATGGAGCGCACACTGGCCCTGCTGGCCTTCGATAACCCTGAAGAGTCACCCTTTGGAGATCTCCTCAATATGATGCAGAGGCAAAAGGTAAAGATTGGTGAAAGGAAAGTCTTCCTTCTCACCTTTAATGGATATGGAGAATGGGATTTTCAGAAAAATACAGTGTGTGTGAATTTATGGTGTAGAATGAAAGACAGATCATTTCTGGGCATGTATGGTATGATAGCATCAATTCTGCCCTAGTTTTTAATTGTTTATTGTGTTAAACGAGGAACAGCAGAGTGTTGTGACTTTATTGTCACATATTCGAGCCTGTTTGCCAATTTTTCTCATTTGTCTTAACCTCTTTCCTGTTTATTTGGAGACTTTTAGAGATAGGTGTCCTGAGTGTTTTTTATTTAAATTCCCATATTTGCTTCTTAGACTTGCTCCTTGCGCTCCTCACTGCTGCTTCTGTATTCCAGCCCACGTGATGGCTCGTCACCCCCAGACACAGCTCCCTGTCTCCCCGCTCTCCTCTGTGCTCGAAGGAGTGTAGCCCCGAGGCCCACGCCAGGTGTCCTCTTGAGGCTCGCTGGGATGGATCTCCTGTCACTCCCACCCTGGTCTTTCCCCTCTCCTTGTCCCCTGGAGCCTGGCTTATGGCATTTAACTGCTATCCAGGCCAGATGTGGCGTTGCCGACCAGACATGAACCCCCTCTGGGCGAGGAGTATATGTTTCAGCTCCTCCAGGGTCCTGCATGGTTCTGGGCTTCTTGTTTGTTTAAATAAATCACAACCTTCTGATGTAAGCTTCTCATGTAAAAATGGTTTTCGAGAGGTGTAAATGATACTATCACAGACTCTTGCTGGTGCTCTGCATGTGTGGTTGTTTTTATTGGATGTATTTATTTTCTAGGTGTGGAGTGAAGTTAACCAAGCTGTCCTAGATTATGAAAATCGTGAGTCAACACCCAAGCTGGCAAAATTACTGAAACTACTCCTTTGGGCTCAGAATGAGCTGGACCAGAAGAAAGTGAAATATCCCAAAATGACAGACCTCAGCAAGGGCGCCATTGAGGAGCCTAAGTAGGGCTTGTGCAGCGGCACCGCGCCCCACCCGGCACACTGGTTGGCCCATCTGCGACTGAAACATTTTTACTGCAGTAGAGAACTCTTTCCCCCTTTTACTTTTTTTTGACCCGGCATCTTTTTTGAAGGGAAAAATGGCCCTTTGAAGCCCGGGAAGACTCGCAGTGAAAGACACTGTCTCTGGCAGTCTGATCCGCATCCGCCTGTGGTGCAACCTGGAGGTGGTGGCGGCTGGCGCTGTCGCTCTGGCACTCGGTGTGTCGGCTGCTGAAGGGTTCCTTTGCCTCGAGAGCTGTTGCTGGGGACTGCCGGCTACACTGGGACTCCACCGAGCACACGAGAAGCACTGGTGGCTGCTTTGCTCTCTGCGGGCACGTGGGCAATGGCGCATTTCTCACTTCTCCTGAGTCTCCTCAGGCCTCGTGCGGAAGTTTCTCCTTCCCCCTTGGTTTTTGCTTTTTCATAGAAAAGACTATATAAATTTGTAAATCCTAATTCAAACACTTCTTCTGTGTGATGGTGTTGAGTTTGATTTGTTTTCCCTTTTGGTCTGGGTTGTGTGGCTTTTGGGGAGATGTGTGTGTGAGGGGTGGGTGGTGTGTTTTCTAATTTTTTAAATATATATCTTGGTGCTGTATGTGGTGAGAAACTTTCCTAGAGGATCAATGAACCATCTCTTCTAGGCAGTTTTGTTGAAAATAAAGGTTTCTCTTTGATTTCAAGAATGACCAAAACGGCCTCCAAAAAGTTTTAGTCATCTCAAACAAACCTTTTGTTTTGGCGGCTGACTTCCCCATGGTGATGGTAGTGACATCATCTGGTGCCTGCAGCTGGAGGACCAGTCCCCTGCTCTGTGTGCTTGGAGTGGACTTCTCAGAGGGAGGGAGTGCCAGTGCTGACGGCTGTGTGCCTTGGTGTGGTGGAGTCCTTGGCTGGGAGTGCCCAGTGGGGAGCTTGAAAGTGGCAACCAGTGCAGCCAGTGAGATGCGAGTGCCGTGTAACTTGGAGTGGAAACACGTGTGTTTGGATTCATTGCAGAGTGTCACTGAGCATTGGTGCTAGGAGTCAGTTTTGTGGAGCATAACAGAACCACTGACCCCTCAGGGCAAGTCTTGTGGAGGTGGCGGTGACGGTGACCAAGAGCACAGAGCTCCTCTTGCCTCTGACAGCTCATGCACTTGGGTGGGGGCTGCCAGCTGCTGGAATGGCTGGGACTCAGTTCTCCCTCAGTGGATTCCTTGTACTGGCACAGGGTGTTCTGGTACCCAGGGCTTGGTGGAGAGAAGGACCACTAGCAGCTGAATTTGGAGGAGTTTCTTTCCTTGACAAGCAAGGTTAGGCAGCTTGCAGGTACTCGGGTTGGTCAGGTGGCCTGCCTCTGATTGCTGGGGCCATCTTTGTCCAGGCCCTGCGCACCCTGAAGCTCCGTCACGCAGTGTCTGCGATACAGCTCTTCTCTGCCTGCGCTGAGGGGTCTGAGGGTGCTGCTGTTTTGAGGGCAGGAGCTGTGGGCAGCATTTGCCTTTGCCAGGTGGCGGTTGTCCTTCAGTCACGGAAGCATGTTAGAACTCCCGCGGCCCCTGCAGACCACTTTGGGCTCCAGACTGTCCCCTTGTGCTGCCTGGTTCATTTGGGGAGGGTGAGGGGGTGCCCCTCACCCCAGAAGTGATGTGTGTCAACTCTGTCTCCATAGTCGTCTTCAGGTGTAAACTTTCTTTAGGATCATTTCCTCTGAGCTTTGAGGATAAAAATAAGTTAGAGGGAAAGAGAGTTTTAATATTCAGGTAATTAGTAGTTAAATATAGCAGAAGCTGGAAGAAAAATCTTAGAAGAGAGGTAGAGATAAAGCTGTACGTTTTTTGAAAAGCACCAGATAATTCAGCATGTTCCTATTTCTCTTTTATGATGAGTGTATATAAGACCGTTTACCTGCCTAATTAATATATAATCAGTTGGACGTATTCTCCAGATTAGCAGGTGTGAGGTGTGTAGTAATGGGAAGTCCTGTTCTCAGGAGTTACCCACAGACTCCTGGACCTGGGTGGGCTTTGTCACGCGCGTGAAATGTCAGGAAGTGGCTGTAAGACTCAGTGTTGGTGTTTCTGTCCCAGTTCAGCCGTTGAGTAGCTTCCTAAGCTAGTGCTGAAGACCAGCGTGAGCTCCTTGTTGGTGGTACTTGAAGGGTTCAGCTGTTATCCTTGTTTTCTTTACTTTGGTTTAAGAGGTTTAGTTACTTTTCCTGGGATCTCTTAGTGGACTAGAAATCTCCTCCGAAAGGAGCGGCTGTACAGACTTTGCCTGTTTGCCACCTTTTTGCAGTTTCCGCTTTTTCAGCAAGCAAACTAAATTAAGCCATTTCAAGATAATGAGCATTAAGTATAATTTGATTTTTCTGCTTCGTCTCATTTGGATTTTACTATCATGTTTATTAAAATGTAATGTTTTACAGAGGTAGTTACTTCTGCTTTTTATGCTTTTTTGTGGAAAGTGCCTTGAAATAAATAAAATCTGAGAATATTCTGGTACTCTATGTTCCTGATATCATGAAGTCATGTGAGGAATAACCCCTGGTTTGGAATCTTTCCAAAGCCTTGGGACTATTGCAAAGCAAATGAGAACTATATTTTTGCCATTTGAATTAAGGTTTCCAGGTTCTAGAAAAGGCAGATGTTTTTTGGACTGGTGTTTGAGATGAGAGTCTCCCCAGCACGTGACTGAAGACCCCGTGAATGAGGCCCCCGGGACACCGAGGCCCTTCTTTCCATCCAGTCAAGACGCGCTCTGAAGATGTGAGGAGAAAACACGTTGAAGATGGTTTTTCTAAGGCGATGTGATGTCTTTATTTTCCTCTTTCTGTACAATATTAGTTTTGGGGAGTGGCAGAACCAGGGGTGTCAGAAAGAATCGTGCACATTTTCTGTTAAAGACAGCGACGTCTTCGGGATAATGGAGCAGGACTCCCCTCCGAGTTGTTGTCGTCAAGTCTTGTGAACAGAAGACTAGATTAAAAGCGTCAGGTGAATGCAATGGTCTGCTTTTCTGCTGACCGAAGACATCGAGTGGGACATAGTAGGGCGTCATGTGGCGCGGCCACCTGCTGCATGTCCTCATCAACCTGTGTAAGTCCGGCTTTTTGACGTGTTTTACTCTGACACCACGCGTGTCATTTTTTACAACGGGTATGTTTTTGTTTCAGAAACATGTACTGCTTTTTTGGATTTATAGTAAATTGTATTGTCAGCGTCAGTCCTGTGAAATCCTGTATGGGACCATCCCTGCTGTAGTCCTTTTGTACGCCTCTGATTCTGTAACCCCGCTTTATTCTTGTGGGCCGATATGTGCTGCCCCCACCAGCATCTTGAAGAATGCAGAATGGGTTGCCTTTGCTGCTTGTTCTTAATTTCACAGTAAAAGTTCTCACATTTTTGTCTCAGTGGTCATCTAAAAGCTCCTTCTTTTCTTCCGTAAAGATAGCCTAATAAGAACAAGGAATTGAATGTAACGCCTTTTTATTGGAAGTTGGCCTGTGGGACTGAGAAGGGGGGAAGGACACTGGTCTCATTACTCTGGGCTTTGCTGTTGCCTTGTCCCCACTCTCACCAGCCCCTTGTCTTGTCTGGTTGGTGTGTGTCTGTTCATGTCTGTGCCTTTGCTTTGAAACCTGCTGTTTGTCCTCTAGAGTTGTGACACTTAGCTTTCATTTTTGTGAAGGAAATAGAACTATTTGGGCTACCCACCACATGATTTTAAGCTGAATTGGAATATCCTAAGTAATTTCCTTTTGCTTATGAAAGTTCCCAAACATTTGAGGTAGAGGGACTGCTCCAGTGAGCCCCAGGTTCCTTCTCACTGTGGCGCTTGTTCCGTGTCCGTCTGGGCGTGGGTCCCACTCTCAGGGCCACGAGCGGCTTCACGTGTGAAAGGCGGTTGTGGGGCACTTGACAGAGACGGTACCTTCTAGTGGAGTCCAGGGCAGTGGTACTGTGGAGTGTAGAAGTCAGAGAACAGGAAAAGGAGCCTCTCCCATCACTGTCCCCACATGGCAATGACACCTTATGCCATTCTTCATGCCCACGCTCCCCACCTTGCAGGAGGGATGTGGTGGCTCTTGATGATGCACCCTCACAGAGGGCTGGGGACACGGTGCTGGGAGCACTTGGGTTGCACTCATGAGAGTCTGAGGTGTTCAGCAGGCGCCCCAGTGTCAGGACGTGGCACCTACCTGTCTTGGATGTCCTCCCATAACTCTGAGATGCCATTGAAGTCCTTTTCCCTTCCTTGTGGTGAATTTGCTTACGTGTGGACACAGGGTTTGGGCGGGCCTTTGGTGTAACTAGCCTGGCAGACTCTTCTGCGATGGGTGACCCTAGAGGTGTGGTGTCTTGAGCTGTTTATCATTGCAGGAGGCTGGCCACAGCTCCCTGGAAGCCAGGCCAAGCCCCAGCCCCAGTGAGGCGAGGGCCTTGGTGGGGCAGGGAGGGGTAGTCTGGGTTCGTGGCTCACAACCTCCCTGTGTGAGCAGGGTAGGTGAGTTCCTCACTGCAGAGGGTGGGAGTTAAGGATGTGGGGCTTGGAGTTGTTTGCAGTGTGTGGAGGTCTCCCAGCTGGAAGGCCAGGCTCACAGGTCCAGTCTGACCACAGTGCAGAAGACGGTCTGTCAGACTCATTTGTACCCAGCTCTATCCAAAACAGTCAGTGAAGGAATAGCTGGAGGGGCGTGGAATTTGTCCACGTGGGCCCTTCCAAGTGGCTGCATTTTTACCCTCCTGTCTGGCTCTGGGTACTGTGTGGTCAGGCTGTGACACTGTGTGGTGATAGTCTGACTCGCACTGAGAGCTTGGGGGAGGAAGACATGGGGGATGCTGCTGTTGGCTGTACTGCGCATGTCTGCCCGGATTGATAGGCGCTCTGTGTGTTTTGGGGTGGGATGTTTGAGCTTAGTAACCGGAGGGAAGTGATGGAGCTGCTGCCAGTCGACACGTTCTCTGCCTGCCTGTGACTTCTCGTCTGTAGACACATCTGCAGGCTCTTCTCACACAAGTGAGGTTTTCTCTCCTACAGATCATGGTGTCTGACGATCATGATCTTCCCAACTAGCTTTAGAAAGCAAACTGAGCTGTCACCAAGGATTGCCATGCCAGGCCTGGAGGGGCCAAGGAGGGAGGTGGGGGGCAGTCAGCCGGAAGCATGGAGGGCTGTTGACCACACTGGCCCAGGTGAGGGGATAGGGTGTTGGTCCCTGCTTGGCCACAGACTCGTGGACGGGAGAGCCCTTAATCCCTGGGCGTTCTAGTTGTGTTCTTAGTGTATAACAGGAGTGTTGAGAGCAGTGTTGGTAAGATTCAAATACTGAGCTCACCAGCACTTTGAAAAGAGTGAACTCTGGGCCCGGCCCGTGGCTGAGTGGTTAAGTTCGTGTGCTCTGCCCAGGGTTCACTAGTTCATATCCTGGGCGTGGACCTAGCACCGTTCATCAAGCCATGCTGTGGCAGCATCCCACATAGAAGAAGTAGAATGACTTACAACTAGGATATACAACTATGTACTGGGGCTTTGGGGAGAAGAAAAAAAGAATAAAGAGGAAGATTGGCAACAGATGTTAGCTCAGGGCCAATCTTCCTCACCAAAAACGTATATAAAAAAAAACTTGAAAAGAGTGAACTCTTCCAGAACCTTCAGGAATTCCACTTGTAGAGCCTATATTGACCAAATCCATTTGGTACCATCATAAAGTCCATCTTTTCTGGTTCCAATGAAGTTGTACACAGTTCTTCGTCCTTGTTTTCCTCTGCCTCTTAAAATATGAATTCTGCTCCAAAGGGGGCTGCCTCCTTCCGTCAGCCAGTCCCTGCAGACTGTGTCCAGAGCTGGGAGTTCGTTTCTGAGTCTCCTGTCTGTAATGGCAGAGGGGCCATTTGTCAGTCTCTTTCATGGACTCATCTCTTCAGGAGAAGGAATTGTGCCTGTTTGGCTGCAAATGGGGCAGAGGTGACGGGGCAGAGGTGACAGGAGAGGGGGCAGAGGTGGCGGGGTGGCATCTGCATTTTATGAAAAGCTGTGTGAGGTGTGATGGCTGGTCTGTACTTTGCCTGCCTCGTGCTGTGCAGGAGGGACGGCTCTGGGGGCCAAGGAGGGAGAGGTTACAACATAAGCAGTGAGGCGTGAATTAGCTTTAAAAGAACCTTTACGGCCTGTCTCGGTGCAGCAGCACTGGAAGTAAACAGACGTTAGGTGGGCAGGCCCCAAACAAGAAGGGGGAACCAACGCCCTAAGCCAGTGGGTGTGGCTGTGACAGCTCTGTCACCAACAGCAGCCCTCCATCTCTTGAAAACCAGCTGTTAAACTGTCTGCGGCAATTCTCTCTGTACACATCCCACCCAGTCATTTTCCACCTTGAAACTCAAGGAGGGTTGGTTGGTTGGGTGTGGGGTAGCTCACGGAATCAACTAGAAGCCTGGACAGCATGTGTCCACCCTGGCCACTGCCAGCACCAGGTTCATAGCCTCCCCTTAGAATGTGACAGTTGGTCTAGCAGCTTTGGCTGCCACCCAAACCTTCCACCTCAGTGAGGACTGGGAGTCCTGCCGAGCTCAGGGGTCTCGGGAAGGTGTCCGCTGCTTGCCCTGGAGCCGTTTCCCGGCCCCTCTTGCACAGCCTGTGCACTGGGCACCTCTTGGCCTCACTGCTCCCACCCTGGCCAGAGCCCCCTCGCCTCGGGCCTGGAGTATTGCAGTGGTCTTGTCCTCCCTGCCTCCACCCTGGCCCCCTACGCTGTCCAGACAGCAGCCAGGGTGGTCCTGTGACACTGGTAGCTTCCAACCTCAGAGCCCTGGCTGGCCTCTACTTGGCCTCCAAGGCCTGTGGTGCCTGCACTGCCCCCACCACTGTGACCTCGTTTCCCTTCTCCCCCTCCAGCCCCTCTGGGCCCCTGTGGTCCTGTGCACCTGAGCCTGGGCCCCTCCCGCCCCACCTGCGTGGCTTGCTCCTTCACTTCACTCAGGCCTCACTCACGTGTCTTTTCAGGGACACTCCAGCCCGGTCTATGTGCAGAAACAACCATTCCCGACCCTTTTATTCTCCTTTTTGTGCTTTGTCTGCCCGCCCCAGAACGTCAGTCAGCTCCAGGAGGAAAGGGACTTTGGGTAGTCAAGAGACAAATGTCCCCTACACTGTGATTCTAGGTCTTTGTCTAAAATTATCATCATCAGCCTCATGCAGTGGGTGGAAGCGAACGACCAGGATGACAGTGGAGTACTGTTGGTAGCAAAGAGTTCAGCAAGAATGCTCAGACTTTCCTTGGCTGTGGGCTGGGGCTATTTGAGGGCATACAGCTCTCTCCACACCATCTTTCTGATCCGTTGAGCGTCAGATGTTGACAAAAGGATAGCGATCTGTTCAGCAAGCGTGTACGGAGCTGGGCAAGTGAACCCCTGGGAACACAGTGCAAAGGCCTAAGGTAGACACAGCTGTTGAGGCCCAGAGAGGAGGCTGGAGCCGGGAAGGCCGGCCCCCGTGGTGCAGGGACATTTTAGGTTTTCTTCTAAGTGCAGTGAGAAGCCTTTGGAGGGCTTCGGCATGGTGTGACATGGCCCAGTTCGCTAGGCTGCTGTGTGGCAGGTGGATGGAGGTGGGTCGGGGTGGAGGTGGGGGGAGGATACGCAAGGAGGCAGCAGCTGGTAGAAGCAGAATGTGGCCAGAAATCCAGTCATCATTGTGTCCCCACGTTCACAGCCTTTGTGTGTTGCCTGCGTCCTTCACGTGGGCATAAGATCCACGTGCTGCAGGCTTCTCAAGTCACACGTGGAGCCCCTGAGAGTGAGGGCCCCATGGGACACAGCTCGGGGCCCAGCCTGGATCCATGCTCAGACACCTGTGTGAAGAACTCAGCCCTTCGGCAAGCATCTGCTGCGGGCAGACTGATTGCACTGCGCCGCTGGTGCTGGCAGGCTGGTTCAGGGTCACAGGGCTGGAGCCCACCTCCAAAGAGCTGTCTTAAAAATTGGTTGACCCTGGAGTCTTACTGTCATTGCACTTAGTTAAGATTATCCCTAACTTTCACTTGATGCGAACACAGCCCTGTGAGGTGGGGACCACCATCATCCCCCAGATTTATAGGCGGGCCCGCAGGCTCCCGGGCTCAACAACGTGTCCAAGGCCAGTGCCATCACTCGGCACTCGCGGGGGCCAGGATCATACCGGCTCAGCTCCGCCAAAGCCCCACCCGTCCGCCCACCGCAGGGGCAGCGCGGCGCCACACGGGGCGGGCTGTCTGCCTGCTCCAGGAACAGGGGGGAGGCCTGAGCGGGGGTCTGACCATCGCGCCGCAGACCCGCGAGGCCCGGCCTCCCCGTCGGACGTCCGCGGGGCGGGGACCTGATTGGCGCGCCCCGCCCCTCCCGCCCGCCCGCCGCGGTGGCCGTCCGGGGGCGACACGTCCTGGGAGCGCCGGACGGAAGCGCAGCTGGGACTGACACGTGGCCTTGGGCGGCGCTGCCCGCGTGGGTCGGCCCGGCCGGGAGCCGGCTCCTGACACGCTGCGCCCGCGGCCGTCTGCGCCCGATGCAGCCGCCCCCGGACGAGGCACGCAAGAACGCGGCCCAGGACACCCAGTGGTCCAGGTGGGGCCGCGGCGGGGGTGGGGTGGTTGGGGAGGGAGCGGCGCGTCCTGCGGGAGACGTCTCCGCTTAGGGCTCTGCTGGCTGCAGGGCTGCACGCCCAACACTCCCCTGGGTAGGGGCAGGAAGGAGCACACAAGTACCCCTACTGCCAGGGACCCTCCTCCCTTCCATCCAGTCCCAGGACCCGCGAGTACCCCGGTAGCCCTCTCCAGGCCAGCTGGGGTCCTGGGGGTGGTGTAGGCAGGGGGCATCCTCCGAGGCCTGTCTGGGGCAGGGAGCATCCTCTCAGACAGTGAGGAGAGATGGCTCACAGGCAGAGTCCGGCATCCTGGAACTGATCCTGCTAGGTAAGACCACACCCATTTACAGGCCTGAACCCCCACTGGTGACCACACACCAGAGGACAAGGAGTAGCAGTGCAGGGTCACCCAACAGGGCAGTCGGGACTGGTCAGGGGGGCACACGCTGGACCCTGTGGATGAATGGCTGAGTTCCAGTTGTGTGATGTGGACAGGGTCCCCTTGGGGAGAGTCAGTGGTCAGGAGGAAGGGCTCAGGCGGGTGACCCACTCCTCTCCATGTTCTGTTTCCACTGTCTACTGTCAAGTGCAGAAGACTCCTGGGCAGGGGGTCTGCTCACGAATGTGACACACACAGCAACCAGGGACGAGATGGGAACCCCAGAGCAGCCCCTAGACCGCCCGTGGCTCAGCCCTCGATCTGGTTCCATGGGCTGTGGCTCCTCGGCCGAGCCTGCGGGGCCCTGGGCCCAAAGTCAGGCCCTGTGATTGCAGAGCTAGCGCAGCTCCAGCTCAGCGTCCCAGAAACCTGCTCTCTGGGGCCAGCCCCTGCTGCCTGCAGGATGATGGCACCTTCCTGCCATGCCTCCCGGCAAGTCCCCTGATGTTGAGGCCCAGATGAAGGTAAAGCTAGCAGGGAAGCCAGAGGCTCCCATGGGACCGGCATGGTGAGCAGGGAGGAGAGTGCGAGCCACAAAGCCCAAATGTCAGTGCTGGCCTAGTCTCCCCAGCAGGTGCCCGCCAGAGCAGGGAGGGCTGCCCTGCGCGGGTGCACAGATGGGGGGGGCCTTGCAGCCTGCCTCTCACTCACTTCCTCCCTCCCTACCCTGCTGGTTATGGAGGGGCACGGCCTTGCTCTGAGCCCAACCCGTGTGTGGCAGGCCAGCCAGGCAGAGGGTTGTGGCCCAGGGCTATAGAACATTCTGCAAACTTCCCTCTCAGGTTATATTTTAATGGCTCTGGCTGGCTTTGCCTTTACTCCCCTCCCTGCTCAGTTTAGAGAGGAGCACGTGCAACAGCCAGGCGTTCTGGAGGGGCCTGTGGGATCCTGAGTGCAGTTGGGCTCAGCTGGGAGAAGGTTTTCACACCCCTGAGTGGATAACAGTGATAATGATCATAACAAGTGCTACTGTTTATTGCTGCCGACTCTGCCTGCGCTCTGTGTGGAGAAGCACTGTCTGCTCAATGGGCAGGGCTGCTCTTCAGCCACACCCCAGTGCAGGGGTGGGGGGCAGCCTTGGCCGGGCATGTTCCCTCCAACTTTCTGCCCTCCTGGCCTGTGGCACGGGCACATTTCCCTTTTCTGAATTGAGGGAACACGTGACCACATATTTGCTCAGCCATGGATGCTTCTCCAGCACAGGCGCTGTTTGCAGGAAGCACAAGGTTCTAGAAGGTTCACAGGAAGCATCCTGATGAGCTGGGGACACTGACCTGAGGCTCAGGGCCCATCAAAGTGGGCGGGATGAAGCCTTTCAGGCCCTTCCTGACCAATCCTGCCAGAGCCTCCGGTGTTCCACCAGCCCATCCACAGGATCAAGGATTCTGGTTCTGGCATCCTAATCCTCAGGCAGCTGGCCACATCTGGGTCGCCCTCTCCAGCCAACTTCCTTGTTCTGTTTCCCCAACGGCTATGAAGGAAGTCCCTCTGCCCACCTGGCTGGCACTGCCCTCCTGCTCAGGAACGGGGCTGTGGGGGCCTCTGGGGCCCAGGGAGAAAGCAGACAGCACCTTGCCCCACGCAGCTCCCAAGGGAGCTCCCGGGCCAGTGCCTTAAGCTAAAGTGGACTGGTTGCCTGGACCTCACGGGCCTTTCTTGACCCCTTGTGGCCATAAGGAGGCTAATGGGCAGCACCACATTCTCAGTAGCCGCCCAGCCTTCCAGAGCAGGTCAGTGTCAGCTGGCCTCCCGCTGTTTCTCACTGGACTTCCCACCCAACGTAAACAGAGCCCAGCTCTCAGGGTCACCAGTAGGGTCACCTGAGGGAGGGGCAGGCTGCGGGGGCACAGTCCCATCTGGACGCAGGTGACCCTTCACTGCTTTGACCACATAAAAGAGTCACGCTCCCTTTCAAAGGCACCTTTGGACTCTGGCTGCTTGTGGGAAGGTGAAAGGCTTGCTCCCACGTCCCCACCTCTCTCTCCGTCACTCAGGCTGTGCGTGAAAATCAGAGCCGTGCACACATGTGCTCACAGAGAGCGCGCCTGCAGGGGCACAGGGAAACCGTGGGCCTGTGTGGTCCCCGGGACAGCTGTCTGGAGGCCGCGGCTGGGCTGTGGAGCAGACGCGCCTGCAGGTGGGTGCCCTGCCGGCCCCGTCGGGTGGGCTGACTTTGACGGCTCTTTGGACTGCGTTGCTCTGTGCTTCCCACGAAGCCCAGTGGGAGTGTTTGCTCAGAGGGAACAATGTCCCTGACAGGCCTGTAGCACTTGGGACGGAAGCAGGCTGGGAGGTGGACTGGTGCCCTCGCAGGGTGAGCTTCGTCAAGTCCCAGGGGTGAGCTCTGGGGAGAAGTCAGGGCATCGTCCTCGTGTTTGGAGCCCTGGAGGAGACGGGTGCCTGAGCCTGTAGTGGCTTCAGCGCCTGGGGGCCATGTCGCAGATTCTGATGGGCATTGAGCCAGCGCCAGCACCAGCTTGCGGATGCCTGGACCCCCCAACTGCCTCACAGCCTTTGGTTCTGCAAAGATAACCAGCGTTTGGGGCCCCCAGGCCCAGAGCAAGAGTTGGTGAGCCGCCCTGTGGGGTTCTGCCCCCTCCACCTCAGCCTCCAAGCAGGGGAGGCCACCAAGACCTGTGCAGCCTGCCGCTGTGCTGGTGTTCCCATTGTCTCAGCTTCTGAGTCGTTCCAGTAACATTTTAAGAACTGGGAAGTGGGATCAGGGCATGATGGCCAGGGTCCCTGCTCTAGCAGTCGCTGAGGGGTCACTAGGCAGTTTCCAAGTGGAGCGCCCTCCCCTGGGCTCAGCCAAGGCACAGCCAAGCGGCTGGCTCCTGGAATTGCAGCACTGTGGATATTTTTAGCATGGGATCCTGTTTCCCACTGGACACCTCTAGGAAGTTTCAATATATAAAGCACATAGCAGCAGAGGGATGCCCTGGAGCCACACCCATGCACCCCTCTGAGCACCCAGAGACCAGCTTGAAATCCGTGGTGCAGTGCAACCTCTTCTGTACACATGGGGAAACTGAGGCCCAGGGAAGGGACAGGGCTCTGGAGTCATGCCGGGACCCGAACAGCACCCACGTCTCCTCCTGGAGAGTTCTTCAACGCAGAAGACCACTCGCTTCGTCGGGAGCTGACAGCACTTTGGAAATGTAATTCCCAAACTCTAGGTGGGGCCCCGGCCTACAAATGTGGATCTGTTTGGGGACAATAGACCAGACTGTTTGGAACTCAGACTCATTCACTCCAAACCCACGAGTGATGGTCTTGAACCTCGAATCATCTGTCTCGGCTGGTGGGACTGCAGGACTCCGCACCGGCTTCCTTGGCTGTGGAGGGCACTGCTGGGGGTGAGGGGAGTGTGACCCTGGGGCCCCCACGATGAGGTCCCTTGGCCAGCCCGAGACAGCAGGGGAGCTACAGCCTCTCCATCTCGCTCCCCAACTGGAAAAGTACACTGTGGTTTGCAGAGGGGGAGTGCACCGTGTGGAGATGCCGGCCAGAGGAGGTGGCCAGTCACAATGGCTCCTTGTTGGGGCACTAGGAACTTGTGGGTCATCCTGCTGTTTACTGAGCATGATGGAGGCAGGCATGGGCACAACCCTTCTCCACTGAGGAAACTGAGGCTCGGGGCAGCCAGGCAACTTGTCCCACGTGCCTCAGGCCTGTCCACAGCCAGGCACGGCAGGCCATGGCTGCTGCAGTTGCCCCAGGGTGGCAGCAGGCCCTGAAACAAACCACCTTCTCCTGAAAAGCTCCTGGCCAGCAGCGCCTTCTGGTCCCGCATTTTCACCCAGCTCCAGTGCTTAGTGGTCCACCCTGCTGGCGGGAGGGCACTGGACCATGGGCGTAGCCTCGGCTCGCTGCTGGCCGCTGCTGCCCCGGTGAGGTGGGCCCCGTTCCAGGTCCGTTGCTGCCTTTGAGATAGCTGACACATTTTGTTGTGCCTGTTTATCAGGCTCCTGGCGTGTGTGCCACCCACTGTCTCTGGGCCAGCTGGCAATACCTTGAGGCATGAGCTACCCTTAGGGCCTTATCCCCCCAGGAGGCAACCAGATGAGGACTCCGGCCCTCCCACGGGTGCTCCTGGCCTGTCCTCCTGAGTCGGACTGGCAGCCCGAGCATGGAGAGGGCCAGCGGGTGGGAAACATGCCCATGTGTCCACCGCAGATCGAGTCCAAACTTCCACCACCCCTGGCCACTCACTGTTCTCTGGTAGATCCCCACCAGGGCAGCCCAGGGGCAGCCCCCGCCAGGGCTAGACAGAGGTCTGAATGGGGGTTTGGGGGGCAAGGGAGAGACTCCATTGTCCCCCTCATCCACCAGGCAAGAGGTGTCCTTCCCCACTCTGCTCTGCAAACTGCCCTCTGAGGCTCTAGCCAGCCTCCCCTCCTGGACACCCCTTCCTTCCTTTTGGTTCCTGGCTCGTGGTCCCTGCCTTCCTCTCCTGGCTGAATCCCGCCATTTTCCTGGGTGACTTTGATGTCTATGAGCTGGCCACCTGGCGCCCTGGCCTCTCACCCTTGACCTTCTCCTCCCTAGTGACCTCCTCAAGGCTTGGCAGTACCGATGCCTCGTCCTCCTTCATCCAACCTGGCCAGGCCTCAGATCCCCAGGCTTGGAACCCCTGCCCGTGTCCTTCCCACAGCCCAAGCTTTCTCCCTGCAGCGTGTCACAGCCCCAGGGAGAACCCAGCCCCCTGTACCCACACCCCAGCCGGGGGGCGAGTCCAGGTGCAGCAGGACCCCGAGCCGTCTGCTGGGACTGCTTTAGGCTTCTCCATTCTCCTGACAGCTGCCCCCGTCACCACCCTCACTGCACACAGACATCGAAAGTCCCTAGAGCTGCCCCCTCCCCTGGGCCATCCCCCGTGTGCCTCCCCGACGGGGTCTCTCCCGCACGGACAGTGCTTGAGGCTCCCTCTCTCTCTTTTTCTCTTCTTAAGAATAAACGTTGTCGTTTAGAAGAGTTCTAGATTTACAGAATCACTGTGAGGGTAGCACACCAGCCTCCCCAGATTAGTGCCCTGCGTCTGTACCATCAGTGGACTGATAGTGACACAGGATTGTTCTGATTTCTGCAGTTTCCCCGAGGTCCCAGGACCCCATGCAGGATCCCACAGGCCCTGAGTCGCATCTCCTGGGCTCCTCCTGCTGAGGCAGTTTCTGACTTCCTTTGGTTTTGGTGACTAATATCGAGGAGCACTGGCCAGGAGTTTTGTGGACTGTCCCTCTATGGACATTTGTCTGGAGGCCTTCCCAGGCTGCCAGGGCTGCCTCACCCCTGCCCAGGTTCCTCCAAGGGGCCACCTGCCCCCATGGCACTGTGTCCCCTGCTGGCTGCCCAGCGCCACCTGCCCCCAGGTTTCCTGGGGACCCTGTAGGGGGGCCCACCGTGCTGGTCTCACCCGGTCATGGGACCCTCCCTCTGCCTCAGCTGGGGTCCTCTTGCCCAGCCCACTGCTCCTTCAGTGGGTTATGAGCTGCCAGCTCCAGCCTGGTGGGCTTCCTGGGCCCCCTCAGTCCGTGAGAAGGTGGGTGCCCTGGTCCCGGCTGCCGGTCCTGGAGAGGAGCACCCCTGCAGTGGCTTATTTAACCTGCCCTATGGCTGGCCATTTGGGCTGTCCCCAGCTCTGACGTTCTGAATGATGTCGTGCATCTTTCTAGTATCTGCTGTGTTCTCCTAGGAGTCAATAGACAGGGGCATTTAGACTTTGAGACATGGCTGAGTCGCCTCCTTCCAACGTGCGTGAAGGAGGGCTCCGCCTCTTCTGGGCCTGACCAGGCCTTCCTCTCCTGCAGGCCCGAGTGTCAGGCATGGACAGGGGCACTGCTGCTGGGCACGTGCCTGCTATACTGCGCCCGTGTCAGCATGCCCGTCTGCTCCGTCTCCATGAGCCAGGACTTCGGCTGGAACAAGAAGGAGGCCGGCATCGTGCTCAGCAGCTTCTTCTGGGGCTACTGCCTGACTCAGATCGTGGGCGGCCACCTGGGGGACAGGTAACCACCTCTCCCTGCAGGGCTGGGGGCTTCTCTCGGGAAGGATGGGCCCTGCTGGCACACAGGGTGAGGCAGCTCCTGGGAAATGAATGTGGGGAGAGGCCTCACACAGAGGAAGATGTGAGCTGGGAGACCCGAGGTCCACGTGGGAGGTGGTTGGGGGGCCAGCACACAGCTCCCCTTTGGGGTGCTCGGCACCCCAAGGAGCACCCGGCATCCTCATGAGGCAGCTCTGGGGGCTGTGGGGACAGACGAACCAGGCTGGATCCTGCACTCTCACGCAGCCTCCTCTGCAGAGGGGGATATGGCAGCACTGCCTACCCCAAAGGGCTGCTCTGAGCGAGGCATGGTGCAGGCCCTCCACCCGAGGCTCCTCCACATCAGGATCTTCTGGACCAGCCCATCAGCCCAGGCGCACAGCTCTCCCATCACCATCCTTCTGTCCCCACTCTAGGATCGGGGGTGAGAAGGTCATCCTGCTGTCAGCCTCCGCCTGGGGTTTCATCACCGCTGCCACCCCGATGCTCGCCCACCTCGGCAGCACCCACCTTGTCTTCATGACCTTCTCTCGCATCCTCACAGGCTTGCTCCAAGGTAGGGCTGCCTCAGGCTGCTCCCTCACGCTGCCGGCATTCAACTCTCGTGCCAGGCGTGGTAGAGCAGGGGAGTGTGTGCATGTGTGCTTACACACCTGTGGATGAGTGCATGTGTGTGTTCATGCAGGTGGGTGAACATGTGTGTACACATGTGTGTGCATGTGTATGTGTTTATGTGTGGATGAGTGCGTGTATGTGTTCACGCAGGTGGGTGAACGTGTGCATGCATACATGTGCTTGTCTGTGCCCCTGTGTATGATGTGCTTTCAGCTCTGCCTTAAATCAGAGCAGGTGTATCACACCTCAGGGCTATCGCTGAGAGGGTCCTGGGGCCCTCAGCCTGGCGGGTGAGCAGCTGTCCTCGCCGGCAGCGCGGCCCTGTGCAGGGCCACGGGAGGGCAGTCCCTGTTGGCGGGTGCTGTCCCGGCTGCACTTCCCTACAATGACTTGGCACCTGAACCACTTTCCATTTTCTATAAACACTTCAAAGTCTGGCACATTCTGATGTCAGTTGTCCTCCTCTGCCAAAAAGTCTACTCTAGGGACCTGGGTGGCAGCCAGGTTGCTACGTGATATTTATTAGTCCCACTGGGCAGCACAGTGGGGACATGTGGCATTTCTTCGTGTTGCTGGGCAGAGACCACGACCCCACTAGCCAGGCCAGCAGGCTGAGGAGATGCAGGTTTCTTAAGACTTCTGTCTCCCATGGTTTGGGGGCATTAGACTTCTGGAGAGAGCACCCCCCAAAGACGCCCAGTGGCCTAGCTGATGGCAGGTGGTGCACAGCCCACCTTCAAGGGAACGGGGTGGCCTTCTGAACTCCTGCCCTGTACCAGCATGGCATCGACAGCTTCCATCACCTGGATGCGATCTGAGTGGGTGGGATCTGGGATCCTTCCTGAGTACCTCTCCCACTCACTCTGGAAGGGACCTCCACTTCCCCTCTCCCCTAGAGCCTGGGGCAGAGCATGACCCTGCTTCTAGCCTGTGCCCCCAGGAACCCAGATCTCCTGGAATTGGCCCCTGCCTGTTTCCTGACCAACCCCACCAGTCTGGCCCATGGTTGGTCCCACTGGTCTGAGTGGTCTGAGCGGTCTGGCTCCTGTGCTCCTGCAGATTCACCCCACTTGCTCCTCATGTGGCCTCTGGCTGGTGCTCTCTGTCCTGCAGAGGAAGGTCCCAGGACACCTGGCTGGCTCTCTGGGTGCCCAGCTGGGTGGCCCTTAGCTCGGGCTGTTTCTCCCCATCATCCTGGGAGGCAAAAGGACTCCTCTGTACAGCTGGTCTGTGGCCAATTACGGGGGACAAAACAGGGCTCAAGGGGCAGCTGTCACCCTGGGTGACTGGCACTTGGCGTGGACAGGGGCCCAGGACCCAATGGGAAGGCAAGGGCCATGTCCTGTCCAGGGCCCCTGGCCTCTTAGCTTCCCTGGGTGTTTCTGCAGAAAAACACAGTGTAACAGGCAGGAGCTGCAGAGCTCAGGGCAGGGTTTTTTTTTAACTAGATTTTGAAATAATTGTAGATTCTCAGGAAGTTGCAAAGAAACATACAGAGAGATCCTGTGCTCCCTCCCCCACCTGCCGTGG
This sequence comes from Equus przewalskii, assembly GCF_037783145.1. Lineage (NCBI taxonomy): Eukaryota > Metazoa > Chordata > Mammalia > Perissodactyla > Equidae > Equus > Equus przewalskii. Next base: position 48,716,671 of record NC_091851.1, read on the forward strand.
TAACATTTGGAGTTGCTACAGGGCAATGTCGTGTCCAGGACCCAGCACTGTGGTTCCACAGGGCTGTGCAGGTCTCACTGGTTGTACATGCATCTTGTGTCCAAATGTGTATGTGAGTGCGTGACCACGTGAGTCAGTGTGTGCGAGTGTGTGTGATTGTGTGTTAGTGTGAGTTGGCGTGTGTGCTAATGTGATCAGTGTATGGTGTGTGTGTTTGTGCACGTACAACTCATATGTGTGTGCGCACATGTGCATATCAGTGCCAGGTCTCAGAGCTGGCATGGCTCCGGAAGCCAGTGTGACAGTGGCAGGAGTGCCAGCTTGGACCCGAGTCTTCCTGCTGCCCACTCTGTGTTGCAACCTGGAATGCTCTTCTCACCCAAGCTGAGTGTCTCCTTAGCCGAGTGTCACTGGGAGCCCAGCCCTGTTGGTCCCTTGGGGGTGAGGTGGGCCCAAATAATCCAGGATGGGCCCCGGGGAGCTTCCCGGCCTGGCTCTCACCCCTCAGCTCGGGGATGTGGCTGCCGATCGTCTGCATTCTCTGCTTGTTCCAGGAGTTTACTTCCCTGCACTGACCAGCCTGCTGTCGCAGAAGGTGCGGGAGAGCGAGCGAGGCTTCACCTACAGCACTGTGGGGGCTGGCTCCCAGTTCGGGTAAGTCCCAGCCTGGGTGGGCAGGGGAGGCAGAGGCAGTGCCCCTGGCAAAGCGGCCATAGGTCCAGGCAGGACAGGCCACATGGGAACATCTGCAGCTCAGGGTTATGTGGGCCTGGCGGGTTCTGTGCTCCAGGAGGCGCTGGCTGTCACTCCCCATCTCTGAGCACAGCGCTTCTCTTTGTGTGCGTTCTGTCCCCAGTGCCGGTGGCACGTGGCGTGGGCCCTGGGGTTCTGGCGCGGGGCAGGGGCAGTGACTTCTTCATCAAGTCCCCTTTCATCTGTGCAGAAGGAACCTGGTGGGGAGGTGGCCTGTGCTCACCTGTCACAGCCCAGGTGTGAGCACCCTGTGTCCCTCCTCCCTACGCCGCCCCCGAGCCCCAGGCCCTCATGTCCAGACCTCGCTAGGGGTGGAAGGATGTCCTGCTGTCCTAATGGGGCTGCCTGTCCCGGGGTTCTGACTTCATTGCTGCTGAGGTCTAGGCAGGAATTCAAAGGGGCAGGGGGTGCCTGTGATTGGGCCAGAAGGGCCCAAATGAAAACCCAGGGCGCCAGTGAAATGTCAACTTCAGATAAGCGACATGGGACATGCTCCCACAGAGAAACATTCCTTGTTCATCCAGAATCCCGTTTCCCTAAGGCCCAGGGAGAGATTGTGTCCACCCCATGGTTGGGGGAGCGAGGCTCAGAGGGCAAGGCCACCCCCAACAGGCTCACTGGCCTCAATGGAGAGGAGCTTTTTTCTTCTCTCTTATTCCCCTTTGTCTCCTGGCCAAAGCTCAGCAGATGAGGGGCAGCAAGGGGGAGGGTGGGCAAGGACTTATTTGGGACAATAGCGGGAGTTGGGCTTGGTTGCTGTTCCGTCATCTCTGACCTGTGAAGCTGAGAACAGCATGGAGGTTTCAGTTCAGCATTGGCAATACGTTCTTCTTGTTGCCTTTTTTTGTTTAAAAGTATCCACACCACGATTGTAGGCCAACAGAGTGCCTGGAAGCAAGAAATTGCAGCAGCGCAGGGCCCACAGCAGCCACCCCTGTGCCATGTCACACCCACGCAGCTGTGCCCACGTCCACCCTGGCCCCTGGCATCTGAAGCCCCTCCTGAAAGCTTGCAATCCTTAACAAAATACGCTGAGACTGGGGCTTCTGAGCAGCTGCTTTACAGGCACCAGAAACACCTTCTTTACTAGGGACTCAGTGCACACCGGGTGGGGGTTCTCTATCTGCTTGCCTGAGTGAAGCCGAGGGTCATGGCCACGCTCCTCTCTGTCGTTCCAGGACCCTGGTGACGGGGGCTGTGGGCTCCCTGCTCCTGGACTGGTACGGCTGGCAGAGCGTCTTCTATTTCTCTGGCGGGCTCACCCTGCTGTGGGTGTGTTACGTGTACAGGTACCTGCTGAGCGAACAAGGTAACCACAGCCGGGTGGGCGAGTGCCGGCCAACACCACTGCCTGGGGAGGGGCCAGGCCCAGAGCAGCCACGGAACTTCTGCAGAGCATGCCAGATCAGGGGGACCCAGGGCTGCCCCAGGCTGTGAAAAGAGTCCCCTAGACTAGGGGCTCAGGAAACATGTCTGCCACCGAGCTCTCGGCCCGGGTGTGGCTGGGCTCAGTCCTCAGAGCTCCGCTCGGGCAGAAGCAGGCTCCTAGGGAGAGCTGCCGTGGGCACAGGCAGTCTGCAGGGCGGTCGTGGCTTCAGGTGGCAGGAAGGGGGCTGGGGGATCCGAGGACAGGAAAGGATCGAGAAAGAAAGCCTCAACACACACGTCGACCCTCAAAGGCAAATGCTACCAACCCAAGGCGCTGGCAGAGAGGATGGTGCCCAGCCAGGGAGGGTATGCAGGGGTGTGGGGGCCTGCTGGCCCACTGGAACCATCCCCGTGAGTGGTCTGTCATGAGCAGGCACCATCCTGCCAGATTCTGATCTGCTTTTGCGTGGAAACACCTTGCTCCCTCTAGATCTTATCCTGGCCCTGGGCGTTTTGGCACAAGGCCTGCCAATGTCCCAGCACACCAAAGTGCCCTGGAGACAGCTCTTCCGGAAGCCTTCTGTCTGGTGAGCTGGGCTGCCATGGGGTCGCAGTGTGGGGCAGGGGCGGCAGGATGGGGGTTGGAGCCTGGCGGGCCTCACGTGCTCCCTGGCACCAACTGACCACAGGGTGAGTACAGCCAGGGGGTCAGATCGGCCCACGTTGGGGTAGGGCCACTCTTGGCCCCTGGTGAGGGGAGGGGGCTGGGGGCGCGTGGACCTGAGCCTGGCGTCTGCTTCCCTGCAGGGCGGTCATCTTCTCCCAGCTCTCCTCCGCGTGCTCCTTCTTCATCCTCCTCTCCTGGCTGCCGACCTTCTTTAAGGAGACATTCCCCAGCTCCAAGGTGGGTTGGCCGCCTGGCAGCTCGTTCAGGGTAAGTGGCGCCACGAAGCCAGCACGTGGTGTGCAGATGGGCCCCTGGTTCCACCGGCCTCGGTGATGGTTCTGACACCACAGGGGCTAGTGGCTTCACCACTCTCGGGGCTGGCACCCTGGGTCGATGCGCCTTGGAAAGGCCCGGTGCCATCCCGCTAATGCATTCACACCCGGGTGTCCAGCTGCCCCAGCAGAGTCCCCACCATACAACCCAGCCGGCCGATCTGTGGATGGTCGTTCCTGATGAGGGCCAAGCAGGGGCTGTGATGTGGACAGGGCTGTCACCTGCCCATCCACTCAGCTCGCTCCACCAAGGCTGTCCGGCCACCCTCCCAGTTCTGGTGACCAGGACCCCTGAGCCGCACATTCCCAGGGCGGGGTGCGTCCCCTAGCTCTGCCCCATCACAGTATGGGGAGCCATGGGGGAGACTCGGCCTGCAGGGGCACAGTCCTGGTGGGCCCAGCGCTTGGCCAGGGTGGCAGAGAGGTTAGGGCGAGGGAGATCCCCAACCCCAGAAGGTCCAGCCTGCGGGCAGGAGAGCCTTACTGGGCAGTAGTGGGCATGGGCAGCCGCTCTCCCTGGTGGCTGCGTGCCGGCTCTGGCCACCTCTGAGGCCCTGTTCCCCCCCTTCCCCAACAGGGCTGGATCTTCAACGTGGTGCCCTGGCTGGTGGCGATTCCCGCCAGTCTGTTCAGTGGATTTCTGTCCGATCATCTCATCAGTCAGGGTGAGCGCTAGGGCAGGGGCCAGGCCAGAGCCACACCGGGCTTACCTCACTTTTCGGGGGCAGGGGGGCACCCCTCCTGGAGGTGCAGGTACAGCGATGGGAGGGGGCTTCACCCCCCTGAGGACGAAGCTGTGAGACTGGGACCCCCGGCTCTTGGGCCTGTGGGAGCTAGCTCCCCGCCTGACTCAGCTGATGACTGCCTTAAGCCTGTCGCCTCCCCCAGCCTCAGTTTCCCAATTAAGGGGGTATTGGGGCACAGTGAGAGGACCTGAGTCCCGCTGTGATGGTGGAGATCCCCTCGAGGGGCCAGATTCAGCCCCCAATCCTTTCCAGAGCAGGAAAGGGCACCTGGTAGTGTCAGAGGTCACAGACCTGGGGCGGGCTGTGCGTGTCAGGTGCCCGCCCAGGACCCGAGTGCACACGCCCCGAGGACAGCGCCCTCGCACACACACATGCTCCCCTCTCCCTCCGCACACTGCGCTCTTTCTTAAATGCTAGTCTTTTCCTAGTTACAAAAGTACCGCACACCAGTTGTGGAAAAATTATAAACTTTGCAGAAACACAAAGAAAGCACATTTGTAACTGTCCAAGTGGCCTGCCTCCCATGCGTCTGCCTGGCCTCTGCTGTGGGAACCCTCTCCATGCACACACACAGCAGAGTAGATGCACGCACATGCACCAACATGCATGTGCACACATCTCACCACGACACAGGATACCCCATCTTGAGCCAGGGCCCGTCTCTCGTCTCCCCTGCTGCCTCTCCTCAGTGTGCTGGGTGGGACCCCCACCCCCCGCCACCTGTACCAGGGGCATCAGTGCAGATGGGCCGATGGGAACATCTGCCGTCTCCCCTCTGTTCAGGTTACAGAACCATCACCGTTCGGAAGTTCATGCAGGTAGGACCGTCGGCGCGTGGCTTCCTCTGGGCACCCCTGCTTTGCTCCTGGGAGCTGAGGGGTTCTGTCCCCAGATCACCTGACCCAGAAGGCAGCTGTTGTGGCAGGGCAGCTAGGGGTGCTCCGGGTCAGTGCTGGGGCCACTTTGGCTGAGCTGAGGTCTTCCCTGAGCTGCGTACACGGGCTCTCTGCCCCTCGGAGCCCTGGCACCCATTTTTGGGCCTGGGTTTGCTCATGCAGGATGGGGCCTCTCCCCTTTAGCTCCAACGAGCAGGGCTGGCTTATCATGGAGCCTCTTCCCACATGTCCCCTGGGCAGGCCCCAGCCTGGGAGGAGTTTGCTCACCGACCCTTGTTCGTTGTGCCCCAGGCCGCTTGGGGAGGGGACTTGTTGGCTGCCGTGGCTCCTGCCCTGTCACCAGTTGTCTCTCCCGCAGGTGATGGGCCTCGGCCTGTCTAGCATTTTTGCCCTGTGTTTGGGTCACACCTCGAGCTTCTGTAAGTCTGTGGTCTTTGCGTCAGCCTCCATCGGTCTTCAGACCTTCAACCACAGGTGAGGGCCGGGCGCCCTGTCCGCTGGAGCCGCTCCCTGCTGCCCACAAGCATCCCCAGCATCGTTCGTCCTGGGCGTGAGGGAGAAGCCGCCTGGCTCAGGGGCCACGTGGAGGGCGGCTGCATGGCAGGTCCCGTGAGTGAGCCACGGAGGCAAAGGGTTGTCTGAGCTGGTGTGGACCTGGGCCATTTGAAAAACAAGAACCTCACCTGGGGAGGGGCTGGGAGAAGAGATGCCATCTCCAGGTAGCATCTTTTGTCCCCAACACGTGAGGGGTGAGCTGCGTCTGCATCTGCCCCTCCCGATCTGCTCAGTGGTACTAACCTTTAATTAGGAAAACTTCACTGGGAGTTGTTTTGGGAATTGGCAATTCAATGTCGCTTTCAAATTAGTGAACTGCATTTGAGCAAGCTTGCTTCCCCATTTTTTTTGTCCCGGGAGTGGGTGCCTGTGCTGTGCCAAGGCCCAGATGGGAGAGCTGGGGCGGGTTCAGACGGCCTGGCATGGCCCGGCACCCGGGCATGGCAGGGTGGGTCCCAAGTGCTCCCTGACGGTCTGCAGGCTCCAGGCACTCAGAGGGCTGGCTGCTGGCCTGGCAGGGTGGTCTGCCCGTGGTCACTGGCCTGCCTCCCTTCCCTTTTCCCACAGTGGCATTTCTGTGAACATCCAGGACCTGGCCCCGTCCTGCGCTGGCTTTCTGTTTGGTGAGGACCCTGCCGTTTGGATAGGAAGCAACTGCTTCCAGCCCAGGCATTGCTCACCCAGCCTCGTCCCTCCTTGAGCTCCCAGGGCTGCCCCCAGGCGGGTGAGCCAGGGGTGGGTCACAGTCAGTCTCCTCTGACCAGTCCTCCTTCTCTCTGCCCTGTTCACAGGTGTGGCCAACACAGCTGGGGCCTTGGCAGGTGAGAGGTGCCCTGGGGTCCCTGCCTTTGGGGCTCAAGCCCAGAGGCCCTGAGGTGCCTCCTGGCTGCTACACCCCTGTGTCCTCCCACTCCCTCTGGCTGCTCCAGCCCTGCGGGTTCGGGCCGGGCACCTTCAGCAGGGTCCCACAGTGTCAGACCAGTGTGGGGAGAGTGCAGACCCCAGAGCTGGCCTAGGGAGAGAACAGAGTGTTCGCTTCTCCAACAGCACGTAGCCCCACTCGCCCCCTGACTTGACCCCCAGATGTGAGTCAAATCCCCGTGGTCCAGGGTCCCCGTGAGCCCAGTGCCTGGAGGATGATGACGGGACTCGTTCCCCAGCCCAGCCCCTCCCCAGTGCCCCCGTCCCCTGTGGAGGATGTGGAGGGACCCATTGGGTGGGCGATTTCCTGGATGGCCCCTGAGGTCTCTGCCCCCTGAGACCCTCGGCCCGGCAGCATGGACACCTGAATTTGGCTTCTCTCCTTCCAGCCCCCACCCCAGCCTCTCCTCCAGGCACCACCCCCCTAGCTTCTCATCCTGGCACTGCCCTTGAGACTGCCTGTCACTCAGCCCCTCGGTCCCCTCTCCTGAGTGCAGGTGTCGTGGGTGTGTGCCTGGGCGGTTACCTGATCGAGACCACTGGCTCCTGGACATCCGTGTTCAACCTGGTGGCCGCCATCAGCAGCCTGGGGCTGTGCACCTTCCTGGTGTTCGGACAGGCCAAGCGCGTGGACCTGAGCCCCGCCCACGAGGACCTCTAGCTGCCCAGACCCCACAAGCCCCGAGGACCCAGCGCCATCAGCCTCGGGGCAAAGGACTCAGCTGAAGGGACACTCGCTCTCGACCCCAGATTTATGAGCAGGGGAGAGAGCCAGCCTCAGCCAGGCCGGCGGGCAGGGCGAATGCCAGAGCCAGGCAGCCCTGGTTGGGCCTCAGTTTCCCCACCTGCTGGTGGGGCGATCGTGCCCTCGTCTCAGGGTTGGCGAGGCTGCCAGGGGTGCATGGGTGTGTTTTTAGTGGCAACAGCTTCATAACAGACACAGCCTGTCCCACGTAGACCCACAGGCACCCTCTACAGTCGGCCCCCGACGTAAGCCAGTGCAGTGGCCATCCCGGGCTCTTCCCCTGAAACCTGCTTCCCTTTGTTTCTGTGCCCTTGGGGCTGGATCATTCTCTGTGGGGGGCCGCCCTGTGCACTGTGGGGTGTCTAGCAGCATCCCTGGCTGCCACACAGTAGATGACCCCCCAGTCATGACAACCAAAACTGTCCCCTGACATCACCAGCTGTCCCCAGGGAAACTCCCGAGTGAGAACCATGGCTCTAGGTGAAGCCTGTGGGGGGGCTTCTCCGAATAGCCAGGCTGAGACCCCTGTTCCCTGGGTAGGCGGTGGGCCCAAGGCCTTTGCCCGTCTTTAGGCTCCCCCCGTATGCCCCTCTCGTGGGTCCCTGGGCACTAGCGATGTGATCTGCTTCCTGGTGCCTAGTGACTCCAGCTGAGAGGGGGTGGGCCCCTCCTGCCCAAGCTGCTCCCCAGAACCAGGCGAACCTCCCTTTCTGAATTGTCTTTCACCCTCCCAGGTTATAACAGAGGAGCTGGCCGGCTCATGAATTAATAATAGATTCTGCAAGATGTATATGTAGAGAAGAGAAACTATAAAAATGTGGAAAATCACACCAAAGCCTTATTTAAATGACTATTAAACTATTTAAAAGGAAGACCGTTGTTTTATTTAACATCCTTTTTTAAAAAAAGAGTAAACGTGTTAAAGATTTATTTAACTCATTCACGAGGAAACCAGCAAAGTGCTGCGAACAGGTCAAATGAGAATCCAAGGGACACGTTTGTGGATTGGGAATGTTGAAATGAAAGTGCCAGTAGAGTAGAGCTGGCGCTGGGCTGCTCCTCTGCTGGGCAGGCCCGCCGTGTGCCTGGAGAGGAGGATTGTTGCTATCCACGGAGCTGTGCGTGCGGCTCCCGCAGAATCAGAATCAGAGTCATTTTCCATTTAAGCACAAACTTTCCCTGACCGTCTCCCGACTCCTGACCAGAAAGAACCTGAGAGAAAGATTCTTGATGACAAAGTGAGTCTGGCCTGGGTGGGTTTGCTCCGATGGTTTACAGAGGTGCAGCAAGAACGTGGATTTGCCATAAAGGCCTTTACGTCTGCTCACCTTGGGGTTTTCACGAGGAACCTCAGGGGGACTCGAGCTGGAAGCCCAGCCCAGGAAATCCCTGCGGACCGTGGTGTCGTGCAGCAGCCACGCACCGCTGTGAACTCCTCGGGACACACACATGGGGTCTATTATCGTAGCCACTTGTAAGCGCACAGTTGAGTGGTATTAACTACACTCATTGTTGTGCACCATCCCCGCCATCCATCTCCAGAACTTTCTCATCTCCCCAAACCAAACACCATTAAACACCAAGTCCCCACCCCCTCCCCCAGCCCCTGGCCCCCACCATTCTACTTCCTGTCTCTATGAATTTGACTCCTCTAGAGACCTCATGTAAGTGGAATCATACAGTATTTCTCCTTTTGTGTCTGGCTTATTTCACTGAGCACAACGTCCTCAAGGTTCATCCATGTTGTAGCAAGTGTCAGAATTTCCTTCCTTTTTAAGGCTAAATAATATTCCATTGTGTATATTTACATATATATGTGTATATACTTACACCATGTTCTGTTTACCCACTCATCCGTGAATGGACATGAGTTGTTTCCACCTCTTGGCTGTTGTGAATAATGCTGCTGTGAACATGAGTGTGTGATGAGCACCTTTGTTTTTAATCCACAGCAAACTGTAAACCCTTTGAGAGTCTGAGAGAGGAGACAGCCCTACCCATGGGAACCCAGAGTCGTCAGGTCTCAGTGCCTGGAGCCCCTGAGGGATGCAGGACCCAGGAGGTGATGGTGGGTTCTGCTCAGAAGGGGCCCCTGGGGCTCGCGTGCAGACTGGCCCCAGGCCTCCGGGACTCCACATCTGGCCACACTTCTGTCCCTTCCTTGCAGAACGGAGGAAGGAGGAGCCAGCAGAGGGGCCCAGCATCCTCCCATCACTGCTGAACCGGGTCTGGAATGTCACCCTGGAGTTGAGTGCCGTCTGCCTAACCCTTCCCAAGGCCCATGATGGACCCTGGGTTGGGGCTCCCCAGAGTCTGGGGGAGGATGTTTGCTACTGCAGAGGGCGCTAGTAGCAAACAGCGGGTTTCTAGCGGGGGTGTAGGGCGGCCCTGGGCTGGGTGTTATCTGGTACAGTCAGGCTCAGACACGTCCCCACACCCGGGGCAGCCCTGGCAGATCCCAGCGGCAGACAGGGACCCTGAGGTCGAGCAGGGACATCAGATGAAGCAGGAGGCGAGAACGTGGATCCAACGTCTGGAGGTTCCACCTGCCTTGTTCACCCAACACCAGACTGCGCTTGTCACCTTCCCTCCCGAAAGCAGGGGCCCCAGCCACCTGGGACGTGTGTGTGCACATGCATGTGCGCATGCATGTACCTGCACGGCCCACAGCCAGGAGGAGGCTCAGGAGCCCAGGCCGCTGTCACCCCTCCTCTGGCTGACAGAGGGCGCCGTCCGACAGGGCTGTGTCCACTCCGGCCCCAGAGCAGCTGTCCCCAGACTCCGCCCTGGGACACCGCGGGAGGCACTGTGGCGCCGGCCACTCAGAGCCCTTGTCAGTCAGTGTTCGCACCCTCAGCTCCAAGAGAAGGGGACAGGCTGGAAGGACGTTCCGGGCGCAGGGAACCGCATGGGCAATGGTGGGGGAGGCTGCACACTGTGCGAGGAGCGGTACACGGGGACGGGGGGCCTGGGGGCGTGCGTGTCAAGGCGACTCTCAGGGGCAGGGACCCTCTCCCGGCTGCCCCTTGCCCAGACTGTCACCACCACAGTCCCTCCTGCTGGCCCAGGGCCTTGCACACGTGGGGCTTCCTGTCTCCACCCCCAACGAGAAGACAGAAGGCTGCAGCCAGGAGTTCGAGGTTCGAGGGCTTTGTCACCACTGGCCGCAGTGTGGAGCTCCGGGGGCCGTGCCCTCCATCCCCTCCCTGGGACCAGACCGCGGGTCTTCAGGAGCACAGGGGTCTTCAGGGGGTGGAGCTGCCCCCCACTTGGTCAGGTGGGCAGCTGGCACTGCGGGCGTTTGGACTCTGAATGGGGTGGCTGTGCTCCCAGCTGTTCTGAGAGCTGCTCCCAGTGCCTCCGGCCAATGTCCCTCCTGCGTGGGGGCTGTGCCCGGTCCAGGCTCCCCTGAGGTCCTGTCCCCAGAACCTGACAGCCCCACACAGGCCTCCCTGGGTGCCCTTCTCCATCTCCCACTCACGTGTAGCGTCGTCCCCTCATGGTCACCCTAAGTGACACTTTCCTGTCTTCTCTTCAAAGTGGGGTCTCTAATGACCACTTAATATTCGTAATTAGCATGTTAATGGCCCCTGCACCTCTCTGGGCTGCTCTCCCTAGCCCCCCCATTTCTGCTTTGTCCTTCAGCTGTAGGACTGCAGCGCCCTGGGGGTCCCCACTTGCCCCCTCAGGGATTCTGTGCATCTGTCCCCCTGGTGGGTTGTCCCTTGTGGCCGGGATTTGCAGAGGCCTCCCCGGGGGCTGCCCTTGCTTGGGATGCCTCCAGGGACCACTGGCCTCTTTCTGTCCTGACCGTCCACAGTGGGGCCGCCGTCCCCTCTGAGCAAGCAGGGCGGCCAGCACGGCGTGGGGTTTACTCTATTGTGTTTAATTGAAAAGCATTGAAGCCGCGGTATGAATATTCAGCAGGGCGGCCGCTGGCGAGGGAGCCGCTGTCTGATTGCAGGACGCACCCCAGCACGGGGCCTGTCAAAGTGGAGCGAAGTGGGGAAGCTATTAATTGAAATAGCTTCATTAATTAGTAATTAACAGCGGGGAAATGACTGTGTCACATGTCGTATTTCAGTGGATGCCCTTCATGTGTTATGGGGCCTTTAATTAAAGGACGCGCATTTTAATTAAAGGCAAGCCTGGCCCTTTGGCCTTTGGAATACAAAAGACGCTCCCAACTTCCAAAGGAGATGGTGGGAGGCTGGCTCAGGCAGCAGGGGAGCCGGGCGGCTAGGGCGTGCTGGGCCGGCAGTGGCCTCCCACCTCGGGACGCCGTACCTTTCAGACCCTTGTGGGGCAGTGGGCCCTGGCTTCTCCTCCTTGGAGTCCAGCTGACAGCCTCCCTGAGCCCAGAGGTGGTGGCCACGTGGGGTCATGTGGGGTCACAGGCCAGAATAGGAGGGTCCCCTGCCAGAGTGGAGTGTTGCTGGCCCTGACCCGGCACTGTGATGCCCCAGGAGCCCTGCCGGCCCCAAGTGCTGCAAGCAGGGCTGGAAGCCAGGCAGAAGGTCCCACGGGGCTGGCGCTGTCCCTGCGCCCTCCCCCGCCTCGGGGCTCCGGTCTCTCCGCTGTTCTGAGTGGGCAGGAGAGAGGCCAGAGACAGAGCTCGTCCAGAACTGCGCCTGGCAGTGTGGGGAGGCCCTTGGCCTGCTCCTAACACCCTGTGTGCGAGTGGGTCCTCTCCTCATCTCACCTTCTGGGTGAGCAGCCCAGGGACACTTGAAAGTGACCGAAGCTCAGCAGGCGGACCCCGGATGCTACCCACAGCCATGCCGACCCTTGCAGACACCTCAGGATCCCCTCCTTGCCACCCCTGCCTCCTGCCAGACAAAGGAGCAAACAGCCATCTGGGGTCCCACGTCCCTTTCCAGCTTCATGCTCTCTGTCTGTCTCTGTCTTCCTCTCTCGGTCTTTCTGTTTCTCTTTCTGCCTCTGTGTCTCTCTGTATCATCTCTCTGTGTCTCTGTCTCTGTCTCTCTCCCCACAGGGGTCCTGTGCCCGTCACCCACACCATCTATTGAAATGGCTCTAGCTTAAAGGTCCCAGAGACGACTAAATCCAGCTGCCGCGCGGGGCCTGCTGCCGAGAGGTTCCTGCTTCCGCCTCTGCGACACGAGGCTCCACATCCGCCCTGGTGCCCACACTTGCTCAGATGCACCTGTCCTCTGCCCTGCCCCTATTTTCCCTCCTCGAGACTGTGGCCCTGGCCTCTGTCTCTGCCGGGATCACCTCCCCACACACACTTCATCTACACATGTGCACACACGTGTGTACAACTCACATACCAGCATGTACATGTACACACACACGGAGCTTGTGGTGGGGGGTCCCCTCTAGACAAGAGCCCCCAGCACAGGGCTCCTGCCGGTGCTCCTCGTGGAGGGTGCCGCCTAAGTGGAACACAGAAGACCTGGCCTGGGCGTAGGGAGCACCCACTTTTCTGCCTGGCAGAAATACTCAGCATCAAGGGAACAGGGCACCTGCACCCCACACTGGGTGGCAGAAATCCGGGTGTGCTGGTCTCAGCATTGATTGGGCACCTTTCTGTGCCCATCTCAAGTGGAGGCAGACACAGGGGAGAAGACCCGCCCTGCTCCGAGAAGCCCGTCTGCATAGGATGCTGAGGCCGTTTCAAATCTTGGTCCCCAATTCCTTCCCTTGAGAGGTGAGCCTGGGTCCCCTCTGCGGCTGTCCAGTCTCTGCTCACAGTCGCTGCTGGGAGGGAATTTCACCGAAGCCGACTTTCTACCCCCTCCAAAAGCAGCGTCCTGCCTTTGCCACGGTGGGAGGTGCACCCAGGAGCTGCTTTAGGAAAGAACCAGGAAAGCATCAGCTTCAAGGACAGGCCATGGACATGCCACTAAAAGTGCCTGGGACATGTGAGTGACATACATTCTGTCCAATTAAATTATTTAACACGTTGGCATCGTCATCCTGCAAACCTGTGTGTCGCCCTCTTTTCCCTCCTTCCTCAGCTTGGACACCTGCGGTTAGCACTCGGGTGGGAGAGCATTCTCACGGTTTCTCCTGCTCCCGTGAAAAGGAGGCCAGGGGGGCTCCCCATGCTGAGCCTGCACTGCCTGTGCTGCCCCTGCCCCGCGCCCAGCAGGGATGTTTGTACTTTTTGGCTGCCTTTTCTTCCTGTTGTCTATTTTACACCTGCCTGTATGAGCAGCTTTATTAGCAGAATCAGGCGCCTCCCCAGTGCTGTCTGGAAGGCCTGAGGTGGCATCCTGGCATCCTGGGACGGCCAGAGGAAAGTGCTGCAGACGTTGGGGCTTAAACAACAGAAACCGATTCCCTCGCAGCCTGGAGGCTGGACGTCCAAGACCCAGGTGTGGGCAGGGCTGGATTCTCCGAGGCCTCTCTCCTTGGCGCACAGAGGCCATCTTCTGCCTGTGTCCTCACGTCTTCCTTCTGTGTATATCTGTGTCCTCATCTCCTTCTTATAAGGACCTCAGTCGGACTGGATTACAGCCCATCCAGATGATCTCTTTTTAACTTAGTTACCTTTGCAAAGACCTTATTTCCAAATGCAGTCACGTTCTGAGGTCCTGGGAGTTGGGGCCTCGACATACAAATTTGGGGGGTACACAGTTCAGTCCCTAACAGTGCTACGCTGTCCTTTCCACCTGTCCTGAACCCAAGCCCCCAGGAGCCAGCCGAGGCTGCCCCGGAGAGCACAGCAGATGCTGCGGGCTGTCCACCCCCTTAGGGACAGGGGTGAGGGGTACTGGTGCTCATAGCTGAGTCCCTTTCCCAAGGTTGACCTCCCAGGGTCAGCCTGAGTCCAATGACTTATCAGCATGGTGGCAGAGGCCCTGCCTTTGGCCTCAGTTGGGGCAACCCTGAAGGCCCTCGGGCTCCAGAGCTCGCCGTGGGGCGGCGGAGCCTCTGCTGTGGCTTCATCACCTCCCGACTTCTCCCCTGCCCTGTCTTGCCCTCCACGGTGCCAAGAAGCCCCAGGATTTCCTGCAGCAAATCTCCATCTTGGCATCATCTGCATGGGCCCAGCCTGAGGCAAGGCCCCAAACTCCAGCTCGGGGGGGTTCCCCGCAGCCTCTCTGAGCTTGGGACAGACCCATGCCTTCCCTGTTTGAGACTCTTCATATGTTAAAAGAGAAGGACACGCCAAAGCAGGGTTAGGAGATGGCAGCTTAGATGAGACGCTCACAACGCCCCAGCCAACAGTATTCCATAAAAATGATGAGGCAGCTCACTCCTGCTCACCACAAGGAAGCCACGGGACCTATAAACCCTGAGGGACACGACGGCCCACGGAGAAAGGGGCAACATCATTACCCCCTCAGGGAAGTCCAAATCAAACCACTGTGAGGGACCACAGCACACCCACCAGGACAGACAGACAGGAGCAGGCGTTGGCCATGCTGTGGAGAAAGCAGAACCCTCACACAGGGCTGGTGGGGGTGAAACGGTGCAGACCATCACAAGGTTAAATACAGAGTCACTGTAGGACCCAGCAATTCCACCCCTAGGTACAGACCCAAGAGAAATGAAAATGTGCTCAGACAACACCCGTACGTGAGTGTTCACAGCAGCACTGTCCACAATCAGCCCAGGTGTCCATCAGCGGGTGAATGGACAAACCAAATGTGGTCCGTCCACACTCGGGAATATTAATCAGTCATAAAAAGGAATGAGGCACTGACTCAAGCTATGCAGTGGGTGAACCTTGAAAACATGATGTTCAGCCAAAGAAGCCAGACACGAAAGCCCAGGGCGCACAATCCCACTGATGTGAAATGTCCAGAACAGTAAAGGCCACAGAGACAGAACGCAGACTGCTGGTGGCCAGGGGCTGGGGTTGGCAAGGGGAAAACGGGAGTGACGCCACCTGACATGCGGTCTCCTTTTAGGGGATGAAAATGTTCTGGAACTGGATAGATGTGGTGGTTGAACAACATTGTGAAAGTGCTAAACGCCGCTGAGCTGTTCACGGTAAAACGGCCAATTTTATGTCCTGTGAATTTCACCTCAATTACAAATGTCGGGTGCACAGGTGAGGAGCGGTACATGAGCGGCCTTTCCTTCCCACCCCAGTGCCCAGGCATGTGGTTGGGCAAGTGTGGGGCGCAAGTGGCCCTCCTTGGGTCAGCCCTCCTCGAGGCCATGGAAGGGTCCTGGGGCCCGTCTGTGTCCGAGAGCTGCCAAAGCTCCTTTGAGAGTGGGGAAAGAGGGCCCAGACCCCCGAGTGAGGTGCCATCCACCACCACCATCCCAGGATGCCCCCGGAGGCGGGTCCCTGTGGGAGGTGGAGGAGGGGGCTCAGAGCGGGTGGCGGCCTGCCAGGGGTCACGTGGCTCCCGGGCAGTGCAGGGGTGCGTGCGGCACCAGCGTCCTCCTGGACCAGCACCTGCTTCTCTCCCGCAGTGTGAAGACGTTACCCTGAGAGACTTCACACCAGTGACACAATCTTTGCCGGGAAAGCAGAACTTACGAGTGGGGATGAGTGACCCCAAGAGTGGATGGCTAACGTTCGGCGACTGTGCTTAGGCCGTTGTCGTGAGGGCGTGCTGCTGCACGGGCGGGGTCCTCTGTGCCCTCTGCTCGGAGACTTAGCCCCCGCCGGAGCCTTGCAGCCCCTTGTCCAGAGCAGTGACCGTGTTGTTCCCTGTTTGCCAGAGTCCCTCTCGGGCACCTCCCTCCCTGGCTCCCTGCCCATGGACGCTCACCGAGGGGCCGCTCCATCCCGTCCCAGTTCAGGGTTCCAGCCCATGGTCCTCCTTCCTCTGTCCCCCGAGGACAGCGTCCTCCTCCCTCCCCTCACCCCCCAGGACAGTGGTCCTGTTTTACGGACTGAGATTAGAGGCTTGTTCAACAGTATAAGGTGCAAAAGTCTCCTGAAGGTCATTTGGGGCCGGGGCATCCCCTCCCCTGGTCCCCTCAGCAGAGAGACAGGTAGAGGAAACCCCAGCCCTCCACGTGCCTCATCAGCCCTCATGTCCCCATTCCATGGGGCTGATCCCAGGTGGCTCCTCTATCCCTCGGGCACCCCTGAGTCCCCATGGCTGAGCCAGCATGAGGAAGTTGGGGCCAAGCCCCCAGGCAGCCCTGGTCTCCCTCCTCCGTGGGACCTGTCCTGAGCTGGGCATGGGCGGCACTTCCTCCCGTCGGCCTGTGGGGACCAGCTTGGCGGGGTGCTGCTGTGATGGGTGGGGGAGCTCAGAGGCGGAGGACTGGTGTGTTCCTGATGGGCCCTCAGGATCACTGTGTCCTGACATTTGCTCCCCAGGCTGATGAGTTCTCAGGGAGGGAAAGCCGGCCCAGCCTGCAGGATGCCTCTCTGCTCCCCCGCCCCCAGCAGTTTTGCCCCAAATGGATGATCTGAGCACAGACGGATCTGAAGGAGCCAGCTCGTGAGGGCACCAGAGCTGCAGGCCACCCGGGACCCCCTTGACTCCAGGATGGTTTCCATCAAACTGGCAGGCTTTCCTGGAGAAACTTCCCTGGTTCCTTGCCGGGCCGGCTGAGCCTGGTTGTCACCCCACAAGGCCACACACATGGGTCCTTTCCAACATTCCCATCTCCACGTCTCCTTTGCCGAAATGACTCTCACCAGAGTTAATTCTTTTACGTGAAGAATGTACGACAGGGCTTGGCTACTTGGTCCCTGTCAAAACTGGCCAACAGTGGCGCCTGGTCTCTCTTGGGATCTGGGTCCCCTCGTCCAACTGCTCCTGGGTGGGTCTGAAGACCTAATTTTTGCTAAGCAGAGTTTTTTCTTCCATCAACCTCTAGTTAACACCACAGGCAACCCTGAGCTGAGCCCAGCGGCACTGTGCAGGCCTCAGGCAAAGATCAGCCAAATATTTGGGGCAAGAACAACATCCTTGGCGTCCAAACAGCTGGACCAGGGTCCCCAGTGCCAGCTGATTACTTGCTTTGGCTGCCTGTGCCTGACCCCAGCTTGACACCCCAGTCCCATCCTTCCTCTCCATCCAACGACGACCAGGGATGTGGCTCTGGCCAGCCCAGTCCTTCCTTCCCCCTCTGTCCTGTGGGGCTGAGATGATGAGATGATGGTGGGCCTTGCTTATAATGGGCTTCCTGCCCTGCCATCCCCAATGCAAAGCCCTTGCTCATATTCAATATTCGGTCTATACTGAGTCGTGACTGTAGGCAGCAAGTAGCCTCAGGCCAGTTTCCGTCCTGGGACCATCTGCTGTTTGGGAGCAACGAGACTTGGGTAGCAGGCAGCCGGGTGTTGCAACTTTCCTGTGAGGAGACCCCTCAGAGCTGGCCAGGCCTGTTCTGGCTCCCTAATTAGCAACTCCCCCAGCCCCACCTGATGATCAGACCCCCACCCTGGGCCTGGGCCCATGGGTTCCTGTCACGGAGCTGTCTCCAGAATGGGCCCTAATTGGCGGCTTCGGAGCAGCTCTCAGTGAGACTGGAATGAGGGGCCTGCAGCCGCCTCCTCATGGGCGGAGGGCTGGCCTCTGTGGTCTGCATGGGGCGAGGACACCGCCGGGGGCGGGTGGGGGCAGTCAGGGTGGCTGGCCCAGCCCCTGATCAAATCTTTGGGACAGACTAAGCCAGAGCACTCAGTTTATTTGCAGAAAATCGAAGAGCAGAGAGAGGGCCCTAATGAAGGCGTCTGCCAGAGCTCAGTCCAGTCCAGCTGCCCCACGAGGCGGGGAGGGTCACCTCCTCCAGCCCCGGCCCCGGCACCTCGTCCGCAGCCCTGACGGACGCTTTTCCCCTCTCGCTTTGTTCTGTCGCTGTGGCCGCACTGGGGAGTCGCCTCCCTGCTGACAAACGCATGTCTTTGTCCCGGGCAGAAACGGGCCTGTCTTCTTGGCTCACCAGCAAGGTTCAAAGGGGCTTGAAAAATAAGTGTTTCCGTAAGTTTTAGCTGACATTCCATTTTAATGACTTTTTAAACAAAGTAACTATTAAACGTGTGCAGTTTACGGTCTCCTGATGTCTGACAGGTGTTTTTGCCCATGTGGGAAGCAGATGCTAATGGCATCCTCCTAATAGCTCACAAATTACAAGGACTTGGCACTTCCCTCTGTACGTGGCGCTGCCAATGGCCAATTTGTTCTTCAGAAGTGGCCACGTCGGCCTGTCAATCAGCTCTTGCCGTAGGCACTTTTTGGTGATTAGAAGCCCCTTAGAGAGCGAGAACTCCAAATTAGTTTTAAATAAAAAATAAGAATATTCATGCTGTTGAACATCTAAAGGTAAGAGGAACAACAGAATCCAAATCGGCTGGCTTGGGTCCTGGTGTTGCTGGCAGAGGGGGCTTCGGGGCCCAGACCCACCGGGGGTCCCTGGGGACAGAGGCGCAGCCACAGAGGTCGGGGTGACAGGTGCAGGAGGGATGCAAGTGACTGGAGGCCAGCCTGAGACGCACAGCCCCAGGACAGTGGGACTGGCGGGTGCCAGGTGGGCGCTTTTCATGTTGACTCGGCGCCTTTGCGGGGACATGAAAGCTCATCCTGAGGAGCCGGGGGAGAAGAGCCTGTCTCCTTGAGAGGAGAACAAACGCTCCCTTTGAAGAGGTGATGAGAACACAGCATCGGGTGGGCGGCGTGGGCATGCCCAGCCGTGAGGCCCAGGCTCCCGTCCTCCTTCCACCCTCCTTGGGGCGCCGGCCGCTGCCTCTCCCTCTGGGCCCGGGTGTGTGGGTTCAGCCCTGCCGCCACCTCCTCCACATGGGTAAGTTACATCTCGCTGTTGTCCCCTCTGGGAATTGAGGTGACAACCGTGTGAACTGCTTCCAGGGTCCTTGCTGGGCTCCCTGGGCCCAGGCCCTGTCCAGGGTGCTGACTTGAGGTGTCAACTCAGACTCGGTCTTGCCCAGCTCAGGAAACAGGCCTGGATCACTTGTGGGACGGGAAGTGGGGCCAGCCTGGGCCGAGGGAAGTCAAGGTGGCTTCCCTGAGGAGGTGACATCTGGATGGGGTCTTGAGGGGGCAGGGAGAGTCAGGCAAAGGTCATTCGAGGCTCCAGGAACAGGGCCCGGTGGGTGCAGACTGCTGCAGGTTAATGCCTCGCTGTGTGGGCTCAGGGAACTGCTCCGAGACACCGTTGGGGTAAGTTGGCTGCATGGGAGCCTCCAGAACATCCTGACCCTCACTCCTCCGGCTCCCCAGAAAGTCCCAGCACAAAAGCTGAGGACAGATCCAGGGATGCACAGGTGCCCTGGCCAGCCTGCCGTGGGGTCCCAGGGGCCGTCTCCATCCTCTCCCACCCAGAGCCTGCAGACAGCAGGTGCAGGTGAGAGGCTGGGGTCAGTGGGCAGGCAGAGTGATGGAGGGGCCTGGGGTGGCTGGAGGACAATGAGCAGAGCTGGGGCAGGCTGGGAGGCAGTGACTCCACATGGGGCAGGGGACAGCCTCAGGCCTCATAAGAAAGGACAGATTTAGAGCAGAGGCAATGGGGTCCATGAAAGCAGGGTGGACCCACCCAAGGCTGGCGGGGCCTGGGTGCAGGGCACTGCTGTCTGACTACCAGCCTCTATGGGGCTGGAATGCATGACCAGCAGCCACTCCAGTCTCCCCAGAACGGGCCCAACAGCACAGACTCTCTCTATCTCCTCCTAAGAGTATCCTTCTGGAGCCCAGACAGACACTCCAGGCCCAAGAAGGCTCAGTTTCCCCTTGGCATCCAAGATCTGCCCCTCCACACGTGTCTCTCGAGGTGTCTCCTGGTCCTGGGGGTGGACTCTTCATGCCACTAGCAGACTTGAGGGCGCTGCTCTCTGCTCTGAGCTGTCCTGTGTGCTCAGACTTTGGGGACGGGGTCCTCAGACTGTGTGCAGCCCGGGGCTGGACGCTGTGAGCCCAAGGGCCCAGGAGTTGAGGCTGCCCCAGGGGGTGTGGTGAGGAGCACTCCCTCCATCTCTGATCTGAGATCGAGTCCTGGGGCTGAACGTTCTCTGCTCTGGTCCAAGTCTGAGGGCAGTGGGACAAGCCCAGAGGAGGTCACACGTTTAGGCCAGAGAATGAGTGAAGTCCTCTCCAGCCTCCTTGCCTGGCCCCCGTGGTCCAAGGTCACAACCCCCAGCACCATTTTCACTGGCTATAACGCTTGTCCTCCAGAGTTCCCCTTAATGTGTCCTTGACAGACAAAGACAAATCCATTTTAGGGCCCCTTCATCCTGGAGTTGGCTTCCAGGACTGTCTCCCTGGCCTTCCAGAGCCCTGGGCGGGGAGGGGACAGAGCCCCAGTGGGGCCGGGGGACAGAGCCCCAGTGGAGCGGGGGAAACAGAGCCCTAGTGGGGGGGGGGGACACAGAGCCCTAGTGAGGGGAGGACAGAGCCCTAGCAGGGGGACAGAGCCCCAGTGGAGCCGGGGGACAGAACCCTGCCAGGGGTGGGGACAGAGCCCCAGTGGAGCAGGCGGCACAGAGTCCTAGCAGGGGAGGGGGGCAGACAGAGCCCTAGCAGGCAGGAGAAGGCCGCTGCTCATTGCACACAGGTCAGCTCCCAGAAGCAGACGGGGGCTGTGAGACCCAGGGTAGCCTCTTAAAGTGGCCCAGGAGAGGATCTGGGATGGAGACGCCTCCTCACCAAGGACGGAGAACTTTGCCCCAGTACTGCAGGCCACCGACCTCCCAGGCCAGAATGCAGCACCACAGCCCTGGGGCCCATTTCTCCAAACTTCTCAGGAGTCTTCATCCCGGGTCCTCATGGGAGCTGACACTTGGAGGGAGTCCCTGAAGCCCAGACGGGAGCTCTCCATCCAGACTCAGGCTGCAGGCCCTGCCTGGAAGCTGCTTGATCTTTACAGTGACCCACCCTCTCTGAGCCTTGGTGACCTCAACTGGAACGAGTGAGGGAGCATGGCGAGCCTCCCGTTTCAAGGTGTGAAATGAGTAAGAGAAACCAAAGTGGAGCAAACTGGAGTGGAGGGCCTGCCGGGGAGCCCTGGCCCATCACACACCGCCTATCACTCCAGACAGGAGACGGACTTGCACCTGGACAGGAAGCACAGCTACCTCACTGCTGCAGAAGATTTCTCTCCCGACCCGGCAACAGCCCAGCCAATGAGAAACACCGAAGCTCAGCCAATGAGAAATGCCACACCCCAGCCAATGAGAAATGCCACAGCCCAGCCAATGAGAAACACCGAAGCTCACCCAATGAGAAACACCAAAGCTCAGCCAATGAGAAACAGTACTTTTCAGCCAATGAGAAAGGCCACAGCCCAGCCAGTGAGAAAGGCCACAGCCCAGCCAGTGAGAAACAGTGCATTTCAGCCAATGAGAAACACCACAGCCCAGCCACTGAGAAACGCCACAGCTCAGCCAATGAGAAACAGTGCATCTCAGCCAATGAGAAATGCCACAGCTCAGCCAATGAGAAATGCCACAGCCCAGCCAATGAGAAACGCCACACCCCAGCCAATGAGAAACGCCACAGCCCAGCCAATGAGAAATGCCACAGCCCAGCCAATGAGAAACACTAAAGCTCAGCCAATGAGAAACAGTACTTTTCAGCCAATGAGAAAGGCCACAGCCCAGCCAGTGAGAAAGGCCACAGCCCAGCCAATGAGAAACACCACAGCCCAGCCAATGAGAAACAGTACATTTCAGCCAATGAGAAACGCCACAGCCCAGCCAATGAGAAACTCCACAGCCCAGCCAGTGAGAAACGCCACAGCCCAGCCAATGAGAAACGCCACAGCCCAGCCAATGAGAAACAGTACATTTCAGCCAATGAGAAATGCCACAGCCCAGCCAATGAGAAGCCGCAGCCGCCCATCTGTCCCTCCCCCAGTGGACTTCCGTCTGGAGCAGCCCCGCCCTCTCCCTTTTCTCTATAAAAGCGGCTCCTACGTTGCTCTCTCGGTTTGCCTGCGGTTCACGAGGGTACCTGCCCGAAGCTGCGATTCTTCTGTCTATTCCCAAATAGACTCGTTCTGAGGGTAAGGTGACCGGTGAGTTTGGTTTCCAGCTGACAGGGGCTTAGACAGCGCCATGTGTGCGGGGAGCCTCGCCAGGCGCGGACACGGACGGGCTCTGGGTTTGATCACAGCGCTGGGCGTTGCCCTCCAACCTGCCCTCTTTCTGTAGGGTGACCCGCTGCTCCCAGGGCAGAGCGCAGACTCTCCCACGGCTGGTCCTCCAGCCTGGACCTCCGCTCAGCCGGGACACCTGGCACCTGCCTCCCGACCTCTTCGTTCCCACCCACGTCGTCCTGCTCTCATCCCTGAGGGCCACGCTCCTGCCTCAGGGCCTCCGCACCTGCTCTTTCCCTGCCTGGGTCCCTCCCCCTCCACTCTTCTGAGTTCAGCCCAATGTCACCTCCTCCAGGAAGCCTTCCTTTGTCTCAGGCTGTTATCTGGTTGCTGTCCGTCCCTGTTCTCGACTGTGGATTCTGCCAGGGCTGAGGCCAGCTGTTCTTGCTCATCCATGTGTCCTCAGCAGACAGCTGTGTCAGGCTCGATCATTAACGACCTTTGATAATCAATCAGGGCTAAAGCTGTTACAATCAATACCAGCATTGTCTCATCTTCGTGACTGTCTTTTACAAATTTACCATTTTAACCATTTTTAATGTGCAATCACCACCACTATCTAGTGCCAGAACTTTTTCATCACTGCAAAAGACACCTCATACCCACTAGCAGTGACCCTCAATCCCCTCTTACCCTCAGCTCCTGGCAACCACTAATCTACTTTCTCTCTCCCGGGATTTGCCTCTTCTGGGCATTTCACACAAGTGGAATTACACACTGGATGGTCCTTTGTGTCTGGCTTCTTCACTGATCACAGTGTTTTCAGGGTTCATCCATGTTGTGTGAATCAGTACTTCACTACTTTTCATGGCTGAATGGTGTCCCATTGTCTAGAGAGACACATTTTGTTTATCTGTTTATGAGCTGATGGGCATTTGGGTTGATTCCACCTTTTGGCTACTTTTTAGTAGTGAACAGCACTGAACAGTTATTAAATATATGCATGCACAAGGGTCTGTTTGAGCCCCTGTTTTAAATTATGACTGTCGTTTGAATTCACAAATCCTCCCTCGGCCTTTGGTTACTCATGGTTTAGAGGGAGGGTGACTAAGTGTTCCCCTGGTCCCCAGAGGAGCAAATTCTAACTTCTCAGCCAGGAGAGAGCCACTCCCACCAGGACAGCCCCTCGCTATCGCTGCTGCCCGGGCCGCGGGCTAGCACGGCGCCTGTGCTTCTTTGCTGGAGCGGCTGGGCAGCCCAAGTCTCCAGTGAAAGCCCTGCCACACTATTAAATATTTTAGCGAATAAAATTTTGTTTTAAACGTGCGGCCAGATGTCCAAGTTGACAAAGTGCTCAAGGCATTTGACTGATGAAAAGCCGGAGCGCTTGGTGAGTGGGATTTGAAACAAGCCCTGAGGCAAGTGTGTGATATTAAAAACATCCTGGGCTCCCTCATGCGGGCTCAGGTGCACAGAGGTTTGAAGGCGAGGGTCCATCTGTCACCGCGATTGCGTCCTGACACTCAACAAAGCTGGGTAGATCTCGGAGCGGTGGCCACTCTGCAGCAGGCCCAGAGTGGGATGCTTGTCACAAAGGAAGTGCCATCAATATTCATGGCTGGGCCTGCTGGTGGCCTTGGGAGGGCCTGAGCGTGGGCTGGGCTGGGCGGTTTACAGGGGACGGCAGCAGCCACGGGGCAGGCCCCTTTCTGTGGCCTGGGCTCTTTGCTTTGGTTGATGAGGAGCAACTGCTTCCTGGCAAACTCTGCCTCCAGAGTCTGTGGAAGCATCCGAGACGGACGGGAACCCACAAGGCTGTGGTCCTCTTCTGGGCAGAGGGAGAGAGCAGCCCAGGCCACAGGAAGGCAGACCTCTCCCCAAGCAGAGAGGAAGAGAGAGAGAGAGGCCCTGAGAGGGATGGGAGGCCCACGGGGCATGGAGGCCCGGGGGGATGGAAGCGGCGGGGGGGGGGGGGGGGGGGGGGATGGGGGATGGGAGGCCCTGGGGGGATGGAGGCCCGGGGGGATGGGAGGCCCATGGGAGATGGAGGCTTACGGAGGGATATACAACCAGGCAAAACACTTTTAGAATTAGCAGAAAGCCTGAACTCTGTTGTTTTTTTAAAATCCAGGGGCTTGATGTCCGACACTGCTCCCCAAGTGTTGCCGTGTGTAGGTTTGGATGGACTGACCGTCGTGAATCCAGGACGGTTGGCTTCACTGACACAGATACACGCCTCTGTGCTGCTACGTCCTGCTTGTCTGTCCTGTCCTTATTTGCACCACAGATTTGATAATTTCGGCTGTGATCTAAACGACTGTGTTAATTACTGCCTATTGCGTCCTTGCATCTGAGCTCCCCAGCCCCTCACAATTCCCACAGACCCTGAGGTCGGGAGGGCATCACCCCTTGCAGAGACCAGGCCAGGCCTCCGGAGATGGGCTCTGGTCTGGGGCCGGCCCGGGGGGCCTGGTTCCTCCATCCTCGCACTGACCTCGGGTGCTCACGTCCCTGCATCTGAGAAATGCGGCCGCCCACGTCTCCTCCCTGGCGGCTGCAAGGAGTCAGTCGGCAGAGTCAGCCCCAGGGTCTGGAGACCAAGGGAGGGTCCCAGATGAATCCCGGGAGCTGATCCATGGGGGAAGAAGACGTGTCACGTCCTCGAGAACAGTGTCATCCTTCAGGAAGTTGTCAGTCCTTCCTGCGCTGTCAAGGAACCGCAAGCGGGTCATTTGTGGAAGGGCTTCACGCCTGCCTGGGTGTCCGTCTGCCCCGTCTGCTGAACCCAGGGGCAGCAGGAGCGCACCTCCCCGGCCCGGCAGAGAGTCCTAACAGCCCTTTCACAGACCGGACGCTGAGGCTCGCGGTGGTCAGTGGCTTGTCAGGGGTGCCCTCGTCTGCTGTTCAGCCCTCTCCCCTTCAAGCTGGGCCAGGGCGGTGGGGAGAGGAGGCTCTGCGGTGGGAGAGCCTGGGGGCGTGTTCCAGATCCCAGGATCTGAGCACCTTCTGTTCCCCAAGTGGAGCATGGGGGTGAGGCTCCAGCATCTCCTTCAGAACGTTCTAGCACAACCTCTGCTTCGCCACCGAACAATGGAAACCCCCAAAATGCCACAGAGGAAATGTCATTAGTGCAGTTTTTGTGTAGGACCCAGAACAGCCACTCCTGGGCTGTGAAGTCCTCGCTACGGCTATGCCCATTCTCTTACTTACCAAGGGCCTTTAACGCTGCCAGTAAAAGGTAACGTCAGGGGGTTGACAGAGCCAGCGTGTCTGCATGTTCCCCATCCTGAGTGCTTGGGGAGGGCGTCAGGGGGCAGGGGGCTCAGTGGAGATGACAGGGGGACCCTGCTGGGGTCCAGAGGGAGACATCCCACTGACAGCTGGAAAGTGCAGTCATATCTGCTTGTTGAGTGACTCTCACATCCAGGTACTGAAGATGGACCTGAGGGGACAGAGGAGGACCAGAGGGCAGAGGTCACCGTCTGCAAAAACCCCCAGAGAGAAGACAGCAAGTTGCTCTTGAGAAGGATCGAAGGAGGAGATTCCTTATCCGTGACGCCTTGCTGGGACATTCACATCTAACTGCAGAGCTTGGGGACTTGATGCTAAACTCAAAGAAATGAATGTCTAAAGGTTGAATTTAGACCCTGAGATTGTTTGTGGGCATGTTTTTATGTGTGTGTGGGAGGGTATCTTGGGGTGATTTTCTCTCAATCCCTTCAACTGAACTCTCCTAGTGGGGTGATTTTAAAACACATCCCCAAATTCTCTGACAATCCTCATCTCAAAGGGAGGCTTAATTCTTCTCGAGTGTGGGCTGGACTTACTGAGGTGCTTCTAATGAGTAAACTGCATGGAAGGGACGGTTTGTGTTTTCCAAGATGAGGTTCTAAGTCATTGCTCACCCTGGGGGCCCCCCGCCCTGCTGTGAGGACGCTCAAGCCACCCTGTGGAGGGTCCACGTGGGGAGGAGCTGAGGCCTCTCACCAAGGATGGTGTGAGGAGCCATCTTGGAAGGGGCTCCTCCAGCCCCAGTCCAGCCTGCAGATGACCGGGCCTCAGCCAATGCCTGGTCTGCAGCCTCAGGAGAGACCCTGCGTGAGAGCCGCCCGGCTAAGCCGCTCCTCAGTCCCTGGTCCTCAGACACCGCGAGACGGCAGGTGTTCATGGTTGTTTTGGGCTAATTTGTCACGCAGACACCGAACACACCTAGGAAGCACCGACCAGATGCCCAGGGGGGAGAAAATGTTGAGGTCGCTGCAGAGACCCTTGCACCTGGTGTGGACCCCTCTGTCCCCTGGTCTCTGCCCCCTCGCCCCACATCCCCAGCTGGCTCTGTTCCAGCAAAGTGTCTCCCACCACCAGCTCAAGCCGGCTCTCCTGTGACCCTGTTGGTTGGATCACGATTTACCCCTCGGGGTCAGAGGCCCAGTCTGGCCCCTCTCTCACCCAGCCCCTCGCAGGGCTCGGGGCCCCCGCTGAGCCCCTTCCTGGGAGAAATCACCCACCTCCTTCCTGGGTGGGGTTTGTCAAAGGAAGGAGGAAAGCGCATGAGACACAACCTGCTCTCTCTCCGGCTCCTCAGCCGGCAGCCAAGTGGCCAGCGACGAGCCACTTGACCTTCCCTGTCCGCTCGCCACCTGTGAGACAGGAATGACAACGCAGTGCGAGAGAAGGTCAACACAGAGACATCCACAGAGCGTTCGGCGCGTGCACCCGCTAGACTGAGAGCCCACTGCCCGACAGCCCCCTGACCCGGGCTCCAGGGCGGGCGGCGCAGAAAGGCCCGTGCGTCCGCCTCAGCGGCCCTGTGGCTCGGTGTCTGGGGCCCGCCGGCTCACCTGTAGAACGGGACGGCTGTGCTGCCTGCACGCAGGGGAGCCGCACAGACGCGGCGCGGTGAGGGGCCTGGAGCGGCCCCTTTCCTCTCCTCTGCTCCCTGGGGAGAACAGCATCCTAGAGGCCACCTGAGTGCGCCCAGCGAGGACGCGGGAATCTGCCGGGGAGTCCCAGCCTGCCGCAAACAGTGCTTCCTGTTGCTGCTTTACCGGCGGATCTTGGAAACCGCCCATGTGCGTGAGTGTGGCGGTGCCCAGTGCCTGGTTGTGGCTGCATGATGTTCCACCCATGGGTGCAGCCGAGTGCCTTCCCGGCCCTTGCCACTGGCAGGAGGTGATGGACAGGCCCTTGCTCTGGGAGCAAGGCTGCTCGTGCCCTTGTGCCCAGGTGTGACTGCGCTGGGGGGAGTGTTCCCACAGCAGGACAGCTGGCCCACAGTCTGAGCCTTTTCCGCGAGGATAGGAATTGCTGGATTGCCTGTCCACACAGAGGTTGAACCCATTCTGCTCCCATGGCCAGGAGTGAGGGTGACACTGCTAAACCAGACCTGTCGCCATGTCCCCAAACAGGCAAAATGTCCAAGTGTAAGTGTGTGTGTGTGCATGCATGCATGGGAATGTGTGTATGTGTGTATGCAGATGTGCACACATATGTGTGACTGTGCATACATGGGCGTGTGAATATGTGCATGCAGATTGTGTGTGCATGGGAATGTACATGCATGTGCATACGTGTGTGCGCACACCTGTGTGGCGTCTTTGGGGTGCTGGAATGAGAAGGGGCCGTGTGGGCTGGAGGAGCGGGGGATGGTAAGGAGGGTCTGTCCCAGGCCTGGCTTGGTGTGCAGCCTGGTTGGGGTGAGCTGCTCTCCATCCCTCCTCCCCAGCAGGGCCAGCTTGATGGCCCGAGACCTGAGTGGCTGCCCGGGCCCTGTGCCCAGAAGGACCCGCGCTTGGTTCAGTGCTCTGCTGTCACCGTCCTGCAGTTCTTAATGGAACGAGGGCCTACATTTCCGTTTTGCACTGAGACTGCAAATTCTGCAGTGAGTCCTGCCCCCAGGACTCTCTGGGCTTTGGAGGAAGGGATGCCGGGCGGGGTCTGCAGCCAT
This sequence comes from Equus przewalskii, assembly GCF_037783145.1. Lineage (NCBI taxonomy): Eukaryota > Metazoa > Chordata > Mammalia > Perissodactyla > Equidae > Equus > Equus przewalskii. The sequence goes on from NC_091851.1 coordinate 48,744,541, forward strand.
GTGAGTGAACCTGGTCAGTGTGGCTTGGGGAGCCTGGGGGCTAAGTGTGCAGGGGCTGGGCACAGTGGCCAGATGCAGCAAAGAAGAATAGGATGGTCGGTTAAATCTGAGATTCAGACAAACGACAAATACGCTTCCAGCATAATTATGCCCCGAGCAATACTTGGGTACTAAAAATTAATTGCTATTTTTTAATCTGGCAATGCCAGCTGGGGGTGTCTGGCCAGGTGGGTGGGGAAGCGCAGTAGTCTGCAGGCAGGATTTGTCAGTGGGCACAGCCCGGCCACAGCCCCCCAATGGCTTTGTGGGTGGCAGACCCCGGGAGCGGCTGCCCTTTGTAGAGCAGGTGGGGCAGGGTGCCCTGCTGCCCCAGGCAGCCTCTGGGGTCAGTCGTCCGGGGAGAGTGTCTGTGGACCTCACCATCCCCGGAATTGGTTGCATTTAATATGGGTAAGGTGCAGAGAAGCGGGTCAAGGTCTCAGATTAGTGCCATCATGGAAAGAGGGCAGCGGCCGTCCATCTGGAGCCAGCTCTGTGTGCCCAGCCCGCAGCTCAGCCCTCAGGCCTCGCCAACCGACGTCTGCTGGTCTCCATTTAATGAGTGGTTTTGGATTAAAATGGGAGCCAACAACAGGGCACCAATCTATATTAAATCTCTGCAAAATGAAAATGGCAAAGGTTTACTCAGGGTCGTTACAGGAGGAAATTTAATCACAGCCTCATCCACAGCGTCCCCTCGCCACCAGATGGACAACTGAGCTGCTGCTCGGGGAGTATGGGTGCCTCCTGTCTGTGAGGAGGGCTTCCTGCTGACGTCTGTGGCCCGGGCACTGCAGGTCCGGCTGAACAGGGCTCAGGGCCGGGCTGGGACACTCAGGCCACATGCACGTGGAGGTCCACCCGTGACATCCAACGACAGCCCTTCGAGCTCACTTTGCTTATTAAAGACTTCTCTGTGTTTTTCTCTATCCAAAAAGTACTACAAGAGAAAAAAGTTGTGACAAGATTCGAGCAGGAAGACGGCTCTCTCGCGCTCCCAGGTAGCAGGACGGTGATCTGTGGGGCTGCCTCCCGGTCCGTTTATCTCACCAGCCATGATCTGGTGGCGTCTTCCCTCTGAGTCCTTCCTCCTTTTTGAAAAGCATTTCCTGTTTCAGTGCGAGATTCTCATGTCTGGTTTACATTCCGTCCTTCTTCCACCTGAGCCCCGAGAAGGGGTCGGCTGACTCAGTCAACGCTAACTGACAGGCAGCTGAGCAGCAGCCCGGGGCGCTGAGCTTGCAGAAAAGTGATATCATGGGGGGCCCCCCGCCGGGCCCTCCCCAGGACTCCTCCCTGACCACTACTGTCATTTTTATTTAATCGGTGAGCTGTCCCAGGCCCCTTACAAGGAGAGTGTGTCAGCCCTCAGGCCAGCTCAGGGCGGTGGACTCGCTCACTCCCGTTTCGCTCCCCCGTGTCTGGGCCACCTCGGCGACTCCTTGCCCAAACTCTCCGCCTCTCATTGGGTCGGAGAAACCACCACCGACAGCCAGGCACGCGACTCTGCGGTTTTAGCCCAGAGGATGTGCTTTCAGGAAAGGGAAGCAGTGTGGGACGTAGTCAGACCAACTCAAGAGGGCCACGGGCATCGAGGGTGCACGGGCTTCTCTGTGTCTATTACGGGGCTGTCAGAATTGCAAGGGCCGTCTTCAGGCACCTCAACACGCCCGCCAGTCGGGTCCTCCCGGAAGGAGTAATACTGGACCTCTCCTTTCATCCCCCAAAAGTCTCTTTCGTGTCACAGAGACTCACGCAGGGCTGCTTCTGCAAGAACCAGGGTGGCCCACAACTTTCAGAAGTCTGCTGGCACCTCCGTGGGGCAGAACGATGAGGCCGCGGCGTGCAGCCCCACGGCAGGCACAGCCCTGAGGTTTGTGGAAACGTCTCACATGGCTCTCCCAGCTCTCATGCTGCTGAGATCACAGCCCCACCTTACAGAGGGTGAGCCCGAGGCACGAAGCGGGAACCGCGGTGAGCCGCAAATGCACAGCTGAGCGAAGGAGGCCAGACAGAAAGCTCCACGCCCGTGAGTCCATCCAGACACGGTCCGGAAGGGGCAAAGCTACAGGGCCACCACATGGATCAGTGGGCGTGGGCCAGGCGAGCACGAGAGAGCTTTTTGGGGAGATGGCAAGATTCCCTCCTGGTTGCAGTGGTGGCTACACGCTGCTTGGTTTGTCGGCACTCAAGACTGTGCCCCTGGGGCGGGTGCACGTTACTGTATGTGAATTATACCTCAACAAGCCTGACTTTAAAAAGTCAAAGAGCAGGCGATAGATGGTTCTGGAAAGAGATGGTGGGGACGGTCGCACAACATCGTGAATGTCTTATGCCGCTGAGCTGTGCCCCCACAAATGGTTAAATCGGGAAGTTTTACGTGAAGTATGTTTTACCACAATACGAAGAAAGAGGACACAGTCTCGCGTAAAAGAAGAAACAGCCCCTTTAGCACAGCCACCCTGCCGCTCCTCCACCTGCAGGCTCTCCCAGCGGCCCCAGGGGTACGAGGGTCTAGCAGAGCACCACTGAGCCTATTGCCTGTTGCTGACATGGAGCTGCCGTGCAGCCCGCTGATCGTCTGGCCGGGAGGACGGCTGAGGCTGACACAGCAGCTCCAGGGCCTGGGGGCAGCGCAGCCGTTCGTGTGTGGCCCACTCAGTCCTCAGGATGGCTCCGAGCTCCCGGCTGGGCTCCGTCATCATCGTCTCTCCACGGGGGAGGAAACAGGGTGCAGAGCCCGCCCTGCCAGGGGCAGCTTTCCCCATCCTGGATAAGGGCGCCGGGCGGAGGCCCGGAGGGGCCTCTGACCTTGTTTGCTCATTTGTTAGGGTGTTGGAAACATTCTTTGTCCACCTGCATGGTGGGCGGAGAGGAGGGGCCGGGCGAGAGCAGAGCCTTCCCTTTCAAATGACACAGTTAGCAGTTCTGCGGCCGTAATGAGGCTGCTTAATGAAGTCAGTGCCCTTGAAAGTTCATCCACGTCCCTCAGCTGTCAGCATGGCCACCTTCCGACAGAAGATTAATTAACCACCACGTCCCCTGCGGGGAGGGAGAGCAGCCCGACGTGAAAGCGGACAGGGTTAGGGGACGCATGCTTCCTCAGAACGACTTTTTAAACCAGCCTTTCACGCAGCAAGTCAGGGGAAACCGCTGGACATCGTGCTCAGGAGGCGCTGGCCCATCGGCGCCCATCCCTGCAGCCGCCAGCAGCTGCCCCTCCAGCCAGGGCCTGCCTCCTCCAGCCTCTCCCCTGCAGGGGCCTCCTGGGATCTCCTGAAGCCGGACGGCTGCCAGTTAAGTGGGGCGGGTCTGCTGCTGGGGGCGGCCAGGCTGAGCCACGCTGTCTTGGGGCGAGAAATTGGGGGCCCAGGAAGTGACCGCAGCTCAGGAGTGGACCCTCCCCTACTCCCAGTGGAGCTCCCGACTGGCCAGTTCGGCTGTCCTCGCTCCCTCTAGTCCTGGCTGAGGACATCCTCGAGCCAAGCGGAGACTGTCTCTCTCAGGTCCCGCCCGCTGACTGCACAGGGGCAGTCCCACCACCATCTGAGCAGCCTTGGGGCAGTAGTGCCTGTCACGCCCATGCTCAGGGGCGTGGCTTGGCCTTGGCAGTGGTGAAGGGTGTCCCCGGGGAGACAGGGGACGCCTGCAGGAGACTGTGGGACCCCCACCGCTGGAGCTTTTATTTACACTGCTTACCCAATCTTCTCTTTCTGAAAGGGTTGGAGACCTAACCCCTGGTGACCACTGGGTCATTTGCCCAGGACTTGCCAGGTTTAAAACAGCCTGCATTGCGGAAAACCCCCCAGTCCCAGCAAGTGGGCATGGGGGTCACCCTGCTAACCTCAGTCAGACACAAAGACCAGACGGTCGACAGAAAGGGAGGGGGTTTCAAACACTTGTCTTAGAGCGAGATGGGGGTGAGGAGAAACAGCAGAAATGGGGGTTCCGGAGGGTGCCGGGATTGCTCTGTCTCGCGGATCCAGGAACCCTCGAGGGGAATGAGACTGAGCAGAGGGTGACACGTACACACACGCACTGCTCACACATGCATACGTGCACGCACACACAGGGCTCGGGTGAGTCAGGCAGAGAGAAGAGCAGCTGCCCCAGCTCCTCTTGCCTAGCGTCCACCTGGCTCCAGGCTGGGCTGAGGCACCAGGCAGCTCTTCTCCTGGATCGGCCTTTCCTTTCCAGACCAGCCAGCCTTCCCTGAGCCAGATGCAAGCAGCATCACGGTGGGAGCAGTGACCAGGGTCTTGAGCCCCCCAAGCTTGTGATATTTAAGGAGCAGGTGTGATGGTTGGTGGAAGAGGCTACCCAGAGGGAGGAGAGTGTCGTAGACTCTTGTTTTCTTCCCCAAAGAAGCTGCAGGAGTGAGAGGGACAGAGAGGGAGAGAGAGGCAGAAGAGCTATGATGTGTGTGCCGGGAGGGGCCTGGGGCGTGTTCTGTTCCCTGGGCGCAGGCGTCTCTGGAAGCAGCCCTTGGACGTCTGGGACGTTGCTTTTCATCCCATCTGGTGCCCTGAAGTCACTAAGGTGGAGGAGAAGGAGCTGAGAGAAAGCTGGAGGACCTACTCGTTCTGGACATCGCTGCCGACCCCACAGCCCAGAGGGAAGATTCAAGGGCAGATGCGCGTCGTTTGCAAGTCCTGGCAGTAGGTAAAAGGCTTCTAATTTATTTTGGAAACCCAGATTCCTGAACACAAAATAAACACCTTCCATTTGTGGATGATGCTTGAAATGAAGGCACTACCTTCACAGAATTCTCAACCATCTGAGAGCTATGAAGGACGCTGTGGCGGTTGGGCTGGTCCTATCTGATGGGGCTGGTTACTGATGTGCTGGGAGAAAGGACCTTAAAACCCAAACAGGCTTGTTCAGACACAGTTTCTGCCGTCAAGAGTCTGGCTGCCACGGGCCCGCTGGCATTAACTGACTCATCAGTAGTGGGGTTTCTGAACCCCCACTATTACAACTTGTGGGCACGTCCACTCCTGAGCGATGAGCTGCTCCCTTACCAGTTTGCATTCCGTGGACGGCATCCAGGCTACTCCACACAAAACCCCCCAGGGACCTGGCGTGGACCTCGGCAGAGGAGACCTCCCTCCTGCCTTTGCCGTGACCACATGGCAGGGGGGGTCATGTGAGCCCCTCTCTGGTTGGCTCTGATCCCCGTCGGAACCTCCTGGGCAGATGCTGGCTAGGACCGGCCCTGGACTCGCTGCCCCAGGTGTTCGCTGGGGCCATGAAAGAAGGCTCTGTCCCGTGCAGGAGACGCAGAGACCCTTCCCAGGGATTCTGTGACTTCAGTGCCGTCTGTGGTCAAAAAGCAGGAAGGTGCTGAGAGGGCCGGGGACGCAGAGCTCTGGGTGGGCGCACGAGCCAGCGGGCTGCAGAGGGATGACAGCGACAAAAATGCGTCCTGTCAGATGCCTCGTGGCCAGCAGAGAGCATCGCGGGTCCCCTTTGTGTCTCGGGGTTTGTGGCCAGGTTCCCAGACTGGCTGTGGCCTCGTTAGGGCTGCAAGAGCTGTCCACACAGAACTGGGGAGACTGGGTTCCCGTCAGGCCGAATCAGGGCCCCCAGGAGAGCGACTGACTGTGGGTTCATTGCTTTAGACAAAAGGGGGCTTGGAGGTGAAAGAAGGCTGGCCAGGAAGGCTCGGCCATTTCTAACATGCAGGCGAGCTGCTCCTCTGAAACCTTTGAGCTAGGATCCTGCTCTCATCCCCGGAGGCACCACCATGTGGTCAGGCTGGCCGGCACGGGGTGGGGTGGGCACTGAGTGTCACTGGGGACAGAAGCCATGGCCAGGTCCACGCATGGCTTTGCATTGCATTCTGGTGGCTGTGCCTCCAAGAAACGCAGACGGAGGCATCTGGGGTCAGAAAGCAGCTTCCCTTTGCATCCTGACCACAGCCAGGCGATAGCCAGCCGACTCCACAGGCCGACCACAGAGGAGCAGACACGTTGGTTTATTCAGAGACCCCTCCACACATGCACCTTAACGAGCGCTCCCCTCCGCTGGAACCTCCGGCATGATTCTGGCTGTCTTCCCACTCAGAGAGCCATGCTTCAGAATAGCTTTTATACATTTATATGAATACGCACGCCTCAGGCACTCAAGCCAGGAAAACGAGCATAAATCACTTTTTAAACCCGGGAAAACGCTGAATCAAAGGTAACTTTGAGAGCCTTTCTGCTCTTATGGTAACGTGGGTTCTGCTCCTTTGGGGTTATTTTGCAAATGTGCATTAACTTTCTAATTTTATGGAACAGACTTTTGGAACACAACATCCAGGGTTATGAATCCAAAGAGGTAATTGTTGGAGAAACGATTTAATACGTTGTAAATCCCTCTATGTCCATCCCTTCAAATGGGATGCCAAAAGGGATTAAAGACTGAAAACGCATCACCGGCAAATTCACAGGATAAAATTGCTGTAATCATTCTCTGCTGGATTAACCAGGGCTCGGAGCCTCTGCACGGAGCTTCCATCGGAGCGCGCTCAGCCTCGAGGGTGAGGCCAGGCTGTGGCCAGAAGGACGGTTTGCGCATCTAAACCGATCATCTTAGGAAAACAGTGTTCGTCCTTTACGACAAGGTGCCTCTTCTTTTGACGTTCCCAACCTGCAAGGAGAACAGACACGCATATTTGGCAATGCATCTGCTCTGGACACTCATTAGCTCACCCGCAGGGCCCCCAGGAGTCTCTGACGTCTGCTTAAGTCAAAGGGAAATCCTGTCTTTGGGACAAAATCAACAGAATGAAACAGTTGGAGGCCAAATGCCTGGTGCGTGGTCTGTTGAACTCAGGTGGGCGATGGCCTCATGGGTCCACACTCTGGTCCCGGGGAGCAGAGCTGGGTTTGGGAGGGTCTGTCGATGAGCTCGGGTGGCCGATGGCCTTGTGGGTCCACACTCCGGTCCCTGGGGCAGCCTGGTTTCTGAGTTTGGACGCCGTTACCTGTCACTGAAAACCAGGGGTGCTGCTTTAGGTGAGCGAGTTTCCTAACGGGGGGAAAATGAAGATCTTTGGGCATAAAGTATTTTGGGCACCATCGGAACTGAGAGTGCTGGGGCCACGCCGGTCACGCCAGTCAGGGAATGAAGACAGGGTGCAGGACCAAGGGACCCCTAAGGAGCCACTGGGCTCGGAGCAGCCAGCCCCAGGCCCCCATGAGCCTGGCTTCATGGGCTCATAACCTGAGTCTGAATGAGTCTTGCTCTGCGAGCTGCTCGAGCGACAGCCGGTGTGGCCGAGCTCTTCATTTGTGGTGTGGCTGGAGGAAGGAGGCCGCGTCGGCTTCCAGACAGCCCCTCGGCCGGAGTAGGGAGGACCCAGGGCTGTCACTACACCGGCTCTCCAGGCTTGGGTGTGCTGGGCCAGTGTGGGGCTGGATGGCCCGTGGAACCGGTGACCAGGTGGACACACGGCCACCACTTCTTGGTAGAAAACAGACAAAGGCCCTTCTTGCCACCTGCCTGGCCCAGCTAGCTCTGGTGAAAGAGGACTGAAGGAGGAACAAGGATGGAGCACGTCCTGTTGTCCAGCACTAGAATTTATTCCCTGAATCCGGGGCATTTCCTGCTTCCTATCAAAGCGAAGGAAACAAAGGCCCTCCATGTTTGCATTCTTACCATCTAGAGCGGCAATGTCCATGGTGGGGGCCACGAGCCACGTGGGCTGTTGAGCACTTGAAATAGGGCCCGTCTGAATCAAAACGGGCTCTAAGTGCAAGACGCACTGCAGTTTGAAGACTTTGTACAAAAAAGAGAATGTAAAATAGCTCCCTAATAATTTAAAAATATTGACTACACCTTGAAATAATATTTTTGATGTGTTGGGATAAATAAAAGTGATTAAAATTAATTTCATCTGCTTTCATTTCCTTTTTTTACGTGGCCAGCAGAAAACATAAACTTCCCCACGGGGCCTGCATGTTCCTTGCGTGGCAAGGTGCCGGTCTGAAGGGCCATTGTTAACACCTCCGTCCTGGGGACACTTCCTCACACCTCGTCACAGCAGGTTTGTCTTCCTTGCCCACCACGGATCTTGAAAGCTGTTTCAAATCCGAGCTATATATATATTTTTTTTAAAGATTTTATTTTTTTTCCTTTTTCTCCCCAAAGCCCCCTGGTACATAGTTGTATATTCTTCATTGTGGGTCCTTCTAGTTGTGGCATGTGGGGTGCTGCCTCAGCGTGGCCTGATGAGCAGTGCCATGTCCGCACCCAGGATTCGAACCAACGAAACACTGGGCCGCCTGCAGCGGAGCGCGCGAACTTAACCACTCGGCCACGGGGCCTCCCTCAAATCCGAGCTATAAACAAAGATCTTTCCTATTTAATTCCTCCCCCAAAGCTGAAAAACTCGAGCCCTGGGTGGTTAGATGCATGGAGATGAGTCCTCTCGAGTCGACCCACAGCAATTCTTGCCACCCTGCGGGAGGCAACGCTCGGGAGACCAGAGCCCCGTCACATGTTCCCAGAGTCTCCAGCTGGCAAACGGGCAGCGGACCGGCGCCCCTGGTTGTATTTTGGGCGCGGGAGCTGCCGGAGTCAGACCCTTTGTGCTGGGAAAGTCTTCCCGGCCCGAGGTTCTTAGAACGGTGAGTGTGCTGCGTGAACTTGTCAGAGGTCAAATGACATCTATCTTGAGAGACCAGATTGCTTGATTGGCGGCTGCCGGAGAGAAACCTCACCTCTGGTTTCACTTTGAAAAACACCACTCGGCCCGTGAAAGGCCGCTGTAGACAAATGGCTTTGCAATTTTAGAAAATGTTTAAATTTAATTTCACTTTTACTTAAACGAAGTTACCCGAAGGATTTATGATTACTTAAATGGTTCTTTTTAAAAATTATTTTCCTCCCAAGAGGGGTACAGAGATTTTTTCCTTCACCTTTTTCTTATTATTTCAGACATTTGCCGGGCGGCTGTTTGCCGACCCGTTGTCCGCATCTCAGAGACTTTTCAGACTCTGTGATTTAGAAGCATGGCCCCAACTTGACACAACTATCTGAAAACTGAAATTACAAGTTCAGTCACAAATGAGCACTACCTAATCTGATATTAAAATTTAATCATATGATTTTTAAAAATCCAGTGAAATCTAATACTTTATGTTGAATATAAATGATGTACAAAACATGTCTGTTTTAACCAGAATAAGCAACTCTGTTTCAGATCATGATAAGTAAGTAATTTACAAAGTTGATTTAGGTCACTTTGAAGTGACCCAGGAGCGAATGACACCTGAGCCTCCCGCAGCCCTGGCTCAGTCTCCCAGAAGGGGCGGAAACATAGTTTCTAACACTCAGGTTTTGGGATGTGCAAAACTGATACACTAGTCTGTTAGGGGGAAAAAAAGACAAGGAAGAAATAAAAATGGAAATTAGCAGCAATCAGTATGAAGCATATATCTTTATGAATAAGACTTAATCACACACTTCATTTTGCAAATACAAAAGGGCCTTTTGAAATGCATTAATTAAAGTTAAACGCTAGAGACAGGCGCTTTGTGTGGCGGAGGTCCTCTCCCCATTAGCGTGGCATTAACGACAGCCGCGGAAATTGGGTTAATAAAGCCGGATATCGTAGCAGAGCCGCCCGCACAAACCCGAGCGGACAGCTCGGTGCCCAGGGCGGCTGGCGGGCTGCGCGGCGCGGGACCCCGGATGGTGGCAGAATTCCGGGCTGCGCACCGACTTAAAAGAGACAGACCCTGTCTTCGCACCAACTTTAAAACAGACAGACCCCACCCTGTTCCAACCGGTCTGGGCGCCGCCCCCGCGTACTCACCGGTGGCCCGGCCTCCTCCCCGGAAACGTGCGGCCGGTTGGCGGGGAGGGGCTAGACCGGACCCTCCCCTGACATCCCAGGACCAAGTGAGGGCGCGGGCTGTGAGGACCCTTTCTCCGTGCAGCCGCCGTTAAGCAGAGGGCGAGCCGCAGTCTCCATCCAGCTCTACCCGGGCCGCGCCCGGGCGAGGATGTCCTGGCGGAGCGCTGCGGCTGAGTCGTCCAGGGCTGTTCAGGGGACAAATTCTGCAGACTTGGAGGCAGCTGGCGTTGGTCCATCTACCTCTAGAGGTAAGCCCTCTAGGCAGACAAGTAAATAAACATCACAAACTCAGACTTGGGAAAGCCGGAAAGCCACTCCTCGGGGCTTCTTGCGTCCAAAGTCCAGTTCCGCTGCAAACGACAGTTGCAGGGCGGAGTCGGGGTGCGTCGGAGCGCTCGGCTGCGGGGCTGCGGGCGCGCAGGGGTCGTGGAGCCGGCAGAGGCCGGAGGCGCCGGGCGCCGCGCATCCTCGGGGACACGCCCACGCAGAGCGCGGCCCTGCAGTCTGGCCACAGCGGCCAACCGGGGCCGAGGAGGCGCCCGAACGCGAGGGCCACGACCCGCCAAGCCCGGCTACGCTCTGTCCTCGCGCTCCGCGAGCCCGGGGCAGGCGCCAGGCAAGACCCCCTGTTCGGGATGGTGCTAGTCTTCGCTTCCGCTGCGGCCCTGGTTTTCTTTTTGAGGGTGAGCGGCGGTGCCCGGACCACCACTGTTGGTCACCCCCGACCTGTCCCCGGGCTCGATAACTGGGGGCGTCGGGAGGGTGGGCGCTGCGAGCTCCCCGGCATGGATTCCAGCGTCCCCGCTCTCCGGTTCGATCCAGTGCCGAGACAGGCTTTGCGCTTCCCCCAGCCGCCATCTGTTCAAGGGCTGGAAGGGAGGTCGGGCCGCCTTCTCCCCGTTGGCGGGGGTCCGGTGGGGGCAGGGTGACACAGTCATTGGGGGCAATGTAAAATGGAGGACGTGCGCAGAAGGCGGGGGCCGCCCGCGACCCTTACGGCTTCTCGTTACAGTGTTTGCAAAGCGCCGAGGGCGTCCCGGAGAAGGAAGCGCACTTGTCTGGGCAGGGCAGCGCGGCGGCCGCTGAGAAAGGGTACACGGCGGCCTGGCCGAAGGGCGTCAAGGGCGCGGCGGCCACGGGCGTGGCCAAGCCGGGGCCCTGGTTGAGGAAGGCCACGAGGCGCCGCATCTCGTCCAGGGCCTGCGCCTGCATGAGGATGTAGTTCTTGGCGAGCAGCAGCGTGGCGATCTTGGACAGCTTGCGCACCGACGGGCTGTGCGCGTAGGGAATGACGGCGCGCAGCCCGTCCAGCGCGTCGTTCAGGTCGTGCATACGCCGCCGCTCGCGCGCGTTGATGCTCAGCCGCAGCGAGCGCTGCTCCCGGGGCCGCCGCCGCCCGTCCGCCGCACCCCCCGGCCCGCGCCGCCGCCGCCGCTGCTCGAAGGCGTCGTCCTCGTCGCCGCTCTGCTCGCCGCTGCTCTCGGCCGCCGCGCCCGCACCACGGGGCGCGGGCGCCTCGGGGAGGTCGCCGCCCGGACCCGGCGCACCGTAGCCGCGGGCCGCCTCGGGCCCCCGGGCCGCCCCGTAGGCAAGGCCTGCCGCCGCCGCCGCCGCCGCCGCGTAGCCGTGGCTCAGCGCCAGATACGCGTCCCCGGACAGCGACTTGAGCTCGGCCATGGCCGCGCCGCCGGGGCCCGAGGGCTGGCTGGGCGGGCGGGCGCTCATGCGGCCGTGCCCGCGCCGCCCCCGAGGCCCGCCCGAGCCGGCCGCTGCCGCCGCGGTGCCGCTGCCGGCTCCGCGCGTCCGTCTGGCTGGCTGTCGGTCCCCGAGCCTCCGCGCGCGGGGCCTCTCTGGCCCGCCTGGGCCCCACCTCCTGGTCGACTCCTCCTCTCCGTCCTCTTCTCCCCCCCGCCCTCCTCCACCTCGGCCATCTCCCCCTTCCTCCTCCTCTCTTTCTCCCCCCGCCGCTCTCCGTACTCCCCGCTGCCGCGCGCAGGGCTGGCCCGGGGGCGGGCTCTAGCTCCCACTCGCCGGCTCCGGTTTTAAGGTGCGGACGCGCCCGCTGGGACTTCGCGGCCATCCAATCAGAGGGGACCTGGTGACGGCCTCTTTCTGGAGCCTGGCTCCACTAGTGGCGCGGACCCACGACCTGGGGTGAGGGCACCGCCGAGATGGAGGGAGCTGGAGGTCCGAACGGGGATAGGGAGGGGCGGCAGGGACCCGGGAGCGCATCGCCTGCTTCTCGGCGTCCCCTGCTACTACCGCCTGCCAGACCCAGGAGTTGCCATCACAGAACGCTCGCTTCCCCGTGGGCACTCTCCTCGGTCCGTGTCGCCCTCGGTCCCTTTCGCAGGGGCCGCCTCCAGCGTCGCGCAGGGGTCGGAGCAGGGAGCGCGCAGCACAACCGCGGACACCCCGACCCGCCGAGGCCGGAGCAGGTGCGGAGCGCACGCCTGGGGCCCTCCTCCGGGGTCTTGGGCGCGCAGCCCAGTGCGGGCGCCCTCGCCGACCCGCTGCACAGCCGCGCGACCCGAGTCGGCAGACTGCGCGCTCCGGGCGCCCTGTGGGCCGGCTGGGCCGGGAGGCGCCGTCGGGGACTTGCCCGCCGCCGGCCGTTTCCTGGGCCTCCTGCTCCGCCACGCAGTTCGCCGGGACAAGTGCGTCCTGAGGTTTCTTCCACGCTCCCCCGCAGGTCGTAGTGACTTGAGGCAAGGGTTGCATTTTGAGGACAAAACCTGTTTCAATTACCTGGTATTTCAGATGAAAGGTTTTTTCCATGACTTGCCTGACGATAGAGGGAGAATTTTCTGTTTTCTACTTGGGGGCGAGGGCTCCCCGCATGGCGTTGGGGAAGATGGCAGGCTCTGCTCGAAAGAGATGGTGGGGGCTGCTGGTCACTCTCCAAGCCAGTGAGAGACGGGTGGGGATGAGTCATATGTCCTGGAGCCTGAATCTCAGCTAAGACCCCTCCAGGGACGCTGCGGTGGTGCCCCCAGGTGGGCGTCAGACCAGAGGTGCTGTCTGAGCACCTGCAGGGTGGCAGGCTGATGTGGGATGCCTGGTTCTGCAATTCTCCCACTAGCCTGGAGAGGGGTGGGGGGCTCTGCTGGTCATTGGGCACAGCTTTCCTCAGGGTGAGGGGTGGGCTGGCTGGCCAGGAGAAGTCCCAGCAGCTGGGGGTTAGGGGCGGGGATTGATCCAGCCTGTCTGAAGGTTGCGGAGGGGTGGAGTAGCGATGGGGAACCCCATGAGCCTCTCAAACCGGGGAGGATAGGAAGCTGAGGGCAGCCCGGTTCCTTCCTCAAACCCTGCATCCTTGTTTCCCGATACGCTGAGGGAACGGTTTAGCCCGTCAGCTCTCTGCCAGTGCACCCCCAGCTGACCTTCCTCCATGTTCCTTGACCCAAAACTGGAAATGCGGTGAGCGCAGGGTGCCTCGCAGGACTTGTGCCCCAGCTTCCAGAGGTGCCACCTCCTCTCGCATCAGCCCCATTTGATGGGAATCCTGCCAGCCTTGGGACCCACCTTTGCAATCCTTCCAACGGGGTGAAGGCCAGGACCCCAAACTTTCTCCCAGGTGGGAAACTGCCTGAAGGCCCCATGGTGTTGGGGAGGGATGGTTGCTCCCCACTTAGTCAGCAGATGGGGGTCACCCTGGCCTCCAGCACCAGTCTGCCTGGCAACCACTCATCAGGCCCAGCTGTGTGACCTTGGCAAAGTTGCTTAACCTTTCTGTTCTCCAGGTTCCACCAGGGAGAGGAATAAGAGAGATGATCCATGTGTTGTCAAGTACTCGGGGAGGGTGAGTGGGTGCCGTGCACTTTTGTGGAGTGAATGGCTGACAGCTGTGTGCTTTCTGGAAGGTTCTGGAAATCCAGCAGTGATTGGGATCCTGGCTCTCAAGGACTTCCATGCTGGGTGCGAGTGTTCGAGAAGACAGGCATGGACACGGGGATAAGCCATCACAGGACGCCAGGTTTTCTGTGCTCTGGGCCCTGCAGAGAGGAGGCGTGGGCTAACGTGTCTGCTCCCGCTGGTGGCCTGGGTCCCCCCAGCTGCACGTTCCAGAGGGCCTCACCCGCCAGTGCACCCTGGCCTGGAGTGCAGGTGGGCTCGTCTTTGGCAAAGGTGAGAAGGGTCTGGGTGAGGCCCTTTCCAAGAAGGGCCTGTAGACTGGCCCCTGGGTGCAGGTCAGGCACAGGCAGGGCAGTGGGGCAGCCTGGCGTGGACAGGGCCGTGGTGTCTGGGCCGTGGTCTGAAGGGTATGTGGGTGTCAATTAGGCCAAGAGACTGACGTGGGGGCACCCTGGGGGCGGGGAGGAGCACCGGCTATCTGAAGGAGCGTGACACATTGCAGGGGCAGCAGGGGGCCAGGGTGGGGCCCAGAGACCCCGGGTGGGGGGACCGGCGTGGTGGGGAGCTCGGTCTGTGATGGAAGAGCAGTGGCGGTCAGTGAACGCGCTTGGGAAGTGTTGTCAACAGATCAGTGTGACCCGCTGTGGTTAGGGGACTGGGGGCACTTCCTCCTGGGTGCCCCCCAGGCCTGGCAGAGCTGCTGGGGGATGTGGAGAGAGGCGGGCCCCCAGAGGCTGCCGTGAGTGGGGGCGCTGAGGAGGGACAGCCATGGATGACCTCTTGCCGCTGGCCTGAGGACTGGGGAGGACCGGCGTTGAGGGGGAGGGCGCGCTGTGGACCTACTGAGCCTGGGGGCATCTGAGGCGCCCAGAGGGGCGTCTTGCAGGCGTTTGTGGGGACGTGGGGTGTTGGGTGGGGATCAGTGGAGCACGCGGGATGAGATCGGCTTTCAAAGCGTGGCCTGGAGTAGAGGCCGCCGCGGCTGCAGGTGGGCCTCCCCTGGGGGATTAAAGCAGATGTCGGGGTCCCAGCCCAGGGGTTCTGACGTGGTTGCTCTGGGGTTGGGCCTGGGGCTGTCTAAACTCCTAGCCAGGTCCCGGGCTCTGGGACAGTTTCCAAATGGCCAGTGACCAAGAGCCCTCCAGAGCTCCCAGAAGGGCCAGAGGCAGAGGCGGGCTCGGTCGGACTCCAGGACCATCGAACAGCCCCCGTGGAACGCCCACCGTCCAGCGCTGGAAAACCGGCCTGGAATCCCGCCTGGCCCCGGCTTGGGGAGAGGCCTCGTTTTTGGGCAGACGCCGCCACCTGCTGGCCGCCTGGGAGACCGCGCGCCGCCGTGTCCCCCGGGTTTCAGAGGCACCTGGTCCATCCTGGTCAGGGTGCACAGGGGTCCAGGGACGAGTGGAGACACCTGCGTTGCTGTTGCTGAGTTCCCTGTCCTGGGGTTCTGTACGCGGCCGAGACGTCCTCACCCGGAGTTCCAGCTGATGAGGCTGAGACGCACCTTGGTGCCACCGTTGCCACTTCTGGGCCCCTTCACACTCGCGGGCGAGGGCTGTGTGGGGCGTGAGGCAGTTCTGCACTGACTGTGCTGCTTCCTCGGGCCTCAGTTTCCCCATCTGTAGCATTGGATGGTCTTGGTAAGGCGCGCGGTCTGATGGCTACCCCCAGGGGTGAGCCCCCACCTCCCACCCCACCCAGGGTTCCTCGGCTTCCTCCAGGCCTGGGCCAGTGGTTCCCTCCCCCTCCTGGCAGCCACTCTGTCCTGCAGCCGCGGTCCCTGTGTGTGGCTCCAGCCCTTCCGAGATCTGGCCTGTGACAATCCGATGCCGTGGCCCACGTGGGCACCCAGTGGACATCATCAGCTGCCCCTGCTGCAGATTGTGCTTGTTAGGTCTCAGGGAAGGGGGCCAGGGGGATGGGGGGGACATGGAGCGCTGTGGGGTCACCTGGGGAGCCAATTGGACAGGTCTGGTGGGGGGAGCGGGCAGGAGCAGAGCTCTAGGGGCGAGAGGCTTGCCACTGAGGCCTTGGGCAGCCACCTTTCCTCCTCGGCAAAATGGAGGGACGGGTGCAGTGAGAAAATACCACTAGTGACCAGAAACGCACCCTGCCCCTTGACAGAGACAGAGGCTCCAGAAGCGGACGCTTGCACAATCCCAGTCTTCTCCAGAGTCGGAGAGGATGAGAGAAGACATCGTGGGGGAGGCTGCTGACTCAGGCCCCGGACAGAGAGCCGTTGGTTTTTCCAGGGGCTGCCCCCACCCCCCGCCCTGGGGTGTGGACTCCACCGGCTTGCTGTCCACACGGTGCTTGTGCCAGCGTCCCCAGCCCCAGCTCAGCGAGTGTTTCTCCTTCTTTACGTCGTGTGTGGCGTCTCAACAGTTTCTTTTCAAACATCCCTGGCTCAGGAGAGCTCACATGCAGATGCTGCTGAGGGCCTGACAGATATTCACCCCCAGCCTCTTTGGGTTTTTATGGGTTTTGTGTACATCCTCACACATGCTTTTGGGTTGTGCTATTTCCTGAGTGTGGTCACAACTCCTTGCTGTGGGGAGGCCAGGGGCAGCGCGTTGGGGCAGCCGGCACAGCCCATGCGCAGGCAGGGAAGAGGCGTGGCGGTTCCTTCGAGGCTGACTTGGACCTGGGATCTCGGCTGGGACTCTGCCCTCTGCCTCATTATTTCTGTGGGTCTCTGGTGAGGGAGGCCCCAGGGCCCCACCTCTGGGGGGCCGCTGGTTAGCTCATTTTAGGGGGACACATGTCTCCGTGTGCCCCTTGCCAGGTACCTCTGGGTGGCGCTTAGGCAATGTCCTTGACACCCTCAGAGTCACTGCAGCGCCACGGGGTGTCTCTGTCTGCCGTCCGCTCGTCTCCACTCCGTCAGTCACATCCCTCCGGGAAGGTCCAGAAGGACCGGCCCCTAATGGCTTACAAGAACCTGGTTTTGCTCAAGTTGATGTTAGAAGCTCCACAAAATGACCACCTCTTACATTTGTACAGCACTCAACAGTTTACAGGGGATCCCCGCCCCACACACCCATCAGCGGGTACCCCGCCAGGCTGTTGAGAGGAAGTTGGGTTTTTTTTTAGAATACTTTATTGAGATGTATTTCACATGCTACACAATTCACCCATTTGCAGGGTAGTTCAGAGGTGTTCAGCATGTTCCCAGTGTTCTGCATCCATCACCACAGTCTGCTTTAGGACACTTTTATCACCCCCAAAAAAGACACCCCACATCCACTAGCCATCGCTCTCCATTCCTCGCTTTGCACAGCCCCTGGCAACCACCAAGTCTGCTCTCTGTCCCTATGGATTTGCCTGTTCTGGACATTTCATGTAAATGGAATCCTACAACGTGTGGTCTTTTGTGCCTGGCTCCTTTCACTGAGCACGGTATTTTCTGGCCTCATCCACGTTGTAGGAGGGGAGGTTTTAACGAAATGTGGGCTACTGGTTTGTGGCCTTTTGGCGGGGTGCATGCACCACAGTCCCCTGGTACCGACCATCTCCCAAATGTTGCTCATGTCTCCCAAATCATGTCCTGACCCCATGGCGGTGGTACCTGCTGGGTATTCAGGTGGGATGTGTGGAGGCCAGCGCGGCATGCATCAGCGTGATTTGATCTCCCCACACGGTCTCCTTGGTTAGCGGCACAACCATTGACCTAGAGAAATCGAGAGCACAACTGAGCCAGGTGAAAACTCGGGCAGGAGTCGTTGCCTCCTGGGGTCCTGGCTGCAGCCCTGGTGGCTTTACCTCCGTCTCCTCGGTCCCCTCTTCTCCATCACCACAGTGACTCCTGGCTGCCCTCATCTCTTTTCACGTGAAATGCACGGCAGCTCCCATTCCCTGCGGGATCGAGGCCCCACTCCTGGGGGCACTCCAGATCTTACACACCTGCCCATCCCCTCGTGGTGAGCCTTATCCGTGCCGCCTCCAGCCCCAGCCCGGTGGACTGCACTGACACCAGTGATGTTGACGTGGGTGTTTCTGGTTTCCATGCCCTGGCTTTAGCCCCCACCCACTTGGGACACCCTGCCCATCCCACAGGGCTGAACTCACATCCTCCTCTAGGAGGCCTTCCTGACACCCTCCCCCACGCTGGACAAGATGCCCGTCTGCCGTGCTTCGTCAGGAGCAGCAAGCTCGGCCAGAAGACTCCTGACATCCCATCAAGGCTCGTCTCTTCCCTCTGAGAATGCGGCCTGCGCCCCGAGGTGTAGACACAGAGCCTTTATAGTCCTCTGAAACAGTGTTAGAAGATTTCCTGATGGGAAAGCATCCTAAATTTTGTAAATAAATCTTGGGTGAAATATCCAGATATGTGAATACCTTTTTAGTTTTTCTCTTCTTGCTGATTTCTGACTTTATCACATTGTGGTCAATGAAGATGGCTCATACATGTGACGGGAATTTTATTGGACATAGTTGAAATTATATATATATGTTCACCCCACTCCCATCAAGCGTATTGTGTTGTTCAAATTCTTATTTTTGTGTGTATTTGTCTGATGGATGCCGAGACAGGCGTGATCAAGTCTCTTACTATATTGTTGAAATCAATCAGAAAAAGCTGACAAACAAAGAAAACTTGACACCCGCCCATAAAGCCGTTCTGCTGAGTGCATGAAGATTAATCTGAAAAATTTGCTCCCTAAAGACATTCACATGAGGGCCAGCCCCCAGTGGCCAGTGGTTAAGTTCCGTGTACTCTGCTTCCTCGGCCTGGGTTCAGTTCCTGGGTGTGGACCTACGCCACTCGTCTGTCAGGGGCCATGCTGCAGTGGCGGCTCACGTACAAAACAGAGGAAGATTGGCAACAGATGTTAGCTCACGGTGAATCCTCCTCAGCAAAAAAAAAAAAAAAAAAGAGAGAGAAAGAAAAGATTATCACATGATCACTTATTTTCTTTGTTGAAACTTGCTTTAGGCTCAGCATGTGGTCAATTAGAAAAATTAATACACATTCTTAAGAACAGTTTTAAAGTTTACAGAAAAGTTGATGGGAAAGTACAGAGTCCCCACATACCACCCCCCCCCCCCAGTTCCCCTGTTGTGAGCATTGTGCCTTGGTGGCTATATTTGTTACAATTGGTAAGCCAACATCGATACATTGTTATTAACTAAATGCATAGTTTACCTGAGGGTTCACTATGTTATACATTCTATGGGTTTTTACAAACGATAATGACGTGGATCCACCATACAGAATAGTTTCACTGCCCTAAAAGTCCCCTGTGCTCCACCTACTGTCCTCCCGTCCCCCTCCCCAACCTCTATGACTGTCTCACATGGTCAGTTTTTGTAGACTTTTTTTTTTTGGTGAAAAGTATGTACATTCCTCAGTCGTTGGGTGTAGTGTTCTATATAAGTTAATTTGGTCAAATTTACTGATTGTATTGTTAAAAATGTCTATATACTTAAAAATATCTTTTTGTCTATTTCATCTGTTAGTTGCTGGCAATTCTGAATAAAGTTGCTATAAATATCCATGTGCTCACAACTGATACCATAGAAATAAAAGGATCATGAGAGGCTATTATGAGCGATTACACACCAACAAGTCGGACAACCTGAAGAAATGGATAAATTCCTAGAAACACACAACCCAGCAAGACTGAATCATGAAGAAATGGAAAATCTGAACAGACCAATCACTAGTAAAGGGATCGAATCAGTAATTAAAAACCTCCCAACAAAGAAGAGCCCGGGACCAGATGGTTTCTCTGGTCAATTCTACCAACATTTGAAGAAGAACTAACACCAATCATTCTCAAAATCTCCCAAAAAGTTAAGAGGAGGGAACACTTCCAAACTCATTTTATGAAGCCAGCATCACCCTGATACCAAGGCCAGGCAAGGACACCGCAAGGAAGAAAACCACAGGCCAACGTCCTTTATGAAGACGTGGGAGACGTCCAAATCGGAGGGAAGAGGTAAAGTGTCACTAATGGCAGATGGCAGGACGTTGTGTACAGAAAACCCTAGGACTCCACCAAAAAACGATCAGAACTAATAAGAGAGCTCAGGGGCGGGCACCGTGCCGGGTGGTTAAAGTTCTGTGTGCTCCATTTCAGCAGCCTGTGGTCCGCGGGTTTAGACCCCTGGTACGGACCTGCTCCACTCATCAGCCGTGCTGTGGTGGCGTCCCACATCCAAAATAGAGGAAGACGGGCACAGATGTCAGCTCAGGGAGAATCTTCCTCACCAAAATAAATAAATAAACAAATAATAAATAAATAAATAATAAATAAATAAATAAAAGAATTCAGTAAAATTGCAGGATACAAAATGAACATACATAGTCTGTTGTTTCTATTTGCTAATAATGAAACAGAAAGAGAAATTAAGAAAACAGTCCCATGTACAATAGCATCAAGAGTAACACAATACTTAGGAATAAATTTAACCCAGGAGCTGAACGACCTGTGCACTGAAAATGATAAGTCATTGAGGGAAGAAACTGAGGAAGATACAAAGAAATGAAAGGATGCTCTGTGCTCAGGGATTAGGAGAATCAACGTTGTTAAAATGTCCAGCCTACCCAGGCCATCTACAAATTCACTGCAATCCCTCTCAAGATTCCAATGACATTTCTTCACAGAAATAGAACCAACAATCTTAATATTTGTATGGAACCACAAACGATCCTGAATAGCCAAAGCAATGTTGAGAAAGAAGAACAAAGCTGGAGGTATCACGCTCCCTGATTTCAAACTATCTTACAAAGCTGTAGTAACCAAAACAGTCTGGTAGTGTCATAAAAACAGACACACAGACCAATGGGACAAAGTAGACAGCCCAGAAATAAATCCATGCATATGTGGTCAATTAACCAATAACAAAGGAGCCAAGAAGGTGTTGAGAAAACTGGACATCCACTTGAGAAGAGTGAAACTGGACCATCTTGTACCATACACAAAAATCAAATCGAAATGAATCAAAGACCTGAAACCATAAAACTCCTAGAAGAAAACGGTCAGTAAGGTCCTTGACGTCAGTCCCCGCAATGGTTTTTGGATTTGACACCAAAAGCAAAAGCAACAAAAGCAAAAATCAACAAGTGGGACCACATCAAAGTAAAAAGCTTCTGCACAGCAAAGGAAACCATCAACAAAATGAAAAGACAACCTATGAATGGGAGAGAATATTTGAAAATCATATATCTGATAAGGGGCTAATAGCCAAAATGTATAAAGAGCTCAGACAACTCAAGAGCAAGAAAGCACAATCCAGTTAAAAAATGGGCGGAGGACCTGAACAGACGTTTTTCCAAGAAGACATCCGGATGGCCAACAGGCACAGGAGAAGATGCTCAGCATCACTAACCAGCAGGGACATGCACTCGAACCACAGTGAGCTGTCACCTGACACCTCTCAGAGTGGCTGTTATCACAGAGACGAGCGACAAGTGCAGGCGGGGCTGTGGAGAAGGGGACCCTGGGCGCTGTCCTCCCTGTGGACTCGCCATCGTTGCAGGTGATATTAAAGTGAGACCTTCCTGGTCACTCGTCCTCAGCCCCCTCTGCTGGTTCTCGTTTGCCCTGATGTTTTCCTTCTGGGGGCTCAGGATTCGGTCCTCCAGCCTCTTCTCTGTCACGCCCACCCCCCGGGGATCTCATCCAGGACCATTGACGTGCCCGTGAGTCCCACGGTCCCTGTGCTACCCCCTTTCCTGAACTCCAGACTCATGACCCCGGCTGCCCGCTGGCGTCATGCCTCTGAGGCCACCTCAGAGTCCGTGCAGCCCTGCCTGAGCGCGCCGTCTCAGCCCACACCTGCCCGGCTTCCAGCTGCTCCAGACGCCTCCCCTTCTCTCATGCCCACACCAGATCCTCCGGAGCGCGGTCACATCTCACTCTTCACTGGCCTCCTCCAGGTCACCTCAGTGGCCTCCTAACTGGCTTGCCCACTTTCACTGCTGTCCCCAAAGTCCATCTTCAACACAGCAGCCAGAGTGACCCTTGTATAGCGCGAACCAGATGCTGTGTTGTGACTCAGAGCCCTGCAGTGGCCCCGTGTCACCACTGTAAAGTCCAAACTCTGGCAGGGGCTGATGGAGCCCCATACGGTCTGCCCCCACCTGACAGCTCCCCTGGCCTCTCGACTCTAGGCTTCTTGCTGCGCCCAGAACACACCAGGCACCAGGTGCCTCGGGGCCTTTGCACAGCTTTTCCCTGTGCCTGACTCGCTCTTTCCCTGGCTGCCCACACGGCCAACTCCCTCACCGTCTCAAAATTCAGCTTGAACGCTGTCTTCTCAGTGAGACCCTCCCCTCCCTGTGATGGGGGTCGTTACCCACTGACTTTGCTCTCCTTTCTTTCCCCCATGGAGGCTGTCCCTTCTCCTGAGTACTCTGATTTGTGAACTGATTATGTTCATTGTCTGTTTCCCACCAAATTCCATGGGGGCAGTGATCCCTGTGGAATGGAGGAGTCGTGTGTGTGCTCAGAAGGGTCTGAGTGCTGTGCAGCATGTGCGCAGTGAGCCAGCGCATCTGTGAACAAAACGGCTCCGAGTCACCTCGTTGTCCGAACAGGCATGCGGTGGGGAGCGCCGTGCCTCAGTTTCTTGCTTGGGAGCAGGTGCTGGGAGCCCCGCCTCCGGGAGGTCCAGTGCCAGCGAGGTCCTGCTGGGCTCAGCCCTGCTGCACCCTGAGCCCCTGCTTGCTTCGTTGTGGCCGTACGAGCTGCGGGGGTGGGTTTTGTTTCTCCTTGAGATGGGGGCTGCCTCTGTGTCCGTTTTTGTCTATGAGGCACAGACCTCAGCTGTTCCCTGAGACGGCCCAGCTCCTGCGTGCTGTCTGCTGAGGGGTGTCCACTGTGTCAGGAGGGCCTGGCGAGGGGCTCCTCCTCGCCTGTGATCCTGGCCCACTGCTTTCCAGTGTCGACGAAAATAATCCATAACCAATCTATAAATGAAAATTTGGGTGAGTTTATTCTGAGCTTAAATCTGAGGATTATAACCCGGGGCCTTTCTTCCCGAAGGGAGAAAGGGCACCAAAAAAGTGGGGTGCACAGACTGGTTATATACCCCCAGAGAGGATGTTTCACATAGGCTTGAAATGTCCTTTTTGCAATAGTCAGGAAACTGCTCTGTCGGCACAGTGATTGATGGAAATAGCAGGTAGGTCTTCTGTCTCAGTGAACGCAGCAGGGTGGCAGTCTGCTGTCTCCAGCTGAGTGGTGACAGGTGAGCTGGGTGGTCAAAGGTGAGTGCAGCAATCAGTTCCTAGCCTAAGGAAAGATGCTTATCCCTAAGGAAATGCTAATGTGGGGGGAAGTTGCACCTTTATCTCAAGGGCCTTTGTTCTGGCCGAAGGAAATGTCTAAGCAGATATGCAATGCGTTCTCAATAGCCAGTCAGGCCCTTTTGGAAAAAAAACAAAACAAAACAAAGTCAGGCCGAATTAGGTTTACACCAAATGGCTTCCTCATATATTCCAATATATCCTATTACTTGCCATTTTTATTTGTTACCAGGTCCCCCTGGGAGCCCTGGCCTCAGACTCTGAAGGGGTGGAAGTCAGCCTGAACCACCCACTGTGGCCAGACGAGGGGCTCCCGGGGCCGAGGAGGGGTTGGGGGGTCCACCAGCTGTTTGTGTCCCTCCCTGTAGTGAGCTGCCCTCATGGCTGCCTGGAGCTGGCAGGGTCACGGAGGAGAGGGCTGTGAGGACACTGACAATGGGGCGGGAGAAAGTCCTGGAGGCAGAGTCTGGAGAGGCCAGAGACAGGATGGGAGGGTGTGGGGCCAGCTCTTCCTCACCGCAGGGTGGTGGGTGGACTCCAGGTCTTCCTTGGTGGAGGCGCCCCGTGATGACGGACCATGTGGCAGCGTGGGCCCCCGTACCCCCGTCTCCACTGTGGGCAGCTGGGGGTGGTGTCCTGAGATTTCACCCAAGTCCTTGCCTTTTATTTGGGGGAGGGGTGTGCCTCTGGGGGACCAGTTACCCCTGGAGCCGGGGGTCCAGGCTTGCTCTTCTCGTCCTGGCTCGGGCACAGCCCTTGGGAAGCACGTAGCCCTCCCACGCTCCTGGCTGTTGAGGCAGCAACGGACAAGCCTCATATCCCCCTCCCTGCAGCTTAGGCTGGGACCCTTGGAGCCACCCTGACCCCTGTCTTTGCTCACTGCCACCCACCCCACCACCCGGTCCAGCCCTTGTCAGCTGGCCCCGGTCCCTTGGCCTCTGTGCTCCCTCCCTGAGGCAGCTCCAGCTCCTCGCATGCCCCTGCAGGCCTGTGGCTCCGCCAGCGGTGGGCTTCCTGCCCCTCCCCTGCGTGGGGAGGCCTCCAACAGTGCAGCAAAGTGGGGCGGGGCTCTGTTTGGGGGTCTCCGCCTGTGCTCTCTCCTACCTATGGCCTCCAGTCCAGATTGTCCTGGAGAGAGGCCACGTGGAGGGTGCGCCCTGCTGCCTGCAGGAGACCCCAGGGTGTTAGTGACCCTTTTTGGACCTCCCAATCCTGCGCAGCCCATGACACGGGCAGAGATGGGCTGTCCCCACTGAGCCCTGCTCCAATTCCTGACCCCGGGATAACGAGCGATAAAATGGCCATTGTTTTAAGCCAGCAAGTTTCAGGGGGTTTGTTGTGCAGCTGTTGTAACTGACACCACCTCTGGGCTGGCCTCCACTTGTGGGCTTGCTCCACTACAGTTTATCTTCCCCAGACGGTGAGGGGGATCCTGCTAAAACACGTCAGACCAGCTCCCTTCTGCAGTGACCCCCCCCACTCAGGGTGAACTTGGGCTGCCTTGGCCCTCCACAAGGGCCACCAGCTTCCACTCTGAGCCTGGGAGAATGAGCGCGTCATCCAGACCCCTGCAGGCAGAGCATTTCCTGCAAACCTCACGCCCTCACCCCCCAGGCCCCTCCCCCGGAGCCCCTCCTGGGCGGTCCTCACGCCCACCCGGCCCCACTCCCCTCCTCTTCCCCTCTGCTTCTAAGGCCCCTGCCTCCTTCTTCCCTGTTAACCAGCTTAGCTGTGGGAGTCTTTGCTCACCGCCTGCCCCTCGCCGGTCCTTTCCCCACTGTGTTCTCTGCAGGCGCTCAGAGTAGAGCAGAGAATGGCCACCCAGCACTCGCTGAGGTACCTGAGGTCACCGTGCCCTGGGCTCCAGCTGAGCATTTACAGCTGCGGGCGTGAGTGGGGTGCTGTGCACAGGGCGGTGCCTGGGGACGGGTCATGGGGGGGGCTCTGCCCTGGCTCCTCAGTGGTGCCCGTTGGGGGGCAACTGGGTGTCCAGGGTGCAAGGCCGAGGGCAGGACCCTCACCCGGGGCTCCGCTGGCTGTGGGGGGCAGTTCTCCTTCTGGCCTCCAGGGGGCAGCAAGCCCCTGGGTCTGTGTGGCCAGCGGCCAATTCCAGGGAGGTTTGGGGACAGCAGGAGCGTGGGGTCCAAGCATCCTTGGCTACTCTTGGGCCAGAACACAGGCCCTGGACCCTTGGGAGTAACCAGGATGCATCCAGGAGGGCGGCCAGTGCTGGGCTTTGCAGGTTGGGCCAGAAGGAGGGGGTGGGGGTGGGGGTGGGGGTGGGGGTCGGGGTGGCCCCACCCCCGCCCCCTCCCCAGGTCCCCAGCCCCACCCTGGCCCCGCTCTGCAGGCAGCAGCCCCTCCTCTGAGGCCTGTCTGGGCCCTGGAGAGGGCACCGCCGAGGTGGAAGGGCAGTGGGGAGGGGGCAGGAGTGTGCCGGGTGGCCGGCCTGGTGCCAGAAGGGAGGTCGGGTCTGGCTGCAGGGACCATCTAGGTCCGGGAGGCTGGGGTCAGCATCAGGCACAGGAGGGACAGCCTGCAGAGGACAGTGGTCAGGGCCCAGGTCCTAGAGCCAGGCCCCTGGCAGCCCACACTGGACCCCCAACTCTCTCCTCACCCATAAAATGGTAAACTGAGGCCCAGCCATGGCACCTGCCTCATGGGTACTGTGTGCTTAGGTGAGTCTGGGGACAGGACCCCGCGTCCACTACGTGCCTCATGCACTTCAGTGGGTCACCCTTCCTGGGATGACCATAGCGTGGTCCCGGGTCCCTCTTCCATGGGGTCCCCTGTGTGGGAGGCCAACAGTTTCCCCATCTGTCAAATGGGTGTCGAGGCTGAGGGATCACCTGGAGAGGCCATGGGAGGTCAGTCTCCCACCCGAAGTGTCCCCCACCCTTGGTCCCTTGGCCTTGGCCACACCACTTCAGACTTCCGTCTGAGTCCTGCCACCATGGCACGCTGTCCAGGTGCAGGGACGCTGTCCAGGTGCAGGGACCCGGCACTGGGCCAGGGGGCATGACATTCCCTGCACGCCTCACGCCCTGTCGCACACAGCAGTGTGGGTGCCATCCCTGCCTTGGAGGCCTGCCCCTGAGACGGTGGCAGGAGCTGGTCCTCACTGGAGCTCCCAAGGCCGACGAGACGCGCAGCCCTGATCGCAGGTCAGTGTGGGCTCCCTCTCCAGGGCCGTGCTGGATGACAGGCTGACACAGCTGTGCCCAGCCATGTGGCCACCAACATCCACTGCCGTGTCCGTGTGAGCCCGCGGCTGCTGGGCTGGGCTGCGGTGACGTCCACTGGCACCGGCCCAGAGCATCGTTGTCTGCTTTTGGCCCCTGAGGAGTTTGGCGGGTGTCCCTTTGTCACCCTCTGTGGGCGGAGTCCTTCCTTGATAAAAGGATGGACCGCCTCGAGGACTGATGTCTTACTGCCTTGACGATGTTGCGTCTTTCCTTCTGTTTGGGCGTCTTTCGTGTCCTGGTGTGCATTCTGGTCTTCCGTTTTTCTCGCTCGTGTTCTGCGGTTTTTGGAAGCACGTCTCCCACAGGCTTTGTCAGCCCCCGTTCGTCCCACCTCTCCTTGTTCCTGCTCCCTCTTTCCCTGGATTGTCGTGGACTGAGTTTTAGAGGCTTCCACTTTCACCTTTACTCCTGGCTCCTCAGACGTCCCTCCTTGTCTACACTGGCAGCGGTTGCTCCTCACAGGCAGTGAGTGTAGACGACGTCTCTCTGACTTGCTGTGTGCGCCCAGCGCATTCTCGCGCCTCTGCCCGCTTCCTCTGTGCTGCTGCCTCAGGTGTCTTACTGCGTCTACGGGTGTGAGGATCCCACGACGCATTACTATTTCTGCTTCAAACAATTATCTTTCAAAAAGTCAAAAATGATAAGCCAGTATTTTATATTTATCTGCGTATTTTCCATATCTGGCTCGCTTTGTTCCCCTGTGTAGACCCGTCTGGCGTCATCTTCCTTCTCCTGAGAACTTTGATGTTTCTTTCCGCGTGCCTGCTGGTCGTAAATTCTCTGACTTTGTTTACGAGACTCCCCTTTTCTTGCCGGCCGCAGTCCCACTGGACAGGTTTGCTCCTCGGTGCTTTGTGTCGCCTCGGGTCTGCTGGGCTGGACGGTCTCCCCGCCGTCCCCTCCTGCTCTGCTCCCTGTCTGTCCCCGTGTAGTTCGTCTGTTTGCTCACAATCCTCTTTACCCCGGTTTCCAGCAGTTTGTTAGGATCACTGTGCTGGGGTTTCTCTATGTTTATTCTGCTTGGGGTTCCTTGCGCTTCTGCAGTCTCTGGACTTTTCACAGATTTGGAAAACTTGACCGTTATTTCTAAGGTCTGCCTTTCCCTCCCTCCACCACCTTCAGACTGGTTCACGGGCCGCTGCGAGTCTGCTCTTCTCAGTCTCGCTCTCTGGTGTCAGCAGTGTCTACCGCGTGTCTTCAAGTTCACTTCCACCCGTGCAGAGGCTGCTCTGCCGTTAGTCCCGTCTGCTGTGCTTTTCACTCCAGACGTTGAGTTCCTCGTCTCTGGAGCTGCCTTTGGGTTTTAGACTTTCCCTCACATTCCTCACGGTGTGAGTGGAACACGAGGGCATGTGGTGCTGTGTCCAGTCCTTGTCCTGTCCCCTCCATCGTCTGGGTTCGTATTCATCCTGAGTGCAGGTCACATTTCCCCTCTTCGCATCCTTGGGGATTTTGGATGCTGGCTCTTGGTGGGCGCCAGGTTTTGCTGCGACCCTGCAAGGAGCTTTGTCTGCCGTGCCGTAGAGCCAGTAGGGAGCACACGGCTCCTTCCCAGGCTCACTGTGACCCGTCTCTTGCTCGCAGGGCAGCCCTGGAGTTTCTCTGCCACAGCCGTTCCGTCTGAGCCCTGCCCTCGAGGTCCTTGCTGGGGCTGCAGGTCCTCCAGCCCCGTGTGAGTGTCAGCACTGTCCCCAGTCCTCCTGAGCTCCACCCAGGCGCGTGCAGATCAGTGTCAGCCTGAAGCCTGGGGGCCCTCTGCAGATCCCTGGGGCTCCCTCTCTGTGTGGCTCTCTCTTTCCAGTCCTCGGCCCTGTAGCTTCTCGCTGCCTCAGCCTCCCCGACACTGGCCTCTGTCTCCTCAGCTCAGAAGGGCTTCTGGGCGCTGTGACCTCTCTGAGCTGCAGCATGGGGACCGTCCAGGCAGTGAGCTGGAGCAGTCGTGGGCCCCTCGGGGAGCACAGGCTGCCCGGGCTGAGGTCCGGGGTTGGGAAGCTGCTGCCTAACGTGTGCCGTCTGCTTCTCCAGCCGTTTGTGATGGGAGGGCACTTCTTGCCACCTCCCTCCTTCCTGGATGGGTGGACTCTGGCTGCACCTGGTCACTTCTCCCTCCACCAGCCGGGGACCTGGAAGCCGTGGAGGGGCATGTCTGCAGAGGCAGGGCTCTCTGCCAGGCACTCGGCGACCTCATTCCTTCCCACTGGGCAGAGGGTGAGCCCGCCCAGGGCCGCAGGCCCTCAGGCTTGGGGTTGCAGCTTGTGCTGCCATCTCTCTGGCTGTACAGTAGGATCAGGTGCAGCCCCAGGCTTGGGACCCTGCGGCAGAGTCCAGAGTCCTGGGCGGGCGGTGCTGCCCTCTTTCCTGGGGGCCCCGAGGTCCACATGGATCTGCCTGCCCTGCCCCCATGCCGGTGTCCAGAGTTCTCCCTGCAGCACAGACGAGCTCAGATGGATGTGGCTGGAGCTTTCTGCATCTGAACCTCCAGCAGGTGTGGGCAGGCAGGTGTGAGGGGAGCCCAACTGGACGCGAGGGCTGTGAGGGCATGGAGACCTGGATGTTGGGGCCACCAGGACCTTCCAAAGGCCCCTGGAGGGCAGGAACTGGGTCCCGCCTGATCTTCCCCTGCCGCATGTCACAGACAGCACAGGAGGCTGGCCCGCACCCCGTCCTGGGCTCCCTCGCTGCCTGAGCTGCGGTCCAGGG
This sequence comes from Equus przewalskii, assembly GCF_037783145.1. NCBI lineage: Eukaryota > Metazoa > Chordata > Mammalia > Perissodactyla > Equidae > Equus > Equus przewalskii. The sequence goes on from NC_091851.1 coordinate 48,773,483, forward strand.
GCCCGGGCGGCCTGCGGGGTCTGGGAAGGTGTGAATGCCTGGAGCTGGCGGGGACCCTCGAGACGCACTGAGAGCCGATGGAACGTGTCTGTTGTTGGTTCTTATTCCCATGGCTCACACGTTATTATTGCACAAACGATTTTATACTTGGTTGAGATTAAATATTAATATGTAGAAATTTGAAAAGGAGAAATTCTGGGCCCCTAACGATTGCTTACGGCACAAGTAAAAAGCAAATAAAGGACGTCTCTTAGGAGCGAGTGTTTTGGCTGGAGTCCTGGGGGTCAGGAGGGGAGACGCCCCTGGTCGGGGCAGGGGCTCTGTGGCTCGGCCCCCTTGTTTCCTGAATGTTCGCCGTTTATCACGGTGAAGCGGATGACAGGGCGTCTCCTGCGCTGCCAGACCCATAGACACGGGAACAGCCTCTGAGGTGGCCCACTGCCCCTCCTCCATTTCTGCGAGGGGGGAGGGGGTCAGAGCTGCAGCGGGTGAGCAGCACGGGGCCACCAGGGCCCAGAGAGCTGTGCTCGGGACAATGACTCAAGTGTCACCTCAGCTTCCTCGTGCTGACTCCATGCCTGTCTGGCTTCTTTGAGCTGTGACCCGCTGGGATCCGCTCCCTTGTGATTGAAGGAATCCTGACTAATTGAAACTGGTTTAAGAAGAAAAGGGACCTGTGGAGTTTTCGGGTATGTGAACCAAGGATGGTTTCAGGCACAGCCAGATCTAGGTGCCAGGATGATGGTACAAGGACTCGTGTTCCCCCATCTCTCATCTCTGCTTTGTTCTGTGCTGATTTTACTCTCAGACTCTGTTCCGTACCACCCCCGGAGTGGCAGAGCTGCCAGCAACTGCAGGCTAACATCCTACCAGCTCAGCAGCCCCAGGGGGAGGCAGGCACCTCGTTTCCTCCCCAGCACCTGCTCTCTCTGGGCCTGGAAATTCTGTCCCAAGTCTCATTCCCTATTCTTGGTCCTTGTGGTTTGGGTGGCTGAACCCCTACCCCCATTGCAGGGATGGGCACCCAGCCGTCAGATCCTCCCCCGTGAGACCCAACTGGGTCTAGTCTGGTGAGCGCCAGCCCCCAGGCCTGTGCTGAGCTGCCCACGAAGGCTGGTCTTTAGAGCATTCCTCAGTCTAGAGTGATTGTCTGACTGTGAGTTCCCCCCTCCCTCCTTCACGGGCCCCTCCAGCCAGTCTGGAAGACAGCAGGCCCCTGGCCCAGGAGAGGGTGGTGGGCAGGCAGAGAGTCACTTAGCTGAGTTAGTTCCAGGAAGGCTTCCTGGAAGCGGTTGCCTTTGGTGGCGTCCTGTGTAAGCAGAGGCCGTCGTCTTGCTGGGCCCGGGCTGCACTGATGCCGTCAGGAGGGGCTGGGCTTAGCAACCCTCGGGGTGTCTGGACCCCATGCTGTTCCATTCCACCCCAATCCAGCCGGCACTTGGGACTTTTCCGTGTGACTATGCCTTCTCTGGGCCCATCCCAACAAAAGGGACAGAGTCTCCCAGACGGACACTTTTACTGTCAACCCAGGTTCTGCTTAGTTAGGAGGGAGAGGGCTGCAGCCACAGAGGGAGAGGGCTGCGTGTGCGCGACCTTCCAATGCGCTACAACGGCAGAGCGCCCGCCTCCGGGGTGCCAGGAGGAGACGTGGCCGGGCGACCACCTTCATGGCCCCGAGGAGGTGGGAGCAGCTCCCCAAGGTGGCGCCACCAGGTGGGGATGGCAGACAGTTACAGCCGACTCGGCTTGAAGTTTTGAAATGAGGCAAATGTGAGCAACTTTTAAAAACGGGCAGAGATTAGAATTATTTCACATTTTCCATGTAAAGTGAGACTAGAACGATGTGAACATTCGATGTGCGGCGTGAAGATTGTTGCGTGCAATGCCGCCACGCTCCCTGCACACAAACACACACGGCACCTCCCAACGCGACAGGAACGGCTTTGGGTCCGTGGCTGTGGGGCTGCTGATCCGCAGGGAATGCCCGCTGGGGCCGGGGCTGGTGGCTCTCGCGTCCCACACGGCCGCGGCTCTGGGCAGCACCAGTCACAGTGTCACAGTGGTGTCATCGGCTGACAGAGCCCCTCTGGGTGTCCCGTGGGGAGCAAACCCCGTGTCCCCGTGGCTGATAGTAGACCTGGCGCAGGCGGTCAGGAAGGCCTCCTCTGCCGACGCTGCGGGGCTGTGTTGTTGATTGAAACCGGGTCACGGGCCAGGCCTTGCTGCTGACGCGCAGATGCCGTTGTTCAGGGGACGCTGTGACTGTGACCTTCGGGGTGTGACGTGTTCCTTCCCTGTGTCCCCCCACTCCTCCTCGGGGGTTCCTGTGAGCCGAGACCCTCTGGGCACCGCAGCCTTCAAGAGCGTCTCTGGGGCCGCATCTCTGGGGCTCTGCCCTCACTGCCTGGAGCAGAGCAAAGGGCACCTGGCCACCTCACTCCCACTCTCGCTCCCCCGGCGAGCACGTCCCGCGCGCCGGGGCACCAGCTGGGGCAGGCCCAGTGGCTCCTGCTCCCTCATGAGCAGCCGCTCTCGCTCGGCCTTGGCAACGTGGCTTTGACGGTGGCATCACGTCGCTCACCACCTGTCGCACAAGTGGGTGCCCCGGGGCCGGGAGTGAGGGGTCTCCCTGGAGGGGCACGTAGGCCCTGCCGTGAGCGGAGGGTGTGGTGATGTGTTCTGCAGCTCCGACTGTTCTCTTTTTTTGGGGGGTCCCCTGAATTTCCAGCAGCTTCTCTCTGCCAGAAAAGCCCCCCGGGGGACCTGCTGTGATTTCTCAAGTAGGGTTATTGATGGGAGGGGTGACAGGAGTGCTGGGGAGAAGCGGTATTTAATTTATCATATTTTCGTGCACCCTAAAGCTGTCTTTCCCGGCGAGGGCTGGAGCACAGCCACGCAGAACGACCTTGGAGCAAGTGTTGTTGTTTCAGATAAACCCCTCTACCCCCAGGTAACCAACTGAAATATTTTGACTGTGAAAGCAGTCAGTATTGGGGAAAACGTGGGATTTCTGAGTCTCTTACACCTGACAAGTTCAGTTTCCCAGTGGCCCTGAGCCACCGCCAGGCGTGTCAGTTATTGGGGTTTGGAGCTGCGACCTGGCGTGTGACAGGACCTCCGCCAGCGCACGAGGCGACAATGGGCCTCACGGCCGCCTCTCCGGAGGGCACACAGTTTCAGCCCTAAGTAGTCAGGGCGCCGGTCTGCAAGGTGAATGGCACAGAAGAGCGGCCGCTCCAGCTGCTCCTGGAGAAGCTCCTTCTGGTCTCCAGGTGGACGCTCGTCGCTGGGACTCAGCTTCCTTCTGAAGCTGCGTTTCTCTGCATGCGACAGAAGCCGCGTCTCCCGTCGTCTGTGTAAACTGTCGTCTCCTCCTGCTCCCACCTTTCTCACACTGCGCGCACAACGGTGCTTCGCGGCTCTGCAGGGAATGTTCCGGAGCTGGGCCTGGAGAGTGCTGGGCAGGGCCGAGGGGGCCTGGGAGCAGGAAGAAGCTGGTGGGGCTCAGCTGCCACGGCACATGGCTCCCCGGTGGAGCAGGGAGGGAGGGCCACAGCGGCTGCCAAGGCATGTGTTACGTGGACACACGTGGCCGGGGAAACCATCCAGCTGGTTGCACCGTGGCACCCGGGTGGGTCGCTGGCACCGAGCAACAGTCATTAGTCTCACTGCGGCCCGGCTGTGGTGAGGGCGGTGCCCCAGCAGCGGCTGATGCCCCGTGGATTGTGGCCTGTGCGGCTGCAGCAGAGGAAACGCCTCGACGCACAGGGTGGGTGTGGGCCCAGGGAGGGAGGGAGACCGGCTCACGGCCGCGGTGGCAGCATGCTTCCGCGCAGACGGCACTCTTCTCCTCATGTGCCTCCGCGTCACCAGGACCACCCGAGGGGGCGAATGCATGAGTGTCCCGGGGCCACGTCGCAGAGCCCCATAGACCATGGGGCGTAAACAGCGGAAACTGCTCGTCTCCTGGTTCCAGGACCGGGAGTCTGAGACCGAGGCGTCAGTGGGGCTGCTTCCTTCTGAGGGAGTGTCCGCCCCGGGCCTCTCTCTGGCTTCTGCAGCTGGCCAGCATCTTTGGTGTCCTCTCAGCTTGTAGATGCATCACCCCGATCTCTGCCTCCAGCTTCGCACGGCCTCTCCCTGTGGGCGTGTCTGTGTCCCATGTCCCCTTTATAGAAGGACACAAGTCCTGTTGGATTAGGGGCCACTCTAGTCCAGGGTGACCTCATCTTAGCTAACCACATCTGCAATGACCCTGTTCCCAAATAAGGTCACGTTCGGAGGTCCTGGGCGTGAGGACTCCAATGTATTAATTTGGGGGACACAGTCCAGCTCACAACAGGGAGGCCTGAGCAGTGATGGGACAGGATGGGTCCCCCCACTCACTGCTCCCACTCCCCCTCCTGCTGTCTCCCCCACGACCCCCCACTCTCCATGTGGTTTCTTCTCTCCTGTTCACTGAAGCATTCATTCCACACGGACTGTCCCCTCCATTCGTTCATTCCATGCACCATCCCCCTTGCTGATTCTGCACTGGTTCCTTGCTGGTTGTCGGGGGATCAGCTGAGACCAATGGATGGCAGAGTCCAGGGGCCAGGGCCTGGGAAACCTGGGGTCCTACCCCTGTGGATGAGCCAGCCTTGACCTTCCCTGTCCCCACAGCTGTCCCTCTGGCAGCTGTGCCTCACGTGGGCTGGCACGGCAGGGGTCCCTCTGGGCTTCACTCTAGGCCCACAGAGAGAGGGGTTGGGGTCAGCCTTCATCTCCCCCGATGGGGGAGGCAGGACCAGCTCAGAATTTGCGGGGCCCGGTGCAAAATAAAAATCAGGGCTGCTTGTTCAAAAACTGTTAAGAATTTCCTGATGGCGACTGCAGCTCATTAAGCTGCTAACTCTTCTGCGCACAGACGAGAGGGACTGCCAGGGGCCCCTGCTCACGACGCTGGGTGGGGACTTCTGGCTAAACTGACTTAGCAGGGTTCTTGCTAGAACCAGGCTCTACAAGGAAGGACCTGGAAGCCCAGGGTTTGAGGCCTGCTCCAAAGGGAGCTCAGAGGGGCCGGATTCGAGTCTGGTTGAGGAGAAGGAACCTGCCAGAGCTTCCTCCTTCAGCTGCTTCTGAGCGGAATGTCTGTGGAATCTGTTTCATCAACAACAGGCAAAGATCCAGCCACCCTCGCAACCCGTCTACACAGTGCTTCGTCCCAAGTGGAGCGCCGACGACCGCCAGCCGGCTGGGAGGGCCTATGCCATCAGGGGCCGGGGCACCCTCCCACCTTCACACTGTCTGCACCGCACGTCTGGGTTTGTGTTTTTTCTTAAGCAGCTTTATTGACACATAATTGTCAATTGTACTACCGTCCAATTCTCCCATTTCAAAGTGTGCTGTTCAGTGGCATTCGGCCCGTGCCCACACTGTGCACCCATCACCACTCTCTAATTCCAGAACGTTCTCGTCACCCCAGAGGGAAACCTGTCCCCGTCAGCAGCCACTCCCCGCCCGCAGCCCCGGGAACGGCTCATCCACAGTCTTTCGCTGGATTTGCTGGTTTGGACGTTTCCTGTCAGCGGCGTCCGTACACTCTGTGATTGTTTGTGTCCGGACAAAACATCTTCTGAGCAATCTTAATGTTTTCACCTAAAACCAAATGACCGAAATTAGGCCCAGACGCTTCATCCAGGCCTGGAGAATTCGGGGCCAGCTCCGCCTCTGAGAGCCCGTCGTTTATTAACATGGTAATTTATCTGGCTCTTGCCTGGTGATGCTACTCGACACCATCATTCATCATGCCCTTTAAGGCGGAGGGTCGCTTCTTTGGGGAGACAGATGTGTTCTTCTACTTTTCCTAATTTTAGGATGCGCGGTGGCGCCATGTGGGCCCCTCCCCACAGTCTGCCGTGCTCACCCCTTTCAAGAGAGACCACAAAGTGTCGGGGAGCCGAGGCGTTGGGCTGCTGGGCTGGCACGTGGAGATGGATGGAGTTAACCCCACGGTTTACAGTCAGTGGAGGGCGCTGGCCCCTGGAGGGACCGCGTCGCCGGTGCCCTGCAGCCCGCACACACACCTCTCCTGGGGGCTCTGCCACCAGATTGCCCTAATGTGGCATGAAATTAAAGCGCGATGTTTCTCCGCAGCAGAATTTCCCTTTCTCTTCTTCCTCCGCTCCTTGTAACAGTTCTGCTGCCAGGGAATGGCTCCGGCAGCGTCTTCGCTCCTCGTTCCTCTGATCCACTTCCCTCCTCCCTCCCAACCTCTGGAGACCCCCAGGGCCGCCCACTTGCCTGGCCTGGCTGATCCTTCCCTGGGTGAGGTCAGGACGGAGGCTGGCTGGCAGCTCGGCCCCTGCACCTCCCTCAGCTTCTCCCCCAGTGCTGTGCTCTGGGGCGCCCCCTTTTCCAGGGGCTTCGGACGCCTGCCAGGTATGGGGGTGGGGGCCACAGAGCACAGCTCAGCTTGGCACTGAAGACGCAGGGGCCGGGCAGGGCTGCGCTGACTCCTTCCAGCCACGTCCTGGGGGGAGGTCCGCTGTCACCTGTCTGCCATCCTGAGTGGGGTGGGAGGGTTGGGGCAGAGACAGCGCTGCCTGTGCCCCCTCTCTTCTGGAAACATGATGCTACCCAACTGCTCATGGGTGGTTCCAGGGGAGGGGTCTGATTCAGGGGTGGACGCCCTCCTCGTAAGAATGACACCGGTGTTTTTAAGAAGCTCGAGTCTCAGAACGAATGAGGAACTGGGTTCCAGAGAAGAGACTGCGCACCCTCATGAACTCAGGGAGATGGGAGCAGCGCCCCCAGACGCCCGAGGTTTCTTCACTTGTGAGGATTCTGTCCTTGCTGGTGAGGACTCCAAACGCCTCAGATCCCCCAGCCTGGCAATGTACCTGCTCCCTGTGCTCACCTGGCCCCCTACCCTGCACATCCCAGCCCCCCACCTGGGCTGGACCACTGGGTTGCAAGACGCCTTTAAATTCCACCCACCGAGCACCTCTGCTGGACAGGTGCCCCAAAGGGAGCGTCCCATGAGGTCTTTGTCTGTGGGGCTGCCCAGGCCAGGAGATGGGGCTGCCGGGGGCAGGAGATGGGGCTGCCCAGGCTGGGAGATGGGGGTGCCCAGGCCGGCTGGGAGATGGGGCTGCCGGAAGCAGGAGATGGGGCTGCCCAGCCATGGGGCTGCCCAGGCTGGGAGCCATCTCCCCGCAGACTCCCTTCTGTGTCTGGGTTCTGCTGGAGCTGCCGGCTGCATCATCGGTGCTCCTGGTTTGAGGTTATTGACTAGCAATTTTCTCTTGGTCCCGTGGGGAGCTGGTCTGAGGCTGTTTGAGCAGAGAGGTGCGATGAGGAAAGATAAATATTTCATGGTCTGGACCAGTGAGGGAAGAAAATAAATTAACTATCCTCTCAATTAAGTGCAGGCTTCCCACGGAAAGCACAGCAAACCCTGCTGTCCAGTGTCCTGTTCTCTTCATCCTTTTAAGGCCACATCGCAAACTGCCAAGTGTCCAGCTGTGTTGGGAGCAGCTGGTTCGTGGCAGAATCGGGGCTGGAGAGGAGAACCAGGTGCTTGCCGTGGGCTTCTCTGAGGCTGGGGAGCTGCGTGACGGGTGGAGGGAGCACCAGGGCTGTCGTCCCCGACCCGCCGTCCGGTGCCGTCTGTGCCTGTGGGCAGCGTTTACTGTGGGCCCAGCCCCAAAGCTGCGTGACATTTGCATCATTTGGTCCTTGGGTCCAGGGGCCCCTGGGAAGTGCTGCCTCGATGGCACAGGCAGAGCCCTGTGCAGGTCAGTGCTGGCTTTCCGGGGGCCTCATGGGCACAGCTGCCTGCTGACTGAGCCATGTGATCCTGTCTGAGACCTTCTGGAAGCTTCCGGCAGAGCCACTGTTCCCCATCAAGTTACTGAAGCGACGCACTCATCAGGGCTGAGCCACCCGGCATGGACAGCCTGCTCACCCATCTCCAGGGTCACGGCCCCCGACGATCAGCAAGAATCCCCTGTGACCAGTGCTGGGGACAAGCCAGGTGTCCAGGGCTGGGGCAGGTGGGCCCGGTGCTGAGCCTGCGCCCTTCTGCTCCATCCCATTCATGGTCACCTGGGAAGGTGACGGTCCCTCGATGAGCCCTGGCCTCCCGTCTTCACAGTGGGGACAGTAGTCCAGCCCCCATGGGGTTGATCTGAAGAATAAACCCCTCCGTGTGAGTTGGCTCACGGCGGGCACCCAATGTGGTGAGAGTTCCCTGCATCGTCTCCAGGACTCCGGGACCAGGGGCAGTGGTCAGATGTGAGGCCACCTGGCTGGGCCTCTTGCTCTCAGTAAACTGCACTCGGTTCCCCACATGGGCTGCTCAGAGGCACTGGTGTGGGCAGTGGAGCCCGTGCAGGCCCAGGCAGGGCTGTTGAGGGGTCCAGGTTTGCTCCTGGGGCAGCTGGTTTGAGCAGAGCGGCCAGGGCGCCCAGAGCTGCCCTCATGAGCTTGATCGCAAAGAAGAAGCCCGAGAACTGTGCCCTCCCAGGGTCCGTCCCTGCTGAGTTTGTGGGGTCCTCTGCCTCTCTCAGGGAAGGGGCAGACCTGCTCTTCCCTGGGGAAGGAGGGTCGTGTAAGGAAGGGCTGGGGAGGCGAGGCAGGAGGCAGGATGTGCCTCCTCCTGGTCCCTCAGATGGCTCTGGGGGGTGCTGCTCTCCCAGCCGTGTGTTCCCAGCATCAGTGCTGGACCTAATTAGGTGCCTGGACTCCTGGTCCCCGAGGACCAGCAAGGGGGTGAGGACCCCGTGGAATTGTCCTGTCTTCAACGATCTTAGCTGCCCACAGTCTCGGGCTGCAAAGAATGGCGACTTAATCAGACGGGCAGTCAGAAAATGTCACATTATTATTTATGAAGTGTTTAATAATCATAGCACAATCATTGCAGACAGTGGGCAGAAAGTACAAACGCAGTTTTTAAATTGTACGTTTGAATTTGGCCATTGGCAGGGAAAAAGGCAAAATAAACTCTTTCATCCGCCCCCATCTCTCTTTTGGTGGGTGGGGGGCAGGCAGTGCCCTTGCTGTGTGGGGTCAGCAGCTCACCCCCATCTCAGCAGTGATGCTCCTGCAGCCGGAGCCACTGATGGGCATGTCTGGTCCCTTCTCCGCTCTCTGCCGTGTGCCCAACACTCGGGCTGGGAACGAGACAATATTCATTCAGACCCAGGAAGCAGCAGTGTGTCTGTCAGGAGCTCAGCAAATTCCAGGGGGCAGAAATCAACCTCAGAAGTGAGATCCAAAGACAAGGGCCATGGGTGTGACTTGCAGTAAAGTATCGGATTTTATTCAGTTGTGTCTGCATTATTTTGAACATCTTTTGGTTTGAGAGTAAAATTCCACAATTAGAAATGAAATGAGAGCAAAGAAACAAAGAACAGTGAAAAAGACTGACAGCCCCCCAACCCCAGCAAGACCCCTTGTTGGGGGACAGCAGAGGCCTGAACATGTGCAGACATGGTGTGCTCTCCAGCAGGGCACGCGTGTGGGGTCACAGGTCATGGCTTGACCTGCACAGCGCAGATGGCCTTTGGGGGAAACGCTGTCTTTTTGGGGTCCCTTAGGAAGCCATCAACATGGAGGTGCTGGCAGACGCCAGGAGGAAGACCCCACGGGGCAGCTCTGGGGAGGAGAGTGACAGAGTAGGAGGGACTGCCCACGGGTGAGGAGAGTGGACAGAGGGCCAGAGCCTGGCCAGGTTTCAGAGCCTGTGTGGTCACTGCTGTGCAGCCTGGATTGGACCTTCTGCTCGCCCACAGACGAAGCCACAGGCCTGGGGCAGGCCTTTGACCAAGCAGAGGGGCCCAGGAAACACCCTTACCTCCACACGCCCGAAACGTTGCTGCTTTCCGCTGAGGCTCCCTGCTGGCGATGGTGGGCACAGCCCCTCCCCAGGGACCAAGACAGGCCAACATCTTGGCGGGTCTGGGTCCCACGAGCAGCCTCACATGGCATGTGCACATGTGGCATATCCTGCTTGTGGTGACCTGGGCAGGCATGGGCACATCCTTGCCCTCAATTAGTGAATGATGACACTGCCCCCCTCCACTCTGAAGGCAGGAACGTGAGCTGCAGGCCATGGCCAGGGTCTTGGCCAAGTCACAGCTCACCAAGTGGGGGTCCTGGGCTGCCAGCCTGACCCACTTGGAGTGAATTACCTGCCGGGATGTTGAGTGTTGGCTCCTGCCTGGGCTCAGGACACCGTGCTGGGGGGAGGCCTGCCACTTGCTGTGAGCTGAGCCCAGGGACCCTCCGGCACCAGGAGTAAGGGTGGTTTTTCTTAGTTCAGAGACAGCCCTCGTCCCTGGAGGATCCCGCTGCAGTGCGGTCGGGTTCAGTTAGAATAAGATGAGTTTGCGAAGATCCTGTTCACCAGCCACGTTGCAGTCTCTCCGGTACTGTCCGTGGTGCTGACGTCTGCTTGGTGAGGCTGCAGCTGTCACCACCTCACGGAAGAGCTGCAGGCTCCCTCCTCCCCAGACGCGGCTGTTGATCATGTCCAGAGTCAGATGCACACAGGAAACCAAGGAGCCCCAGGTGAAAACCAGCCTCGGCTGTCCTGCTTCTCCCCAAGCCCGGTAGGCACGGCCTTAGCAGGTCAGGGGCCCTTGTCTGCAGATGCTGCGCAAGTGAGAGGATCCACCAACACCCACAGCTAGAAAAAAAGGAAGCAGGATCCTGCTCAAAGCCCTCTGGCTTTTCCTACTGACATCCAACCTTGACAGAGAATTCACCTGGAGAGAAAAGAGGCCATAGATGGTGTGAATGCTCTATAAATGTCTCTTTCTTGAACATTCAGGTCTTAGGTGTTTCTATGTGCCGCATTAACTTAGCGACAGAGTGCTCCTCAAATAACCACAGACTCCAGAACGCGCCACGTGCAGCCTGTGATTTGGTGCTCAGAGCCATTGCATTTTCAGGGAGAAGGAGGAGGATTAAGAATCAGATCTGATGGGAAGGCGAGGTGTCCACGGGCATCGCCTTGTCTCCCACCTACACTGCTCCTTGATCCTGTCGCACTCTGAGCCACTGTAGGGACAAGGCACTTGGTTTGCTGTGTGGACAGCTCTCAGAGGCAGATGTCCATCGTAAATGCCAGCCACCCTGCTGCTCTCCCAGCAGGCAATGCTTCCAGAAGGAATGAGGATGCCTCAAAGCACAGTTCATGACAAGCTCCACTCTTTCCACGCCAGACGTGTGGAGGCTGCCAGGCCCTGACCCCAAGACAAAGCCCAGGCTGCTGGGAGATTCTGGGGACGGGTGATCTGGAGGGAAGGGCAGAGGCCCGGGCCGGGCGCCAGGCGGAGCGTCTCCTAGTGCTGGCTCTGGTTGCACAAGTCTGCTCTCTTCCCATTTTCCACATGGGCTATGCCGACTGGGTGTGTCGGAGGGAGAGGAAAGTTGTTTGCTAGCTTGTCATCTCACAGCTAATTATTTAATTACCATAATTTAAAGTTTTACCAAATTTAGCATCAAAACATAAAAATCTGTGATTGCAGTGTCAGAAAGTAATAATGTAATTAGCTTATTTAGGGGTAACATATTAACTCAGTTGATTGCAAGGGGTAGATCCAGGAGGAAACTGTGCTTGGGATGTGTGTGGGTGTGTGAGGGGGACTCCAGGGCCGGGCAGGGGGCAGGTAGCTCCCAGCTGCTGGGAGCTCTTCCGAGACCGTGCGCACTCACCAGGAGCAAGATTTAGGATGGAGTTCCTCTAAACCATGAGACTTGTCAGAACTCGAGAATTCGATCCAATCTCACTTGCAAAGTTGATTCTTACACCTCGTTTCTATCTCCATTCTCTGCTGAGCGAGTAGCCTTCTCTCTTCCCTTCTTACTCTGCCCCAGCACCTCTGGGGATCCTCCCTCCGTGGATCTGCATAGACACTGCTGATTTCTCCCAGCAGCGATGTGTGAACACACAGAGTGTTGCCAACAGGGTGGCTCCCAAGCTGGGGTGTCCAGGATTCTCTGGGGCTTGGTGATGTGGGTGTGGAGCCCGCGTGGTTGACCTCGGTTACACAGCCTCCGGCCCCTGCAGTGCGGGGCTGAAACTTCATGGCCCACCGTAAATCCTGCTGTTAGCATGGACATCCAGCACTGCCCAAGGCCGAAGGCGGCAAAGACAGTCTCCTCAAGCAGGACATTCCACAGAGGCCACTGCCCAGGAACTGGTTAAGTGCCAGACCTTTCTACGCAGGATTTGGACAGCCCAGGCTTGCTGAGTCACCCATTACTGCCCTCTCTGACCTGGCCTAGGCTCCAGCCTTTAGCAATCTGACTCACCTGTTTTGGATAATTGCACTTTTCCCAACTGGCTCTGAGGGCTATTCTGGGAGAAAGCTGAGCGCAGGGCCAGTTGTAGGCTCTGGGTGGAGATCAGGGCCCCACAGCCTGGGCTTGGACAGTGGCCCAGGAATTAGCCCCTTGTCCAGGAGAGGGCCTGGCTGGGCTGCAGTGCCTGGGGCCCGGGAGCTGGGCAGAGCTGGAGGCCTTGTCAACTCGTGTCCTGACCTCAGGGCTGCAGGAAGCTCACCCGCCCTCCAGAATAGAGGCCTCAGTGAGTGGAAGACTCGTGCCCTCCACTGCGTCGAGATGACATGGCTGGAGGCCCCTCCCTGACGACCAGGGCAGGCGTTCACCCTGGAGAAGTGTGCAGGGAGGTGAGCTGGGTGCCTGAGCTGAGCTCTCAGGCAAGGACTGTGTGAGGGGGCTTCTCTGGGAGGAGGCCACACAGAGTGAGGCAGGAAAAACTGAAATTATGGAGGTCAGCAAATGGGGCAGTGGGGCCCGGCTTTGCCAGGACTCCCTGAGAAACAGAAAGCAGCTTCCAGAATTGTCTGTCTTAGCAGGGGAAGCAGGAACATTTACCCACGGGCTCCGCTCCCCTTGCCTAGAGGCGCCTCTGGGGCTGGATGGTGAGCAGCCACAGAAACAGGCAATGCCTGAGAAGCTGAGGGAAAGCGACGATGGTGGCAGGCACCAGGAGTAGGGCGTGGTCAGCTAGAAGGGACAGGAAGCCTGCAGGCCATGCCCCTCTCCACAAGGCTGCACTTGGAGGAAAGGCCAAGTGGGCAGACGTGGGCACCAGCTGCCCCACTGTATCTCCCCCTAGGTGAGAGCCTGGAGCCTCCCTATAGAAGACAGACTTCCTCTGGCCAGGACAGGCAGCACAGCAATACCCTACCATCCGGGACACTGCATGCAGTTGGGGACCCGGGGCCTGGCTTGTCCACGGTGGCTGTGAAACCACAGCTTGTCCTGAATGGTCATTGGTGGGAGTGGATCTGATGGAGGTTGGGATGTGCATGCCTTTCCATGTGGTGGGCCTGGCCTGTCGGGGGAGACCCCACCTGCCCTGGCTGGAGGTGGGCTGAGAGCCTCTGCTGCCCTCTGTACAGCCCTCCTGGCCTGGTGGCCTTTCCTGAGCCCAGTGGACCAGGCGTGGGGCCAGCATGGGCATGAGGGTAGAAATGCACTACACGCTCCATGCTCTTGCCTGCCCATCAGGTCTGTACGGAGCGCCCACTCTGTGCCAGGCTCTGTGGAGAGGTCAGCCTGCAGGGAAATGCCAGCTGGCATGTGTGAATCCTCAAGGGCATGCCAGGGACTTGGGCTGAAAAGAACTGGTAAGGGGTTGAGGTGCACTGGGGGCCTGTCCTGAGCCTCACCCCCTCCAGGGAGTCACCCAGGGCTGACCCTCTGCACCCGTGCTGGTTCCTCAGCAGGACTGCCCTTTCTGGGGATGCAGGTCCTCACTGACCTTGAGCCCCCCTCTGCAGACACCGATGGCAGGTTCTGCACAGATTGTTGTGCCAGTGTGCCCACGCCCGTGCTCCCTCCTCACAGCTCTGGGAGGGGCACGCAAGGGCCACCATCGAGGGCACCCTCAGCCGACCCTTTTGTGTCCTTCCAGCAGCTCTTCTGGGCCCAGAGCATCTGTGTGGGTGCTGGGGCTCCTGGGTGGGGTGTCCCTGCCATCACCATCATCACCATCACCACTACCATCATCATCACTGTCGCTGTCATCACCATCACCACTGTCACCATCACCATCAGCTTCACCATCATCACCATCATTATCACCATCACCGTCAATCACCGTTAGAGACAAGCACACATAACTGGTGCAGGAACTGTAATCTTACTGCCTGTTTTAAGATGAAGAAACCATCCGATGATTTTTTCTTTTTCGGTGAGGAAGATTGGCCCTGAGCTAACATCTGTTGCCAATCTTCCACTATTTTGTATGTGGGACACCACAGAGCATGGCATGATGAGTGGTGTGTATGTCTGCATCTGGGATCAGAACCTGCAAACGCCGAGCCACCAAAGCGGAGTGCGCAAAACTAACCACTACACCACCAGGCTGGCCCCCCGATGATTACTTTCCATAACTACCCTAAAGCCAGGCCTGAGGTCACCTGGCTCAGGCTCCAGAGGCCAGAACTCTAGCCGTGGTGCTGGGCCCCAGAGCCTGTGCTCCTGACCATGGCTGCCTCTCGGCGGGAGCTGCTTCCGGGGCGCAGTGGGATTCAGAGCCATGACGGAGCGGGGTGGGCATGGGGTTGGGAGGTGAGTAAGCAGTCGCTCTTACGGGAGGCACAGAAACGACGCAGTAGCTGGGGGGCCATGTGGGCTGGGGGACTGGCTGCTGGGAGGGTTCTGGGGAGAGGAAACATCGAAGGGACAGCTGCAGGGCGATGTCCCAGGTGGGGCAGGGCTGTGGGATCCTGTGTCCAGGGGCACACCTCATCAAGCTACGATATCTGGGAGGGGCTGCTGAACCCGTGAATTACAGAGTGGTGTGCATGTGTGTGCGTGTGTCTGTGTGTGTGAGTGTGTCGTGCACGTGTGTGCTCGAACGTGTGTGCAGGAAGCCCACACCTCACAAAGGCCTTTGACTCACAGTCCGTTTGTGACAACCGAGCAGAGCCGTGTGCAGAGGAGGGCAGGCCAGCCCTTCCCTCGTGCATTTCCGCAGATGGGGCTCCTGTGAGCTGAGCTCCCTGACCTCCTCTGGGCCGGCCATGGGTGCTCAGGCGTGTCAGTCTGGCACCCAGTATCCTGCCCGCCGTGCTGAGTCGATGCCACCTGTGTGATCCTAGGATTTGCTGTCAGGGAGGGGGGCCTCTCCATCCTGGGCACAGAGCAAGGAGGGGGAAGGGCTCCGGGGTCCTGCGCACAGCAGATGCTCCTTCATCATTGCAGAGACCTGTGATGGGGGCTCTGGGTCACCAGGGCACTTTGACCAGAGGGTGGGTGCAGCCTAAGCCTTTTGGGGGCTGCTGACTCTTACGTGTTGTGAATTGCTTGAATGAATGAGGTCAGATATAAATAAAAGAAAACGCAGGAGAGAT
Organism: Equus przewalskii; assembly: GCF_037783145.1. NCBI lineage: Eukaryota > Metazoa > Chordata > Mammalia > Perissodactyla > Equidae > Equus > Equus przewalskii. The sequence continues at coordinate 48,788,860 of NC_091851.1, forward strand.
GGTTTACTGAAATAGCCGTGATCCACATCAGGGGAGAGCATCTTTGAAGTGTGGTTGCCTGAGAGAAACCTGTCCTCCTTGCCCGCTGTGTCCTGGGCTTAGCCGACTTCTGGAAGGCGGGGTCACCGGGTGCTCTCCCCATCTCCTCCGCAGAGGGACACTGCACACCAGGTCTGCTCCCCTGCACACCGGCCTGCCCCTGCTCAGGCACCTCCCACCTGAACCGCTGCTGCCCTCCCAGACAGCAACGTCTGTGGCCTATGTAGGCCGTGGTCCCCACGAAGTTGAATTTAGAGGGTCTCTCGCCTGCAGCAAGGCCTTCTTGTGGGGCCTCATCTCACTCAGCCCACGAGGCCACATTCTTCTGTGCAGTAGCCACATGTTCTGCGCCAGCGGGGGCCTGCTCCCTCTGCCTCTCGTCCCTCACTCTTGTGCTCCCCTCTGCCTGGGGTCTCCATGCCCTGACGGCCACAGTCTCGCTCCCTCAGGGCCTCCGAGTGCCACCTTCTCAGGAGGCCGCCCCTGACCACCTGACGTAAAGCTGCAGCCCTGCCCCGAGCTGAGCACCTCCCGTCCCTGGCACCAGGGGAGCCCCATGTGCCAGCAGGAGCCTGGCCCTCGGAGACGTCCTCTCGGGGGGCCCCCAGGCACCCTGATTTACCCTTTGCTGTGTCTTTAATGCTTGAGCACTGACCCCCACACAGTCGGGGCTCAAAAGTATTTGTGGCAGAAGGAGTTAACAAACGAACCAGATGTTTGTCCCAGGAGACGGGCCTCAGGCGGACCAGTGGGAGCATAAGCCCTCTGACGGGGGCAGGTGTGCGGCTGCCCAGTGCCGACGGGCACAGGACGGAGCAGTCAGAGGACCCTCCGGCTTCCCAGGCCCCCAGCCTTGGGGAGGGACGGAGCCAATGGCAGAGACCCACAGGAAAGGCCAGAAATAATGGAAGTCTATTCAGGAGGGCCCCCTGGCCAGCCCACCCAGAAACCAGAGAAAGGAAGTCTGCAATGTCCACGGAGGCCGGGGCGCCCAGTGCTGCTGCAGCCCCTCCTCTGGGACCCAGTCCTGTTTCTTTTCTTCCGGGTTCGTTGGTGCTGGGCAGTGAGTCTGAGCAAGGGCTCCTTTCCCGTGTCCTGGACTCCAAGAGGTGGGAAAGCAGGGACGCCCATGGGGGTCTCTTCCTGCAGGGAAAGCAGTGGCCCCCATCCGGGCAGGGACGCCATGGGTGGCTGCACGGGAGGGCTCTGGACCTGCTCTCATGTCCTGCATTTCCTTAACACGGCAGTGGTATTTCAGGGCCTTTCGCGATGCTGGGCCTAATTAGAGGTCTTGAAAACAGTGTTTCTGCTAGGCACCTAACACAGCGACAGGTCAGCTTGGAAAACAAGAAGTGTGCAAAGGCCAGGTGGACTGGCAGCCATAGCTGTGAAGAGACGCTCATGTCCCTTGAGTGCTGGGGAAATGCGGACGTTTGGTGCCAGACGGCCCTCCTGATTAGACTTCCATCGGCTCCGGAGGGACCTGCTGAGGCAGCGAGGAATCCACGGCAGCTCAGCCAAGCTTTGAGCCCGGGCACTTTGCAAAGAGACTGGACCCCGTGCGGCTGTCCCCATGGACGGGCTCCAGATGCCAAGGCCCCGCCTGTCTGTCCCCCTGCACGCCATCCTCTTCCTGCCAGTCCCTGCCCGCCCTCCCTCCCTCCCCTCTGGCTCCCCTGGCCTCTCTCTCCTCCACCCGCCCAAGAGGCAGAGGAAAGAGACAGCTTCAGGGTTTGGGGCAGGACAATTCTAAGGCTGCACTTCCCTCATCACAGGATCCACCCCGGACTCGACTCACGATAATAACATGCTGCTTAAAAAGCTGTTCAGCTGAGAAAGTCGGATGTCATGTCTTTTCCAAAAAAAGGCTTTAATGGCCCCAAAATGGATGACTAGAAGAAGTCTGGAAGGGGAAGGAAGTGAGCACTTACTGTGTTTCTCGGTGACATCTCGATTCTCAGGAAGCCTGCAGGTGGCAAAGGCCACCCTCCCAGCATGGACGCCGTGCCTGTGCTTGGACGCCGCCTTGCAGAGCCTGAGCTGGCTGGCCATTGTCGTTGTCACACCTGGACGTGGGACCCAAGGGCAGCGTTCCCATCCCACACACTGTTTTGTTTATTTACTGTGTTCATAGGTGTCAGTGTCCCCCGATGGGGCGTGGAGCATGGCGGGCACGTGGTAGGAAGACAGACGTGGGAGGGGGCCTTGGGGAGGAGGGTTGGGGGCTCTCTGAGAGTATAGGCTGTGAGCTGAGCCCCCACAGGCCCTGTTCCTTGGAGTCGGGGGCACCTTCCTCTCACTCCGCCTGGAACCAGGGCCCATGGAAAAGCTTGGTGCTTGGGGTCTTCCTTCTGGCCCAGTGTGCCTGGAGCAGAGGAAGACGGGAGGCAGGGCTCCCTAGAAGCAGGGCCTGGAGGTGGTTCAGGGTCACTGTGTATGGAGGGAGGGAAGCAGGAGAAGAGGGGCCCCAAGAGGGGTCTCAGGAAGCACAACCTCAGCCTGACCCCAGGGCGGCTCTGGGGCATGCACCCCACCAAGTTGTCCTGCCTCAGGGCCGGGGGCCAGGCTTTGCACCCCCATCTCAGGCAGCTGCTGCTGCCTGTGACCCAGGGGGAAGCTCTGTGAGCATGCAGGCCGGTGATCCTGTCAGCTGGGGTGATGCTGGGGACGCTCTCACCATTGGGATCTGGCAGGCAGGACACGCGGTGTTCCCCGACATGGCGGTCCGTGCTCCCCCGGTGCCTCCTCTGCCCCAGCAAGCATGGGCTCACCACCCTGATATGGCAGCCTTTGGGGTGCTTAGCTGGGCCCCCACAAATGCAAGTCTTCTGCTTCTGCAGCCACAGAGTGGAGCTACACTTCCCACCCCGACCTGCCCTGCTGCAGCTCGGGGGCCCGGAGGCCTGGGTCTCTGTCTGGCACCCCATAGGCCTTGACCGTCCTTGTCCTTCCCGGGTTGCCACTGGTCCTGCCTGTTTGGCACGTCCCAGCCAACACCACCTCCTGGAGCCTCTGCAGCGCTGCCGGCCGGCTGGGTAGGGCTCGAGTCCCGCAAAGTTGTGCTGACAACGCGCTTCCAGGAACTCGAGGTCCTCCCGTGCTCGAGAGGAACCGGCTGTTGAAGGGGGTTCTGTGGTGGGTGCTTGTGTAGCAGGAGCCCCTCCCCCTCTCCAGGATGGTGCAGAAGGAGCCAGCCTTCCTGGGAAGGGGCTGTGGTCGCTGGCGGCAGGCAGGCCATTCAGGAGCCAGAGCCTGGATGAGCGTGCTCACCACCACCACGTTTACTCTGCGTGAGTATCTGGAAATTAAACTAACGTGTCAAGCTAGTGATTTCACAGAAAATTTTGCTCAGGTGCAAAGCTAAACGATGTATTTAAATCAATTCATTAATTTAACTGGAAAACCCGTGACTGTCTAAGGCTGGGCTCCCCCAGAAGTAGATCCCGAAACAAGGGTGGGAGGGTGTCAAAGCGTTGTAACAAATGACTTCAAACTAGGCAAACAAAGATTTCTTCTCCATCCTGGAGGCCGGGAGTCAGAAGTCAGGGCTGTGTCCCTCTGGGGCTCTGAGGGGGTCAGCACCTTCCCCAGCTCCCGGTGCTGCCGCAGCCCTCCGTGTCCTTGGCTTGCGGACGCCTCACCCCCATCTCCGTCTCCGTCATCACCTGGCGTTTTTTCTGTGCCCATGTCTGCTTTTCTTTGTCTTAGAAGGACACACGTCGCTGGATTTAGAGCCGCTGGAATGCAGGACAATCTGGCCTGGAGATCCTTACCTTAATTCCAGCTGCAAGGATGCTTATTGCAAATAAGATCGCGTTCTGAGGTCTGGGTGGGCATATTCTGGGAGGCCACGGTTCAGCCCGCCACAGGAGGACACATCGTTTGTTTCGGAGGTGAGCCCTGGAGCACCAGCGGGCAGATGCGGAGTGAGCAGGGCAGCCAGTGACCATGTGGTCACCGAGCAGGGCAGCAGGGCAGACGGCTGGGAGGCGCTTAGAGTGGTCTCGCCAGGCCTGGCTGCGGCTGCCCCCGGGCCTGAACTCCCAGGAGCGGTGAGTACCAGGGTGAGTGGGCATGGATGTCCTGCCTCGACAGGCAGATGTGGATGGTCTGTGGACGGCACGGCCATGTCCCGGCAGAGGCACTGGCTCCCACAGGGACATCTCAATTCGAGGATTCCCGGCCCACCTGGGTGGCCTGTGTGTTATGGAGTTAAAGTGGGTGGTGGTCCTGGCTGGGGGACAGCAAGGGAGAGATGCGGCACAGAGGCAGGCAGCTGGGGCCCGACCGTGCCGTGGTCCCTGAAGGGCGAGAAGCCCAGGCCGTCGTCTCCCCAGAAACCCGGAGCTGGGCTGCCGCTCAGGTAGAGGCGGCGGCGAAAGGCATGAGAGGTGCCCCGAGGGGACAAGGGCCCCCAAGTCCAGCACTGGAGGGAGGAGCCGGCGGGGTCTGCCCCCTAAGACCCCAGGCCGGCCGCCCCCCCCGCCCCCCGCACGGCCTGGAAGGGCAGGAAGCCAGCTGTGTCCTCCTTCTCTCTTTCCTTCCTTCTTTCCTTCCTTCTTCCCTCCTCCCTTCCTGCCGGCCCTTCTGCCTGGAGGAGGTCCATGGGATGCACACAGAGCCCTCCCAGCGGTGGCAGTGTGCAGGGCGGGCATTCATGCTGGGGCAACACGTTGCCTTGTTCTACTCACCAGGCAGTGTATCTATTTGCAAGGTCCACAAATAATGACAAATTGCGAGAAGTGGCACTGGGACATGGGTGGGCAGTGGTGTGGGGGGCTCAAGGCTACATGAGGTCTTCATGAGGAGTGAGGGCCTGCAGGGAAGAGCATTTCAGGCAGAGGGAACAGCATTGTGAAGGCCTGGAGACAAGAGGAGGCAGAGCCTGTCCAAGGCCCCAAGCAGAGCCAGGTAGGGGGGTGGCTGAGAGTCAGGGGGAGGTGGGAGTGGGTGGTGGGTGGCTTGGGAGTCTGGGGGGCCGAGCAGGTGGGAGTGGGGGTGCGTGGGTTGAGTGGGGCAGCCACAGTCACTCTCACGCCCTGTAATGATGTTGGTCGGCTGGCTCACTGTAGTGTTACCCCACCATGATATGGGGCTGGAGCAGGGGGCCTGGGGGTCTTTGGTCCCAGCATTGCAGGCCCTGTCTTATGGCCCCTCAAAAGGGACTGTCCCTGAGGTCCAGGAAGATCCTGGGGATCAAAGCCAGGGTCTGCAACACCCAGCAGGAGGCTCCCGGCCCCAAGTCCCTGCAGGCTCGCTCCTCCCCTCCCCTTCCTGGGGGGACACACCTGCCTTTTCTTTCCAGAGGACAGAAGCCTCGCCCTGGACTCTGCATCTCTCTGGACTTTTCCCCTGGACCTTCCTGGGCCCAGAGGCCCTCCCTCCACCCCCATGGCCTTTGCAGGGCCTGGAAGCTCCACTTTCTTGCCCTGTCTGCCCACCCTGCTGGGGGCTCGGGATGCCCCTCCTCCACCGCTTGCCTCTGCGGGTCTGCGCCCGGGACAGCTGAGTGGGGTGGATCCGACACTCCAGTCCTGGGAGGAGAGCCACCCCCTCCAGGTGCCAGCCCCGCTCTCCCCACCACTTCCAGGCAGGCTCCCCCCGACTCGTCCAACACCCCTGCGAAACGAAGGGGGATCTATTTTGTTTGTAAAAAGCTGATTATCATAGATAAATGTATCTAATTAGTCTCATTTGCTGACATACAAGCCTTTAATTGCAAGTAGAATAATTAGACATATCTGCATATGCAAATGAACACAGTTATATCCTATGTCAGTCTTTAACATGATTCCTCCAGAGACAAATAATTCTCTCTGTTTCAGGAGAGAATATGATATATTAATTTACATAGACAAATAACTTTATTTAGAACCAGCGACTCTCTTGTTTGTTTACATGAAGTCATAACGGGAGAGCTAGCACCCTCTCATGTGGAAGGAACATCCGGGGGGATGCTGATGCTCCAGGCGGAGCCCCCGCGAGCCTCCCACTGGGTGGCACCCCAAGGTTGGGGCTTCCTTGGCCCTCCTGGACCCTGGCTCCAAGCTCATCTGCCCACCCCCGCTAGGTGACGGGGCGGGTATGATGGCTGGTGCAGCCCTGGAAGTCTGCAGCCCGGCCCAACGCGGGGTAGTGGCGTCCCTTCCTGGGGCTGTGAGCCGCATACTAATGGGGCTGCCGGCCCCTGGGTCCTGGCTTCAAACAGCACTGCAGCCCATGCCCTTCCAGGCCAGGTCAGTGGCCACCCTCCCTGACAGTGTTGTGCACAGCAGCCTCAGGAAAAGCCTGGGGTGCCTGGCTTTGGGGGAGGCCTTGGGGTCCCCGCTCCATATCAGGCCTCCCCAGCCTCTGCTTATGGCTGAGCCCACTGACTCCTTTGTGACCAGGCAGGGGAGCCCCAGGTGACCACTCCCAGGTGACCGTCCCAGGCATCCTCTGGGTCCATCTGGAGGGGATGCGGCCTGTGAGAGAGTTCAGGGGGCACTGGCCAGGCGAGAGGGAAGGAGTGGTCCTGCTGATGGCATCCTAAAGCAGAGCCGTGCTCCTGGTGCCTGGGCAGTGGGGGCCCGGCCCCTGGACCTTCCGCCTCCCTGGGCCTGGGTGGTCACATGGGCTTCGCTGGGGAGGCAGAGCGTGAGGAATTTGGCTCCAGCGGAAGGAGGACGGCACATTCCCTGCTTTCCAGAAGGCTTCTGCAGCAGCCCCTTCACCCCCTCCCGTTGCCATGGCAACCAGCTCGGTGATGCTGACTGGAGCTGACACCGTCCCAATTCGCTGCCGTCCCCTCCCTCTCCCCGCCCCCAGCCAGGAGCGCAGTGGGCCCTCATGGCCAGCAGAGGGCAGCAGTGGGCCAGCCACCCCGCAAGGTGGGGGCTGTAGGGGGACCTCACTGGATGTAGACCCTGCATTTCAGGGTCTCCATGTCCCCTCCAGAGGCCAGAGGCCAGCACCCTGTGGAGAGAGGTAGGCAGGTGGCAGCCATTAGCTGGTGTGTCTACTTCTACGACCTGTGTGACCCTCCGCCTGTCTGGGGCATTTGTCTTTGGCAGGGCTGCAGGGACAGGGTCTCGGGGCCCCCACCAGGACCCCAGGCTCTCATCTGCTCACTGGCCTGTTCACTCACTTGCTTACGCAGTCATCCCCCCATCCATTCATCCTCACACACGGGGACAGCAGCCCTTCCCGGCTCAGACGTCTGCTGGAGGCGACACCTGGCTGCTGCTCTGAGCCGGGACCCAGCCTGGCGGCAGGCGCTGCCACGTCCCCCGTGGTCTCAGAGCGGGACACTGTGGCCCAACCTCCCTGTCATTTCTTTTTTGAAGTTTCCCCTCCTCTGTGGTTATCTGACATCTTAACTACAAGAAAGACAATATATCCCCGTGATTTTCTTTCCAATTCAAGTAATGCATCAGCTGAAGAAAGAAGAGAATTTCAGGAAGAAAGGAGGCAGTGCGGCCTTGAAAGCGCTGCAGGTGTGCATGTTGAGACCTCTCAGGACGCACCGGAACAGGGCCGACACCCTCCAACGGTGGCTGCGGCTTGGAGGGGAGGAAGTGTCCGCAGAGCACGTTGAGCTCTGTGAGCCCGGCCGAGGCTCAGGGCCGAGGACAAAGAGTTAACCGCCCTCTCTTCCTGGGGGGCTGTGGCCCAGACGACACCCCCAAACCCTGCCCTGGGGATCTGGCAGGCCAGAGGGAAGCCAATTTAGACTAGCTTCAGAAACAGGGGGCTCTGCTAGAGGAGAGAGGGTCTGCGCCCCAAAGGGGGTGCCACTGCCCGACCACCGCTTGCCCTGTATGTGCCCTGTGTGCATGCACGAGTGTGCTCTGAATGAGTGCCTCGGTGTGAATATGTGCTTGTGTGTGCTCATGTGTACGTATGCACGTGTGCGAGTCTATGAATGTTTTGTGCTCTGTGCACATATGAATGCAAGTGTATGTGTTTGTGAGTGTGCACAACACGTATGCACATGTTAACATGTGCATGTACTGCATGCTCTGTGTGAGTGGTTACACATATGGGTTGTGCACACATGCATGTGCAGCTGTGCTCTGTGCATGCATGTGTGTGCATGTGTGTAGGAGTGTGCTCAGATGCACTGACCAGGGCCTGGCACATACCCTTCCCCAAGTACTTACGGCCAAGTCCTCAGTGTGGACCCCCTTTCTGAGCCAACAGCGGCTACATTGTGGTCAGCATGGCTGATCGATGGTGACTCACTGGTTGGTTGACTGACTGCAGAGGCCTCCATGCCCCTCCCCCTCACGGCCACCAAGCCACTGCCCCTTGTCCCAGGTGGTGGGCCCCGCAGGCTTGACCTGGTCCTGCGACAGTGGAGCACGTGGAGTTGGAGATGGGAAGCCTGCGTGACTGCTGCCCTTGTTCCGCTCCTCTCCCATGTGGAGCTGGCCTTGCAGGTGAGGAGGCCGCAGAGGCTGGCGAGGACCCTTCAGTGCTGCTCGGGTCGGCCGGGCAGGAGGGAGGCTAGCAGCACTGGCACGGGTGCGCTGGGCGCCCACTGCGGGAAAGAGCTGCTCCTCGGAGGATGAAAGAGATCTCTCCAGGGCGATTGGAAACCACCGGCCCCTCCTGGTGTGCGGGCGGACAGGTGTGTGCACACGTGGCAGGCACACCCTGGAGCCTCTCTGTGCTGTCTTTCCCTCACGGGGCCCCTGCTGTAAGCCGTGTGGATGTCAGCCCGCCCCCCGTCCTGGCCTGGTCCTCAGCACCAGGTTTTAAGGGCGGGTGAGCGGCCAGGCTCTGTGCGTGCTGCCTCTGCAGAGCCTCTGAGTGTCCTTGACTTGGTGTCGGCCGCAGCAGCATGCGCCAGTTGAGGACGACAGTGATCTCGGAGGATGCGTGGTCTTCAGCTGCCCCTGGGAATGCACTGTCTTCGGGCTCACATGGCAGAGCTGCGGCCCAGGCTCAGCAGGTCAGTAGACTCCTAGGCTGCGCCTGGAGGATCCTGGGGAGGGGGCATGGCGCACGGAGACCCCAGTGCCTGCCCTCTCATTGGTTTGTGGGTCTTTGGCTCCATCTCCAGCCCCCACGTGACACCCATCACGTGGCCAGTGGGCTTCATTTGTCACAGTGCCCTGGGGGGAGGGAATCCAGTTCCCGGGCCCCGTTCTGCAATTGCATCCTTTGAGAGGGGTCTTGTCCCTGAGAGGGCTTGATGTGGTCACCTGAGGTCACAGAGGGTCCAGGGCAGGTGGCACAAAGGGAGGTGCTTTTTGGATGGCGCCTGGGGTGGAGGTTGAAGCTTAGAAAATCTTGCACAGAAAGGCACTTCCTGAGACTGGGGGAATCAATGTCTGGATATTAAAAGAGCTGAGTTGATCGTGGCCACTGGTGGGCGGCTGACCCTCCTCCTGTGTGAAGCTGCGTCTCTGCCGAGCTGCTCCTGAGCTCCCGGGGAGAGCGCCTGTGCTCCCTCCAAGAGCAGTGTTATTCTGGGGCCTCGACTGCTGAGCACCCGCCTCCAAGACGCCCGCGGTTGTGCACCCCCTTCCCTCTGGGGCACCGGGGGCATTGTTTTGGACAGAGTGCACCCTCCTGGCTGGCCCAAGGGTTCCATACTGAGATCCTCTGTCTCTCCAGCCACAGCTAGGGCCCCCTCTGCCCCTGGAACGGGCGAGGTGGGGGGACTTCCTCCACTGTGATTAACATTCTCCTCTTTCTCCCTTCACCCAGCCTCCTGTCTCAGGCTCTGCGAGAAGGAGGAGGAAAATGAAGAGCAGGAGGAGCCCAGGACCCAGAGGCTGACAGACAGGCCAAGCAGAGTGCGGGCTGGAGTGTTTTAACCAGAGCCGCAGCCAGCCAGCCAGCCGGGCGGGAGGTGCCCGTACCCCGGAGGACCAGAACCCAGGTGTGTGAGGATAGCACAACAAGGGGGACCGGAAGGCTGTCCTGCTGTCCTCAGATGGCCTTTCTGGCCCCACACCCTAAGGCAGGTGGTGGGGACCGGTCATTTGGAGGAGGTGTGGGGTGAGGGTGGTCAGGCTGAGCTCCCAGTGATGGGGCGCTGATCTCCGCCTGCCTCCTGCACAGACGAAACCCAGAGGGTCAGCCCTGTGTTCCCGTCCATCCTGGGACTTTGGAAGGGAAGCGGGGAAGGAGCCCCAAGCTTCTGGGCTGCCTCGCACCGGTGTCCCAGCCCCAGTCTCAGAGCCGGTGGGCTTGCACTCGGGGCTTCCGCAGCTGGGAACCCTGGGTGTCTGGCCCTCCTGTCACTCAGGGGCGTGACTGGAGAGCAGCCAGGGTGGGGTGGTCTTGCACTGTCCCCAGGACTGTTCTACTTTATCTCTAAGGAGGCACCAAGGCCACACAACCTGGGGGGCTTGGCTGGGGGGCCACACTCTGAGAGCTGAAGGCCGTGCCTGTGGCTCTGCTGTCTGTCCTCTGCAAGGCTTCCTGCTAACCTGCGTGGGCTGGGGTCCCACAAGGGGCACGGCCCCTTCACATCAGCAGCTAACGTGGTTTGCACACAGAGGGGCTGGGCGTCCCACACAGGGATCAAGCGTGCCCTGGGAGGGGCCTCAGGCAAGTGCTGAGGCGAATGCTGTTTTGGGGTGTGGACGTTGGCGCTTCACGCCCAACGGCCTGGTGACTCTGTTTCTGTGCTTCCCAGCCAGCAGCCCTGGCTGGCTCAGCCCTGCAGAGTGGAGCTGAGAGGACAGCTGCTCACCGTGGCCTCGCCCTGCGTGGTGGGGCCCAGGCAGGAAGATTCTGGAAGGCAGCACAGGGCAGGGCTGATTCCAGGACCACACCCAGCCATGCCCAGGGGAAGACAAATACTTCTCGGGAATACCTGCGCTCAGCTGCTGTGTTGCCCGAAAGCCACAGTGGCTCCTGCGAGGGCAGTCAGGAATCCCGGGCAGGCCCCATGCCCTCATAAGGAAACATCCTATGGCCTTTCCCTGCGGATTTCCGACTGCGAGGGACAGAGCAGGTTGGCTGCAGGGCTGGTGACGCCAGCCGTATGTTATTGATCATGTACCCCCCTCAGCTCCCATCGGGGTCTCATGAACAGTGATTATGAGAAACAGTTTTAAATATTTGCTTTCATGGGATTTCCCTAAATGTGGGATCTGAGGTGTTTCTCCATCAGTTTCTGTCCAGAAACAGTTTCTGGACCAGGCTGGGTCTTTAGACACTGGACCCACAGGCTTCCTCATCCTCTGCACAATTCACGGGGTCCACCCTAATGGAGCAGGACCACACGTCTGTCGGTCACAAGGGGAGGCGTGAGTAAGTTATGAGCATTAGAACAGTCACCTAGAAAGAACGTTTCAAGGGCACGCAATGTCGCTAATTTGGTGGAAAATTAACCTGGAAGCGGGAATGTGCTTCCTTATCAGCTCCAAGACATCAAGGATATGCGGACGCGGGAACGGTCCCCTGGCAGGCTCCACTCCAGGCTCGGCGGGGCCCTCAGGGCCCGTGGAAGGAGGCAGGTTGGCCCTGCTGGAAGCCTGACCCACATTTCGGTCCGTCTTCTGCATTGAGAGGGCTCCTCCTGTCATCTGTAAGTGTGTCCACCCACGTCCTGCAGTGCATCGGCGCAACTTCGAAGGAGTGGCAGCCGTGTTTGCAGGGGGTGCTGGTCCGGGCGCTGTGCTGCTTGCTTCCCCCACATGCTCTCAGCTCAGCCTGGGAGGTGACACTGCCAGCCTGGCCTCCGCTCTGGCCTGTGAGCACCATGGGGGTCTCCGGGGAGCCGTCTGATGGTCTCCATTGTCCAGGATCAGCTGAGGCTGGCATCGGCTTGAAGTTAAAACGGGAAAATGAGAATCTTTATACCTCTGTCAAGGTGTTAATTCTTCCCCAAACTGTCAGAACTGAAATAACTTTAGAAGCCATTGTTCATCACAAGCTCCATTTTTCATGGTTAAAAACAAGTCCTACACTGTCGTCAGAGGATGCCGAAATAACCCTGCCAACCAGGGCGGCTGGGAGAGCGGACGGAAATAAAGGGCTTTGCGGCAGCGCAGCACAGGCACGGCACAGTGCCACGCATCCCCCGCGGCTGCTCCAGCCAGCTCTGCACATCCCTTGCATTCAGTTTTGGGCTTTCTTTGGGCCCAGTTTGCAAACCCGCTGGGCTACTGGGAGGTGAGCCGGGAGGCCAGTGTCCCAGCCACACGCTTGGTGGACAGCCGAAGGCTTCCTTTCCATCAACATTTAAACACGAGCCCCCGTTCCTCGTCCTGTTTCATCTTTAACTGCTGGGATGTGCACAGCAGTCTCCCTGCTCCTGGTCCTCTGCATCCGAGTGGTCTCCTTCTGGCTGGGTGTTTGTGGGAGGGCAGCCTACGCTGTGTGTCTCTGGGCTCAGGATGGGGGTGGGTTCCCCCAGACCTCAGGCTCTGTCACAGGCCAGAGCTGGAGTCAGACTGACCTGTTCTCTCCCCAACTCCTTGTGAGGGGAGCCACCCCTCTGATGGACACACACGCCATTTTGCCAGGCAGCCTTCTCTCCAACTCTGCAATGAATGCCTGAGATGGGTTTTTTCCCCTTGCCTCCCGTCCTCTCTTGGTGATATATTTCAGAGGAGTCGCTGCTCATGAGAGTAAAGCTACCTGGATTTGCTGAAGTACTTGGTGGCTGGGCAGCCCTTTGCCCCATGTGCCTCATCCTGGGCTGGGGAGAGGTCGTGCCCCAGGGGGAGAGGTCGAGGGAGGTCGAGGACTGTGCCTGTCACAAGGATGCGCTGCATTCACAGTGCTGTCCCCTGCTATGCCCCCGAGGCGGCTGGCCTGCGCAGGCCCTGCACACAGCCTGTCGTGGACCTCAGACCTCACGGGCGCTGACGCAGGAGTCTGCCGTGGGCAAGATGGCGGCCACCTCCCCGCTTTCTACCTCTGTGTGGGTGGTTGGTCCTCTAGGGAGGGGGCTCCAGTCCACACCCTCCTGGGGCCCAAGACCCACCCCTGCCGGCAGCTGTAAGGCTCTCCCAGCTGTTAGGTCGCCGCGTGCAGAAGCAGCCCTGCTGGGGACTGTGCGTGATGAGCACACGGGCCACAGAATGTTCTGGGGGGAGGGAGGGGGCACCTGGAACAGCCGCTTCTCTGAACACTGCTCTGTTGTCTTAACTGAAATGAGACCTGCTCAGCCTCACGGCCATTTTTCATTCAGTTTCTTTGCTCAGTTTGGCTAATGCTAAACACTATTTTAAAGTGTCCAACAAGAGGTCAAACCCTCACATCTGAGGTGTTCTCTACTCCCGGGTCACGTAACTGTTTCTCCTGCTCATTTGCCCGGCGCCTCCCGGGCCGAGATCTGTCTATTTTCGTGTGGGTAGAAGGACTCTTTGTCTTGATTCCAGAGCACAAAGCGGAGGATGTTCCTTTCGTAGGGAAGGACTTTGACCTAAAGGTGCTGTGAACTTGTAGGCAAAGCATGACCACAAAATACAGGATTTAAGTTTCCAGAGTTTGTTTAAGAGGAAAATAAACAGCAATATGGCTTGCACTGTCGTTGAAGGGCCTGTAGAGCCAGAGGGGCGACATGTCCTGTGGATCAGAGGTGCATCCGGCAGGGCACGGCCACCGAGAGGCCGCCTGGCGAGAAGTTCTCACTGCACGCTTGGAGTGGGCAGGCTTGTTCTCGTGGCAGGTTCCTCCACTTGCCCTGACCCCCACCCCCATCAGACAGTCCTTGAGCAAGTGGCCCCTGCAGTGAGGGAGATGCTGCGCTGGCCTTCTCACGGGAGCACGTGTCCCAGTCAGACCCCTGCTGGGCCAGCACAGTCGTTTGGTCACTACAGCTGCCCAGATGACACTCTGCTCTGCTTCAGCTAAACCAGGACTCCTGCAGGAAGCACGTCACACACACAGTGAGAGAGCCCCTGCCTTGCAGGACTTAGAAATTCTCGCCGGGCTCCTACAAGGACGTGTCAGGGTGAAAGAGCAGGAGAGGGTAGGCCAGACCTCTTCCCTGTGGAGCTTAGGAGGGTTGGGGGAGGGGGAGATGCCCAAGGGAATGACCACTGACATCCAACTGGGGTGAGGACGTGGGGACACATGCGGGGGATGCCTGGGGGCCGCAGCTCCGAGCAGGGGACCAGGAAGGGCTCCCAGCACAGGGACAGTGGGGCCACGTTGACGGAGGTGGGGGAACATGGCTGCCAGGCACAGCAGGGGACCCTGGGGTGTCTGGCCATCACCTGCTCCAGGCCCCAGGGCTCCAGTCTGGAAAGATCCTGGGGCGAGGTGGAGGGGACAGACTCCACTTCACGCTGAGTCCCCCATGCCTAACGCCGGCTCCTGACTCTCCTCCCCATTCACTCACTGTGCCCCCATTCACTCCTTCCTTCACTCGCTCGCTCAGTCATTCATTCCCTCATTCATCGATTCATTCATTCTTCGTCATTCACACGTTCACTAAGTCACCCCTTGAACAAACTGGGCTGACTATGGGGTGGGTGGGAGGGGTGCGAGGGGTGCGAGGGGCTGCAGGCGCTCCCTGCCCTTTGTGAAGCTTTGATGAGCACCCAGTTGGGAGACACTTGCTGGAGGCCGTTGCAGGCTGGGTGGCGTGTGTGGAGCCCGAGGCAGAGGCAGAACCTGGGTCTAGTGCTGACTTGTGGTCTTTGTCACCTCCCCCTCCCCGCGTCTGTTTGTTCTTCACCATCCCCTCCCTGCACCCCAACCCTCACTCCAGGCAGTGGGAAAGGTGGCTTAATGTCAACAGGTAGGAGTCGGGGCTGGACAGACCCCAGACAAAGAGATGTCACAAAGAAGCATCCACCAGCAACAGCCCAGGTTTCCCCTCCTCTCCCTTCCCACCAGCACCTCCCTGGTCTCCAGCTCCCTGCCCCCTGCCCGCATCTGATGCTGAGGGGCCAAGGGCAGTGGGTGGCTTACAGTGGCCAGGATGGGAGGCAGATGCCCAGGCCTGGGGGTCAGGGCCCCCTGCCCCACCCTACTGAAACCATCTGCTTTCCTGGAGTCCAGAGACACCTAGGCCTCCTGGGGCAGGCAGCGTGGGAAGAAAGGCAAATGGAACATTTCCATAGGAACCACTGCAGAAGTGCCCCCACACGGCAGCTCCAGGATCCTTAACCTTCTCCTGCCCCAAAGGGCTCTGCACTTGTCCTCCCTTCTGGGAAGTCTTTAAGAGATTTTCCCAGGGAAGAGGCAGTTTTTTAGAGGAAAGGAAGTCAGGACAGCCATCCTGGGGTGGGGAGAGGTGGGATTCTGCAGGACGGGCACTCACACGTTGAACAACAAATGGAGGGCCTGACCTTGCTGAGGCAGCTGAGGGAGGGAGAGAGGAGTCCCCACCGGAAGCTCAGAGTGCACATGGGGGGCCCAGGTACGTGGACGTCATGATTCCTTTCTTTCTGGGGAGACGTGGCATTTGAACTGATTTCTTTTTCAGGTGAACAAAGGAGGGAAGGCCGCTCCAGGTGGAGGCCCGCAGACTCCTGGGCCAACGTTCTTGTGGGCTGTCCCCTTGAATCAAACCTCTCCTGCCCACGCCCCTCCATTTGGCCTCGCCCAGGAAGGCAGAGTTGATGGAGAAGCCACTCTGCTGGGCCCCTCGTCACTCTCCATCCTGCCGGGACTCACGCACGTGGAGCATTGATGAGAGTCCTGAGAAGGAGGAAGAGAGAACCCGGTGGTGCAGGCCAGCGATGGGAGGAGCAAGAGAGCTTTGTTCCTAGGTCTCCAGGGCCAGAACATGGAGTCAACCAAGCCACGTTGGATGTAACTGTTGGGATTCATAAAACATCAAGGTTGGGACCTTGGCTGTTCTGCTGTGATCGATGGCAGGGCACAGAAACCACACAATAAAATACGGAGGAAACCTCTGCACTCAGTGCAACCACCTCACCGGCTTACAGGGCGCAGAGCCAACACTGGCCAAGGGGGCTGGGGTGGGGGCGGATGGAGGGCCATGCTCCCTGCCACCCAGTGGAACTGTCCTTTCCTGCAAGTGGCAGCTTCCCCAGAGCACACCCTGGAGCACAGTGAGCCCTCCCCCTGCGTCCACACCCAGCTTCTAAGGGCAGCTGGATCTGCTTCCGTTCAGGAGCTCTAGGCTTTTAAAAACTGCTGGTTAGAGGCCAATTAAAACGCCGGGCCCGGAGAGGCTCATACTGGCCCCAAGGGAGCTGAGCTGTCATCACTCATCAGGGGCACGTGTCAGAAGCCCCATGGAAGACAGCCAGCTCGTAGGAGGCACAAGGCACGTCCTTGCCTGGCTGTTGGCAAAGCCTATTGCAGCCGTCCTGCCCCCCTCCCTCCTGGAGAAGGCTGGGCGCTGTCCCTGGGGCAGCCGAGCTGGCCTGGCCCGCTGTCCGCAGTGCTGGGATCCGTCCGGGACCGAGCGCAGGGCCTGGGGTGCTCTCCAAGGTGCTGAAGATGCAACGCTCCCCCCTTGAATTTCGACCGGCTTCGACAAACGCCAGCTCAGCCGGGCCCCTAACGCATCATGAGTTATGGTTCTGCCTGCATGTCTTTGGGAACATAAGTCTTTTTATTAACCTCAGTCAGACCTTGAGCCTTTCCTCTGCTTTCCTTGATCTGATCCCTCCCTCTCCCTTCTCTCCTCCTTGCTTCTTCTCTCCTCCACTTCCTCTCTCTCTCCTCCTCCCTCCCCACAGCAATTCCCCAGAGGAACAGGGAAGGACACCGTTCCTCTGCTTGGTCCCTTGAGAAAATGATTGGGAAATGTCTGAGTTTCTCCTAATCCTGGGAGTGGGGTTCAGGCAGGTGGGCAGAGCAGATGAACCCTGGCCACCTCTCAGTGTAATCCCAAACTCCACAGACCCGAGGAGGAGGCTGCATTCTCTGGCCTATTGATCTGTCCTGACACTAAGTTTATGCTGAAATATGGAGTCCCAGGAGGGAGAACCATCCCCTTCGTTCCCTATCCCACTTGGTGAAATAGAATATTCAGCTGCATAACCATCTGTTTTCTGAAACCAACACAAGCCCATTTGCACACACCTGGAACTTCTACTGCCAAGAAGCAAAAATATGAGCCTGTGTTGCTTAGAGTGGCCCCGTTACCTGGTGCTTAGTGCCACATTTGGTGACCAACATTTGGTCTTTGTCACTGAGGGGGACAGACGCAGTGTGGGGAGGTGGGGAGCAGGCTCTCTGGGTCTGAGTGTGGGCTGGGAGAGAGGCAACCCAAAACGGGGCTCACTGCTGGGATCAGGAAGCTGACACTCCGGGCAGGGATGCTGGATGAAGGGGAAACAGCCCAGCACAGCCGACAGGGGTGTGGGCCTGGACTCCTCCCACCTGCAGTGGGATGCTGGCTCTGCTGCTAAGAGTGCGACCTCGCAGAACTGAGAAAAATAGTTTATTTTGAACCATTATTTCTTAGTTTCCACATCTGTAAAATGGCTGCATTATCAGGGACTTGTTGCTGTAAACTCCAGTCCCTGGGCCAGAGCTCAGGCCTTTAGTGGGTAGCAAGCATCAAGAGCCCAGTATGCCCCCATGTTGTGAGGGCACTGAGCCCCGGATGCCAGCTCTCCCAGGGCAGCAACTAGTGACACTGTCCTCCCTTTTCTGCAGCTCAATCCACGAATTTTCACCATGAATCTCAGTCAACGTCTTCTCAAGGTCTCCCTCAGTCCCTTCCCCTTGCAAAACTCAAGTGCAGGAGGAGGGTGGGTGGGAGACACAGCTGCTTTCTTGGGGAAGGATCGACATTCCATCAGGAAAACAGGGACCAGCCTCTCTGTCACCATTCCCGCGGTGAGTGGGGAAGCTAGTGCATGAGAGAGGGATGGGGTGGAGTGGCCCTGGGAGCATTCCCAAGGTGGGGCACAGCATCTGGAAGTCCTTGGCTTGTCCTTGGGCCAGAATGCCATAGATGAGCCCCCAGGATCTGGGCAAGGCTCTCACATCCGTCCTGATGGAGGCAACAATGGGAAAAAACAAGACAAGCAACAAGAAGGAAAATTCTCTCCACCGGAGCACCAGCTCGGCTCCTGGCTCTTGCCAGCTCCTGCGTACTAGGGTTCAGGTCTCAGGGCAGGGGATGGAAATGTCACAGGGCACACCGTGAGGGTCTTGAATCTGGAAATGACACCAAGTGGACTGCTGCGAAGATGGGTCCTGAAACAACAAGGGGGCATTACTGAGCTCAGGGTGAAAATGCTTGAAGCTCATATTTTCGTCAAATGATGCTTTTGGCATGTTCAGATCTGGGCACGTTAGAGATGGCAGCACACAGTTGCATGCAGCAGGCACCGAGCCCTGCGCAGAGCCCCACAGAGGACTCCTAAGGAGGCCCCAGGAGGTTATCCCTGTGTGGGCTGGTCACCAAGCTTGCTCCCCATCTGCCTGCCTCCACTGCCTCCTCCACTCCCTGCCACCCACGTGCCTCCTACACCGCCCCTCCCCCATCCCCTGGCCCCCTCCCCTGCTCTCTCCCCTACCCCTCTCCTTCCCAGGTCTGTCTCAGCTTGGCTGGAGGTGGGCAGGGGGTACTCCAGCATCCATTCCTGCCTCCTCACCTGCTCCCATGCCCCTTCCCCAGGCCCACCTTCCTCAGTGCTGCCTCTGTCCTGCCCCAGGCCCTTCAGGGTGACGGATTGGACAGACGTCTGGGCTCGGAGGCCACTGCACTGAGTCAGAGCTGGTCGAGCTTGAGCGAAACAGTGATTTGCCCCCAAGTCCCATTTCTCCTGTGGAATGACCCCAGAAAGCCCTCGCTCTGTCCTGGAGAGGGATCCACACAGGCCAGTCCAGAGCAGGTGTGGACGCTGGACCTGAAGCACCGAGCCCCATGTGCTCCCTTCTGCCGAGGCTCCGCCCCACCTAGTCCATTCCTGCCCATCGGATAAGACTCGCCCCCTTCCCGGCCCCACCCTTCCTCCCTGGAGGCGCCCCTTCCCAGTTCTGCGCCTGCCCCCTGCCCCATTCCTGGAGGAAGGGACCACCACATTCACTGACCTGCTGGGGCTGGCCTTCTGCCCACTGACACGCTCCCCACCTCTGGGACAGCTGACTGGACCAGATGCCGTCTAAGATGGCTTGGCACGAAAAGCTCTGCCCAAGGAAGGTGGGTTGGGATCCCCTCTGCCCTTCCAGCTCAGGGCCCCACAGGAAGGGGTAGGGAGACCCCAGAGAAGGGGGGTGGTCCTGGAGGAGGAGGGCCCCCCCTGAGAGAGAGGCCCCAGGGAGTAGTGGTCCAGCAGAGCGGAAAGAAGGCTAAGGTCGAGGCCTCTGAATGGAAGGGGCAGTGAGCCAGAGCCGAGGACAGGGAGCAGAGAGCCGGAGCTGGACTTGCCGGGGCCGAGAGAGGGACAGCTGGTCACGGTCATGGTCATATGAGAGTCAGGGTAGTGGGGCGCAAATTCCAGATAGTCCTTTTACTTGGCTCTCAACAAGGCAGGGCTGGGTCCAGAGACACCAGAGCCCGTGGCAGTACTGGGAGGAGCTGCACGGAGCAGCAGCCTGCAGAGACTCATACGGAGGAGCCCCGGGTGCTTCGAGACCCCAGGACCCCAAGCTCGTGTGGGCAGGGGGCAGATCCCCACGTGTCAGGACAAGTGGAGGTGGTGTGAGGGCCCTGCTGCCCAGTCTCCCTGATGCCAGGGTGCATGTGTGCCCGTGTGTGTGTGCACATTTGGGTGTACACATGTGTGTGTGCGTGTGTGTGCCAGTATGTGTGTGTGTGGGGTCCCATACAGTGGCTGGAGGGAGCTGCTGGGGGACGAGGTCCATAGTGAAGACAAGTTGGTTTAAGGGAAATAGCGTGGTTCCCAGTCATGTCGCCACTTGGGGTTGGGGGATGTGAAAGCTGGGGTCCGTCCTGCCCCCGAATCGCAGCTGCTTGTCAGCAGAGAGGGGCGTGGGCACCACAAGACCCCACAGAAGGAGGCTCTGTGCTGGGGTGGAGACCCGCACGTGGGCCAGGCTTGGATCACCAAGAGGAGGACAGCCTGTGGGAAGTGCCTGGCCCTGCGAGCCTTTCTACAAACTTAGAAACCAGAGAGGAATCAGTTCAGATGTTGCAATTTCTGATGAACGTCAAAACATGTAAATATCAAACCCGTTTCCTTCAGCCACTAAAACAATGGAAAACACGTTTATTAGCATAGAGATGAGTTTAATCAAATCAGCCCTAGTACAAATTAGCCACAGGAAATGTAACGAGCTGGGAATTAATTAGCAGCGTAATGATAATACTGTTGCCTGCTGATTACCTCGCGGCCACACTGCTGTCCCTGCGGCCGCCACGGGGCTCCCCGACAGCGGATCTTTTCCTTCGTAAGAGGCTCTGAGCTGGGACCACTGGACAGCCCCTCGGCCCCCTGGGAGCCTGGAGGAGAGGTGGCTGTGGGGACCGGGGTGGAGGCGCCTCCCAGGGCAGGCCCACAGACCTAGGGGAGACGGGTCTGCTCTCCTCGGCTGCTCAGGGGTTCCTACTTGGGGACTGCTTCCACTGAGGACCCAGGGATGGCGGTTGAGATCCTGGATAGCACAGGGCGTTAGGGATGAGGGGTGTCCAGGAAGGGCCCCCCAGGGCCAGCTCCAAGGCAGCCATCCTGGAGGGTGAGGAGAGGGCGTGGCCCTGGGGTGGCCCAGACAGGGACCTAGGGGACACCCCCAGTGGGAGATGAGGAGCAGCCCAGAGGGGGCTGTCCTGCTCCAGGGGATCTCCCAGTGGACGGGCCCCGGCAGCTCTGGGTCCCACCTGGACGTGGGACTTGATGGTGTGTATCTCCCTCCTGCACTGGGCGGGGGCACGTCTCATGGTCCCAAACGACCTCTGTGCATTTAAAATCTGAGGGGAAGGCTGAGAGCCCTGGTCTCCTTCACGGGAGGTCCTGCAATCAGCCCCATCAATTCCAGCAGGATGGAGCAGCGACATCTTGGAACAGCTTGCCAATTTGTGGGGTGGCTGTTCATGTCTGAGAACACCGAGCTCAAACCCAAATTAAAACGACTGTGTCACGTATTTGCACCACTTGCAAAAGCAAAGTTGGCGGTTTTAAGTCAGGAACTGAAATAAAGCCTCAAACATTTTCGTCATCTTTTCCAAAGAAATTATGGGCAAGGAGGAAAAATAGCAAAATGTGGCTTGTGATCACCCAAAATAAGACCCTCTATCCTGATGTTTTTCAGAAAGCCCGGAGGCCACGACAAAGTAACTCACCCTCAGAGCCGAAGAGGAGACAATTCACGGTCCTTTGGTCCTAATGTTTATTCCTTTGGTTTCAGAGCCCAGGTGTTTAGAATATTATCTGGGCCCTTGGATCTCTGGAAGTTGATAATTTCTACCAAACCAACCTGAGCATTGCCACTGATGGTGATGACAATCATGACGGAGGAAGAGCCAAAACGGTAGCTGACGTTCGATGAGCTCCTGCCACGCCCTGGGAGCCGTCCTGCGCACTTTCTGTAAATGTCTTGATGGCCTATTGCTGTGTAAGAAAAGACCCTGAAATATTCTGGCTGAAAAAACGATCATTGGGGCCCACCCAGTGGCGCAGCAGTTAAGTTCGCACCTTCCACTTCAGCAGCCCGGGGTGCGCCAGTTTGGATCCCGGATGCAAACATGGCACCGCTTGGCAAGCCATGCTGTGGTGGGCATCCCATATATAAAGTGGAGGAAGATGGGCACTGATGTTAGCTCAGGGCCAGGCTTCCTCAGCAAAAAGAGGAGGATTGGTGGCAGATGTTAGCTCAGGGCTAATCTTCCTCCAAAAAAAGAAAAGAAAAGAAAAAAAATGATCATTAATTGTGATCGGGAAGCTGCAATCTGGGCAAGGCTCGGAGGGGCTGGCTTGCCTGCGCCACAGTGTTAGCCAGGGCGGTGGGACTTGGTCTGGGGCACCCACTTCCAAGATGGCGTGCCCCAGGGCTGGGGAGGGCCTGGCTGCCGGTTCCCCTCCACGAGGGCCTCTCCGTGGGCGGCTTGAGCTTCCTCACAGCATGGGGCTGGGTTCTGAGGGTGAGTGTTCTGGATACAGGTGGCAGAAGCTGCCCGTTTCTTAAGGCCTGGGCCTGGAAGCTGGCACAGTGTCCTTCCACCAGATTCTGTTGGTGGAGCAGATAAGAGCCCAGATTCAAAAGGAGGAGAATGCTGCCCAGGTCTTGAAGGGAGCAGTTTCAAATAATTTGGGGGCCATGTCTTAAAACCACCAGCCAGAAGTTATTTACATTTTTCCCACCTACAAAATTCTCTCGGTCCCCCAATGCACCCCAAAGTGTCACCCGTCCTGGCATCAGGCTGGGACCTGGGGGCCAGGCTCTTGTCATCCACATCAAATCCAGATTCAGATGAGGCCCGGGTCCAGCTCTTTAAGGGCATCCCTCTTGACCTGAATTAAAGCGGCAGGTTATCTGCGCCCCCATCCAGTGGAGGGACAGGCATAGGGTAACTGCTGGGGACCCTACCGTTCACAAAGGGGTGACACTGGAGGCTCCTGGCAGTCCTGAAATCCAGGTGGCACAAGGGCCGGTTCCTTGCTCGGGGCTGCATCAATTGCGTGGAGCTGTCCTCGGTGGCTCTGGGCTCTACCCTCAGAGCCTCCTCCTTCCCTTTCCCTAATTACAGTCCACGCCGGCTGCCGAGTCTTTTTCTCAGCCTGATTCCCACCTGCTCGTGTTCTGTGTGCCTCCTGCCCTTTGTGGTCCAAGCCAGCACTGCTCCCACCGGAACAATTCTCACAAAACACTGTGAGTTTTCTATGGATCTTATTGGGGTTCATTCCATTGGACAAAAGCGACACCCACAGATCTCTCTGAGATAGGCCCCCTCTGTCCCGGGCCCCCTGTGAGGCTCCAGAGGGGAACAATGCCCTTAAGGTTCTCAGAAGCCCTATTATTCAGTGGACAGGACCTGCCAGTACACCCCTCGGACCCTCAGGGGTCCTCTGTCCGGAAGCTCCCCTCAGATCCCCGCGAGGTCCCACTGCAGGTCCGACAGCCTCACACTGGGTTTGATCTTTGCCCTGAAGCCGCGTCCCACTCTGAGCGCCCCAGACCCTCGGCCTGAGAGACGGTTCTGCCTCGGGATCCAGCGTGCGCAGCTCCGCCACGTCTCCTCCACAGCCGCTCAGACTTGAACCGTTCCTTCCTTGGTGCGTCTCTGAGCTCCTGTGTTTGTGCGTCTGTGTTTATGTTGTGACCTCAGGCGGCTGGAAGAAGACTGATGCGGCTTCAACACTCTGCCTGGGAGCCTCCTGAGCTGGACGGACCCCGCGTTTGGGGGGTGCTCACTTCCCGTGTCCCGCCGTGCCTGTGCTCACGCCCTGCCCCCCCCCAACCCCTGTCCAGCCACAACAAGGCCCTTTCCTCCCCGTGCATGGTGCGAGCCCGCAGACCGTCTCCTTGGGGCGCCCGGCCCCGCGCCTTTGGATGGTGCTGTTCCACTTCCAGGCGCCAACACCTGTCCCGTTGCTGTGGCAGCAGAACAAATCCCCCCAAAACTTGGTGACTTAACACGACAGTCGATCATTGGGCTCACAGATCTGCAGTTTCAACAGGCCAGAGAGAGGAAGGCCCCCGTCCTCCCTGTGCGGCTTCAGCTGGGGCAGCTCGGAGCGGCTCGAGCCTCGCTTCCCGCTGGGCCCTCACGTGGCCCTCAGCTCGGAGGCCAGCTTCTCTCCACGTGGACCTGCCACCCAGCGCTGGGCTTCCTCATGGCCTGGGCGCGGGGTTCGAAGAGCCAGTGTCCCGAGAGGACCAGGAGGAAGCAGTGCCGCCTTCTGCTGCAGCCCTCCGGAGTCACAGGTGGTCCCTCTGCTGTGGTCACAGGCCGCCCAGAGTCAGGTGGGGGAATGTAGACCCCAAGCCCCACCGAGGGGGGTCGGAGGCCCACGAAGAATAGCATGTGGGATGGGGGATGCCGTTGAGGGCGTTTGGGGAACACACCATCTTCCTCAATTCTCACCCCAGCTGTGTGAGGCTGGGCCCATCACCATTATCCCTGTCCAGATGGGAAAGTGAGGCCCAGGCCGCCTGAGTCCAGATCTGACTCTGCCTGGTGCTGCTGTGAGGCAGCTGGTCAGTGTGCTGGGGGTGGGGGGCAGTGAGAGCCCGGCTCCGGGGGGCACCTGCCCGGAGCCTCTCTCCTTTGCTGTCCGTCTCACTGATGCCTTGCTCCTGACCTGACTTGTCAAAAGTCAGCATAATAATTTCCTGGGGGCATTCCCACGGGCTTCTTCATGGTCTGCTCAGCGCCTCTTGAGGAACACACGAGAAGCAATGCCTTCCTAAGCCCTTGTGTCTGGAGGCCTCCCATGGGGCAGAACGGAGGGACAGCCATCGCACTGGGGGGCCCCCCGGTGTCAGGGGTGGAGGGAGCCCTGCCAGAGCCACGCCTGGTCCCCACCTGGCCCAGTGCCTCCTGGGGAAGAGCCAGCTCTGGGGTTCTCGGTACCCCTCGTCCTTGGCCAGCTCGCAGCCAGACTCTGAGGAAGCTGCAGAAGGCGAGCAAGCTGTCTGCTGGGGGAGGAGCTGCCTGGCTGGGCTGGAGCCTGGGGCTGGACCTTCCCTTGAGGTGAGGGGCCTCGGGCTGGCCGTGGCTGCCATGGCTCTTCGTCCTGTCCAGCCTTGGAAACAGCAGCTTCTTTGCGCATTCTGTGCTCTGCAGGGCACGGCTTTGGTTTCTAGGAGGGTTTCTTGTGGTAAGGAAGAGCAATCTCCCCTCACGTGTCCCCATTTCCAATCAGTCAGAGCCCAAAGGGATCTTGGAGGTACTTTAGCAGGGGCAGGCCTGTTCTGACCTCAGGACCTTTGCACATGCTGTCCCCTCTGCCTGTCTGGCTTTCTCCAAGGACACACAGAAAGGGGGCAGGACCTATGCCAGAACTCAAGTCGTTTGTGTATTTTTTATATACCAGAATATCCTATTTTTCACAGAACCATTATTTGTATTCCAGAAGTTGCCTTCTACAAAATTTAGATTTCAAATTATTTCCTACGGCAAAAGAGCCATAACGTGTGGCAGGGCATGCAGGTATTGACTCTCTGGAAATGATCCGATTGAGATAGTGACCCCCTGGGATGTTGCTGGGGGATCCTCTGCTCAGTGAGGTGTGACCTCCCCTGTCCCTCTGCTTTTGAGGCTATGAGGCTGCGACTCCTTGTGTTACAGGTGCTCACTGTGTGCACTGACCTGTGACAGTTGCCTGCGGAGGGATGTTTTATGATGAAGCACACCTCCTTCGGCCTTGTAGAGATCCTGCCAGGGCGGCAGGACATCACCAGCTCCTGCCTGGAGCATGGACGTGGCTCCCCTCCCCTGCTCATCTCAGGGCACCAAGGCCCAGAAAGAGTGGGCTCTGGGCCCCAGCTTGCGCCCCAGGTCAGGGCTTCTGGCCTCTCCTCTGTGTTTTTAAACCCTTCCCAGCCCACCCATCGCCTCTCCCACCGGCCAGGGGAACCTTCGTCATCCCGGGAGATGCTTCTGCAGCCCTCCAGCACCAGAACGAGGTGGGGGCTCAGCTACGGAGTTCCCTGCCCCCTAAGACAGCCACCAAGAGCTTGTGTGCAGCCCGGGGATCCCTCCTGCCCGAGGGTCCAGGGGTGTGAAGAAGCAGCTTGTGGTCTGCAGGTGGAGGGGTCAGTGAGCGGAACAGGAAAGGAATGTTACCAGGTGAATTCTGCTCCTCCCCAGTCGACAGAAATGGGGAAGCCCGCTGCTTCCAGGGCCTGCTCAGATGCTCGTTCTGCTGCATTTATGGGGTCTCCAGGGTGGGGGAGGAGCTCTCCGCTGCTCACATGTCTGCTGAGTGCTCAGTCGCTCCATGTCCTGGAGACACTGACACGCCGCGGTACGTACCCTCCCCAGACAGCAGGTCCGTGTGGGGAGACGTGACAGCTCCTCAGCCACTTTCCAGGAGCCTCCACCCAACCCTGCTCTTTCCTCGTGTGGCAGGAGAAGGGTCCTGTTTGTTAAAGGTGTAAAGTGCGCGTTGGCCAGGACCTGAAGCTCCACCCCATCTGCATGTCTCTGCAGCTGTGTCCCATCCTGTTAACAGCGGCCACTGCCCCGCCTGCATTCTGTCGTGGGGCTAATTCCGCCTGGGTGATCCTTTTCCCAGGCGTTTCACCTTGGGGATGATTGAGAGGACCGACGGATATGAGAAAGTGCAAACACCAATTAGTGGGTTGACTGAGAAAGTCCACGCCTGCAATGTGCGGTCCAGGGGCAGGGACGGTCTTTCCCGGGCACCTCAGACCAGCCGGGCCACTTGTCAGAGCACAGAGATGCCTGTTCCGTGTTCATGGCCCGGGACAATGCCTGCATCAAGTTTTCTCCATGTTTAAGTCTGAACAAGATTTGTCCAGGTGTCAGCACCGCTGTGTACCGGGCTGCTGGACACCAAAATGTGCTGTCACCTGTTTGCGCCTCCCTAGCAACGGAGGGGCTGCAGGGAGAGGCTGCAACGTGCTGGGTTGGCCTGAGGGCTGGGTGCTACCTGCGGCTTGTTGGTAAACGTATCGAGCATGATTCAGCCCCATAAGCAGCAAATTGGCTGTAACAGGTATGAGCTGTTCCAGGCAGCCACCGAGTCCCAGGTCCCAGGAGATGAGAGAAGATCCCGGGAGGAGCAGGGGCCCCTCCTGGGTCCTCTTCCCACAGTCCTCTCACCCCAGGGCAGGGGTGGGGCTTGGGGAAGCTGTCCTTCACCAGGTGAACCCCAGAGGATAGAACCCTGTCTTCTGGGCCCAAAGCAGACACAGCTGCTGCCTCCAGTTTGCTCACCTTATGACAAGGAAGGCCAACAATAGACACAAACACACCTGGATGACACCAGATGCTAGGAGAGAGAAGCCAGGTAGGAGGGCAGAGCAGAGGGAGAGAGGGGAGGCCTGCCACCAGGTGACAGCTGAACTGAGATCTGGGCAAGGGAAGTGTGTTTCAGGAAGTGGAGCAGCCAGTGCAAAGTTCCTGAGGTTTGGCTCGTCCCAGGACCGGGGAGGCAGGGGCAAGAGGCAAGGCCAGAGAAGCAGCCGGACAGAGCCTAGTGGAATTTGCTCCAAATTGATGGGAACCTGCAGGAGGCCTCTGAGCACAGCAACGCCATGGCCTGGGTTGGGTATAAAAAGACCAGTTTGGCTACTTTCTGGAGAGCAGACGTAAGGCTGAAAGGCAGATGAGAGCTGTGGCCACAGGTGAGCAGCGAGGCTGGCTGGACCACGGCGGTGGGGGCGGGCCGAGAGCCCCGGCTGGACTCCCCTCGAGTCTGGGAGGATCTGCTGACAACTGAGCAACAGGAAGGTACTGAGATGGAGGACCGAGAGGAGAGCAGGCTTGGAGGGGAAACCGAGAGCTGGACTCTGAGCTGTGGGGTCTCAGCCGGTGTGAAATCTCAGCTTCCCTGGGGGCCACTCTGTCTGCAGGCAGCTCCGAGGACCTGTCCAGCCCTGAGCGATCTGGAATACCTGACCTGGAGGAGGGAGGTGTGAGGATGCAGCCGGATGCCCTCCAGCACTCGCAGGTCAGGGAAACGGGGAGGAACGGGCCTAGGAGACCAGGAAGGGTGGGCAGGGGCACAGAGCCGAGGGGCCCGTGGGGGCGGCTGGCAGCTCACGCCTGAGTCCCTCTCCCAGGGTTGATTCCCCAGGGTCAGCTTGTGTCCGAGGACTTGTCAGCGTGGGGGCAAAGGTCCCGTCCGGGCCTTAGTTGGGATGACCCTCAACTAGGATGACCATAGGGCCACGGAGGCCTCTGTCATGGCTGTACTGTGCCCAGCTTCTCCCCTGCCCCAACCTGCCCCCCAGGGCGGTGCCAAGACCCCCTGTGCTGCACTGGACGGTGTCCCACAAGCTCTATATCCTTCCTGCAACCTTTTTGGAAATAGGATCTTTGCAGATGTAATTAGTTAAGACGGGGTCGCACTG
Organism: Equus przewalskii; assembly: GCF_037783145.1. Taxonomy (NCBI): domain Eukaryota; kingdom Metazoa; phylum Chordata; class Mammalia; order Perissodactyla; family Equidae; genus Equus; species Equus przewalskii. Next base: position 48,816,736 of record NC_091851.1, read on the forward strand.
GAGTAAGGTGGTCCCTTAACCCGGTGAGTAGTTTCCTAATGAGAAGAGCAGAGAGACACAGACAGACACACAAAGGAGAAGGCCGCGGGAAGACGGAGGCAGAGGTCGGGGTGAGGCACCTCCAAGCCAAGGACACAGAGGGTTGCCGGCAGCACCAGGAGCTGGGAGAGGGATGTCCTCCCTCAGAGCCTCAGGAGGAGCCAGCCCTGTGACACCTGGATCTTGGGCTTCTGGCCTCCAGCACTGCGGGAGAGTGAAGTTCTGCTGTGTAAGCCCCGGGCTGTGGTCCCGGGACCCCTCCTGCTGCACCTCTGAGTCTCAGCCTCTGTCGGCAGACGACCCGGGAACAAAGGCCACCGTCACCACGAGCTTTGCAGGAAGAAGAGCAGAGAAACAGAGCGAGTGTGAGGTCAAGGGGAGTGGCCTGAAGAGGAGGACACTGAGCACAGCCCCATCCTCGCAGGACGACCGAGTGGAGGGGATTGCCAGCCCCTTGGTCACAAGCGGCCGGCCTGGGCTGGGAGCACGAGGCCCACAGGAGCAGGTGGAGCCCCTTCCCCAAAGCTCCTGGGACAGGCACCCTACGAGGAAGGAGGTGGGAGGTATAGCGTGTCCTTGACCTTTACGCTGTGCCCTGCACCACCTCCCCCAGGTCAGAGGGCCTCTGCTTGGTCCAGGAGGGCGAGGCTGGATGCAACGAGCCCCGTCGACTGGACAGATGGAGACTCACTGGGTGGGACACAGACCGAGGCTGCCAGGAACGGAAGGGACATGTCCCTGCGGGTCTCTGCCCTCCTTCACCCCCGGGTGTCTCTGTGCAAGGCTGCTCGAGTGGTCGTTGTGGCTAAAACCTGGATTCTGGTGAAGTCCAAGGTGAGGAGACAAAAATTAGTGCACGTGGCACTTCTGTTTGGAGCTCTTGTCCCTGAGGCCGTGTTGCCTCCCGACCCCTCACCCCCTCCAGGGCCCTGTGTGTGAGGCAGGCCCGTCACCTCCTTTGCAGGGGAGTCCCTCCTCCTCCAGGAGGCCCCGAGGCTGCAGCCGCCTCGCCTCCCCCAGGCCCTGCTCTCCTCCGCCTCCCCCCGCCCCCAAATTCTGAGGTCTCGGGATGGGCGAAAACCCTTGCCCAGAGTGCGGGAGAGTTGACCCAGAGAGGAGCCTGTGAGGAGCCCGGCTGGAGCCACGCTCATTTATGGAGGTGATGCTTCGCAGCTGGAGCTCCCATCTGCCCAGGAGCCTGTCCTCAAGCTCCAGCTCAGCAACTGTTCTCTCTCTGCTTTGCAAACAAGGACTCATCATGTCTGAAGAGAACCCACTTTATTGGGTCTGGGTTGGGGCAAATCTTCACCTGTCAGTAGCCGGCCCCACCTGAGCCCTCTCCACGTAGCACCTCAGAGCCCAGCGCCTTCCTGGAGCTCGGCCACCTGAGCCCCCGACCCCTGGAACAGCAGTGGAGGTGGCCCAAGGTGGGTGCTGGGAGCGGCCGGCAGGTCAGAGTAGGACACCGGACCAGCTTGCCTGTTGGCAGTGTCCATAGGCTGACTCCCGGGACCTCCAAGGGAGGAGGAGGACCGGGGTCTGTGCTAAAGACGCGGCAGGTGTGTCTCTCCTGCACGTGGCAGAACGTCCCCTGCTCTCAGCTGAACCTGTCAAGGTCCCTCAAGGCCATCAGCAAAGGGAGCCAGGCCAGTGTCCTGGTTCCCACGTGTCCCTCCTGCCACGCTGGGATGAACACCCCCATGCATGCTCCAAACAGCCCCCAAGCCCGGTGGACACACCTTGACTCCTGCCCCCCCCAGGCTCTGCAGCTCCGATGACCTCAGCTCTGCGCTGTGACCCTGGGGCCTCCAGGAGCAGGCCGCCCCGCGCGCTCTCCCAGCCCGCTGAGTCCATCACCCGGAGACGCCCGTTTCTTCCGAGCCAGGGATTTTCTGCGTCTAAGGGTTGGAAGCTGGTCTCCAGACCTAGCTTGGAGCACTCCATTCTGACTTTACGGTTAGCTTCCCTAATAAACTGTTTAAAACATATGCTAATTATGTTTATTGTAATCTTTCATTATCATATGTATCATCAAGGCTGTGCTTCCCCTTGGAGCCTCAGGGCCTTCCAGCCTCACCCAGCCTGTGGGGGGGAGGGGTGGGGAGTCCGTGTGTCTGTACCTCTGTCTGAGTGCCCACATGTCTGTTCATCTGTCTGTATGTGTGTCTGTGTGTCCATGTGTGTCTACATGTGTCTGTACCTGTGTCTGTGTCTGTCTGCCTTTTTGTGTTGGTGTATGTGTCTGGACGTGTGTGCATTTGTTCCAATTGTACAGAACAGCTCCTACTTTTCACAACCAGAAGAAACACCTGCAGGAGGCTGCGTGTCCACTGGGGTGCTCAGTGAGGGACATGGACCGAGTCCCCGGGCTGGGCCTTCCCTGGAAACAAAGGCGGGAAATGACCTGGCTGGTGGCCAGTTATCCCGGGATGTGTTTTGAGTCTGCTGCAGAGAGATCATTATTTCTTGTTTTGGGTTCAGACTGCTTGAAAGACAAGTCTGCCCAGCCAGGAGCACTTTGAAACCGCGAGAGGAGCTGTCGCTGCCGTCTGTGTAAAGGGAGTGGAGGGGAGGAAGAAGATTTCCTCCACCTTCTGGGTCCTTCTGGCTGGGCTACAAATTAAATTGACATGAGACAGACAACAGGAGAAAATCAGACAAAGCTTTATAACGTGTGCATGGGAGACACTCAGGGAAACTGAGCAACTCGCCAAAATGGCAGAGGCTCTTGTCTTAAATACCATCTTCAGCTACAGAGGAGGGTGTTGGGGTAGTGGTTTGGGACCTCAGAGCGCAGGAAGGCAATTCACATGGAGATGGAAAAGCGAATGTTTGGTAAATAGAACTTTCATAAGAGTGGGGTTAGTAAGGACCCTCCCAGTCTACCGATACCCAGAGTTATCTGTGGGGTGGCCTGTCCCAGACGGCGCTTCTATCTTAAATTCCTTTAGGCAACTGGGGGGAAGTCAAAGTTTCTTTCAGAGTCATTTCTTGTTAAAAATAATCAAGCCAAAGAGACGCATTTTGAGATGGCCAATTCTGATCCCCCACAGGAGTCGGAGTGGGCGCGTGGGGAGGGAGCCCAGGTGGTTACTGGGACTGCAGGAGGAGTGGAGCAGAGAGCCGGGCCCTCCGGCTGCCTGCCATCTTCAAGGTCTGCCTGGTCCTTTCATGGATGCTAGCTCGGCCCAGCCTCGCCTCCCCTAGGGCACCAGGTCACCTGTGTTCATGCATGCAGAGCAAGCCCCTAGCGAGTGGACCAAGCACAGTGTCCTGATTTTATTCCAGTTCTGCTTTTCAGTTTAGAAAGACTCGTCTGGTCCAAGGCGTTTGGAGAAGTCGCAGACTCTCCTGGGATGATGAGGCCCCCTCTCCACAAGGAGCAGGTCTGGCTGTCCTCCAAGGGGGACTGGGCGAGATTGGCAGACACAGCCACTCTGGGGGTCTCAGGCTGCACTCCAGGCTTGTGGCAGCTCCCTCAGGGATCTTGTTTCTTTTCATTTACAGGGGGTCTGGCGGGGGCAGAGGCACCATGCTGCCAGAGTGGGCAGCTTTGAAGTTCAAACAGAGACAGAAAGTGGAGGTGAGCCTTGCAGTGTGGGGGATGGTGAGGCATAGAGGGGCGTGGAGGGAGCTGTAGGGGCGGGGGTATGTGGAGGGGTGGGGGAGGTGGAGGGGTGGAGGGAGCTGTAGGGGTGGGGGTATGTGGAGGGGTGGGGGAGGTGGAGGGTGGGGGAGGTGGAGGGGTGGGGGAGGTGGAGGGGTGCGGGTGTGTGGAGGGGTGGGGGAGCTGTAGGGGCGGGGGTATGTGGAGGGGTGGGGTAGGTGGAGGGGTGGGGGTATGTGGAGGGGTGGGGGAGCTGTAGGGGCGGGGGTATGTGGAGGGGTGGGGTAGGTGGAGGGGTGGGGGTATGTGGAGGGGTGGGGGAGCTGTAGGGGTGGGGGTATGTGGAGGGGTGGGGGAGGTGGAGGGTGGGCGAGGTGGAGGGGTGGGGGTATGTGGAGGGGTGGGGGAGCTGTAGGGGTGGGGGTATGTGGAGGGGTGGGGGAGGTGGAGGGGTGGGGGAGGTGGAGTGGTGGGGGAGGTGGAGGGTGGGGGAGGTGGAGGGGTGTGGGTATGTGGAGGGGTTGGGGAGCTGTAGGGGTGGGGGTATGTGGAGGGGTGGGGTAGGTGGAGGGGTGGGGGTATGTGGAGGTGTGGGGGAGCTGTAGGGGTTGGGGTATGTGGAGGGGTGGGGGAGGTGGAGGGGTGAGGGAGGTGGAGTGGTGGGGGAGGTGGAGGGTGGGGGAGGTGGAGGGGTGTGGGTATGTGGAGGGGTTGGGGAGCTGTAGGGGTGGGGGTATGTGGAGGGGTGGGGTAGGTGGAGGGGTGGGGGTATGTGGAGGTGTGGGGGAGCTGTAGGGGTTGGGGTATGTGGAGGGGTGGGGGAGGTGGAGGGTGGGGGAGCTGTAGGGGTGGGGGTGGTGGAGGGGTGGGGGAGGTGGAGGGGTTGGGGAGCTGTAGGGGTGGGGGTATGTGGAGGGGTGGGGTATGTGGAGGGGTGGGGGAGGTGGAGGGGTGGGGGAGGTGGAGGGTGGGGGAGGTGGAGGGGTGGGGGAGGTGGAGGGTTGGGGAGGTGGAGGGGTCGGGGAGGTGGAGGGGCAAGGGTATGTGGAACTCCCTGGAAGGTGGCTGTGTACTGGCTGTCTCAGCTAAAACTGTGAGTCAGAAGGACGACCTTGCCCAGACTTGGGGCGCAGGCTGTGGCAGAACAAAGTCCCCTCTGGGTCCTGCTGGGGGCGGGTCCCAGGCTCCTGCGGCCTGCGCACTCCTTGCCAGGAAGTGGCCATGCTGGCCTTCAGGCTGGGCTAAAACAAGGGCCAAGGGCCAGCACAGTCCAGTGGATGGATGTCGCTTATTATCAAGGCCTGTGTCCACAGGAGATGTGGTTCTGGGTGTACATGTGTGTGCATGCATGTGTGCAGGCATCTTGCAAGAGCGAGCCCAGCCTGTTCTAAAACTGGCCACATGAGGGGGTCTTTCTAGAGGAGACCGAGTGAGCAAAGGGCAACTTTCATCAACGCCTTCTCTTCCTGGCAGAGGGCCCCTGCTTCTCCCTGTTCCTGCCCCATTCTGGGCACCACCCCCACCAGCTGCATGTGCAGAAAGAGGAACCAAGACGGGTAAGTCATTTATTTCCATGCAGCTCCACCCCCAGGTGAGCTGCACTCCCCATGCTGCAGGGGGACCGCCCTGTCTGCAGTGTCCAGACTCACCCAGGACCAGAGCGAGGCACTGATTCTCAAGGTGGGAAAAATCCACGTTCCCCCTGCAAAGTCCCCGTGCCGGAGGCCTTCCCTGGAGTCAGAAACAGTTGTCTTTTTGTGTGTTTTTTTTTGTTTTTAGGAAGATTAGTCTTGAGCTAACATCTGCTGCCAATCCTCCTCTTTTTGCTGAGGAAGACTGGCCCTGAGCTAACATCCATGCCCATCTTCCTCTACTTTATATGTGGGACACCTACCATAGCATGGCATGCCAAGCTGTGCCATGTCCGCACCTGCGATCCGAACCGGCGAACCCCAGGCCACTGAGAAGCAGAACGTGCGAACATGACCGCTGCGCCACTGGGCCGGCCCCCAGAAACAGTTTGAAAGATGCAGCTGTGCCCGCTGGGGAAGCATCAGTGATGTGCCTCCAGGGTTGACCCGGCCTGGACCTTTGTGGCCTGGGAAGAAGCAAGTGTAGAAATGACCTTTGAAATTGAGCCTCCTCCCATGCGGGAGCACACCCCACAGCCACCTGCCGCCCCCACAGCCACCGAGGCAGGCTTGCAACAGGCCACCCCCACCCCAGCAGCTTCCACGCTGACAATGGTGGCTTCACCTGCACCTGAAAATGGCGAAAGTTGAGAACCCCCAGAACATGCCCCGTCTGGGACTCAGTTTCCTCACCTACAAGAGGGAGTGGTTCTAGCCCCTCACTCCAGGTGAGGACGAGAACCCAGCTGGGGTAGCTCTGACACACGCGGGCTCCAGGTGAGCATGAGAACCCAGCTGGGGAAGCTCTGACACACGCGGGCTCCAGGTGAGCATGAGAACCCAGCTGGGGAAGCTCTGACACACGCGGGCTCCAGGTGAGCATGAGAACCCAGCTGGGGAAGCTCTGACACACGCGGGCTCCAGGTGAGGATGAGAACCCAGCTGGGGTAGCTCTGACACACGCGGGCTCCAGGTGAGCATGAGAACCCAGCTGGGGTAGCTCTGACACACGCGGGCTCCAGGTGAGGATGAGAACCCAGCTGGGGTAGCTCTGACACACGCAGGCTCCAGGTGAGCATGAGAACCCAGCTGGGGAAGCTCTGACACATGCAGGGTCCAGGGAGGGGTCACCACTGTTGCTGTTGCTGCCATAGCGAATGTTTCTAGAATCCTGGGCTCCATGGGTGAGTTTAACAGGTGAGAGAAATGAGTCCGGCGCAGGGCTCCCTGTGAATGGGAGGGTTTGAGGGAGGCCATCAGTGATGTGGACAGGGGGGCCAGATGCCGTCCAGGCTGGGGCAGGCGATCATCAGACAGCCACCCCAAGAGCAGAGCATCGGGGAAGGGACATGGGGATAAGCCAGTCTGCAAACGCCAGCAAACTGTTCAAGTAATTGATTAGTAACTATCATGTAATTGCCAGATAATCACATGGTTATTTTTGCTTGCAAATTGAAGTGTTACTATGAGATTGAACAATTACGCAGGGTAATTATACACCGATTCACACGCTAACTCAGGGCGAAATAGTCAGGTAATCCCTAGGATGTGTGGCTCCTGGAGGGCAGGGAGTCAGTGTCACCATGTAATAAACACTAACGGGAGGTAGTTGGCCTCGCACACAGGTGTGCACCCTGTCCTGTAACTTCCTTACCCTCCCTGGGCACAACCAGACCCTGTGAGCAACACCGTTTGCCCCGGGGAGGCGCCAGGAGAACTCGTGATGGTGGACCTGGCTGGACAGGGCCAATTTTCCAAGACAGGTGTGCTCCTATTGCCTTGGGATTATGGCAGAGCTGGCCGCCAGCTGGAGGAGATGACTCATAAAGGCAAGAGCCTGTCTCTGCCACGACCCAGACAAAAAGCCAGCCCCACCTGTGCTCACCTGCGTGCCCCAGGGCTGTTCCTCTCACTTGTGGCAGTGGCTTGACGATGACCCAGCAGGTAACCCCGTCTGAGTGTTCGTCACTCCACCTGGTGCCTGGAGAGGGACGGCTCACAGCAGGCAGGGGTTCCTGGGTCACCCTTCATTCATTCATTCACTTATGTTCCTCCTGCCTTTGGATCCCACACCCCTTTGGTAGGCAAAGCACATCCCTGTGTGCGTGGTGGTCAACTGGAGGCTTTGCATGACTGAATGTGCGTGTCCCCAAATTCCTACACTGAAGCCCTAATACAGTATTTGGAAGTGGGCCTTTAGGAGGTTAGGTCATGAGTTTGGGGCCCCCAGGATGGGATTAGCACCCTCATAAGGCTAGGAAGGGACCGGAGCCCTCTCTGTCTCTGCCGTATGAGGACACGGCGAGATAGACCATTTGTGAACCAGGAAGATCTCACCAGAACCCAACCGTGCTGTGCCCTGGCCGTGGAATCCAGCTTCAAGACCGTGAGACGTACGTATCCGTGTTGAAGCCCCCAGCTCGGTGTCTGTTATGGCAGCTGCAGAAGACTGAGATGAGCTTAGTAAGATCTGCCCAAAGCTGCAGTTATGACGTGACGCGATGCCCTCAGCTCCCCGGCTCTCACGTTTCCTCTCTAGACTCAGGAGTCCTGACTGCAGTTTCTCAGTCTTGGCACCATTGACATTTTGGGCACAGAACTCTCTGCTGTGGGGGCCATCCCGTGCATTGTAAGATGTGTAGGCATATCCCTGACCTCACCCACTAGTTCCCGGCAGCACCTTCTCTGTAATATGTTTAGTTTAAACAAATAAAAACACTCCAGACATTGCCAGGCGTCCCCTCGCAAGCATCGCCCAGGTGAGCCCCATCGGTCCAGAGCAGCCCGGTGGTGAACTTCATCCTCAAGCCACACCCGTCCCACCGCCTGCTTTTAGAAATAAAGTTTTATCGGCACACGGGCAGCCCGCCACTTACGTGTTGTCTACAGCGGCTTTCATCCCACAAGGGCAGGGCCGGCCGTGGCCATGGAGACCGTGTGAGATACTCACTCTCTGGCCCCTGGCAGGAAATGGTTGCAGGCTCTGCTGAGACTGGAGTATTGCTGGCTGAAACCAATAGCTTCAGGGAATTGAAAAGTGGATTGTGAGCCACCCAGGGGTTTGAAAAGCTAATTAAGCTATTTCCAATATACACTGGACATTTTAAATTCATTAAATGTATTAAGTTCCAAGAGGGACAGTACTCATCTAACCATCTGCGAGCTGACAGGGTGGCACAGGCCGCCCCGGGAGCCCAGAATGGTGTGTTCTGCTCAGAAAGTGGGAGCTGGGTTCTCCCGGACAAATGCACGAACCTCCTTGGTGTCCCCAGTCCCCTGACCCAACGCAGCAGGTGCCCCACAGCAGCTGAGCACGTTCCTCAGCCCGAAGTCCCCGGGTTCAGTGCGACCTGCCTTCCGTCCATCTGGGTTTCCACCAGGAGCTTGGATGGGGTCTTGCCTCTCAATCTCGACACAGATTAACGGCTCTCAATCCTCAGCACCCCAGCCCTTTGGCGTAATCTATTCTGTTCCCTCTGCCGAGAACGTCCTTCTCACGGCTGTCCAGCACCACCTGGGGAAATCCGTCCCTTGGTCAGGGAGTCTTGCCTCTGTCTGTCCCTAGAAAGTTCCAGGCCAGCCTCCGGGAATTGCTCCTCCCTCCAGCACGGGGCATCTCTGTTGCTGGGCCTGCAGGGGGCCTGTTCTCTTTGAACACACACCTGTCTCCCTACCAGCCTGGGGTCCACTGACAGGTGGGGACCTTCCGGCTGGCCTCGTGTCACCCCTTGGGGGACCCTTTGGCATGCCTGGAAACCTGGGCGCACTCAAGAATTTGATGAAGACAATGAAGCCATGGCCATGGGTTCACACATGGAGGTCTTCAGTGGGAGGGCTCAGTGGTCCTGCTGAAGGAACACTTGACTCCCCAACACGGGTGTCTGGACCTGGAGCAGGAGCCAGAGCACAGGGTCTGGGCAGGCCGACTCATGGGCTTACCCTGGAGGCCGGGCTCTGCTGCCCTGGGGGCCATGCAACCTCCTGCAGCCACCACCCGTCTGCAGGCCTCTGTTGAACAGAGGCAGACCTCCCCCAGGCCAGCCCCTCTCCCTCTGCAACCTGGAGTCCCCACAGAGACCCAGGCAGGCGCAGAGATGACCCCCAGTCAGGGCTCCCACAGTACTCTCTCCTGCATGCGGAGCAAGGACATCGCTGGCTAATGAAACTCAAGCAGGAGGGGTGGGAAGCCCACTCGGGGTCACCTGGCACCACAGCAGTGAAGGCACATTTGGGAGCCAAACTGCACCCTGTAATTAGTCACAATGAAAAGGGCAAGAAGAAAAGGTCAATATTGTTCTAAATTAGACTAACTGCTTCCTTTGTGTGTGGACAGCGAGCGGCTCCAGGGCGCTGATGGGGGCAGGGCAGGCTCACTGCTCTGGGCGGGTAGTAAAAGCCGGCCAAGCAGCCGAGGTTTGGAGCTCAGCTTGCAGGTTGCACCAGAGAGCTGATGCAAATTAGCCTGGTCAGAGTGGTCACAAACCTCACAGCAAGCCGGATGGGCTGGGACGCCACCCCGAGCCAGGGGCCGGGCAGGGAGTGGCCTCTGGGTTGGGAAGTTGAGGGGCTGGAGTGGAGTGGCCCTCTGTCCAGCTCCCCTTGGGGCTCCAGTTTTCCTGCAGACCCAATTTTGGATGGTGCCCTCTCCTCCCGATGCCCCGTCCAGTCTGGAACGGGGAGCCCGGCAGAGCTGGGCTGAGGAGTGCCAACTCCCTTGGAGCTGGGCCCCACGCATCCCCTTAAAGGCAGGTGTGCAAACCTGGCACCCGCCTGCTGCCCACACTCAGCCTCCTTTTCCACTGTGATTCTGCACATTTACCAGTTACTGTCGTATGGGTGCACCAGGCCCCCGCTCCCAGTCTGCGGACTTCCCCGAGAAGGGGACCTGCTCGCCTTTCACCCATAGGCCTACCACAAGGCAAGCCCTGTGACCCCCCAGCCCAGGGCCTCTGCTTCTCCCTAGGTTTGCAGGGGCCACGGCCGTGTTGGGGCTGTGGGGAGTCCTGTGGTGCCCAGGCTCCCTAGGCTGTTTGCACGGGGCACAGGGATACAGAAAAATGGGGGCACTGCAGGGCACCCACTTTTTGCCAAAGTGTGCGTGTGTGTGAGGGTGTGTGAGGTGGGGTGCACGAGGAAGACAGAGACCCCATACTCTCCTGACAGGCTAATGCACTTCCCACATGGGGGATCCAGCCCCTCAGGTGTCTCCCGGGCCTGCCTTTCCCACAATCCCACATTTCCTTCCGGCCTTTGGAAGGTGCCGACTGGGTCCAGGAGGCCATGAGCTGCGGTCACTGACACCCCACAACACGGTCTGTGCGGCCACCCTCTGTGGGACCTCAGGGCCGGGGCAGCAAAGCTAGCGAGGCGTCTTCCCAACGCCGGGCCAGCGGGCCTCAGAGGCCAGCCAGGGGCACGTGCCCGGCTGCTTCCCTCACCCACAAGGGATTGGAGCCACAGCAACTAGTGCCCTTGTTAACAGGAGAGGAGGAAGGTGAACTCGGCTGGGACAGTGGGGGGCTTAGGACTTCCTGGCGGACTTCAGAGCAGGTGAGCGGAGCTTCGAAGGAGAGTGGGAGCAGAAGCCGGGCAGGGAAGGGCGGGCAGAGCTTGAACATGGGGAGCTCGGGTGCTGGATGGTCTGGCCGGGTGCGGGTATGGGTGCCCGCTCTGGCTGATCCGTGAGTGAGGACAGCTCACACCTTGCTGGCAGAACCGACAGCTGAAGACATGCCCCCATGGGTTGGAGTAGGGTGGAATTTAGTCTCGTGCTTTCTGTTCCTATTTTAAACATCATTTTCCAATATGACGTTCCCGTCCCGGATGGTCCCACATCATCTCCAGGGGCCCTGGCCCTTCCGGGCAGCTCCCAGGTTGGGAGGAGGGAGCAGCAGCCTGGCTGGAGGGTCAACAATCGGCAGAGTCACTGTCCGGGGCTGTCCATCTCTCGTCAGGCTACACGGCCAGTGGGCTGAGCCGCCAAGGGAGGGTGTGGAGTTGGATTTACTGGGTTGTAAACCACACAGCTACGGCGGGAACAGTCTGGCAGGTCCTCAGCAGCCTGTAGAATTGCCATATGACCTACCATCCCACTCCTGGGTATGTACCCACAAGAATTCAAAGCAGGGTGTTATGGACTGAAATGTGCTCCTCCAAAATTCATACATTGAGGTCCTAACCTCAGTGCCTCAGAATGTGACTATGTTTGGAGATGGGGCCTTTCCTGAGGTGATTCAGTTAAATGAGGTCATTAGGACGGACCCTAAACAATATGACCCGTGTTCTCATAAGAGGGGATTAGGACACAGACGCGTGAAGAGGGACGACCATGTGAGGGCACGGGGAGAAGATGCTGTCTACAAGCCAGAGAGGCCTCAGCAGAAACCAGCCCTGACGACACCTTGCTCTTGGACTCACAGCCTCCAGGACTGGGAGATAATAAATCTCTGTTGTTTAAGCTGCCCGGTCTGTGCTATTCTGTTACTTCAGCCCGGGCAGCTATTTGCACACTCATGTTCACAGCAGCGTTATTCACAACAGCCAAAGATGGGAGCAACCCAAGGCCACTGATGGACAAACGGATAAACAAAATGCGGCCCATACACACACACAAAGCGATGTCACCCAGCTTTAGAAAGGAGGGAAATCCTGACACCGCCTACAGCACGGATGAACCCTGAGGACGTTATGCTCAGTGAAACAATCCAGGCACAAAAGGAGAAGCACTGTGTGAATGCACTCAGCTGAGGCACCTCGAGGAGTCAAATTCAGAGACGGAAAGTAGGATGGTGGAGCCAGGGCTGGGGGAGGGGAGGGAGTAAGTGCTAATGGGCATAGGGTTTTACGTGGGGATGTGGGAATGTTCTGGAACTAGATGGAGGTGGTGATGGTTGCGCAACATGTGCTAAATGCCACGGGACTGCACACTGAAAACGCTAATTTTACGTTACGTGAATTTTTTTAAATGACTGAGGTTTTAAAAGTCCGAGTTATCCCCTCAGGAGACACCGTGGCCACCTTGAACGCCCCGGTGGGTGGGAGGGGCGCATTCCCTTGTGCCCCCAGCAGTCAGGCTCTGGGTCATCAGCTCGCACAACCACCGGGCGTGGTTTCCATTGCTGGGGGTGGGGGGCCTCAGGACCGCCTGTCTCTCCAGACCTCCAACTCTCCCAACAGATTAAAGAAACAGACAGGAGCGTTTCCTCCCGGGCTCCCGGCCATCTTAGCCCCTCTTCAGTGCTCAGCTTCCCCACTTCCCTTTCTCTTTATTTTAGGTTGAGATATCTGCCTGAGAACAGGTTTCTTCCAGGGCAGGGAGCTGGCTGGCCGAGGGGTGGCCGGGAGCCCCCCAGTGGGGAGGCGCCTCCCAGCGGGTGAAGGTGGCTCCCTCGGGGCCCAGAGACCTTGCTCCAGTCCCCTTGGAGGCACACGCAGCTCCGCCCCGACACAGGCTGTGTCCTCTCATGCGGAGGCCTGACGGTTACTTCTTGTTCACGTCTCCACACTCTGGTGCTAGTTAGCCTCAGTTTTGGTCCACAGTGGGGTTTGTAAGACTCTCCAAACTCATACCTGTCGTGGGGTGCATGGTGGCCCCCAAAGGTGTGTCCCCTTGGGACCTGTGGCTGAGACCTTATTTGGTAAAAGGATCTTTGCAGATGTACTTAAGGATCTCAAGGTGAGACCCTCCTGGATTAGGGTGGGCCCTAAATCCGATGGCAAGTGTCTTGATGAGAGACAGGCGGAGACACCCGAGACAGAGGGAAGAGAAGGCCAAGTGAGGATGGAGACAGAGAGAGACAGAGACAGAGAGACAGAGAGAGAGATACAGACAGACAGAGAGGAAGACGCAGAGACAGAGAGAGAGAGGGAGGAACTGGCAGGCTCCCGGGCGGCGTACTTGCAGAGCAGTTGTGGACATACTGAACAGGCGACTTTCTGCTCTGGTCACTTCCTAAGCTCTTCTCCCCTGGACGTCATTGGTCACAGCTTCAACTGTGATCAGAGGACCAGACATGCCGGTCAATGTGCAGCGGGTGACCTGTGGTGGCAGAGGTGGTTTCCAGAACATACCAGCCGGGCCCTGGAGAGGCCAGTCTCGCTCCCGGGCGCCCACAGGGCACAGAGGCAAAGCACTGACTTGAAGTCAGAAGGTCCGAGCCACCCCTTAGCGCCCCTGATTCTTTCCTTCCCCACCTGCAGACAGAACCAGAACCGAGGTTCCCTCTTCCTCCTGCCCTCCTCGGCTCGCCTCACCCCTCCACTGTCCCAGAGGAGCAGCCGGCCCGCTGCCCACTACCCGCCACCACAGCGGGAAGATGAAGGTGTGGTCAAGAACAACACAGGGAAGAAAGGGGTGGGGTGCCGAGGAGATAATTATGGGAAGGCACACAGGATTTTCCCTTAAAAGGTATTGATGTGTAAACGGGAGAGCAAAGCTGACAGGCAGAGCTGGAGAAGGGCACAATGGCACCTTCAGTCACATTTAGCCGACACCTGCCTCGGCCAACGGCGCGGGCTCCGCACTCTCCAGCTGACAATTAGGACACGTGCAAAAAAGCAAAAATGAAACTCAGTGTGCGTTTTAAAGAACATGAGAAAATAAAAAGGAGGCCTGTTAATTGTCTAACATTTTGTTAATTCAATCAGGCATACAATTTAAAAATAGCTTTGCCTTTTACTGAAAAGGAAATTAATTATAATTTCTTACTGGATCCATCACAGGGGAGGAAATTTGGGATGACGTGCTTGCCTGAGAAAGGCTCCTTACACATCACCCTCCAAAGCTGCGTGGCCTAGCCGGACCCAAGAATGCTTTATAAAGGTCTGTGTCTGACGAGAGCCAGGGGAGAAGGCCAGAGACGAGTCATTAGGAAACTGTGAGCCGCTCGGAGGTGAGTCCAAAGGGCACTTCCTGGGAAAATCTGTGGGTTAGTAGGGATCCTGACACGTCCATTCAAGGTCATTGGGATGTCCTTCCAGCGTGGACGCGCAGGAGCTCTGTGGGAATTCAGCTCAGAATATTCTGGAGCCACTGTCTCCTTGCTGCCCAGGTGAGCCGGTGCTCTGGTGGAGGCGGCCGCTTTCTGCAGCCTCATCTGTTCTTGATGAATCCACGAGATGGAAGCCACGTCCCTGGTAATGGAGGCCAGTGGGGGAGCCGGGCCGGGCTGGGAAGGGCCCCGTCATTGCGGCAGCCTTGCCGCTCGCACGCTCTCCTCGCACTCAGCATAACCCACGCTCAGTGAAACAGCGGATCTGTTTTCTCAGTTTCTGCTTTACTCTGAAGAGAGCAAACCCTATCTGATCGTCTGGTTCCAACCAAATCGTCACCAGGACGGAGGCCAGCGGAGGGACTCACGCAAACATTAGAAGACACTATAACTCAGACCCTGTGGTGCAGGGGTGGGGGGGCCTGGTGGGGCGCAGAAAGCGCTCTCATGATGGAGGGCACTGTCTTGGTCCGAGCACGGTGGAGTCTAATCAGCCCAGATGCTGGGAGCCAGTGACCCAAAGAGAATGAGCGGGACCTGAGTTCAGAGCTGTTGCCCAGCTGCTGTGACTCAAGGTGCATCCCTGACCACCCTACGCTGACCGGCGTGTGTCTCCTCTTTCACTGTGTCCCAGGTCAGGGGTGAAGGAGAGATTCAGAGCCAGGTGCCTGGAGGGAAGCCGTCTCCCCAGCGCACACTGATTCTCTGAGCCGTTGGACAGCAGGACAGGCACGGCTGCTGTTTGGAATCTGTTGTCCACACTGTGCTCATCCTGAGGGGGGCTGGAGGATTAATCACATCCCATTTCTCCAACTGGGAAACTCATCTTTGCAGTTGCGACTCAACCATCTCTAAGAGTGGGGCTGAGGGTGCCAGCTACAGCGCAGGACGTCCTGCAGCGCTTGAATGGACTCTGCAATATTTGGGACAAACCTTCACTAAGACTATTCATTGCTTATCTGAAAGTCAAACAGTGATGTGGGCTCGGTGAGCCGAGGAGTCGACAGAAAGATTTCTTGGACTCTCAAGGTCCGGTGGTAGTCCTCCTTTATTCAGACAATAGCGTGGGGACAGGAGCCGTGGGCAGTGAAGAGCTGCAAACATGGGTTGAGGGTAGGGCTAAATTTATAAGGCATAGGTATGCGAGTTATCTCTTTACAAGACAAAGGAAAGATTATGTAAAAAAGTCGTTAAAACAGTATCAGTGTAGGTGGGGTCTTGTTATTGGACGGGCCTATAACTTTAGAAAAGAATCGGATTGGACCAGGTCAGGACGGCCTATGCTTCCCGGAGAATGTTCTAGGTCGGCGTGTAGGGCAGAACGCCTTGGGCTTCTCTCTCTGGGTCAGCCTGGATCCTCATCAACAGGACTGGGAGTCCTGTGTTTTTATTTGCTAAACCTGGCCACCCTAAGCATGATCTAGAATCACAAAACCAGATCCTGAGGACCTGAGGTGGGTAGAGTAGTGGCCCCCAAAGATGTCCTCGTCCCAATCACCAGGACCCGTGAATATGTGAAAGTACATGACAAAGGGGGATTAAGGGAGCAGATGGAATTCAAGCTGTTAATCAGCTGGCTTTAAAATAGGGAGAGGACCCTGGATTACCCAGGTGGGCCCAGAGTAATCACAGGGAACCTTAAAAGTGGGGAGGGAGGCAGGAGAGAAAGGGAGAGCGAGAGAGAGCACAGAAGCAGGTCAGAGGCAACGGTGGGTGTTGGCTTTGAAGAGGGAGGAGGGACCTCAAGCCAGGAATGTGGGGGCCTCTCGAAACTGGAAGAGACGAGGAAAGGCCTTCTGCCCTGGAGATGCTGGGCCTGGGGGTAGGTTAGGCAGCCTTGCACCGAGATGGGGGTGAGGACTCTCGAGAGGCCTGGGCTGAGACCCTGGGTTGCTGGAGACCCCTTAGCTCCACAGTCTTTCTCCAGGACGAAGCACCCTCAGCCCTTAGCCAACCCGCAGCTTCACGGCTGTGCCAATCTCCTGGGGCCGCTGTAACAAATGACCACAGCCTCAGCGGCTTTCGCAGCGCGCATCCTGTCTCTCAGTCTGGAGGTGGCAAGGCCTTCTGGTCAAGGTCATGGTGTGGGCAGGCTCCAGAAGAGAACCCTTTTGCAGCTTTGAGAGATGCCCACATTCTCGGCTCCGGCTCCTTCCTCCATCTTCAGAGCCAGCAGGGCAGCATCTTCCCGTCTCTCTCTAACTCTGACCCTCCTGCCTCCCTCTTATGAGGATCCTTGTGATGACACTGGGACCACCTGATAATCAGGACTGTCCCACATCTCAGGGTCCTTGATTCAGGCACATCCACAAAGTCCCTTTTCTATTTTGCAGATGGGACGTGGACGGTGCAGGTGCAGGGTAGGGAAGCAATCGAGTGTGAGCAGAACCAGAACACGTTTGTGCTGTTGCAGCAGAGACGGGGGATGGGTCCTTCAAGGCGCCGTGGCCAGGATGTGGAGAACCAGAAGCTCAGGAGGGCTGGTGGGGATGCGGATGGGCCAGCACAGGGGAAGGCACTCCCCCAACGATGAAACACAGTCACATCTGCCCTGGCAATCCCGGGCAATCCCGCCCCTAGTATCTTCCCAAGAGAAATGACAACACTTGTCCACACAAACCCATGTACATGCGTGTTCACAGCACATGTCCACACAAACCCGTGCACATGCGTGTTCACAGCACATGTCCACACAAACCCATGTATGTGCGTGTTCACAACACATGTCCACACAAACCCGTGCACATGTGTGTTCACAGCACATATACACACAAACCCATGTACGTGTGTGCTTACAACACATGTCCACACAAGCCCGTGTACATGTGTGTTCACAGCACATGTCCACACAAACCCATGCACATGCGTGTTCAAAGCACATGTCCACACAAACCCGTGTACATGCGTGTTCACAGCACATGTCCACACAAACCCGTGTACATGCATGTTCACAACACTTGTCCACACAAGCCCGTGTACATGCGTGTTCACAGCAGCATAATTCACAATAACCCAAAATAGAAACAACCCAAATGTCCATTAATGGATGAACGGATAAACAAGTGTGGTCCATCCACCCAGTGGAATATTGCTCAGCCTTAAAAGGAATGAAGCCCTGACACACTGCAGTGAGGATGGACCTTGAGGACATGACGTCAGTGAGAGCAGCCACGTGTTGTAGGATGCCATTGCTAGGAAATGTCCAGAACAGGCAAACTCGTGGGGACAGAAAGTAGACCAGTGGCTGCTTAGGGCTGGGGAGGGGAGTGACAACTGAAGAGTGTGGGGCTTCTTTTTTGGGGGATGAAAGTGTTCTAAAACCAACTGTGGTGATGCTTGCACAACTGTGTGAACAGACTAGAAACCACTGAATCATACGCTTTAAATGGACGATTTATGTAGCGTGCAAATTACACCTCAATAAAGCTGTTAGAGAAAATTCAACACTATTAAAAAAACAAAAACAAACCACAACCTTGCCAGTCGTGGGGCCACTGCAGGGCTGGGCTCCTCCTCACCAGACAGCCACGGGGCCACGTCCTGGACATGTGGAGGGCTCACCACGGCACCGTGGGCTTGGGGCCAGTCCGTCAGAGCAGAGCATTCCCCTCGCTGACCTGGAGGGGCTTTTGTTCCTGCTGCCTGCTGTGCTCCGACAGCATCCTTTCCCCTCCCCCTCCCTTCAAGGAGACACTGGCCCCTTACCGGGTGGACAGGGTCGGCACCTTCCTCCTCCTCCTCCCCTGAGCTGACCCTTTCAAGGCAGCTTCGTCAATATTTTGGGCTGACATTTGTTCCCTCCCATGAGACTGGTCTCACATCTCCTTCTTCTGTGTCTAGCCCAGATGGATGGAGGTGTTGCCAACGCTGGACGGACAAATGGACGCTGCCTCTGTGCACACACCTGGCTGTGCAATGGACGGAAGTGTCACCAAGGGGCCCACACACAGAGGGAATGGAACAGGATGGCTACCCAATGTGCCTTCCCAAGGCTACTGGACTCCAGCCCACCCCGGGCTGCAGTGTGTAGGAGTAGGGCCAAGGATCCCCACCAAGAGAAGAAGGCAGTTAGAGGGCAGAGGGCAGGGTCAGAGAGGGTCAGCAGTGGCACTGGGCTCTCCATGGTCGTCTCAGGCAGGGAGCGTCTTCCCTCCCCTCCTGATCCAGGGACCCCGCCCTCAGACGTCAGCACTTACTATGGAGATCAGCACACAACCACTGCCCAGAGCAAACTCTGAGGGTCACTGGACGCAGAGAGGGAGGAGGGGCCGGCCCGGCACCCCAGGGAGGAGAGAAGCCCCACGGCCACAGAGATTCTCCATCCATCGGCTGGGGGCACCTCCACCACCCACTGGCAGAGGGAGGCTTCCACTGGCCCCTCCCGCCTCCCCTGGGGGCCCGTGGCACTCAGACTCCGAAAGCATATTTGTTAAACGCAGCATATTGCACATGATTAGATTTTAATTTCAATACACTTTGTTAAAAATAGATTGGCTCTCACCAAGAGCAGGGCCGCAGGAAGGGGCTTTAAGCGGCTCGTCTTTGGAATATTAATAGCACGGAAAATGCTATTAGAATAATTTTTCATCATGAATAATAAATTAATAGAATAAGTTGGTAGTGCCATGCGATACCGGGTAAGAGTGGGCTTTGCTTTAGCAGAGCGGGAGGGGTTCGGGGTGTGGGCGGAAAGCAGAGCTGCCTGGCGCTGAGGATGCCACAAGCGTTAGGGGGTGAGGGGTCTGGCTCCCAGGTGCATCAGCTGCAGGACAGGGCTCAGGACCAAAGCCCAAGGAGATTTTGAGCTGAAGGAACGAGGCCTGGATGCCAGACCAGCCCTGGCCAGCTCCTTATTTCCTATGGAAAGGCTGAGAAGTTTAGAGTCTGAGAGCCCCAGTCCCACGGGCCCAGCGGATGGGGGCAGTGTTTTGTTATTCTCCACACTCCTTGCAAATTCTCTAATGCTTTTTTTCCCCTTGGCAAACATGAGGAATTTTTTGAGTCACCAAAAGGCTGGAGAAATTGTTTGACAGAGCACAGGGGCCTAATTAAAGATCAAGGGGATGTCTCTGGGGCCCCACGAGCCGGGCCCCAGGCGCCTCCTCAGCCCTCTCTGCTACTCAGGACACCTGCAGACCAGACCCCTGCTTCGCCTCCTGGGTAGAAACTGCCCACAGGAATCCCGTGATGACAGCCCACAGGTACCAGCATGCGGGGACGCCCTGCTGAGACCAGATCCCAGGACAGAGACTTCCACTGGCTCAGCTTGGGTGAGGTGTCCCCTCCCGGACCAGTCAGCCATGGCAAAGGCAGTTGCTGCCTTGAACATGGAGGTGTGATGTGGAGTAGGACTCTGAAGACGGAGGTGCAGATGTGGGGTTGACCTTGAAGGTGAAGGCGCAGACGTGGGATTGACCTTGAAGATGGAGGTGCAGATGTGGGGTTGACCTTAAAGGTGAAGATACAGACATGGGGCTGACCCTGAAGGTGGAGGGACCACTTGCTCATGGAGTGTCCAGACAGATTCTCATCTGCCTCTCAGCTGATGCTGAGGTGTGAGGCTAGTGGGACTCCTGGGGAGGTTTCAGGGGTATGTGCTGAGACAGGGGCTTGCCAGAAAGGCTGGCCTCAGGATGGGCCACTGGTTCCACCCTAGCGGAAGCTATGCCCTGAGCACCAGGCTGCAGCACCAGGCTATGGTGTCCCAGAGACTTACAGGGCGAGCTCAGGGCTGTGGATCTGGGAGGTGGGTCCAGGGTGAGCAGGGCAGCCTCAGGTCGTGGCCATTGTGGGGAGGGGCCAGGAGACCAGCCTCTAGTACCCACTGGATGAGCAGGAAGCAGGCGTGGCTCCCCCAGGGGTGTGGGTGGAAGGCAGGGTTGGATCACCTTGTCCACTGGGACATCCCCCCTCCTTGTCTCCAGATTGGGCCAACCAAGGCATCTCAGACTGGATGTTAGATAATTTCTTTTGCACATGCACATGTACACATACCCCAGTGTGAGTGTGTGAGTTAGAGTGTGTGTGTGAGTGTGTCAGTGTGCGTGTGCAAACACGTGTCGGAGTGACAGCTGCTATCCCTCAGCCCTCTCAGTTTAGGACTGTAGGCTGGGGAGCAGGGGTCCCGACAATGCCTCTCTGTGTGAGCCCAGAATCGCTCACACCGCCAGCCACACAATCGCCCGCAGACGTGCCCAGCCACTGTCATTCTCTCTTTTCTGTAGCGTCTCACCCTGCAACTGACAATTAATGTTCGCAAGAACATGAAATGGAGGAGAAATTACAGCAATTTATCAACAGAAATTATAGGTGTAGACACACGTCAGCAGTGGAAACAGTTTCTATCAAAGTTAAAGTATTTAGAGATTTTCCTCACATTTCAAATTATGCAAATCCCGTTTTCCGCGATGCTACGGTGCTGCGGCTTCAACTGCAGGATTCCCCAGAAGCGCCACGTGGCGCAGTTGTGGTGCAGGGTCTCTCCCTCCTGGCTGCTCCCTTGCTGCCCAGCTCACAAATGTCACAGGGACGGCTCTGCCCCCTCGGCGTGCCAACACCTGCGGAGCTGGTCTGCTGGCTGGACAGAGGCGGGCATCATCCAAGGCAACTGACCCCTGCCACGCCTTCACCACCGGCACAGCGGCTGTCAAGGGGAGGGAACTGCACCGTGGCTGAGGCGAGGGTGCAGGCCAAGGGTGCAGGTCAAGGTTGGCCGTGAGCAGAGATCAGATGGGCCCAGATTCTCCCTATGAGCCAGGGCTCCCTAGAACAGGGTTTTTCAACTCAATGTTCCCACAAGACCCTGGAGCCCGTGTTCAAGTGCAGATTCTGACGCAGACAGTCTGATTCTGCATTTCTAATAAGCTCCCAGGTGATGCAGCAGGAGCTCCGAGGGGTGGGCTGTGGCCTGGTGTCCCTCAGGGCCAGGGCGGTCCCTGTCAACCCACATGAACCAGATGCTGCTGTGTGCAGCACAGGCTGCCTGCCGCCAGGGACCTCAGCCAACGGCCGCCCTCGAGGGGGAGGCTGGGACTGACCTTGGCCCCATGTCCTGCTGTGAGGTCACACCTGCCTAGTAGCCAGGCCCTGTGGTTTGGCCTCTCGCTGTTAACTCTGGGAGGCAGACATGGTCCCAGAGCTCTGTCCCCACGCCATGGGCACGGCTACTCGACATCGTAATTGATGTTGAGTTGGGTATTCAGTCCCCCTGTGAAATGCCTAATGAATTCACCGTGATTAATGGTATTCCAAGCCCAGGATGGTGGCCAATCAGAGCCGCCGCTCCTGACGAATGTTAAGTGGGCCAGGGATGCGCGTAGAACAAGATGGAGGGAGGGGCGTCTTGGCGGGGCACCAGCTGCTGCCTCTCAGTGGCCCCCAAACCACAGACCATGTAATTAAGCTGTGTTTCCCGGCCACCAGGGCCAGGAGGTGGGAGAGCAGGTTTCTAGTAAGTAGGGGAAATAATGGGGGGATGAGGAGGGCGACGGAGAGGGAGCAACTGTCCGCAGGGGCCGTGTGGGCAGAGCTGGGGCCTGGCTGGGAGTGATGGCCCGCCCCGGCCTGCTTCTGAGTCCTGGGCTCTAAGTATCCTGCTGAGGCCCTGAAACCCTCTAAATAGAAGGTTCCTGGCCCTGGAGCGAGGGGAGAGGGGGTCCCGGGAGAGAGGAGCTCACCAGGGTCATGTGTTCCCGCTGGTTCCACCTGGTCAGAGACCCTGGACCTTGGAAGATGGTGGGGTGGCGGTTGGTGGACCCAGTGACCCAGGAGGTTCTGGTGCTCTCAGCTTCTCGGGTGCAACCTCCTTGCACAAGCCGGCTTCCAGGAAGACAGGACAGGCACCCTCAGAACAGGGCTGGGCTGGAAGCTGGTGTGCCCCGTTGTAGGAAACCCCATCCCACGAAAATCCAAATTTAACGTCTACTGACCTCTCCCATCGCCACCACTCCCACCGGGTGACATTCAGTTTAAAGTGTTCTCTTCCCCCAGCATTTCGGGAAGGCACGCTGCGCAAAGTGGGGACCCCCACGACATGGACACTGAGGGTCAGAGGCCCCAGAGCTCCCAGGTCGCCCTAGCCTTCCGCTTTTGCCATCTGCCTCCTGTCCACCCCGTGGAGGGACGGGGTTGCTTTCTGTCAGAAGGCTCTCTGGCAGCCGGGAGGGACGGGGCGGCTGGAGGGAGCAGAGGCCAACGTGAGTGTGGCCACCGAACCTCGTCCACACTTCCTGCTCTGGGCGGGGGGGGCTGCCTCCAGGAGATTTACCCCATTTCTCTCCAGCCAGCGGGGTCCTTCCAGGAGGAGGGTGGGGGCTGCATTTCCCTGGGGTCCCACCCTCCTGTCTGTCAGACCAGGCCCTTTCGTGGAGTCAGTCCTCACGGTCAAGGCCAATCCCCGAGAGAACAATGTCACTCGGGATGGGGCTGGAGGGCGGCTCCCAGTGAAAACCGCAGTCCCAAAGGCCATCCCGTGTTACCCTGAGAGGACATGGAGACAGCCGCCCACCAGGGGACCCCAATCTGCCCATGACACTCGGTGAATGGAGAGAGGCCAGGCCTCTTGCATGTGTCCTCCCGAGAGTGTCCTCCCAAGACTGTCGTCCCACATATTCCATCGTGTCCTGTTCCAGAAACCTCTTCCTTCCATCGTGTCCTGTTCCAGAAACCTCTTCCTTCCATCACGTCCTGTTCCAGAAACCTCTTCCTTCCATCACATCCTGTTCCAGAAACCTCTTCCTTCCCTCATGTCCTGTTCCAGGAACCTCTTCTTTCCATCATGTCCTGTTCCAGAAACCTGTTCCTTCCATCATGTCCTGTTCCAGAAACCCCTTCCTTCCCTCATGTCCTGTTCCAGAAACCTCTTCCTTCCATCACGTCCTGTTCCAGAAACCTCTTCCTTCCATCACATCCTGTTCCAGAAACCTCTTCCTTCCCTCATGTCCTGTTCCAGGAACCTCTTCTTTCCATCATGTCCTGTTCCAGAAACCTGTTCCTTCCATCACGTCCTGTTCCAGAAACCTCTTCCTTCCATCACGTCCTGTTCCAGAAACCTCTTCCTTCCATCACGTCCTGTTCCAGAAACCTCTTCCTTCCCTCATGTCCTGTTCCAGAAACCTCTTCCTTCCCTCACGTCCTGTTCCAGAAATCTCTTCCTTCCTTTCCTGTAGAATTTGCTGTCTCTCGAGTGTGTCTCTACTCATTAATGTTGCTCTTCTTTTCTTCCTTCCACTTCCTGTCGGTGTGTTCTCTGGGTCTCCTTTTGGCTTCTTCAGTTGAACACTCCATTTTTTTGTTTCCAGTCCTTTATGTCTGTTATCAAATTCACTTAAGGCTCGAAATTTTCCCCATGGTCGACTCGGCTGCACCTATGAACAGGAGTCATAGCAGCTGCGCTCTTTTAAAGCTCTAAATGTTTTAATTTGCCTCAGTGATTTCCTCCTAAATTTGTGGGATCTAGGAGCACAGGATCAAGTTTTCAGTGTCTTTACTGCTGATTTCTAGTTTAGTGACTGGGTTGAACTCCCTCTTGGCAGGATTTTGAAAGGCAAGCTGTCGCCCTGCCCTCCGGGCACAGGAATTCGTGACGTGAGCGTCTTCAGGATGGGCCTGAGGGGCTCATCACACAGCACAGAGGGGCGACCAGGATACGGTTTAGATTTTAAAGCATTGTCTGTTAGTTTCAAGTCTGTACAATACGCTCAACCAGGCTGACCAAACCCCGAGGGCCGTTAGCATGTTGAGTTTGGCCATCGGTTGCACGTAAGTGGGAGCTTCCAAAGTGCCTGGAAACAGCAGGCTCCCTCAGTGCGTTTCAGGGTCCCCTTCGCGTCTTGTTTGTCACACGACATGTGCTCAGCAGATGCTTCAGCTGAGAGAGGGCTCAGGGGGAACCTTCCCTTTGCTGCCAAAATACCACAAACTTCAGATTAGTGGGAACTAGATCAATGAGATTTCACTGTAAAAAGTGACCTCGGGGACTAAAGGGACCAGCGTCTGCTCTGTAAGAGTGTCCCCATGGCGGCTGCACTGACGCCGTCTCAGAGATGAGCTGTGCCTCGAAGCAGCTGCGGATCCAGCCCTTCTGAAGCTCGTCGCCTTGGGACTAGATGCAGACACCAGGTAGGGGAGGCAGGTCCAGACCTTTTTGTGCTAACGGCAGTTCAGGCCACCGTGGCAGGCCAGGCAGAGGTCCTCCAAAGGTGCCTCTGCAGCCCCCGGGCCCGGGGTAGGGGAGATGACGCTTCCTCCAGCGGGTGCATCCTGGACTCGTGTCTTTGCCTCACTCGGGGCCTGAGTGGAAGCTGCTCTCAGGTCAGTGCTTCTCAGCTTTGTGGGTCAGTTGCAGGCTACAGACCTGCTGCAGGACAGACCTGAGTCGTCCCTCTCACCTCTTGCCACATCTAACTCGGGACTCATAAATTCACCCCCAGCCCCACAGCTGAAGAAAAGACCACGGAGGCCTTGGATGTAACGGTGCTTTGAGAATTTCAGAGCGATGAGCTAAAGAGGAATGTTGTGGGCCAAGTTTTCCACCCCATGGAGGCTGAGATGCCCGAAGGGATCGTTTTGAGTTCAGACACCCCTGGGAGCAAGGTCTGAGCTCCCTAAGGCTTGGCCTCAGTCTCTTGATTTCACATCTTCCTCCTGGCCCTCTGCCGACATGCCATGGAGACTAGCCCTAATTCACCCTGACTGAGATCATTTGGAGCTGGGCCTGGACACAGCGGAAGTCGGGGACACGGCATGGGGGCCTCAACCTCCCCTTCAGTGGCTCTTCTCCCCGACCCATGGGTGCACCTGCTCCCTCCTCTCCTGTGGATCTCAGGTGATGCCCTGTTGCTGCAGCAGCAACAGCCTTGCTGGTGGGAGTCCAGGCCAGGTGGGAGTGGGGAGGTGCAGAGTAGGGAGAGGACCAGTGATGAGGGCGGCACAAGGGACATGGGGACACGCAGACCAGACCCAGGGCAGCCTAGAAGCCACCTGGAACTCAGCAAGGGAGAGGACAGACTGGCAAGGGGGTTCCCAATGCAAGGAATGTGCAAAGGGGCAAGACGGCAGGGGCGGAACCAATAAGAGGAAGCTGGAAGGGGTATGTTGGGGGCTGCAGGAGGGCCTGTGGGCTCTTGTGACCACAAGCAACCACTGTTCCACCCCTAGAACTTACTCCCACTCCCACGCATACTATACACTGGCTCTGCTGGTCCTCGGCTCCCAGGGAGGTTGCCTAATGACCCATTACTCAGATGGAGGGACTGAGGCTGGAGGTGGGTGAGGCATCTGGTGCCAGCCTGCTGCACGAGAATTCGAACCCCAGCCCTGACTCCAGTTCCTGTCCTGTCCTGCCCTCAGCTTGGGGCCACTGGTCAGGTGGAAGACTGGACTCTCTGAGGTGGGCCTTCCCCAGGGGAACCAGGCTTAAGATGGAGCTCAGAGCCCCCAGGCCAGGTGCCCCCGAGTCCAGATGAGTCCAGCATGGCCAGGATCTGGCAGAGCACTGGGAGCCTGAGACGCCCCTAAGAGCATCAATCTGCACAGACCTTAGACCAACTGGGAATTTACCAGAGTCTCCATGAGACTGGGGAATTTGTAGGGGTCTCGCACACTCTCAGAATGATTGCCCCAAATCTCTGCAGCCTCTGCCTGCACACGGGCTGAGCGTCGTGGCCCGGCAGCCCCCTCCCAACGCTTTCTTTGTCTTGTTTTTCCAACTCGGCTGCCCTTGACCTCAGCAAACCTGTCATTCATCTTTC
The DNA here is from genome assembly GCF_037783145.1 of Equus przewalskii. Taxonomy (NCBI): domain Eukaryota; kingdom Metazoa; phylum Chordata; class Mammalia; order Perissodactyla; family Equidae; genus Equus; species Equus przewalskii. Next base: position 48,842,753 of record NC_091851.1, read on the forward strand.
AAAGGTCCTTTAACAAGTAATTACCTGTGAACCTAAAACTGCTCTAAAAAATAGTCTCTAAAAAAATTGAGAGAGATGTAGATTTAAGAGTTTTAATGTAATTAATGAGCTGGTAATTTCAAGGTGGATTTCCTCATCTCTTTCCAATGGGGTTTTTCTTTCTCTTTCTTTCTTTTTTAGCAGATAAAGCAAGAGGACACGATCACCTCTGAGATATATTTTTAGGGTGGCCGGGACTCTTAAACTGGAATAATGATACTTTGGAAAATAAAACTACTTCTGGATAAAAGTCTAACTAATGAGGCATCAGCACTAAAGAGGCATAAAGTACATCTCTAGAAATGAGAATTGGGACCAAAATTGGGCAAGCAGCACTAAACCCACAGCTCATGTGCCACCGGAAGCTCTGTCATCACAAGAGCATCAATGGGGGATGAAACGGCGTCTGCTTCTGGGCGCTTGCATTCCACTCCTGGCAGGAAGGCAGGCCTGTCACCACTTTCAGAAGTGACGCCTGAGACCCGCCTCTTGGTTTGGATCCCCTGGAGATGCATGCACACGTGCACACACACAGATACATGTGCACATAGACACTCGCAGATGCGTGTGCACAGACACGCAGGTGCACATGTTTATGTGGAGGGTGGTCCTAGAGAATCCAGTCATGGGGTGGGGAAGTGAAGGGGCTGGTCGACAAAGAGCGTAGTGTGAGCCAGCTGCGGCCATCAGGGCATGTGGGAGCCAGTGTGGAGAGGTGTCTCCCTGAGGTGGGGATGGTGGTGCTTATACCCCGACTCCTCCGGTCAGTCGCAGGTGAGGCTGCTCCCAGCCCTCGGCAGCTTTGGAGAGAGGCCTCGAGCAGAGAGACGCAGAGGAGCAGGTGGGCATCAGCTGGAGTGGGAGGTGGTGCCCGGGGAGCGGGGTGGAGCCAACAGCATCTGCTCGGCTTAGATTTAAACCAGCTGTGAAGTTTCCCAGCATTTACATCTTCAGAGCACCTTTATGTATGTCAGTGTAGCCAGAGTAAGCAGGGCCTCGTTTCTCCTTCAGTAAGTACGTTGAGGCATTGGGGGTTGGTGGCCACAGGCAGACCCAGGTCCCTGACCTTGTGGGGACTTTGGTCTCTTCTTTCTGGCACATTTGACCTTTGCCCTAGTGCATCAGGATCTCCACTGTGGGGCATCTGCGGAGGGGAGATGCCGGCTCTCACGTTCACATGAGTGCGACTGTTCTGAACGCAACCGACACAGCCCAGGGGAGAATCACATGAGCCACTTTGGTTTCATACGTTGTCGTGAGATGCCCAGATGTCAAGGGTTGAGGGTGAAGCTGTCAGCGATGATGCCAGGTCAGCATGTCCTACTCAGCATCTCAGCTGAGGCAGATAGAGCCCCTCCCCTCACACACACACATGCAGGCACACAAGCACACACATACACAGGCATATATACACAGACACACAGAGAAACACACCACATGCATGCACACAAGCACACATGTAAGTGCATCTGCACACACATATACATAGGAGCACAGTGCACAGACATATGTGCACACGGGCACGCATATGCACAGACACACACCACACATGTACATGCACACACACACAGACACACAGAGGAGGCAGCTGTGTGGTTAGTTGGCTTAGGGGTACAGGAACCTGGTCTGGTCCCAAGCCTGCTCAAAGGCACTGGGATCTCCCTGGGACTCAGTTTCCTCATCTGTAAAATTAGGGTGATGGTTCTTGCCTGGCCTAAATCTCAAGAAGATGATGAAAAATCCAAATGATATAACAGATGGACAAAGCAGCTTGAGGGTGAAAGCCCTTTCTAGGCGTAAGGAAATGTCATGAGTACAACCTGTGAGCTGAGGACAGTCGAGGGTGAAGAAGAATGCATTGTACTTTGGGCAGGTGCAGGAAGGGGCAGTTGATAGTGAGAGGACCCCCTGCTTGGGAACGTGCATGCACGAAAAGCAGGTGCCTTCCCCAGGACAAGGCAAGAGCCTTCCCTCCCCCAGGTCAACTCCTGTCTTCGTGGAGATGCCAGAGGCAATCGCTTAGACGCAGGGCCCAAACGAGCCACCTGGCGCCTGGACAGGCTGAAAATTACGGAGGAAGTGAGAGGACACAGGGGTCCCCTTCTCCTTCGGGGGGCACCTCCTCCACTCATTCCCTCCCTAATGACTTTAATCAGTGCTAGACAGAGGAACGTGCAAAAACCAAGTGTCATCTCAGAAGGCTCACCAACAACTCCAAAGCATCCGCCACCTTCAGCTCGGTGCCACCTGCTCAGGGAGGTCTTCCCCAATGTCCAGACCAGACCAGGTGCACCCGTTTATCCCACATCACACAGCACTTTTCCTCTTCACAGCCTTATAACAGGTGTAGTCTCATGTCCACTCATGTGCTAATAGGAGATCTCTCTGTCCCACTAGATTGTGAGCTCCATGAGGGTGGGGGCCAAGCCTGGGTTTTTTTCTATTCATATCCCCCATGTAGCCCAGAGCCAGGCATAGAGTACAACAGCACCCAAACTTTCAGCATTTCAGCCATTTACTTCTCATTTCATTAAGTGCAATGAAATGCCAGTGCACACACAATCCAATGGGAAAAAATAATTTGTGGATTTCCTTGGGGTTCACGGCTATGGAAACTACTGCCCACTTGAGCACACCTGTGAGGAGCCAGATGGCTGTGCAGGGATCAGCCAGAGGGCTGAACAACTGCAGGTTCAAGTCCCCGAGAGACCACTGTCAGGGACGGCGGGGGGCCGAGCGGGCAGACGCCAGGGACCGGCAGCAGCGCCGTTCAGCACCGTGGACAGCGCCCGCCGCGGTCCTGGTCCTCTCTCCTGGCGCGCAGTTTACTCTGTCTTCCTGGGCCTCCAGGATTGTGAAAGGGGCGGTTGCACAAAGCCATGATGGACGGAGCTTTTCTGGGGTCAAAGTGTTTGCTCTAGCCCCTCAATGCACCCCCTGACTCTGAACGGGAAACGGGTTCTGGCTCGGGCTCGCCACCAGCCACTCTGTTGTGTGATTGGGGCCACACTTCACAGCTCCTCTGGGTCGGTTTCCCCCAGGAGGAGGAGGTTTCTTCCAGCCTGGAAGGGGGGCATGACGTCCAAACGCAGGCCTCTTTGAGGGTCCTTGGGTGTTGCCTTCTCTGTGTTCTTGGCTCACTTTCTGGCATCTTCTCTAACTCTCTGGTCAGAAACCTCCATTTCTGCAGCCAAGAAGGTGTCTGTTGTATTCACTCCTGAGTCTCCACCATGGCATAGAGCTGGCCCATAGTAGGAACTAATAAGCAATTGTTGACTGAACGACAAGAATGTGACTTTCTGATTTCCTTCCTGTAGTCTAGCTTGTGTGGGTGCCAGTAGAATTCAATTTAAATGTGAAAAGAGAAAATAAACAAGCCTATAAATTGCTTGGCTCTCCACGGAGTCAGGCACTTTGCCAAATGCAGGTGTCATTGGTGGGAAACAGTGGCCTGTTTTCCACGTGCCCCTCGCACAGGCTGGGTAACAGGATTGCCTCTGGCTGATGGACGAATGATGTGTTTGCACATGGATCACAGATGGCGTCCACAGCATTTTATGAATGGCTCACGATGGCTGATAATTCCCAAGGGGAGATTGGCCTTCAGGCAGAGAAGTGACATCCCAGCCAAGGGGCCACCTGTGTTCTCACAGACGTATGATGTTCCCCAGCACCCGCCCTCCGCAAGTGGCCAGCCAGCGTACATGCAGACGGAGAGCAGCGTGGTGAAAGGGGTTTGGACGGGATCTACGCCTCTGAACCCCCAGCTCCTGGTTAGTTTCTCGGGGCCACTGTAACAAGTGGCACAGACCAAGGGGCTTAAAACAACAGAAATTTATTCCCTCAGCTCTGGAGGCCAGAGCTCCAAAATCAGAAGCCACAGGGTCGGTTTCTCCAGGGGGCTCAGAGGGAGGATCTGTCCCTGCCTCCCCCACCTTCTGGGGTTGCTGGCAGTCCTTGGCATTCCTTGGCATGTAGACACCTCACCCCGATCTCTGTCTCGTCTTCATACAGAGTTCTCCACATTTGAGTCTGTGTGTCTCAAATCTCCCTCTGCTTGTCTCTTCTAAGGACACCATCACTGAGTTTGGGGCCCACCCTAAATCCAGGATGATCTCATTTAGAAATCCTTACTTAATTACATCTGCAAAGACCCTTTTTCCAAATAAGGTCCCATCATCCTGGGGGTCCGGATGTGGACAAATTTTGGGGGCCACCACTCACCCACCCTCTGAGCTTACTGGTCCTCACCTGCCCTCCTGGCTAGGGCGTCCCTCCAGACACAGCGGATGGCTGTGTTGATGTGTCCCCTGGCCCAAAACAGCAGCGAGGTCCTGCTGTGCACCAGGCATCTCACACAGTGCTGCCCTACTGATGCGCCCAGGTGGGGACCCCACGGGGGGGTGTGCTTGAGGGGATGCGTTGGGTGGGGTACGTGGGGGTGGGGTGCGTCGGTGCCAGGCCCTCATCCCAGTGGCAGAGTCCCTCTGGGAGAAGGGCCTAGGGTGGGGTGAGGGGGATTTCTGAGTCCTGGTTCTGGGGCCATGTGATCTGGAGCTGTCCGCAAAAGAGGGGCTCCTGAGAGCCAGCCCCCGACCCTCCGAGAGCCTGCAGTAACCCCAGCCACGCTGTGGGGCTAGTGGGGCTGGGCCTGGAGCTGCTGCCTTTCACGGGCAAAGTGGAAGGTGGGACAGACTCTCCCTCTCTCTCTCTGTCACTGCCTCTGTCTCTCTCCCTCTGTCTCTGTCCCTCTCGGGCCCAGGACTGTGGCCCTGGTTCCCTCCCACCTGCCCAACAGCCTGATGGGCATGGTTTCTCCCTGGGCTGAGGACCTGGGTCTCTGCACAGTGGGCAACTCCATCTGCATTCAGCTGTCGCTGTCAGTCCTCAAACTCACACTCAAAACAAAAGAGAACAAAAGGACCAAGATTGCTATTCTTTTTTCCTTATTAACCTCTTTCCCTCTTCTCTTCCGCTGGGCAGAGGGAAGTCCAGCCTCCTGGTCTTCATGTGTGTGAGGCCTCAGAGGCTGTCGTCAGCTCGGTCAGTGCCAGATAAGCAGTGAAAGGAGCATGGGGCGGAGCCAGTGATCAGGGTAGAGACAGGGGCTGCAGGCTGCTGTCTGGACCCTGCACTCTTGGATGGAGGCTGACCACTGGCCCAAGTTAGAAGAGGAAGACAGAGAGATGGATGGAGAGTCAGACCCAGGAGGGGCTTTGGCAGGGCCAGCTGGAGGGGTTGCAGCCAGACATGGAGAGGCCGCCACTGCCCAAAGCATCAAGTGAGGCTGCCCCCACAGCCCGGGCTCTGTGGAGGGAACACCTGCCCCCGGAGGGAAGGGCTAAGAGGCCATGGTCCACATCATCCCTGGGTGTGGACACTCCCATGGCTGGTGCCAGCGGCAGAGCACAGCGTGGCTCACCCCAAGGGAGGGAGGGCTAGCAGGGGTGCCCACAGGAGCAACAGCTCTCTCCATGCTGGTCCAGGCAAGAAAGAAGGGCCCAGCTGCCTCCCCAGGAGTGCTGGGGAGCCCTGTACCTTCATTTCCATGGTGACACCAAGGGGGAGATGGGCGTCACCCTGGTTGGCTAAGATGAAGCAATCCCATTCAAATTCAGTTGGGAGTTTGTTGATAAGACCCTACTCCCAGGATAAGCTGCATGTGGATGGAGCCTGGAAGGGGCATCCTCTGAGGGACGTGCCTGCCCCTCCAGCCCCTAGCTCCCCCTCAGAACCCAGGCCTGGGTGCAGGGAAGTGAGGGACCCCCAGGCTGCTATTGGGTGTCAGCACTGAGGCACAGGAGACAGCCAGAGTGATGGCCTGAGCCCTCACTTCACAGAGCAGGAACTGGGGGTGTGGGGGGCTCCCTCGCTGCTGGAGGCGGGAAGGCTCAGGCTGGTCAGTCAGGAGCGTGGCATCAGGGAGCGCTGGGGGCTCATCTTTGGGGCATCGTCTTCTTCCCCCTCCCAGGTCCCCTCACAGACACAGGCCTCCAGCAGTGCCTCCTCATCTAGGCCAAGCCCTGCCATCTCTAGGGAACTTTTTAAAATCTCAAGTACCCCGCAGAGGGGGAAACTGGGAGCGGCAGGGAGATGCTGGAGTCAGGAAATCTGGATTCTCATCTTGGGGGCACCACGTGATGCCGTCGGACACTAGAGCTCAAAGAGGCAAAGTGGTCTGCGTGATTTCCCGTCTGCAAACCAGGCAAGTCACACGACATGCCCACCCCAGGGCCCTGGCACCCTGTGACCCCTTCTGTGGCCTCTGATGGGGAGTGACCCTGGCTGGGCCTGAGGAGCAGGGGTAGCATGAGGCGCCGTGTTCTCGATGAAGAGCGGCTGACATCTCTTTTTGTAAACGAGGCCAAAGAAGGTCACTTTGAGAGCCTCCCACTAGGCAGACAGCCCCTTGTCCTCTCCTCCCAGCTCTGGCCACTCTCCGGGACTGTCTCTGGCTGGATGCGGACAGGAGATGTCCCCTACAGCCCCCAGGCCCCAGGGGAGAGCAGCCAGGAGAAGCGGCGTCCAGGAGAGCAGACCCGGGGACCCCTGAGGCCCTGGGGTCTTGCCAGACACTCTCCTCTTTCCTAGGCCTCTGCCACTTTTCCGATGACCCAGTGGCAAGGAATCAACCAGAGTTGATCTGGGGAGCCCCGAAGCATCAAGCTAACTCAGTAGTGGGAACTTGCTCCTGGTGACAGCAGAATCAGGCGCTGGAGACGTGGGCAGACAAGGAGGGGCCTCCGCTGAGCTTTACGCTGTGGATTCCAGACCCCGCAGAAGGCACAACAGCTCTGCAGCATCATCTCGCTGAGTGCACGCTTCGAGCAGGTGCCCGGCCAGACTCACTCATGCCCGTGGAGCAGGCTCTCTGAGTGGACGGATGCTGCTCATCAGAAGCAATTTAATTAAATGCATGAATGGGGTGTGTCGAGTGTGAGATGAATGAGGTTTGCTGATGGAGGATGGAGCCCTCGCCCATTCTGAGGGGCTGCAGGTGGAATGTTTGAGCCTCAAGGAAATTCAGTGCTTTGGAGAAAGCACAGAGGGAGTTCTGGGGTGGATGAGTCTGCTCAGGGAGGTGGGACTGCTGAGCACTCTCCCGCTGGGACCCAGTCAGGGCTGCAGAATCAGAAGCCTCACGCTTGGCCAAGCTGCACTGGACACGGGAATTAAAGAGAATGAGGTCAGCCTGGCTCCTGCCTCAAGAAGCAGGGGTGAGAGAGGGTCGAGGGAGAAGAGTGGAGGAGCCACTTGCCTAGACAGGGGAGCTTGGATCCAACCCCCGTGAGGCTCCTCTGGGAAGGGCTGCAGGTTCCAGGCAGCAGGCGCCCGGCTGGGGCAGGTGCTGACCGCCTGTCCAGGGCTGAGCTCTGTGTCCGGGCAATCAGGGTTCCAGGCTAAAGAGGGGCCTGCGTTTCCATAGCCTGAGTTAGCCGGGTGACTAGACACCAAGAAAGCCCAGTCTGTGGCCACAGACGGGGGGTGTGGCGGGAATGAGGACGGCTGCCTGGAGGGATGGCCACCGTGAGGAACAGGCTTCTTGGGGTGGAGAAAGCGGCTTCTGATGGGAGGGGATGCTCCAGGTGTGTGGACCCATCCAGATGACATGTACGGGCCCTGTCCAGGGCTCCCGCACACAGCTCTCTTTCCAGATGACACAGCGATGTCCTCACCGCCTACCGGGGACACAGGAAGCGCGTTGAACAAACGCCTGGCTGTTTCGCCTCGGTGGGCCGTGGCCTCCTTATCTTGCGGCTTTAACAGATTCTCCATCACTTAATAGCTGAGCTGCGTGTCAGATCACCTCACTCACCAGATGCACTCAACGTCCGGAAGCGACTAGCGTGTCACCGCCCCGAAGGACGAGTTTCTTTGAGGAGCCCCCGTGGGAGGTTCCTGATGACACAGATTACGGACAAGGCCTTCACCAGTGCGAGCACAGGCACAGCGGGCCACCCGCCTCCAGGCCCAGGGCTCGGGGACTGCCGAAGTGGGTGCTGCCACTCACACCGGTTCCGGCGCTGCCAGGGAAAGCCGGCTCTGGGACCCTGTCACCCAGCCAGGCAGCCACAGCAATCTGCCTGAGGACCATGCCACCCGGCCGAGGCCCCCACAGTGCCAACCAGGCCCGTCCTGGCTGTGTTCTGTTTCTCCCCAACGCAGGGCTCGCAGAGGTCCTTCCGTGCATCCACTACTGTCCCCTTGAGGAAAGCTCAGTTCCCTGACCTGCGAACCGAGGAGGACATGGGGAGGAGGGTAGCAAGGAGAAACTTCCAGAAGGGGCTGCTCCTTCGAGTAAACCCCCAGCAGGTTCACACCTGACCATCTGCCATCCGGGCCTCAGCTGCGCTCCTGGTCAGAGTGGAATCCAAGGTCCTGCAAAACTAAACACCATGATTCCCGGGGAGAGGCCGACAGGGCCCTGGGGCAGACTCGGTGAGGCCGGCCGCTCATTCAGCTCAAAGTAGAACACATCAAGTCGAATCCTGACAGCGTCGCGAGCCTGGACCGGGAAGCAGTGGCCAGGGAACTCACGACGTCATGTGGCATCTCTCGCCAGGTGTTGCCGTCATGCATACATGCACACTCACTGTCCCTCATGAACACACACGTGCATGCACACCTACACTGACACGTGCACACACCTCCTCACATGCACAACCCCCCACACTTGCTTTTACACACGTACACACACACTAACACCTTCCCACATCCACACGTGCACGTGCTCTCGTGCACACACGGCCTCCGGCGCTCTGAGCCGACCTTGTGGTCTCCGCATCACGCCCCCCTCCCTGCTGTGAGTCCTTGGCCGGCCGGCAACTCAGCAGTTCTGTGTCCCAGGACCTGCACCTTTCCTGGAATAAAGGTTTACTGAACCATGAGAGGACGAGTGGACGGATTAATGACAACATCCTTCAGGTCGTTCTTCCCGCTACCTTGATGTGACGGTGAGGAACTGGGCTCAAGGGGCTGCGAGGGGCCGTGAGGTGCCGGTCACGAGGCCAGCCGCCTGAGACACGCTCCAGGAGCGGCCCTGGAGGAGGCCCTGGTGCTGGTGGGGGCAGGTTTTGCTGGCTGTTCCAGACACTCCGTAGGACGCTCCCACATGGCACTTACTCAGACGAAGGAAGGAAAACACTGCTGATGCCACTGCAGCCCGGTCACCATCTAAGACGGGACGCTGAGCCGAAGAACCCAGACGGGGAGGGTGAGTGCTGAACACGTCCTCTTACGTACAGTTCCAGAGAGCGAAAGCTGGTCCACAGGACGGAAAGAGCGGGCGTTGCTTCGGGTGGGGAGGGCCGGGGAGACGGTGACAGAGGCTGGTGGAGTGTTCACCACAGACCGTGGCGATGGTCTTACAGGGGTGCACACAGGTCAGACTCCCCAAAGTGAGCGCTTCAGACAGGTGACACTCGTGTGTCAGTTACATCTCGATAAAACCGTCTGAAATGAAAGAGAAACTGATGGGAATGGGTCCTCAAAGGTAACTGGAGCGTTTCCCAGCGTTGAGGGCATGGCTGCCCTGGGAGACCCAGGTCAGAGCAGGTGGACCTTATGGGCTGTGGGCAGGGACATACGAAGAAGACGCCCCTCTTTCTATGAACACAAAGGGGCAAGTGGCACCACGCCCACCATCAGCCCTTAACGCCCAGAGAAGAACGTGAGGAGAGGAGAAAGGACCAGGGGCCACATCCATGGTCTTTGTTGTTGAGTCAGTGGCGGGACCCAGGTTGCTGCATCATACTCATCTTTTCCTTTTAAATATTCAGTCATAAAAATATTTTGAAAAAATATTTATTAAGGGCCTAACCTATTTTGGCAAAACTTTTAAACTGTTTGAGGAATCAACATTTAAAAGGCCTCGGTGCCGCGGAGACGGGGAGCTGGCGGATGGGGCTCTTGGCCCCACTGAGGGCTTGGGGTTTTGTCCTGCAGAAAGTATGAAGAACTGATGGGATGGGTCTTGGTGTGCCCAAAAGCTGGTGCTGGCTGTCACGTGGAGAGAGTAAACCGACCAGGCAGCTTGGGGGCCAGAGACCACTGGGGACATCATTCTGGAGGTGAGGAGTATGTGCCAGGTCCCCACTATGGAGTGCAGGAATGGTGTGATCCAGGCATCACCCTGTCCTTGCGGGGGAGCACACGTGAAAGAAATCCAGCCTGGAGACGGCTGGGAAAGAGGCTGTGGGCAGAGCAGCAGGGGTGCTTGTCCCTCCTGAGGTTCCAGGCAGGTGTCTGGGAGGAAGGGACACTTGAGCTGCTGAGCCTTGGGAAAGCAGTGGTTTGCCGGTTAGCATGTGGGAGGGGCAGAGAAGAGCCCATTCTGGCGGAGTCTCCGGTCAGCTCAGAGGCAGCCTGAGGGCCAGGGGTGCCGGGCGTGTGGGCCACGTGCCTTCCCATGGCTTCCCCCATTTCTCACGTCTTGATCAAACCGGGGGATCGCTCCTAGAACCGTGGAGAGTCCTGCCCAGACCCGCAGCAGCCTCGGCGTCCACCCTCCACGGGGATGGCAAAGGCGGAGGAGAAGGCAACTGGCGCGGGTGGCGGGTCTCAGGGAGAGTCCACATTTGCGATGCCCACAGATCAGGGTGGACGCCAACTCACATGATCTGACCCTCCCAACGACCGGGGAGGCTGGGTTCTGGGGAGGGTGCCCTGTGACGTGAGGGGCCTCGGCCGGCCACCGCCACACAGACGCCTTCTAGGGCCTGGTGCAGCCTTGACGCCCCGCTGAGTCCTCACCGTCAGCTGGCTGCTCTGAGTGACAGCGTCTATCTGCTCTCGCCGGCAGCGTGCAGCCACCAGCAGGGGCCTCACAAATGCAGAAATTTGGGATTTTGAAAATGTTAATTTCCAAGTGGATTCTCAGTGTTTCCCCCAAAGTCTCCGGGGGCTGTCTCGGGAACGCGTCTCAGCTGGGCCCCTCTGGGGACACAGGAAGCCCTACCTGACCCCTCGCTCACCAGCGAAGCCCGTCCACGGCCCCTCTGGGGTCCAGGCCCCGCCCGTCACAGCGTTGGGGCAAGGAAGGCACCTCACAGTGTCCCCCCTCCTGGTCCCGGACAAAACCCGTCTGTTGAAGAGATGGGAAATGTGCCAATGTGGAGAATGAGAGCGACTGCTGCCACGGAGACCCCCAGACCTTCCGCTGCAGGGAGGGGAGGGGCAGGGCAGGACAGTCAGAGCAGCCGGCCTGCCCACCCCCGGCCCCCAGAGCTGCCACCCACGCGGCAGCCTGTCCCTGGGGCCACTGCTGGGTAATGGGTGACCCGCCAGGGGGCTCTGTGGGCTCTGGTGGGCGAGGGCGGGCCGTGGGGGACATCCAGGGGACATCCTCATGCAGTGGGGATGCTCGCGGTCCTGCCGTGCTGCTGGTCCCTCCGGCCAGCCCCTGGGTGCCGGGACAGGAGCAGCCCCTGCCCTCTGCTGGAGGGAGGTCTTGTTACAGCGGCAGCCAGTTCCCACCTGGGAGCTGGCAGAGGGAGCTGAACCCCGTGGTGGGGGCTGGGTTCCCTCTGGGACGGACACCAGTGGAACTCCTGGGCCGTGGGAGAAAGTCGGGGGCTGAGGGAATCCACACGTTTGCCCCTCTGCTTGGTGCTCAGCTATCCATCTGCACAGGACGGCCAGTGCCCACACGGGCCCGGGGCCCAGAGCAGACCACCAGGCTCTCAGGTGGGGGCAGGGTGCTCCTTGCTTTGGGAATGGGGGGAAATCCAGCTGGGATTGGGCTCCAGCCTCCCCACCTGGACAAGACCCTGCAAATGGAGAGCAGCCCCTGACCGACACCCCACCCCAGACATATGCAGGCCAGTGGAGGGTCCTCCCTGCCCTGTGAGACGACGGGACACACGCCTACTCAGCTTGGCAGGGAAACATAGTCAGGGAGGGCTTCCTGGAAGAGGGGGCACCTATGCTCAGACCTAAACAGCCCATGGATGACAGGGAGCCACGGAAGGATCTTGTTTGGGAGCTCAGGCTCGCTGCTGGGGGAAGAAGAGCTCAGAGGGAGCACAAGGGAAGCAGAGCATCGTGGGGGTTGGGCACGGCCATGTCTGGGGGAAGCGACGGGACTGGTAGACAAGGGGTGGGGAGGGGGTTCAGAGCAGTTGGAGGGGTCAGATGAACAGCAGGAGAGGGCTCCACTGACCAGTGGTGTGGCCTGGTCAGGTCACATCTTCTTGGGGTCTCCATCTCATGGTCGGGAGGCTGCAGGGTCGATTTGAGTCTGTGTCCACTGATCCCCAGGACTTGCTCCCCCTCCCCCAGCACGGTGATTTCTGCAGCGGGTGATACACCTTTGTCACCTCCACCCCGGGGACGGCTCACCTCACACTTGTTATACCAGGTGGATGGACACCCGGGCACTCAGAGTGCTGGGCCAGGAAGGGGCCTCTGGGGGCTACGCTGCGTCTGCCATGTGCACACACACGCACACTCAAACATGCACTCGCACTCAAAGTCATGCACACATGAACATACACACATGCACAGTGCACGTGCACAAGCACACACACCCTCCGTGCCAGGTGGCCACCCAGTCTGAGGGCCCAGTCTCATTGCCTTCGAGAGGAATCGTGTGTGGTGGCTGCCAGGAGAGCCAGGACCCCAGAGACCACCACGTCGAGGTGCCCCCGCCCCGAATCCACGTGCACACGCACAGGCCTTGCACCACAGGCCCAGCGCCAAGAGCTACGGAGCGTCCAGGGCTGGCGGGCGGGGCCAGCGCCTCCTCTCACCCCCACCTCGGGCCCGGGATTAGGAAACGTGGAGGAGGCCCCTCCTGGGGCCGAGGGGCGAGCCGAGGTGTCCCCCACAGGCTCCTCCACAGGCCGCTCCCCCTCTGCCAGCTCGAACGCCCCCTCCATAAGTCTCACTCAGAAAAACACAATCGATAAGCCTCGGAGCCCACATGCGACGGCAAAGCTCTGTTCTTAAGTCTGTAATTGCCAAGAATTAACGTGCTAATTGCATGCAACTAATCTGCATCCTTTATGTTTTATATCAATTAACAGAGTAATTAAAAAAAGCAATCTCCTTGATCGCTCCTCCCCGGCAGCCCCGGCCGCCGGAGCTAATGAGGCCAGGCTGCCCTTTCACCAGCCTCATTAGCGGCTCCGCTCTTTGGTGGCGCCTCCTGCGAACACAGTCACTTGTGCAGCGAGGAGTCCTGGATAGGACGTCGCGGCGCCCGGGGAGGCAGTGCGCTGGCGCAGGGCGGGCCTCGGGGTCCCATCAGAGCCTCCAGTGGGTGTGGCCCCACGACAGACTCGGCGCGGGATTCAGGGGGTTGGGAGTGTGCGAGGCCCTTGTCTGGGAGGTTTTGTAGACCAGGCAGGACTCTCCAGCCCACCGCCCGGCCGAGCCAAGTGGGCCTCGCTTTCCTGCCGCTCAGGCAGGGGAGGGACAGGTTCCGAGGCCGATGCAGAGCTCGCACCACCTGTGGAGTCCGCCTGCTGCCCGGAGGCCTGGCTGCCCACTGACCCCAATGACAGCGAGAAACAGACGCTCCCAGGACACCGAGCACGGCCCTGCATGCTGGCCCCTCCATGCCACCAGCCGGGGCTGTGGGTGCCGGGCAGCCGCTGGAGGACAGAGAGCCGTGCGGGGAAGGTGTCGGCACAGCTCCCTCGCCTCCGTGGCTGCCGTGATGGTTGGAGGCGGCTGCCAGGAGCAGAGGCCGGCACCTGGGCCAGCCTGGCTCTGGGGCTACCCGCCCAGCTCACATTGCTCCTCCCCCAGGTGAGTCCACTGCCAGCTCTGGCTCCCTCGACAGAATCAGAGCCAGACGTAGGCAAAACGCATTTTCATCCCAGTGGACACCTGGCCACTGGCTCGGTGCCCGTCCTTGAGCAGATGGTGGGCCGGCCAGGGAGACCGCCACGCAGGCCACCTTGTCTGGTGGCGGGTGAGGTGCTAATGCGAGATCCCGCCAACCAGGCGGGAGACCCCAGAGCAGAGCCACTGGGCAGCCGTGGCTACGTGCAGGAGGCCCCAGGTGACTCACCTGGTCCTCCACAGGTCTCCACCCTGCCCTTCCCTGTCCACCAGCTGCCAAGCAACGCCAAGCACGTGCGCTTCGCTGGGACTCTCCTTAGCGTTGACTTGCCCATCTTTACAAGGAGGTCAGAACGATGGCTGGCCTGGGTCCTGCCAAGAACCAACTCAGAGAGGTTGAGTGACTGTCCCAAGGCTGCACAGCAGCAGTGAGTAATGGAGTTGGATTTTGGACCCAGCCATCCTCTGGTCTGTGTTCCTGACCACTTGGCAACCTTGTCCGCTGCTCAGGCCCGCTGCACCATCCACACATTCCAGCCAACTCTGCACATAATGACTCTGCAGCCCCAAGTGGGTGTGGGCAGCCCCCTCCTCATATCAGGCCCGCAGTGCCCTCCCTGACCCTCACACCACTCCTGGGTCCTGCTTGACCCTGTCACCCTGCCTAGGTCAACCTCCAGCCTTGCCATCCCTCCGTCACCCCTCGTCCCAGTGCCTTCAGATTCTTGGATCTAAATATCCACCGAGACGACCTGCCCGCACTCTGACCCCATTGGCCACACGGGAGACCTGCCCTCACCCACCCCCAGCCCTCCCTTGTCCCAGTCCCCGCGCCCTCTTCCAGCCCCTCTCCCATCCCGCCGGAGCCGGGAGCCCTCCGCCGGGACCTCACTCCTGGTCACTGGCCCTCACCCGGCTCAGGGTCTGGGGTGCGTCTTCAGGTCGCCCCTTCTCATACACGGCCTCCTGTCTCTCTGACTTCACTGGTTCACCTGCAAAGCCCGACCCTGGAGAAATTACACTTTCTGCCTGCTCGGCGCCTGTGGCCGGGATGCGGCAGGGGTTCTGGAGGACCCCGGCCGCGTGGACACTGCAGTCTGTGCTGAGATCAGAGGCCAAGGTGGCCTGAGGACGCCTGGCACCGTGTCCACCCTGAGTCCTGCACTGTCCCAGAGACAGCCCGGCAGTCAGGGGGAACGTCCCCGGCCAACACGGGCCATCGTCCTACAGCCGAGGGCAAAGCACGACCTGAGCAGCCTCACTGCCCAGCACGATGGCTTCAGTGACGCCACCACCTTATGACTCCTCCCAGTAGGGGCTGTCTCGTGCTCAGTGGCGCATCCTCACCCCTCACACCTCAGCTCGGGGATCTGGATCTGTTGGGAGCAGTTCACGGCTATTTCCCACTAACGGCTTTTGCCTCGTGCCGTTCACGGCAAGCAGAGCTGCGGTCACGCTCAGCCTCAATGCCGGGTGTTAAAACAGGATGTTTGTTTGACTTTATTTTGACCACAACCCTCAATCAGATACTAATTATGCTTAAGGATGGGGCTGGCCGGCTTTGTTCACCTCTGGGGACCCCAAGGGCAGACACAGGGCACAGGGTGCGCACCTGTGCATGCGTGTATGTGCGCACACCCATGCAGGCATTGCTGTGTGTGCATCTCTGTTCACATGCACATGTATGTGCACGTGCTCTGTGTGAGGGCGTGTGCATGCATGTGCATCTGTGTCCACAGGTATGTATACACAGGCACACGTGTGTGTGTCCCCCTGTGCCATGGGTGTCCACAGGCATATTTAATGGCATATGGACAGGGAGGCCTCAGTTCAGCAACAGGGGAACCAGGGCTGTCTTGATGTTTATGTAACAGATGTGACATGAAGCTGGCTGGTTTGAAAGCAAATAAAAGTCTGCCCAGATTTACAGTCCAGCCATTTCCCTCCATAATCAGCTTGTGCTGTGGAGTTAAATGAACTGACAGAGACACGTGCAGGTGGACGCTGCTGTCAGCTGGAAACTTGTAAGTCATCCACCAGTCCAGACAGCCCTCCGAGTGCGCTCAGTGAGCGGGGCCCGGGGAGGTGGGGGCCCAGGGAGGCGGGGCCCAGGGAGGCGGGGGGGCCCAGGGAGGCGGGGCTTCCAAGCCTGTCTTGGTCTTCAAGAGGCAGGAGCGTCTGGCTGGGACGCAGCTCCCAGCCCGGCCACCAACCCTCCCTGCTGTGGGGCCCACACCAGGAGCAGCTGAGAGGACTCACCCTCTGCCAGGCCCCACGTGTCACCCGCAAATGCATAATGTCCACAGAGATGCCTCCTCCAGGCATCTGGGCAAGACACACGGACCTTCACCCTGGGGCAAGGAGGTGCAGCCACGGCCTCAGCAGGTGCAGGGAACACGGTCAGCCTGAAGGTGGCCTTCAAGTGGGGAGGCTGTGCCCACTGGGACCCTGCCCCAGGCCTTGGAGGAGAGCTGAAGGTCCCAGGGCCCAGGGCGTGGCTGGGCACAGGCAAGGAGGCCACACCTGGGCAGGCAAGTGCCTGACTCGGGTGCCCTCACCCAGGAGGATCAGGACAGGGAGGTCGTGCTGGCTGGGGCTAGGACAGACCTTTGGACGGGCCAGGTTCTGCTTTCACCTCCAACGTCCACCACCTCTCAAGTTGAACACACACTCATGTGCACTTGTGCACAAACCCACACACACGGCCTCTGCGCCTACGTGGGGGTGGGGACCCACTGACAGCAGGGGCCTTCCTCTGTGTCTCCTGAGCTCCATGGCTCTGGGCTGAGCTGAAAACCCTCCTTCAACATAAGGGTCCCCGACCACAGCCCTCCACCACCCTGGGGGCCTTTCTGGTGCTCCTGCAGCTGAAATGGTCGCTGTCTTTTCAAAAGTGATCAGGACACATCTTCTGCTTTTGGAATTGAAGTTTCTGAGTGTAAGATGAAGGCAGAAATGGAAGCCTTCTGGAGCCTTCTGGAGCCTTCCAGGGTCTTCCACAGTCCATGGGGACACGTCATCACTCAGCTCTGGGTGGCCCCTGGCATCTGTGCCAGGCATGACCACCCCACCAGAGAAGCCCTTCAAGCCTGACCTTGAACTCCATCCTTGCATCTGGCTTCTTGTTCTGGGGCCTCAGAAGAAGCTGATGATGGCGGAACCCCTCCTGGGCACTGATGACTCCAGCCTCAGTGAACCAAGGGGACACCAGGAACCACAGGAGGGGTAGGCGCGTGATGGTGGCCCCTTGGCCTCATCTCACTGTCCACAGGGCCACAGCTCCCAAGAGTGCTTCCGACATGAGGCAAACTGGCCACAGAGTGTGCACATCCTGGGTATCAATTTCCTGCGGCTGCTGTGATGAGTGACTACAAATTCCAGGGTTAAAACCACACAAGCACATCATCTTGCAGTCCTGGGGGTCAGAAGTCCAGCCCGGTCCCCCTGGGCCAATGTCCAGGTGTGGACAGGGCTGGTTCCCTCTGGCTCCCAGGGAGGATCCATGCCTGGCCTCTTCCAGCTCCTAGAGGCCGCATTCCTTGGCTGGCAGCCCCTCCCTCAGTTTACTCCGACCTCTGCTCTATCGTCTCATCTCCTCTGACCTCTGCCTCTCTCTTGTAAGGACCCTGTGATCACATTTGGCCACCGGATAATCCAGGATCATGTCCCCTCTCAAGGTCCCTAGTCGCACCTGGAGAGTCCCTTTGGCCACGTGAGTCATGGTCGCACAGTGACTACAAGTCACACAGTCATGGGTTGTGGGGGCTCGGATGAGGACAGCTTTGGGGGCCCTTTTTCAGCCTTCCATGTTGTATGACCTCAATTGTATGCAGACACATGCTCGTCAGGAGGAAGGTGACAAACTCTCCAGGACAGCGTTTCCATCTGTCACCAACACAGAAACAAAGGGTCTGGCTGCCCGGCCTGGAGGCGGTGACCCACATGCAGGTCCATGTGCATCCACCTCACAGGGGCCAGTGGGCAGCTGTCCCAGCCTGGCCCCGAGGTTCCAGGCCTCGTCTGATCGGCCCTCCTCCTCCACGTGGGCTCACTGGGCAGCACTGGAGCCAGGGGCTGTAGGAGCAGCCTCTCAGGGCCCTACCCTGGGGGAAACTGAGGCACAGGCTTAGCTGGCCTTTTGTAACATCACATCAGCCCCTTTGCTATTAGGGCAGCTAGACAATGCCCCGTTAAATTTAAATTTCAGAAAAACAACAAATACTTTTCAGTAGAGGTACCCAAATACTGCATGGAACTTCCTTACGCTACAAGCCTGCCTGCTGTTTCTCTGATATTCTGATTTAACCCGGCAACCCACATTTTGTCGGCTGCCCTGGACTTGCTGGTGTCCTTCACCAGCAGAAGCAGCAGCTTCGCCCTGAAACACGAAACACGGAGATGAAAACAGAATAATTTGTTCTGGTTGCGCCCGCTCCCCATCTCCTCCAGCATTTCTGGCTCCACACCAAGTAATGTCCAGCCCAAGGTCACATCAGGAACCCTGTGATTTGGCACGTGGAGACTGGCACCGGGCCCTGGAGGGGGATGAATCATGGACCCTCTTGTGTGGAATCAGGGTGGGCTGGCCAACCTCTCCCAAGAGATTTAAATCCCTTGAGGCCAAAAGAGGAAGGGGGAGACCCCACTGCCTCACTGACGCTCTCTGTGGGGCCTCCGGGCCACAACAGCGACAGCTCGTGTCCACACGCCAGCCATTAATGCCATCTCAGGGCAGGGCAGTGAGCACCCAGTCAGGCGGATGCAGACAGGACTTCCATGCTGTGGATGGACAGACAGGCAGATGGACAGACCTCAGCCGCTGCCGGTCCCCTGCCAGTCAAATGCCCCCCTTTCTGGGCAGGCTGGGGTCTCTCTCTGCAGCCCCAGTGGCCCCTGATCCAAGGGGAGCCCACCCCTAGCACAGGGGGTCCCCTCCAGCACCCACTCTGTCCTCTCTCCCCCGGTACTGTCCCCACCCACATGTGTCTCCTTGGATTTTGGGGGGCTCTCAGCAGGCTGAGGACGTGCCTATCCATCTTCCTCCTCTCCTGATACACGGTAGGAGCCCTGGGGGCAGGTGGCTTGCATTGGACAATCCCTGACTTCCACGTGCCCAGGCCCCCCAGATACCCCACAGCCAAGGCCACCATTCACTAAGTAAGGGAGTCGTGGGCCTCCACTTGGTCGGTCCTCAGTGTCTGCTCTGTCCAGCAAACCTCCCCTCCCTGAGCTCAGGACTCTGCCCGTGACTCCTGCTGCTGGCCGCAGAGCCTGCCCCACCTGTGCGCCGTGCACTCTTGGTAGGCGCCACCTGGCACTGGGGGCAGGCAGCAGCAGAGGGCAGGACAGAGGCCATCCACGTGGGGGAGCTGAGGGGCAGAGCCACACGTCCCCTCTGTGGCCCTGCCTTGAGGACTATCCTCAGCAGGACAGGATGAGACCAATTTGAGCTCCTAGGAGGAGGGGTGGCCATCAGGAGCTGACCCCACACTGCACAGTCCTTGGGGCCAGGAGCCCCCAGAAGGAAACCCCTTGCTCCTTAGAGGGGAGTGGTCAGGAAGCTGCCCCTTCTCGGGGGTCAATCTAGACCTGAAGCTACCAACAGTTTGTGCCAACTGTTCAGAGAAGAGGTGGACGTGTGGGGGACATTGCCTGGAAGGACAGTGGCTTGTAGGTGGCACTACCCCCACCTCCTCCACCCCCAGGCCCTGGGCAGGGCCAGTCCTCTCATTTCTAAGAGGCAGAAAATGGCATTTCCTCCTCAATGGAGGGGCTGAGAGTTGGATGATCCCATGCTCCAGTGACCTGGGGAGAGAGGGGGGTGCTTATTCACACGTCCTCATCTCCTTACTCACACACCCTAATCCTCATACTCATGTGTCCCCCTCTCCATATTCACAATCCTCATCTCCATGTCACACACCCTCATCTCCATATTCACAATCCTCATCTCCATATTCACAATCCTCATCTCCATATTCACAATCCTCATCTCCATATTCACAATCCTCATCTCCATATTCAACAGCCCCCACTCCATGTCACACACCCTCATCACCACACAGGCATCCTCATCTCCCTGCTCAGAGCCAGCCCCAGCCCACCTGCCTGCCTCCAGAGGATCTAGGGGTTTGGAAGCACAGCCCAGACCTACCCACCTCAGCTCCACCATTGGATCCCGACGGGACAAGCCTCCCCTGGGGTCTGGGTTGGGTCTGAGGGCTGGAGTGTCAGGGCTTCCCACAGCAAATCTACCAGCAGGATTGTGACAGAGCCATTTATGGCCATGAAACTCCCCCTCAATTTACTCAACACCTGGGGACCCACAGTACCCAGAGACCCCCCTCACCTGCACGAAAGCATCACAAATGTGACCACATCCCCAGACATCTCTCGAAGGCAAGACATGACCATGGTGACAGGGGACAGTGGTGGCATCTGGGCTTTCAGGCAGAACAGAGCCTTGACGTGGTGGTGGCCTGGGGTGGGGGGCAGCCTCAGAGTCCAGGCACCTTGTTCTTCTGTTCTTGTTTTTTCCAGGGCCTTTGCATGTCCTGCTCCCTCCAGCTAGGATGCTCTCTCTCGCCCTCTCCTGGGGGTGCCTCCTATCCACCATTAATCCCTCAGCTCACATTCCGCAGCCTCCGGAGAGCATTCCCCGAAAACTGTCCTGCTGCACCTTCCTCTATATCCACCTGAGTCAGGACCCCAAGATGGTGATGGAGGGGTGTTTAATCAAAGGCCATTCCCAAAGCAGCTCAGGGAAAACAATGAGGGATGAGCAGAACCCTGGGGCAACCGTGGGTGTCCTGACCACTCAGGGGAGGTGCAGGGCAGAGAGCAGAACTGGCGCCTGGACAGGGCAGGTGGGGAGGCCATGTGGAGGGAGGCCATGGGGAGGGAGGCCATGGGGAGGGAGGCCATGTGGAGGGAGGCCATGGGGAGGGAGGCCATGTGGAGGGAGGCCATGGGAGGGAGGCCATGGGGAAGGAGGCCATGTGGAGGGAGGCCATGGGGAGGGAGGCCATGTGGAGGGAGGCCGTGGGGAGGGAGGCCATGGAGAGGGAGGCCATGGGAGGGAGGCCATGTGGAGGGAGGCCATGGAGAGGGAGGCCATGGGGAGGGAGCCCTGCAGGACAGGGGCAGGGGCTGCCCAGATTCACTCCTCTTTGGCCCTTGGCCCTCCCACCAGAATTTCACACAACCAGAGGCAGAGGCAGAGCTGGCTGGGGAGGGAGAGAGTGTTGCTGGGATGGGGGGGGGCAGGCTCTGGGTGTTTCCTCACCACACGGCACTATCTGTGAAAAGCCCTGGGAGATCAGGGAGGCCATCCTGGAAGGGGAGGCCCACGGAGCACCATAGGGTGGGGTGCGAGCTCAGACAGGCCAGAGGGATGCCCAATGATGTCGCTCTTATTGCTATGGAAATTACACAACTCAGTAAACTAGGACCAAGGAGATGTGGAGCAGAAGGAGAGGTGCTGTCAGGGTGGGCTTCACATGGAACGCTGCAGAATTCTGGAAGAGAGGCGACGCGGAGCATGGCACCAACGGGCTCACCAAGTCTGAGTGAGATGCCTGACTCTAAACCTGTCCTGAGTTGCAGCCGTGCAGACGAGCTCACACTCACCTGCTTTGCCAGCCCTGGCTCCTGCACTTTCAACAAACGGGACCCAGAGACTCAGCTGACAGGTTCTGGGGTTCACGAGGGAGAAAGCAGCGCCAGGAGACTTGGGCTCGGCCGCCTTGCCCAGCTGAGTGTTAGGGCACCCGCTGCACGCGGCCCACAGGTCCCCACCTTACGCAGTGGCCAGGGCGCCTCACTGTCTGACGAGCGTGAACCTGGCCTTCCTGGTCAAAAGCTAAGCTGAGCTGGGAGAGGGAGGGGCCCCTGGGGCCACATGCTTAGTGGGGTTCCGGCCTGTTCCCACCAGTACCTCCCGCTGTCTCATTACCTGAGTCTGGTCTGGGTCCCACAGACAGGATGGCCCTGCACCCGGGTCGCTGTCCCCCAGCCTGGTCCTCTGACCTCCCCAGGCCTTGCCCCCGCCTGCCCCCAGAGGGTGCTCCCTCCACCTGATAAATGAGTCACGTAAATGGAGTCTTGAACTCCAGAGGTACTTCATCTGTGTTCACAGACGCGTTGCCCCAGGATAAGAGATACAATTCCTGGAAATGAAGAAAATTCAATCATTACCCTCTTTGCCAGGCCTCTTTGCTGGTGGAAAGTTAGTTTTGCATTTAATGAATATGGCTGTGTCTCTAATGAGAATAAGATGGGGTGCAATTGAAAACGTGATAGAGAACTCCCCACAAGTCTTGGGGGGAGGAATTAAGGGGTTTGCCTTTTTTAGTATATATTAACAAAGGAGGTAGGGGCAGGAAGACTACTAACTCTGCTGAGCACGGGACTGACTTCCCAGGGCCCCTGGAGCCCAGTTCCCCGCATCTGCCCATCTCATGGAAGAGGGACCTGTCTCTGGGCTTGAGGGCAGAAGATGGAAGAGATTAGTTGAGCATCCACAACAACACTTCAGAAAGGATCCTCAGTGCCTCCTCAGAGCCTGAGAGTCCCAAGACACTTCTCGACCCACCAGGTCCCTCCCCATCACAGACAGGCCAGGTGACCCCTCCCCCTCACACACAGGTCAGGTAGACCCCTCACTCACCCAAGGAGCCTCAGCCAGTGGCCGTGGGGCTGGAGGACCCTCACCAGCAGAGACACAGAGGCAAAACATTCCTGCCCAAACATCCCAGATGAAATGGGGGCTCACCAAGAGAGCCTCTGTTCGAGTTTCAAACCAAAGGAGCTGTGAGCCCTCAGGTGGCAAGCGCTGTGGGCATGGGGCGAGGCTGACCCTGGGCGTGGCAGGCCCGATTCGTGCTGACCAACTGGTTACTGAGCCTTGTTTTGCTGGGGAAAAGGTGCAGGAACGATGGAGTATTATTCAGCGCTAACAAGAAATGAGCTGTCAAGTCATGAAAAGACACAGAGGAAACTTAAACGCATAAAAGTTGAATACAGATTACTTTCACTAAGTGAAGGACCAGTCTGAAAGCCGATGTGCTGTCCGACATCAACTGTGCGACGAGCTGGAAAAGGGAAAACTGCGGAGACAGTAGAAGGAGCAGCGGTTGCCAGGGGTTGGTGGGGAGACAAACAGGGGGGGCACGGAGGATTTTTAGGGAAGTGAAACTATTCTGTGTGATTCTGTAATCGTAGATACATGACACTATACATTTGTCCAAACCCACAGAATGTGCAACGCTGGGGGAACCCTAAGGTAAACTGTAGACTTTAGTTAATAATAATGTATCAATATTGGCTTATTGTTACAATGGTAACAATTGTAACAATGAGCCAATTTAACAATTTAACATTACAATTGTAACAATTTCCCACACCATGGGGGATACTAATAACCAGGGGACTGCACAGCCGAGAGAGTGCTAGGTGGGAAATCCCTGTACTTTCTGCTCAATTCTTCTGTAAACCTAAAACTGCTCTCACAGGTAAAGTCTACTGATTAAAAAAATAAAAAATCCTAGCAGACCACACATAAGTGAAGGAGGGCTGGCGGGCAGAACTCCAAGTCAGACCAGCCGCCTCCAAGACAGAGCTGGTCGCCTGAGACAGAGCCCAAAGAACGGGAATGTTGACTGAACACTCTGCTCATCTGCCCCGAATTGCACTCATTTCTGAACAGAAGCCTAAAAGTTGTATTCCCAGCAAACAGTGAGGCTTGAGCCTCAGATGCTGCCCTTCCCTTGGAGAAATATTTTGTCAAGTGAAAAATTTGAGAAATCAGCGAATTTCCCACTTCTGAGGTTCTGAGCTGGAGCAAAGCGCTGAGGCCGCCATTCCCCACAAAGAGCTGTGAGATCTCTGCCTCCCGAGGACGCGCCTGCCCGGCCCCCCTGGGTCGCGAGGGCGGCTCCTCGTGCGGGCTGGGGCCGACAGGGAGGGGACACTGGGCGCCTCTCAAAGTTCACTAGTTCTCCCCAAAAAATTCGTGGCAAACTGACTTCGCAGAAGAACGGCAGGTGGAGGCCAGCGTCCTCGGCTCATGTCACATTTTCACTATTTGTCGTCTGAAACCACATCACAGAAGAGTGTGGAAAAGTATGTGCTTCTAAGTGATTATGAAGTGAACATCCAGGACTGGAAATAGAACGTTGCTGGCCCTTGAGAGGCCCCACATGCCCTCCCTCCAACAGAGCCTCCACCCGTCCCTTAATCATTGTTCCCTACTTTTTTTCCTCAATTTTTAAAATTGTGGTAAAATTCACGTAACATAAAATTTTCCATTTTAACCATTTTAAGTGCACATTTCAGTGCCATTAAGTGCATTCACGTTGTTGTGCACCATCCCCACCATCCGTCTCCAGAACTTTCTCATCTCCCCAAATGGAAACTCTGTCCCCAATAAACACCAACTCCCACCCCCTCCCCCAGCCCTGGCTCCACCATCCTACTTTGTGTCTCTGAATTTGACTCCTCAAGGTGCCTCACGTGAGTGCATTCACACAGTGCTTCTCCTTTTGTGCCTGGCTTGTTTCTCTGAGCATAACGTCCTCAGGGTTCGTCCGTGCTGTAGGCGGTGTCAGGATTTCCTTCCTTTCTAAAGCTGGGTGGCATCGCTTTGTGTGTGTGTATGGGCTGCATTTTGGTTATCTAGTCATCTCTTGATGGACATGGGTTGCTTCCCCGATTCAGCTGTAGTGAGAGACGCTGCTGTGAGCCCTGGCGTGCAAAAGGCTGTAGGAGTCTCTGCTTTCGGTTCTTTGGGGGATATACCCAAAAGTGGAACTGCTTGATGCTCACTTTCTCTTATAGTTTCACCACACTGACACGCCTCCTAAATAAAATATTTGAAAATTCTGCCTGTTTTTGAACTCACTATAAATGGAATCACTCTTGCTGTGTTACTCTGTGACTTGCTGCTTTCACTGAACCTTGTCATTCTGAAGTCCATCCTCGTGCGTGCGCACCCACTGGTCATCCGCCTTTCAGGGTGTGGCTGTGCTGCTGTCTGGGTGGCAGCGTCGGTGGGAGTCTGGATGGCTTCCATACTGAGGGCTGGAGCACGGCTGCTGCCTACACCCCCTGCTTCTCGACGTGGCTGTGCCGGGCTGCCTCCTGCACAAGCCACACTCGAGCTGAGGGTGTTGTCACCTGACGGGCGGTGACCGCACCCCCTGGCGGGTTCCGTCTACAGCACCCAGCGTGTGCAGAGCAACATCTTGTCTTGTCGGTCGGCTGTCTGGTTTTCCTCTAGGTGAGCAGTCTGTCCACAAGTTTTGCCCGTTTTTCTGTGGAGCTGTCTTTTCCTCACTGGCCTGCAGCTCTTCTTACTCTGGTTTTAGCTCTTTGTCTGTTTGATGAGGTTCAGTGTCTTTACTCTGTGATGTCTTCTAATGGACAAAGTTGTTCATTTTAACGTAGATGATTTTGTCAACCTTTCCACTAATGGTTAACACTTTGGGGATCTTGTTTAAGAACTCTTTTGCACCCTGAGGGCATTAAGATAGTTTTCCACATCGTCTCTAAAAGTTCTATAGTTTTATGCTTCATGCAGGTTTATCATGCACCTAGAATTGATTTGTGTGTAGGGTAGGGATTAATTTAACTTTTTTTCCCCAGGTAACACCAGTTTTGAAGAATCTGACCCTCCTGAACGACCTGCAAGGCCACCTCCCTGGTCACACTTGCAGTGTCAGGGCGTGTGCGTGGACCTGCCCCCACTCTGTGTTCCGTATCCTCTCCGCTGTCACATGCCCATCCCGCCACCAGCACCTCCCACACAGTCCCTGCGGCTTCGGAGCCAGTCTCATCCTCTGCAGGGCGAGACCCCGCCTGCCCCTCGGGAATGTCTGAGCTGTTCTCAGTGTTTTCGTACCTCTACACACGTTTTAGAATCAGCCTGTAAAATCCATCCCTCTCTCCTTACACACACACACACACACACACACACAAGGGCACACACATTCCTTCCCCATTGGGATCTTATGGCCATTGACTTGAATCTAGAGACAAATCCAGGGAAAACCGTCACCTCAGTGATCCTTCCTGTCCAGGTCTGTGCTTTCTCTGTGCACGTATGTAGGTCTCCCCGACCCCTTAGTTAAGGTGGTGCAGTGTTTTCCGTGGTGAATTTTGCTTGTTTGTTATATTTATTTTTGGGTAGTTCGCGTTTTGATGTTACTGTAAACTGTGTGTCTCACATTTATTTTCTTCCTTTTTGCTGTCACTGTATAAAAATATGGTCAGTTTTTGTATATTGTGTTGAATGCAGAAACCTTGTAAACTGTCTTGTTAGTGACAATGTCTGTAGTCCACGCTGGGTCTCCACACACACAGCCACCACCTGCCCAGGCGGTTTTCCTCCCTCCCCCGGCTAGCCCTCGCTCATTCGCCGGCGCAGGCGGTGGGGGCGAGCCCTCGCCGGGCTCCTGACAGCGCCGAGGAGCGTGTGGTGCATCTGCTGCTCCGGCACGTTGACAAGATTCTGTCTCCTCCAGGTTTGCTGTGAGGCTTTTAAGTGGAAGTTTAACTTCATCGGCAAGGCCTTCTCCTAACGCGGTGTTGTGTCAAGTCACTTGGATGGACTCTGTGCCGTTCAAAGTCTTCACCAATGATCTGATGCCCCTTGAGTTCCCGCTGCCGCTGTCTGGACCACGCTCTGGGCTCCGGGAGACGGATGTGGGCGCAGGAGCCTGGTCCCCAGTAGGGGATGCCGCACCAAGCCCCCGACTCGGGGTCTCGAACCCCAGGATGAGGTGCAGGGCGGCTCCTCTGCAGTCTCCTGGCTCATCTTTTAAGTCTGAGCCTCAGTCAAGCCCAGACTCTACCACCAGCCACTCAAGGTCACTCCCCACCCCCGTCTCATGTCACCTGCTGCAGTCAGCAAGGGCTGAGGACGCCATCCGTGGAGAATGGGTGTGCCCCCACCCCTGGCGCCCTGTCCAGAGGGAGACACACTCTCGCTCCTGGACACACACTCCCTGCCTGCCGTCGGCGCACTCCACGCGTGTCTTCCATTGTCTGGTGAAGACTTCCGGGTGGGGGGCGGTCATTACTGTCGCATTGCATGACATCATAATAGGCTGCTGTCCCAGAAGACAAAAGGCTTTCGGAGATGGTGAGGAGACACGTCCTATTTATGTCGTCACCGACTAGACAGTCGTGGAAATGGAGGAGGGGGCAGAGGAGAACAAACATCTGTATATCGAGAATAACAATAACGTTTATTCTCGCTTTTATTTCCGAAGCCGCTTAAATTACGCCCTGTGCAGCACAGAAAGGGATTTTTTTGTGTCTGTGCAGGTGGATTAATAAAAAACCCATTGAAATGCAAAATGAGGACTCCCCCCTCCCGCCCCAAGCCGGAGAGAGGGACCCTCATCCAGAATTCCGAGGCCCAGTCCTCGCTCTTCTTCTGGATCCTCTGAGGAGGATGCAGGTCGGGGGCCGAGGACCCAGGTGAGTTAGACTCAGGACCTGCAGGGAGAAGGCCTGAGCCCCAACCCCAAAGACCAAAGAGGGGGCACATCGCCAGTCCTAAGAGCTCAGACGTGCCAGCAGCACACAGGCCCAGTCAAGGGCTCTCTCAATGTCTTTGCCGTTTCCACCCCTATTGTGGAAAGAAGAAATCCCAACGCCGTGTTATTACATGCGTCAGCCGGACGTTCTGCTCCTCCCTGGGACTGCATTCTCCCTCAACATCGTGAGGCTGACGGTGGTAGAATAAACCAGGGCACTCACCCCCACACCCCTACACCCGGGACAGGCAGGGGTGTGCGGTGGGCCTCCCCAGCCTGCCTGGGCCATCCCGCCAACTCCGGGGTGTTCTGCCCACACGGCAAGGGGCTGGGGCCACGTATTTTTTCAGATGCACATAACATCATTCCGTGCATTCTTCAAGCCCCTGTCAGCTTTGACGTGGTCTTGTGGGAGCACAACACCCGGAGGAGAGGAGCACGGTCTTGAAACTCCTTCCCTTCCCGAGGGTTCGAGCATCGCATACAGGAGCGGTGACCTCACTGGAGCCTCTGTTTCCAGCCCCAGATGAAGCCGCCCCGGCAGGTGCGGTGCTGGGTGCTAGAGACACGGCCCAGCATCACGGGAGTTCACTGGCTAATTCATGCCATTCAGTGAGCGGCAATAAGCATTCGAAGATTCTCCTGGTAGTTAAGCCTAATTTATTCTCTTTATTAAAAATGATATCAGACAATATTTCATTCTGCCCTTTGGTGAAGATTAACTGTTTATAACCCCGCCGTACGACCGTGGGTGATAAATATTATTCACTCACAACTCAGGGCCAGGGCTCCACCAGGCCATATATTAAAGGCCTGTCTGTTCTCCCTTGGAGGGGCCTGGCATGCTCACTGGCATGTGAGCCTCACACACATCTGTCCGCCGGGAAGACAGCGGCCTCGCGTCAGCACCCACAGGGACTGCGATCCGTGAGCATCAGCCCACAGCCTAGACAGAGGCTATGTGAAAGCAGAGCACTCGCTGGATTGCGTGCACACACACATGTGCAATCACAAACACACATACACATATGCACACACATACATGCATGCTTTCAAACACCCACCCATACACACATGCACACACGCACACGTGTCTTCAAGCACATGCACACATACACGCATGTGCACTTATACACCATACGTGTGCACGCACATGCACATGTACATGCACACACGCACACAGCCTGGGCACGTGACCTGGAGCCATAAGTGCGAAATTATGCCACTCCCCAAGGCAGGACATCACCAAGTGTGTAGGCCACATGTGGTTTAGCACACAGCCTTCCTGGTTTCTTCTGGCCTCATGAGGATCCCAACCCCAGGACATAAGGCAGGAAGAGGGTCTTCACCCACCTTACAGATTTGGAGATCAAGGCTCAGAGAGGTCCCACAGCAAGCAAGGCACAGAAAAAGGATTGACCCCCTCATTTCCTCTGCTGAAGCACAGGCGTAGGGGTGCTGTCAGCAACAGTGCACCCCTCAAGGGCTCATCCCCGAGTGACACAACCCTGCCGTGCCCACCTCGCACCCTGGCTTGTCCTCATCCCCAAGGGGGAAGGGCATTCACTGTGACTTCCCACAAAGGAGGCCAGCCCCATCCTGGACTAGGCATCTGAGACAAGCCCAGCAACAAGGATAGGATGACCAAGGGCCCTGGAAATGCCCAGATCTGAGGTGAGGGCCAGTGCCAGCCCACAAGGCGCCGGCACTGACCACCCTGCTCTGTGGGACCAGACAGCTTTCCATAGAGCTTCAGGTAACAGTGCTCCAGCACATTCCTCCGGGGGCGGGGCCTGGGAGCCTGTCGGCACCAGCGTCTGTGACTGCGGAAGGGAGCCAGGGGCAGAGTGTGTACCTCATCTGGAGCCAGATGCTGGCAAAACAGATGAGACCCTCCCCACGAACAGGATGGTTGCCAGGTGGAACACGGTACACAGAAAAGTTTGGCACGTGGGGTCTGAGGCCAGCGCTCCATGGGCCTTGCCGCTCCATGGCAATGTCCCCAGGAAGGGCTGACCCCAGAGAGTGACTAGGGTCCACTCCATGATGCTGCAGCCACCCCGGGTGGCTCCCAGCCTTGATCCGATGAGAGGACTGTCTCTTGTCTGGGTTGGCGCCATAGACTAGCGGGCACCATTCCCACCAGAGCAGTCCCCTAAACACACGTCACCCACTCACCTTCCAGCCCCTCAAGCTCGGCTCCTGCCCACGCCCACACCTTGCACCCGGCTCTCCAGCCTCTCTGAGCTGCCTCTCCTTCTGAGGATGCACGCATCCCTGCTTCTTGCCCCGATCAGGGCGCTGCCCACCTATAGCAGAAGAGGCCAGAGGGTCACCAAGCTCCCAAACCCCTGGGCTTGACCACACGCTGAATCACTTACGATCGATCCAGAGCTAAGTGGAAGCACCCCGAGGACCTGGCGCCGCTTGTCTTCTGTGGCCCCCTCCCTGGGGACACAGTGATTCCAGAGCAGGAGCCCCCTCACCCCAGGGCCGTTGCCAAAGGCTGGCGAGGACCCGCCACAGAGGGCGCTGACACACAGGGACACGGTCAGGGTCTGAGACTCCGGCTCCAGCAAGGCAGTGGGCAAGGGGCCTTCTCCAGAACCATCCACACAGGTGGGCTCTGCCCTGGCGCCCTCGGCCGGGGCCTCTGCTGCCCGTCAGAACGCGGCACAGGCTGTGGCCTGTTTGTTTTGCTTTGCTGCCAAATGGGAGGCCCGTGGCAGCTGCTTGCCGCATTGTGGGTGCCTGTTGCGCCCCTGCCCTTTGTCTCTGGCACATGCCATCCATGCCACATGGCAACACTGCAGGGAGCCCCGCAGCCGGCCCTGCCTGCAGTCCCCGGTCCCAGGGCCAGGAGTAAGGGAGGTCGGAGGAGTCCGGGGACATGGCCCCATTCTCGGGGCTTTCAGAGGCCACGCCATCATCGCTGACCATGGTGTCACTGGCCCTCTCATGTCCCCCTGCAGGATATTCCACAGACACTGGACAGCACGGAGGCTGGAGTCTAAGCTTTGAAGTGGGGAGGCCTGGGTCAGGATCCTCGGTGTGGGCTTAGTAGCCAAGGGCCCCGACACCTGGTGAGCCCCTCTGAGCTTTGCTTCCCTCTCCCGCAGAGGGGCAGGCAACCCGGTCAGCTGAGGGGACATTAGACAGGGTCACATCCAGAAAGCTCACAGCCCTGGGAAAGGCCAGCATTCAGCCACCAGAGTCTGGCTCCGCAGCCAGGAGGACCGGGCCGAGGCAAGCAGCAGCACAGCTGCTTGTCCAGCAGGCAGGAGGGCAGCTTGGATTCAGAGCCCAGATGAGCAGCCCCCTGCACCGATCCCCTGGGCCGTCCAGCCCCAGGCTGTCCACAGTCCAGTGAGGTTGGGGCAATCGCACCATCTCCATCCTGGACACAAGGACGCCAGGCTGACAGCCAGAGTCCATGGGATTGACCTTAGACTCTTGGACCCTTCAGACTTATCAAAAGCAATAGATCTTCCCAGAAGGGCAGCCACGATTCTGCCTCTGGTTTTGAGGATTCATGGACCCCTGGCAGGCAAGCACAGACACCCGGGACCCTGTGCGTGGAGTAAATGCCCCTGGGCTAAGTGGGATGGGGGCTCCTGGGGCAGGAGCCAAGGCTGCTGGGGTCCCCAGAGAGACCCCCACCCTAAACACGAGCCTCACTGGGTTGTGGGTGGGCCGGGACTTACAGTGGGTGCTCTGGCCATCCAGCCACACGCTCCCTCTGCTGGACCAGGGAGAGGATGAGAACCAGGGCAGGGGGCTTTTTTGGTAAGAAACACATGAAAATGTAGCCCCTCAGATCACATCAGTCTTCTCCTTCGGGCAGGCAGGTGATGGACGAGCCACATGCAGGGTCTTGAGGAGGGCCCAGGGGGGTCCAGGAGCCCTGCCCTGCCTTCCTCCCCACCAGGCCTGAGGTCACCAGCACCACTATGGGCCAGACACTTGGCTGATGAAAAAGCCTCATAAAGACTTTCAAACATGAATCAAAAAGGCACACTTCAACTAGGTTAACAGACAGCAAACTAAAATGCTGCAGAATCAATCTTTTGGAAAAATCATTTTCTCAGATCAAAATAGGTGGCAATGGATCAGACTAACTGATCTTGAACTTGCTGATTGGGGATTTGAGGGGGGTGGGTAAGGGAGACCGGGTAGGCCAGGCTGGAGACGGCACGAGAAAGGAGGCCACAGAGGCTCAGTTGATGCCCACCTGACACCAGCTCCAGGGACACAAACACACATTCTCAGGTGCCCAGGGGGCAGGCAGATGTCCCCAAAATTGACCATCTTTGGGGCCATTAAAAAAAACTCAATAAGACTCAAAAGAGATAAACAGTAGGAGTATTACTCTGATCAAAATTAATAAAACTAGAAAATAAAAATAAAAATAAAAATTCCCCAATTTAATTAAATTTTTTTGAAGTCACGAAACTAAGACCAAGTTCACCTGCGAAGGAGAGTGGGTGGGTGTGGCCAGTCTGAGCTGGGGGCCACCCTACGGCCGGAACTTCACGCTCCCAGATGGATAATACAAGGGATGGACAGTTGCCTGCAGCCCACAGAGGTCAGAAAAAGAGCTAAAAAAAAAGGGGGCCAGGCGAACACTTGTCTGGCAGCCACCTGGGAAAGCACTCAACAAACATCCTCAGGGCCAGTGTGGATGGAGCACAGGAAGAGCCAGCCTGGGGCAGGGATGGACGGCGTGGAGGGCGGGCAGTGGGCGGCCTTGGAGCCACAGCTCCCAGAGGCCTCTCCCAGCATGGGGTCCATCCAGCCTCAGCACCTGACCCAGCAGTCAGGCTGTGTGCTTCGAGGGATTTGCGGGCAATTCTAACCACAGTCTAGAAACCCAACCAACAGCCGCAGGGAGGACCCCACACGTCCAACAATGACCAGACTCCTTTTCATCATGCACACGACCTGTGAGACAGGAGAGCGAGTCACAGCGCACCATACCCGACTCCTCGGCCCCCCAGAAGCAGCATCCGCCACCCGCGGTCAGAGGAAGGCCCTCACCCTGCGGCCGTGGAATCCCCAGGGGCTGCAAAACACAGGCACCAACTCTGCCGCTGAGGCCCCAGCAGCTGCCTCAAACCAATGTCGGCACACGGGTTACAGGTTAATGGAGGAACCCTGGAGGAAGGGCCACTGGCAGGAAGACACAGTATTTACAACCCAAAGAGTCCACAGCTTCTTCAGTTCCAGTGGAAATAAATAAAATCAAAGAAATTAGTCAAAATGAAAGAAAACTTAAGGGCATGAAAAGACAAGCTAGAGACTGGGATAAAATATTTGCAAATCACATAGGCAACGAAGGACTCGTATCTAGAATATATAAAGAATGCTCAAAATTCAACAGTAAAAAACAATCCAGTTAGAAAATGGACAAAAGGCACAAGTAGACTTCCCGCCAAAGAGGAGATGTGGATGAAAACAAACCCACGCAAAGAAGTCCACATCCCTCCCCATCGAGGAAATGCAAATTAACCCTGGGTGAAGTGTCACCATGCACTCACCAGAATGGCCGGAACAGAAAACAGCGACCTCACTGAATGCTGGCAAGGATGTGGAGAATTTGGATCCCTTGTCCATGGCTGGTGGGCTGGAAAGCAGGGCTGCCACTCTGGGAAATGGCCCGGCCTTCTTAGGAAGCTAAGCACGTGCTTCTCGCATGACCCAACAATGGCACTCCCGGGCGCTGACCCCAGAGAAAGGAAGAGGCATGTCCCCACGGAAACCTGCGCACCATTATTCCTAGCAGCCGTGCTTGTAATAGCCACACTGGAAACAGCCGCAGTGCCCTGCAATAGTGCCTGGCTAAGCAAACCGTGCTGCAGCCCCACGTGGAGCACACCCAGCCGCAGAAGGAAGTAACTACTGCTCCAGCGACACTCGGGTGGGTCTCTGGGGCACAACACTGAGTGAAAGAATCTGGTCTCGAAGAGTCACACACAGTACGTTTCCAGTTACACAACACTCTTGAAATGACAACACTACAGAGTCGGAGGACAGATTAGTGGTTGCAGGGGTGGGGCTGTCACAGGAGGAGGAGGGTGGGAAGGTATGACTGTAAAGGGCCAGCAGGAGGAAGGTCTCTGTGGCGACGCAGCAGATGTGCTCCAGATCGCGGTGGTGGTCGCGGGAACCTGCACGTGTGATAAACCGCGAGAACTAGGCACATGCTTTGCACAACGCAACGTCCTGGCCCTGGTGCTGGACTGTGCAAGATGTCATGCACGTTACAGATGAGGAATCTGCAGGGGACGTCTCTGTGCCATCTGTCCTGTGACTTCCTGTGAATCTATAGTTATTTCAAAATAAAAAGCATTTTTTAAATGACGGTAGGCGCTGCTTTGTTCCCGGGGAGTGAGACCTCCAGCCCGTTTAAGTGTGCCATGAAAGGGGCTTACGCTGCCCATGATCTGGGCACACTGTTGTTCTGGCAACTGCTACTCCAGTATCACTTCATCTCACATTCGAAGTTATGAAAAAGCCCCATTGTCATAACAGCAATTTTTAAATCTGTTTGCACAGCAAGACAGCAGCCAAGTGCAAAAGCCTCATGGAGAAAGGAGGCTGGGAGAAAACGTGGCCTCGGTGGCGAGGTTTCTAGAAGTCCTCCTCACAACACAACACAGTTAATCCAAAACAGATCCCAAACCGGGGTGGGACGCTCGGTCTGCAAGGACAGAGTCTGATGCGTGGAACTGCACACCCGTCGGAGGACGCGCTGGTGAGCGTTCCCACAGTCTTTGTTCGAGTGTGTTAAATGAACACGCAGACATGCTCCCGCTTTCATCTGTCGGGGAGCGTCCACTCCGTCAGGGCTTCACTGTGTGTGCGGAGGGCAAACGCTCTGGGAACTGTGTCGTTACTGATTTTTATCTATCTTCCCAGTATTTCGGCTGGAGCCATCGTTATCTTGCCGGAGCAGCTGCTGGAATATTAACGAGACGCAGTGGTAACAAGTGGAATATAATTAGCACTCCTTGTTCCAGTGAATTTGCAGTTTTAACTGGGAACAATTTGCAGTGCATCTCCGCGTGGCTGTAATTAACTTAGCTAGCGCACACACAGTGGGGGGCCAGCCGGGACCGCAGCCTTCATCTGGGCTGAAGGCGGGGTCCCTCTGAGGTCCCGCCAACTACTCCCCAGCCCAAGCATCCACCTCCTCTGGCAAAACTCCCTGAACGCCCCCTGTTCCCAGTCACTCTGACCCCTCCAGCAGCTCCTTCATTTGCTCCAACATTCCTTCCAATATTTTTTGAGTGCCCACAGTGTGCCAGGCTGGGACTCAGTGGGGAGCAATCGCCCTACCTTCCAGGCTCCTACAAAGCCCTGTGTCACCGAGCCCTGCGCCAGGAAGGCTGCACACAGCAGAGCAGGACGACACAGTCAGGCGCACCTGGGGAAAGGTGCTGAGCTGGGGGCAGGTGAGGCGTGCGCAGCAGCTCCCTGGAAGAGGAAGGCTGCCTTCAGGCACCAGGAAGCGTAGCTTTTGTCAGGGGCATCGTGAAAGGAGACACGAGCCTGCTCTGGGGCTCAGAGGAGGGGGCAGGCCCCTCACCCCCACTGTCCCGACAGTCCTGCAGCCTCCCCGGCAGGGCGGCCCAACTGTAGATGTCTCCTGGAGCACAGGCTGCGGTGCCTTCGCACCCACCCCAAGCCCCCAGCCTTCTCCTGCCCTGGAAGTTCTGGTGGTGCAAGAATGATATCAACGGTCAGCGCACAAGCTTTTCTATGAAAAGTCGTTCATAAGCATGAATCCTGGAGGCAGTCAGGGCCCTCACCATTCCTGTTTCACTGATGAGAAACTGAGGCACAAGTATATTCCATGACTTTGGGGAAAGTCACACAGTAAGTAGGTGACCACCCGCCATGGCCAGGGCATCAGCAGGACGTGATCCACTGGGAGGGCTGCATACCCAGTGGGGCTGGTTTCCAGTGGTGTCTGCATGCCGGCTCTCCTGAAACACTGACTGGGATCGACTTTATCTATCTATCTATCTATCTATCTATCTATCTATCTATCTATCTATCTACCTACCTATCTACTTAACTGTCTATCTATCTATCTACCTACCTACCTATCTATCTATCTATCTATCTATCTACCTAACTATCTATCTATCTATCTATCTACCTATCTATCTATCTATATACCTACCTATCTATCTATCTATCTATCTACCTATCATCTATCCATCTAGAGATTATGATGAATTGGCTCATCCGATTATGGAGTCTGAGAACCCCATGAATTTCTGTCTGAGAGCTGAGGCCCAGGAGAGCCAGTGGTGTAGTTCAGTCCGAGTCCAAAGGTCTGAGAACGAGGGGGGCCGACGGTGTGAGTCCCCGTCCCTGGGCAGGAGAGGACAGATGTCCCAGCTCCGCTGGGCAGAAGGCAGGAAGCAAAAGGGTGGATTCCACTTTTGTTCTGTTGCAGCCTCAGCAGATCAGATGAGGCGCCATCACACGGGGTAGCACCCACCCTACTGAGCCCCCTGACTCAGGTGCTACTCTCCTCCCAGCACAGTTGGGCTGGGCCCCAGAGGTGCATTCGGGCTGACACACAGAGGAGCTGTCACAGCCTCAGCTGTGGGTGGCTTCTCTCAGACTCCAGAAGCTCCCACCTATTCCTCGTTTGTGGAGACGTTCTGTCATGAGTGGGTGTTGACTTTTGTGAATTTTTTCTCTGCATCTATTTAGATGATCATATGGGTTTCTCCCCTGTTCTGTTAAGATGGTAAAATAAATCAACTGATTTTAGAATATTGAGCCAACCTTGCATTCCAGGGATAAACATTCCTTGGTCATAATGCATTGTCCTTTCATTATATCACTGGATTTAACTTACTAATATTTTCAGGAATTTTTTGCCTCTGTCCATAAGAAATATTTGGTCTGTAGTTTTCTTTACTTATAATATCTTTGTCCGGTTTTGGTTTCAGGGCTATGCTGGCCTCAGTGGTGTGCTGGGCCTGACTCACCTGTGCACCTCTCTTCCCAACTCTGCATACACCTGTCACATTGCTAACCAGAAATCAGCCAAAGTGCAAGGACGGACATCACAGAAACTGGCAAACATTGCAAACCAGATTTTTTCCCCTAGAAAGCTAGTTGTCAAACATTTACCAGCAAACCACTGGCTGGCCTCGGAAAGCAAGTTGTTTTTCCTCATCATCTATTTTCTGAAAGAGTTTATGTGAGATTTATAATATCTCTTCCTTAGGTTTTGGCAGAATTCACTAGTGAAACTGGCCAGGTCTGGAGTCTTCTCTGTGGTAAGGTGTTTTTGTTATTAATTCATTAACTTTCACAGATGTAGAACTATTCATATTTTTTGTTTCTTCATGTGTCAGTTTTGGGTTAGTTGTGTTTTTCAAGGGATTTTTCCATTTTGTCTACATTATCTAGTTTATTGGTATAAGTTGCTCCTAACAGCCTTTATCACCCTTTAATGCCCACAGTATTCTTCCCGGTGCTGGAACATGTGAGTGTTTCCTCGATCACTCCTGCTAGGGGCTGTCAGTTTTATTAATCTTTTCAAGAGCTAACTTCTGGCTGGTGATTCTGCTGTTTGCCTGTTTTCTGAGTCATTGATTCTATTCCTATCATTACTATTCTCTTCCTTTGACTTGTTTTGTGTTTAATTTATTCTTCTTTTCCTATAGTCTTAGGTGAAAACTTAAAATAATTTATTTTGGACATTTAGATCTCTCTGCTTTTCCACAACAACCATTTAAAGCTCCCCTCTGAACACGCCTTCAGCTGTATCCCACAAATTCCCATACGCTGCATTTTTATTTCATTTCACTAGAAATAGTTTCTGGTTTCCCTGATAGTTTCTCCTTGGTCCCAGGGGAGATTTAGAAATGTACTGCTTGATGTCCAGATACTGGGGTTTTATGTAGATCTCTAACTTAATCCCATCGCACCAACAGAACATGCCTTTGGAGACGTCCATCTTTTGAGACAACTGAGCCTCATTTTAAGGTCCAGCATATGGCTTATCTCAGGGGATGCTCCAAGCACTTGAAAAGATTGTGAATTTGGCACTCGTCTGGTGCAGGGGTCTGTAACTGCCCATTAGGTCGAGTTGGTTGGCAGCATTGTCCACCTCTTACAGACCACTACTGACTGTTGGCTCCTCGTCCCATTCAAGACTGCAAGAGGGACTGAAATCTCGGGCTCTGGTTGTGGATTTCTCTGCTTCTCACTTTGCTTCACAGAGTTGAAGCTCTGGCACAAGGTGCCCCATGTCTGTGACTTACGACTTCCTGATGCAATGAGCTTTTCATTATGAAATAGACCTCATCCTCTTGGGGAAGCCCCTCGCCTGATGCTCTGTGGCCACATCCATGCTTGCTGCTGCACCACACACCCTTCCCTCCTCTCATTTTCGACCTCTCTGGGGCTCTGTATTCAAAGTGCATCTCTCACAGACAGCACGTAGCTGGGTCTTGCTTTTTTGGTCCAGTTTTGACCATTTCTGCCTCTGAACTGGAGTGTTCAGTCCATTTCCACTGAACATGACTGTGACATGGTTGGGTTAAGTCTGCCATCTTGCTGGGTGTGTTCCTTTTGTTCTGCTTATTGTTGATGCTATGTTCTACTTTTCCTTTCTGCTTTTTGGCAAATCAAGTGTTTTTAGTATTTCATTTTATCTCCTCTATTGACTTATTATAAACAAAATAAAACTCTTTTTTCCCAGTGGTTGCTGTAGGAGTTACAATATGAATTCCTAACTTGTAACAGGCCATTTGCAGTTAATGTTGAGCGGCTCTACATAAAGCACAGACTGCTCATGATGGGGTCATCCTACTTGCCCACCTCGGACTCTTACAAGTTTCACAATATTTATGGACTCAGATATTTACTTTTCCAATGCCTTTCATTCTTTCCTAGGCATGCATTACATCTAGTTTCATTTCCCTGCAGCCTGGAGAACTTAAACATTTTTTGTAGTTCATGTCTCCTGGCAACAGATTTTCTCAGCTTAAAAAAAACCCTCAAATGTCTTTATTTCACCCTCATTTTTGAAGGATAATTTCCACTGGATATAGAAGTCTTGATTGACAGGCTTTTTTTCAATGGAGCGCTTTTAAGACATCATTCCATTGTCTTCAGGATCCATTGTTTAAAATGAGAAGCAGCTATTGTTGCCCTGTTTCTTGGGGTCCTTTTTCTCTGACTGCTTTTAAGATTTTCTCCTATTCTCCAGTTTGAGGCAGTTTAATTATGCTGTGTGTAAGTATGGTTTCCTCTGTATTTGTCTTATTTTTTGTATCAATGGGTTGATATTTGTCATCAAATTTGGGAAATATTTCGCTGGTTGTTCTCTAAATATTTTTATGCCTCATTTTGTCTCCTCTTTTTGGGATCACAATTACATATTTACTAGACCACTAGGTATATTCACCCCCACACACAACAGACATGAGTCCCACGGTCTCAATGTTCTTCCAACTGGATAATTTCCGTTGACCTGTCCTCAAGCTTACTGACCTTTTCCTCTGCAGTTTCCTGTGTGCTGTTCAGCCTGCCCAGTGACAATCTTATGGCTTCCATTTCTCTGATGAAATTCCCCATCAGTTCTCTCCTTTTGTCCATGTTGTCAGCTACATCCTTGAAAATATTTACAACAGCCGTTTGAAAGTCCTTATCGGCCATTCCAACATCTGGGTCATCTCAAGTTCTGTTTCTAGTGATTACATTTTTTTCCCTTTTTTTTTTGTACTTTTGAGATATGTCACATGCCATACAATTTGCTCACTTAAAGTGTATAACTAATGGTTTTTAGTATATTCATAGCATTGTGCAACCATCATAACAGTCGATTTAAGAATGTGTTTATCACCCAAAAAAGAAACCCCATGCCCTTTGGCAGTGCCCTGTGTCCTCTCTGCCACCCAGGCAACCATCTCTATAGACTCACCTCTTCTGGACACTTCACTTAGATGGAGTCACACAACATGTGCTCTTCTGTGTGTGGCTGTGCTCACTCAGCAGGACGTGTTCAAGGTTCATCCACATGCAGTGTGTCAGTGCTTCATCTGCTTTGTGGCTGACTCGCATCGCATTGTGCAGATGGAACACGTACGTGTGCCCATCATCGGGTGTGGGTTGGGGTTGTTGGGACTGCTGGTTTCACGCTTCATCAGGGCTGGTCCTCCTCAGTTTTGTCCTTCACCCTAGGGCAGTTTCCTTAGTGTGAGGTGTGGCCGTGAACCCTAAGGCAGGGCCTCTCTGGTCCGCAATGTCACTGCACTCAGACTGGCAGGAGCTCAGAGCATCCCCAGCCTCATGTGTACCTGGCACCTCCGTGCAGCAAGCAGCCCACAGTAGCCCCACTCTGCTGGGCCTTGCGGTCTCACCCTGAGCATGGGCAGCCCAGCCCTCACCAAGGACCACACGACCCCCACCCAGAGGCCCCTGCCCCCTCCCCTCCTGCACAGGCCCTTCCCCTCCAGCACCCGACCTGAGACGGTGAAATGCCTCAGCAGCTCCCAAACCCGGCTCTGCCTCCTCAGCTCCACGTGACCTCTGAACTCTGCCTGGGCTCCACATCTCAACACAGGCAGGACGCGGGGCAAACCCGGCACTCGCCTCCCGTGTCCCCTCTCCCATGGAGTCCATCCTGTGCTGTCACATCTGCGAATCCCGGCCTCCTGCACTTCGTGCGTTTTTTACTGCCAGTGGCAGGAGGCGAGCCCGGACCAGCGACTTCTTCACAGCTGGACATGCAAGGCCACCCCAGGGATTGTGATGCTTCATTTTTACCAAGACCCCGCCCACCATTGTGATTCTGTTGTGAGTGGTTTCGAGACCACTTTGAGAAATTCGGGTCTGTCTGGAAGAGCACACAACGTTAAGCACCTACTATGTGCCCAGCCCCGAACGAAATGCCACACGCACACGACCTCGTCCGACCCTCTCTCAGCTCACCCGAGTGGGGCTGGGCCACCACTGGCCCCACTTGTCAGAGGAGAAGACTGAGAGTGGCAAGACTGAATTATTGCTTCCAGGTCACGTAGCCAGCACAGTGAAAGAGGCAAGATGCCCCCGCAGCCAGGCCCAAGAGCCTCTCCTGAGCCACTTGAAAGCTACCGCATCCCTTAGCCTTCGGCCACATCTTTGATTTCTAGGCCCCGACCTGCCGCCACATCTCAGGACAGGATCGCTCGTCTCTGGGTGTTTCCAGGAACTCACCGCTCGGCACCGAGGCTCCCAGTTCCAGCCCCTCCCTTCCCGGAGTCCCTGTGCTGGCACCGGCGGTAATTGCACTAATATTCCGCTTGGCGCGTGAGAAACCAGGTCTGCGTGATCCCGGGCGGCCAACGAGAATATTTAATTTGTATGTTTTCCTGGCAGCTCTCCAGAGACTTGGAAATTGCCAGAATGACTCACTTTTTATCTCAGCACGTCAACGCCATGTAGAGCTAGCACAGAATTGATGCAGGGCACCGTAATGGAGAGCCCTCGGACCCCCGGCTCCACGGTCAGGCCCACGCTGGGTCAGGCACTGCTGTTACTCCTGCTTGTGTCTGATCTGTCTGTCTGTCCAGCCAGCTCAGCATTCACAACGAAGCGACTGAGCCCATGCATCGGCTGGGAAAGAAGCTGCCTCAAGTCCCTGCGGCCAGGACGGCCCCTCTAGACGGGCGTGGAGCAGACGAGGCCAAACTGGAAGTGGGGGGAAGCATGGAGACTCCGTGGCAACTGTTCTTGGTGTGCTGTCGTAACAGAGATGAACAGCAAGAGGCTTCCTCAAGGTTGGAAAGGGAGGGAGCAGGCGTGGGCCCCCTTTGTCGTGTGCTGAATCGCATCCCCCAAAAAGATAAGTTCAATTCCTCACCCTCATGCCTGTAGTGCGACTGTGTTTGGAAATAGGGACTGTGGAGATGTCATCAGTAAAGATGAGGTCACACTGGAGCAGGGGGACCCTAAATCCAGTGACTGGTGTCCTTACAAGGATGGGGAGATCTGGAGACACACACACAGGGAGAAGTCCACGTGATGACGGAGGCAGAGACGGGAGCGATGCGGCCACAGGCAAGGATACCTGGGGGCCCCAGACGCTGGGAGAGGCAGGATGGACCCTCCCCAGGAGGCTCTGCAGGGAGCACAGCCCCACCCACACCTGACCTCAGACTGCAGCCCCACTGAGGGAGGATGCACACCTGCTGTGTTCAGCCAGCCAGCTTGTGGAGCTTTATTACTGCAGCCCAGGGACACTCCCGCCAGCCATGCCTACAGCAGGCCTCTGTGCATCCCTCTGCCTGTCCCTCTGTCCCTCTGCCTGACTCTCTGTCTGTCCCTGTGCCTGTCCCTGTGTCTGTCCCTCTGTCTGTGCCTCTGCCTTCTTGCCCTCTCCCAGATCCTGGATGCTCGGGGTGGCGAGTCTTGGTTAGCATGGAGCATGGAGACTGTCCCAGCACTCCTTCAGCCCAGCACACAGGACTGGACACTGAGCATGTCCAAGAAGCCAGGTGCAGGCAGGTCCAGCTGGACGTCTGGACTGTGGAACTGAGGGGTGATGTGCTAGACACCTGGCCATCCTCTCTGTGCCCGCACTCAGGTCTGAATAAACTCCCATGCTGGGGGTGGGAAGGGCGGGCTGGGAGCCAAGGGTGTGCAGGAGGCAAAGCCGGGGCTGCGCCCAGAAGGTAGGGGGCTGCCAGGACCAGCCCCTCCCTCTACAGAGCCCTCACTGCTCCCCCAGGGGCCCAGCTATTTCTAGAGGCAGAAGGAGAATTCAAGATGGCTCAAGGCTGGTTATACATTCCACGAAGGACGGGAGATGGCAGCACGGAAGGACTGCAGGCCATCTCCAAGAGCCGGGGGTGGGTCAGCGTCTCCTCTGGGGGACTCTAGGCCCCTGGGCCCTGTCACAGAAGCAGCCCTGCCTGCTGCTCTGCGGGTCTGCCAGCGCCCAGCCTTCACATCGCCAGCGGCAGCGTCGTCCTCTTCTCTCACTGTGCAAAACTGCCCGGAAAACCTTGGGATGCAAAAAATAAAAAAATAAAGGATTCTACATTTGCTTTCTACTTTTGGCAAATGACCTGACACACGGCTCCGCAGAGCTGCGTCTGCAGCCTGAATTTCCCATCACAGTATCTTCCGGCGGACTGAATCCAGACGTCTGCACTAAGGAGGATCCGAACGTCTGGCGTTCCTGTCCCAGGCAGGGCGGCGAGGGGATCGGGCGCTTTCCCCGCGGGTGCGCAGCCGGCGTGACCGCCCGGGGACGCGGGCGCCGTGCCTCCGCGGGCCTCAGCAGCGCCATGGCGCCCGCGGCCGGTGTCTTCCCCGGTTAATCCGAGCTGAGTTCGTGTGCGGCGCCCACCTGCGCGCTGCCCGTCATCAGGGTGAGGGGCGCCGGCGCTCCCAGGAGGCTCAGCGTTCCTGCTCCCGACGCCTGAGAGGACCAGGTGCACAGTCACTCCAGCTCATGCTGAGGCGGATTTTGAACCAGAGACGCACTGGCAACGAGGCCAAAGGAGGGAGTGCAGTGCAGGGGAGGCTCAGCGGGGGCCATGGCCGAC
Source organism: Equus przewalskii (assembly GCF_037783145.1). Taxonomy (NCBI): domain Eukaryota; kingdom Metazoa; phylum Chordata; class Mammalia; order Perissodactyla; family Equidae; genus Equus; species Equus przewalskii. The sequence goes on from NC_091851.1 coordinate 48,885,690, forward strand.
CCTGCGTCCAGCCTGCCTTGGGCAGCCACACCCCCACCTGATGGTGATCCCAGGGCCACAGGAGGGCGTTCCTCGGGGGTCCTGTGACATCCAGCTCTGGGCCAGTGTCAGGGTGGGTGGCCCCCTCCATCGCCCACTGGGCTCCCACAGTTCACTCCATTCTGCCACGTTTGCTGAGTGCCGGCTCTGGGCACCAGGGCAGAGGGAGGGTCAGGTCAGGCAGCCTGGCCAGCCTGCCTCTGGCCGCGAGGCTGCGTCTAGGCAGGCAGGGCCCCAAGCAGCAGCCGGCTGCCCCCTTCCTTCCCCACGTGGGGCTCCGCCCAAGACCAGGTGAGTGGCCTTTGCCCACCTCCAAGAAGGACAGGTGACAGGCCCCCCTGTGCCCCTCCGTGGACACTGAGTGGGCTGCTTGGGGTGGGGTGGGGGGTGGGGGTGCCCAGTGGGAGCAGTCCCTGGTGGGGCCAGCAGCCCACTCTCAGAAAGCAGGGTTTTCTCTTCTGAGCGTCAATGCACTGCTCCTTGTGCCTCTCCTAAGGCTGGGGAGGGAGGAGCCAGCCAAGACCTGGGGTGAGGTGGGAAGCAGCCTGCTCACCCCTCCCCCGGGACCACAGCCCAGGTCCCCTCCAGGATCCAGTGAACATGCTGGTGCAGGATGAGCTGGCCTGACAGTCAGAGGCCCAGAGGTTTCAAACACTGACATGCACACATGCACACACATCTCACACGTGCACACATAACTCACACATGTATGCTCACATGCACGCACATATGTGCACCATGTTTCTGACTTCATTTTGTGGCACCTCCCGGCCAATGATACACCCACACACCCCATCGTGTAGGCTCCGCCTCCCTCACAAGCTGATCCCACCAAGCCCCTGCCTGGTCAGCCTGGGCCAGTGCTGACTTCCACCTGCCTCACCCCCAGCAGCTGGCAGCAGGCCTGAGGGGTGGGGAGGGGACTCGTGTCTGAGACTGAGGCTGGGGGCAGCTCTCTGGGCCTGACCTTGCTGGCCTCGGGTCCACACAAGGCCATGTGCTCACGGAGCTGCGAGGAGCTGGGCTGCAGCACACCTGGGCAGGAGGGGGCCGGTGGCGACAGGGGAGGACTTCGTGGCCACACACCCAGAGCAGCGGCTGGAACCTTCCAGAGCTCTTTGTGCAGACACAGGCTGAGCCTTTGGATTTGCAAACCCTGAGACAGCTCAGTTGCACCCACGCAAAGGGAGAGGCAGCCCAGCACGTGGGCCCCCTGTGCCCTGCGACCAGGCCCATTGCTGCCACGGGGTCTGATTCTGCTCCAGCAGGAGACCCGCAGCTTAGAGGAATCCTGCCATGAACCTCCCACTGGGCTGCCTTCCAGAGAAGCTCTTGGCCCACCTGACATTTCCCCTGACGTGTCCCCATCATCCTCCCAGCCCAGCCCCCTCCCCAACCCACAGCCAGCCAGACGCCAGTCTCAGTGCACCTGCCGCCTCCTCAGACAGCCCCGGGCGTGGGTGAGGCACTCATGTAGTGTTTTGTCTTTGTTTGTGTCTTTGGCAACGGGGGGTTTACAGCCCGTCTACCCCCAACTCAGCTCCAGGAGGGAGCGTGCCAGCTCCCATGTGCCCACAGTGCCTAGGACGGTGCCAGCAGACGGGAGGCGCTCAGTAACGGAATGGCCAGACAAGGGTGCCAGCAACTGGGTCAGCCCCCAGCCTTTCTAAGCTCCCTTCCTGTCTGCACAACGGGTGTCATGGAAGAGGGGCGTTGTAGGGTGTCGTTGCCATTCTTGGAGACGGGGCATTATCTGATGAAGGCAGAGCCGCCCCCGTGGACGCTGAGGCCCTGCTCTCCGCGCTGCGTATGAGCTCCTGGGGCTCAGCACTTGATGCAGGGACACAGGTTTCCAAGTCTTTCTCCAGTTGCTGGGGTCTTCGGTGCCCACATCCTTGGGTTGGCGAGGACTCAGGCCCTCCAATTGGCCCAGGCCACAGATGAGCCCTAATTTGGCTGTGGTCCCAGCCAGCTCTGTTCCCCGAGGCCCGGGGTCTGAGCCACTGTGAGGCCAGACCTGCCTGGGGTGGGGGCACCTGGGGGCGTCCCAGAGATCCTTGCTGTGCAACCCTCTGTGGAGTGGGTGGAGCTCATGTGACATGAGTGGGTGCAGCACACCCTCCACTGAGCCGGCTGGGACGTGCCCGTGAAGGATGCACCTGTGCCTGCCCTGTGGTCTGGCTCTGTGAGCCATGGTTGCCAGGGTCCCTGCAAACCGCTCACCCTGGCTGCGGCCATGCCCCCAACTTTGCTCCCAGTGCCCCTCAGGCCTCAGGGCCCCCGGTGGCCAAGCTCCAGCAGGATGAAGAAGGGGCGAGGGTGTGTGGAGCACAGAGCCCTCGGGGGCATCTCGGGAGCCCCGCGGCACCTGGAAGGGCTTTCACATGCACTCCTGCTCTTCACGCAGGTCCTGAGGCATCCGACGTCTCCACCTGCTTCTGAGAGCCACGCGCCCAAAAGGAAAAATGGATGGAAAACCCGTGTGCTTCGCCGGCCCCCAGGAGAACACAACTCCAAGGAGGGTCTGGGGCGTGCCCTGTCCCTGCCAGAATGACCCACACAGCCACCTCGGGGTCGGGGCACTGGGTCCCTGATCACACCGCCCATCCCAAGCACAGCACCCGAGCGACTCAACCTGAGGCCAAGTTTTAAAGGGAGCATTTATTTTTAGAACATGCTTTTAACTGGAATCACGGCAAAGTCGGTAAATTGCAGTGAAAACCGTGCAATCCCGCTGGCAAGGAGCCTGCTCAGCAAAGTGTCCTTTGGTTCAAAATAAAGTGCAAAATGGTTTTTTGCAACAACACTTCGGGCAGACTTGAAAGGTCAGCTAGATGGGCTGAGGGGCACCCCATGGAAAACGACCAAGGAGCACCTCGCTCCTCAGACGGTGTGCGGCCGCCGGGGTTTCCCTCAGAACCTTCTCCAGGGCAGATGCTTGTTACTGCGGACGAGGACAGGGGCCTGCACACCTTCTGGACGGGAGAGCTGGAGACCAGAGCGTCTGTGCTCACTGGGCTTTGACTCTGCCGAGGCGCCGGTGGACTCCTCTCGGAAGGTCCAACCGGGGCTCGTCAAGAATCCTCGCGTCCTCTGGCCTGCACTGGGCTTGTAGTGTAGTCACAGGGAACAGGGGCCAACAAGCAAAGCATTCCACCTACCTGAATGTGTTTGCACTGTGGATTATGGGAAAACCAGAAAAACAACCTCAACCACAGAGAAAGCACACAGCTGAGAGGGGACTGAGGCACAGAGAGGCTAAGGGACTGGCCTGCAGTCACACAGCAAGTGTGGCTCCAGAGTGTGTGCTTTGCCTTTCACCACCATGCACAAGACCCCTAAAAGACCCCTAAAAGACAGCTACACAGGGAACGATGGGCCCCTCTCAGCCCACCTGAGCCACCTGGAGCTTCAGCAGCTCTCAAGGTAGACTGTCTGGGCCACCCTTTGTAGGTCTGAGAGGGAGCGGAGCCCGCCACACAGTGGACACCTCTGTGCCCCACTGTCTGCTCCACTACCTGGGAGAAGACGAGCTGTGGGCGGGGCCGGCACAGAGGGAGGTCGCCCATGGCCCTTTGCCCCCCAGAGAGTGCTGCTCATGCCTGGTGTGGCGGAAGTGACCCACGGCCTGGGACCTTGTCCTCACTGGCTCCGCCAGCCGCCTCCAGGGACAAGCCCCTGCTCAGAGGAGGCCTTTATCTCACAGTGTGTCCAGGGCTTCTCCAGGCTGCCACAGGAGCGGCCTCGGCCTGTGTCCCAGGAAAGTGGGTTTCCAAGCTCCAGGGGCTCAGGGGGCTCAGGTGGGCCCCTAGTTCCCTGAGCTGTCCCATCTGGGAGCTGAACTAGGGTCATCTTGGGGCAAAGATCCTCGTGTGTCCTCTTGTGGATGGTGGTGATGGACAAGGCACACTCCTGGAGCCACACTTGCTGTGTGACTGCGGGCAAGTCCCTCAGCCTCTCTGTGCCTCAGTCTCCTCTCGAGAGCCATCTGAAGATGAGCTCATGGACCAGCAGCATGAGGGCATGGGCGCCGCTGCTGGCTGGAGTCGAGTCTGCTCGCAGACGTCCCTGGCCCTGCCCTGCGCCCACGAGGCCACCCAAGGTGGTCCCAGGTGTAGGCACTGGTGTTCTCAGGCCTGAATCTAGTCAAGATAGTAACCCCATTCTTCTCATGGATGAAACTTTGCCTTGTTGTTATTAGTAATGATTAGAAATGTGTTTATCAGTCATGGTCTTCTGTTCCGCTGGCACTTGGGTCACAAAGTGGTTTTTGTGGACTAGGAGCCAAGATGCCACGTGTGCTGGGGTCGTCCACATTTCACCCCGCCAAGCAGAGACAAGGCCACCGCGAAGCCACCGCAACACAACCCACAGAGCCAGCAGTGATTTAACTCTGAATATTTTGCCTTTAATCACAATAAACTAATAAAGATTTCAGAGATGCTCTCATTTCAATAGAATGCAGAGTTATAATTGGTGACCTATTTTAAGCAATTTAATTTCCCATGACCTGTTTTCCAAATTAACATGGTAATAAAGGCCGTGTGCTGGGAGCGGCCAGACCCTCCCCAAGTGGCCCAGCCCAAGACTCTGTTTAAAGGGGTATCTCTCGCCAGTGTGTCATATGAAGAGGGGAGGTGCCCCAGCACGGCTGGGACAGAGGCCCCTGGGGTGGCTGGAATGTGTAGTGCTGGTCGGGGCGGGGGACTGTCAGCCTCAGCTTCCCCGTCTATAATGTGGGAGCCTGGAGGGCTTCTGGGGGCCGGGGAGCAGCAAGTTAAGTGACACTCCTGCCGAGACCACAGCCCTATGCCCTCTTTCCAGTCCCCACGTGGGGCTTCAGCCTCCAGGATGGGCTTCTCCTCAATCTGCTGGTCTCAGTTCAGCAACTCCCAGCTTCCCTCCTCTTCCTCCCCTCCCCCTCCTGTCTCTCCCCCTCTTCTCTCCTTCTGTTTGCTGGGTGCCCCACCCCAGCCACCATCCACGGGTCTGTTCTTTCCCACAAAAATCTGCCCTCTGCTTTTAAACGCGGATAGAAGGCAGTTTCCAAAACACACCTAGAACAAAAAAACACTTTTGAAAAAGGCACAAGAGCAAAACACAGCCCTCTTCCAAGCCCACCTGGGATACTAGAGGCAGCCCCAGTGTTCCCAGAAACAGGAAGCCGGCCTCTCTGCCCCGGGCTAAGCTCCCCTCAGATCCTTCCTTCTCTGGCCTCACTCCTGTCCCCACCCAGGTTGGCCAAGGCCCCAGGAAACACCCCATCTGATCCCAATGTCCTTGAGTTGGGCAGAAAGGGACCCAGACTTGGGGGCCTGGTCATGGAACAAAGGAGGGGTGGAGAGGGTACCAAGTCCCTTACAGGTGAGGACCTGGTGGGCTGGCCTCTGCTTCCCCAGGTCTCCCAGGGTCCCAGGTGCCTTTGCTAATGGGGGTAGCATCTGGGGCTCCTTGAGGGGCAGTTCCCTCCAGAGGCATCTGAGGCTTCTGAAGGGAGAGCGAGGGGTGAGGGTTTACCCCGTTAACCAGCCCACTGAGCACCCTGCCCAAGGGTCACTGCTCTGGGCAGGGACAAAGGTCAACCCCATGGCCAGTAAGGACAGGAGCAAGGCTGTGAACGCCTGGTCTGGAGGCCAGTGGATTTGAGGCCACAGGAGTTCTGCCCACCGGCTCCTGGGGGCCGAGACCCTCACCAGCCTCCCTCTGCAGCCCCCGACCTGCGGCCCCCCTATAGCACCCCGCCCGCCCAGGAGGAGGGGACTGGGAAAGACACTGGGGGACTCGCGGCTTCAGACAAGAATGATCTCCTCTGACGTCCCTGACCCGCTGCTGCCCCTGAGGCCTTTTCCAGGCCAAACTGCTCCCTCGTCAACAACATCTCCCTCCCCACGACAGCTCCCAGAGCCCCAGCCCCTGCCAGCGGCAGCTCCCGGGCCCTACTTACAGAGAAACCAGGGCTCTGTGGCCCAGCTGGCTGCTGCCCGGAACTCGTCTCCTCTGACCTTGGGATCGTTGTCTGGAGCGATGTGCTGGTTAATCTCGCTCTGAGCAGGATTAATTTCCCAAGATAAAGCCTCCGGTTTGCGTGCAGTGCTATTTGTGGTGGCGTCAGGCGAGTGCGGCCCCAGAGGAGCAGGAGGAATTAAGTGGGGACCAATTCCCTGAGGACACGGGGAGTATGACACACAGCCCCTCCACCCTGCGGGCTGCCAGCTGCTGGCAGAAGCAGTGCTACACCGGGCTGGCTGGCTGCCCCGGCTGCCAGGCCTCCTCGGAGCCCAAGCTGGAATGCGCTGCAGCCACCGGAGCTGGCCTTCCAGGCAGGACAGGCCTGGGGGCAGTGGCTACAGCTCTTTCCAGAGTCCTCCTCTGGGGGAGTCAGAGCTCTTGGTGGCTCACAGGACCACGCGTGACTCCCACGCTGGGAGTGGTCAAGGTCCTTCCCCAGCCCCCCACAGTTCCTCCCTCCAGACCTGTTAGCTGTGTTCACCACCATCCTGCAGGTGATTCCAGCACACATTTAAGATTGAGAAGCGCTGCTGCCCTAGACGACTTCTGGGGGAGGCAGGCATGGTTGAGGGGCCTGGAAGCATGGGTAGGGCCAGGTAGGAGGCAGCACATGGCCCTTGAACTAGAGTGTTATGCAGGGCCTGACATCCCATGCCTCGTGTCAGGGCCTTGGTGCAGCCATTGCCTCATCACACTCCTCTTTTAAAAGCAAGAAAACCCCCAGGAAGGCACCCACACCCCTGGATGTGGGTACATTGCCCACCACTGTGCTTCCTCAGTTTAAAGATCCTCATGCACTTGGAGGGCAAGGAGCTGTGTCCCCACCGAATCCTGCACCCAGGCTTGGGGTTTAGTTGGTGCTCGGAGAACTCATGGATGATGGATTGATGGATGGGTGGATGGAGGGATGGATTGATGGGTGGATGGATGGATGGGTGGATGGATGGATGGATGGGTGGATGGATGGATGGGTGGATGGATGGATGGGTGGATGGATGGATGGGTGGATGGGTGGATGGATGGGTGAGTGGATGGATGTGTGGGTGGGTGGATGGGTGGATGAGTGAATGGGTGGATGGATGGGTGGATGGACGGATGGATGGATGGACGGGTGGATGGATGGACGGATGGATGGATGGGTGGATGGATGGATGGGTGGTTGGAGGGATGGGTGTGTGGGTGGGTGGATGGGTGGATGAGTGAGTGGATGGATGGATGGGTGGATGCATGGATGGATGGATGGACGGGTGGATGGATGGACGGATGGATGGATGGGTGGATGGATGGATGGGTGGTTGGAGGGATGTGTGAATGGGTGGGTGGATGGGTGGATGGATGGATGGGTGGGTGGGTGGGTGGGTAGATGGGTGGATGGATGGACGGATGGTTGGATGGGTGGATGGATGGCTTTAGTCTCCAGAAAGGAAGAAAAAGACGATATTAAAAAGCAAGGTGAACCTTCCCACACTGCCAGTGTGAATACAAAATGGTAAAGCCACTTTGGAAAATGGCCTGGCACTTCCTCAAAAAACTTAGACTTATCCTATTATCCAGCAATTCCACTCAAAGGTATATACCCCAGAGAAATGAAAACATACATCCACGCAAAAACTTGTCCACAAATGTCCATAGCAGCTTTATTCATAATGGCCAAAAAGTGGAAACAACCCAAATGTCTATCACAAGATGAGTAGATAAATAAAATGTGGTCCATCCATACAAAGGAATATTATTCAGCCTTAAAAGGAACGAACCACTGACCCTGCTACAATAGGGATGAATCTGAAAAGCATCCTGCTAAGTGACAGAAGCCGGACACAAAGACTCCGTGCGTCACATTACTCTGTTTCTATGAAACATCCAGAACGTACACATCCTGAGAGGCAGAAAGTAGATTAGTGGTTGCCTCAGGCTGAGGGAATGGGGGCACGGAGAACGATAGCTGGGGTACAGGGTTTCTTCTGAGGTGACAAAAATGTTCCAAGATGGACTGCAGGTTACGGCTGCACGACTCTGACTACACTAAAATGGTTTAATTGTACACTTTGAGTGGAGGAATTCGGTGTGGAATTATATGTCAACAAAACTGTTATCAAAAAAAAGGGAGGTACAGTAGTCTCCCCTTATCCACGGTTTCAGTTACCAGCCGTCAACGGCAGTCTGAAAATATTACACGGAAAATTCCAGAAATAATTCGTAAGTCTTAAATTGCACCCTATTCTGAGTAGCATGATGAAGTCTCGCCCCAGCCCGCCGGGAACCATCCCTCTGTGCAGCGGATCCACCTGTACATGCCGCACGCCCGTTAGTCGCGGAGTAGCCGCCTCAGTTATCAGGTCGAGCGCTGTGGCATCGCAGGGCTTGTGTTCAAGTGACCCTTATTTTACGTCGTAATGCCTCCAAAGCGCAAGGGTGGTGATGCTGGCAACTGGGATATGCCAAAGAGAAGCCGTAAAGTGCTTCTTTTAAGTGAAAAGGTGAAAGTTCTCGACTTAATAAGGAAAGAAAAATTCGTATGCTGAGGTTGCTAAGATCTCAGTAACTTCTATGGCAGTATATCTTTATAATTGTTCTACTTATTATTAGTTATTGTTGTTAATCTGTTCCTGTGCCTAATTCATAAATTAAACCTTGTCATAGGTATGTATGTATTGAAAAAAACAGTATATATAGGGGTCAGTACTGTCCACGGTTTCAGGCATCCACTGGGGTCTTGGAACGTGTACCCCAAGGACGAGGGGGGACGACCATATTAAACCATAGAAAGTGAGGCAGTCAGGCCGCATCCCCCCTCCTCCCCAGGGTGTGGGGCTCGAATCAGGATGGGACAAGCAGGGACAAGCCTTGGATGGAGGCCATCATGTGTGGCCACCTCTGCGGTCACTGTGCTGCCAGTTGGGCCTGGTCTCTTGGCTGCTTTGCCTCCAGCCAGGTGCTGTGCATGGTTCCTCTTGTGTAGCAGAGGCCAGGCTGACGGGCACCCTGCACCCTCCTCCACCTCCAAGAGGCACCAGCTTGTAGGGCCCGTGTGCTCCAGGTGGGCTTGCTCAGCCCTGGGATGAGCCACCTGGTCTGTGACAGTGACATCAAGGCAATGTGCTTTAGAAATACTCACTGGGGGCTCCAGCCTCTGTTCAGAAGCTGGACAGCCGAGGCCACAGGGCTGGCCACTGGACAAATTTCCCCCAGGCCAAGCCCCAAGGTCCCCTTGGCTGTGGAGCAAGAAGGCTGGGAGTGGGCAGACATCCAGTCTGGTCCCTGCATCACCTCCAGGGGACGCCGTGCGGGCTTCCACCCTCCCCATGGATGTTCCCAGTGCCTGGGGAGTCCACCAAGGCTTCAGTCCCTGTGGGACGATGCCCCCTCCCTGAAGTGGGTGAGAACAGTGCTGGGCAGAGAGGCCGCTGGACCCATCCCTGGGGGCTGCTCTGCCCCTCGCCCTTCCAGGGGGTAGCCTTGCTGGAGGTAGGTGACTGCTGGGGCCGGCAGGGCCAGATGAGAGAGGCTGCAGGGTGGAGCTGTGGGGGCCACAGGGGCCCCTCCCGCTGCTGTCGGGTCCTGGGCTCTGCTACACATGTGGAACCCCACTCTGAGTGGGGCGGCCAGAGGGGCTGCCTCTCCCTGGAGGGCCGGGTAGGGGGGAGGAGACCAGGCATCAGGGGTCCCGCCCAGGTGCACTCAGGGCCACAGGCTCTCCCACCCTGCCACCCAGAGTGCTTTCCCCAGCACTCAGGACCGGGGCCCAAAAGCAGGCCCTGCTCAGTCGTGTGCACAGAGCACAGTGGCCATCATAGAGCCTGGAGAAGCCAGCATCCCCGCCCGCCCCCAGGACGCATCTGCTCCCACCAGTGCCATCAGGAAGCCACAGCCAGAGGAGGCTTGTCGGAGACTACTGCTGGGCGGCTGTTGGGTCCAAATCAGGACAGGGTCCTGCCTGCCAGGCCCCAGCACGTGGCGGGGACCCCACAGGCCCTTCTGGTGGTGGAGAGACGCGCCCACCATGTGGCCGTCCACAGTCTTGGCTCCCCCAGCCCAGAGCGCCTCCCTCAGTGCCCACACCTCCACCTGGCGGCCTGGCTGGGCCTCTGGGAGGACAGATGTGGCACCAGCCACGCACCCGCGGTCCAGGCGCCCTGCAGAGCCTTGCTGCGGCTTCTCTTCAGACACACCTCACCTCCACGGTGATGCGTCTGAGGCTGCGGGTCTCTTATACCCCATTCCCTCACTTTCCCCCCATCACACCAGTGCACCTGGCCAGGCACAGCCTGGAAGACCGTGTGAGGAGACTGATGGCTGGGCCTCCCTGAGACTAGACTGGGGTCCCTCCCAGGCACCACGACAAGCCCACCCTGGTCCTGGGGGCTGCCCCTCCCTCCCTTGAGGTCTTTGCTGAACAGGCCAGGTGTCCCAGCTGGCCCTGCATGGCCCGTCTGCCGCCCACTGAGGGGTCAGCCCACTGCTGGCCACCTCCGCACTCCAGAGGGGGCTTTGTGCCTCTGAACAAGGGAAGGGCCGGCCACTCTCCTCAACTTCCGAACACCACAGAGGGTCAGACGTGGCCACACGCCCAGCCCTGGAGGTGCATCTGACCCTGACCTGGGCCTCCGCGTGTCCTTGTGACCCCACCGCCAGGTGTCGAGACCACCCCCTCCACCTGCGAATGCCATGCTTCCCGGTGGCAGTGTCCTCCAACACACCCACATCACACACACATCTCTCTCTCACACACACACACACACACACACACACACACCAGTGAATCTTCAGCTCTGAGGACACAAAGGCCCTGAACTGCAAAACCAGAACTTGTGGCCGGGCAGGTGTGAGTGGGATGTCCCAGGCCTGGACCGATGCCTTGGGGCCTTGTCAGGAGTCCCACTGCGCCTCAGGTATGGCCCGCCCTGCCATGCCGTGCCGTCCCGTGCCGTCCCCTGCCCCAGCGGAGCCTCCCAGGCCTTCTCGAGGAGGAAAATCGGCAGCTGAAGTGCTCAGACCTCAGTCTCTTCCAGTGACACGTCCCACTCAGGACATCCACCTCCTCACTGGCCAGCCAGCAGGTGGGAGCTCCCACCTGTCCCAGCTCCACACACGCAGGGGAGCCCCCACACCATCGTCCACCTCAGCCTCAAGTGGAACTCTGCTCCCCCAAATCCCCGGACGCCAGGCTCAGCCCTGGAGCATCAGCCTGGGGCGCCTGCCCCCTGGGAGGGGGCTCGGGTGGGGGCTCCAGGCCACCTCTGGGGCCTGCCGACCTGTGGACAGCCCAGGGAGTGAACCGCATGGTACCGGAGGGCTCCAGGGCACACCTCTCTTCCTGACGGTTTGCTGGGGTGGGAGGCGGGGCTGCTGTGAGCAGCGGGGTGTCGCCATGACCTCCCCTACGGGCACACCAGTCCCCATCATGGACCCCACATGGCCCCTCCACCCTGGTGTCCCAGGGGTGGCCTTGGGCCAGGTCTTTGGCAGCTGGGGGCAGAATCCTGGGCTCCCCTGCCCTCCTGGACTCCAGGGAGATCTGCACTTCACATCAGCCCCCAGGGCCCCCCAGACACGTGAGGACCTCTCGGGGTCCTTCCACCTGCTCCAGACATCCAGGTCCTTTCTCCTCGCCTTCCCCTCTCTGGGACCCTTGCCTCTGGCCTCACCACATCTCTCAGGCTGTCAGGGCCCCCGCCCACCCTCAAGCCCACCACTGCTGCCGAAACTAGCTCCAGGCACGAGTGTGGGTCCCTGGGCAGGGCCCGGGCTGCTCCCACCACTCACCCAGCCCCTCCCAGGTCTGGGGTGGACACAAATCAAGAGCCACACTTGTGAACCCCAATCCTTGAGGTTCCGGAGAAGCCTCTGGGGGCTGCCATCCAGGGCTCCCCACCCTGAGCATCTCCATGGAGCCTGCCCCTCCTCCCGGGGCGGAGCACCTCAGCGATGTGAACTTGGCTGGCACCATGCCGGCCGGTTGGAAAACCCCCGCATCCCTCTCCTCCCAGGACCGGCTCAGATGCCCTCCCCCTGCCTGACCTCGGCCACCGCCTGGACAGAGTGTGAAGCCCCTGCCCAGCAGGGAGAGGGTCTCAGGGAGGCACAGGGAGGGGGCAGAAGGGCAGGATTCCCAGGGGCTGAGCGCCCGGCAGGAAGCGATGGGGGCCTCTCTCCTGCCCAAAAAGTCTCCATGTTAATCAAACCTCGACTGGTGTTCAGTCAGGGCAGACGAGGGGGCTCCGTCCTCCTCTGCAGCTCCGTCTGCATTTCCCGAGTCTATTGCCCATGCCACGCGTCCAGACAACTGCTCTCAGGCTGCCCAGGCCACGGAGTGGGGGGATGTCCTCCCCTCGTAATGGATGGGAGGTTAAGCCGCTGTGTAGCTCTGCACTGCACACGCTTGTCCGCGTGTTGAACATGGAAGCTGCAGGGCAGGGGGGCTCCATGTGGGGCACAAACAGTCGTGCTTCCATCGGTCAAAAACGAAGTACGTCTGTGTCAGCTGTTGTCACGTGCTCTGAGTGCACCCACACATGCACACCGTGTGCACACAGACACGCTACATGAGAGGAGACCGACGGTCCAGATGGTCCCCTTGGGGTGGGCGGGGAGCCGGCCTCTGCGCACAGCACACGTTGCTGATTACATGCTAGCAGTTGACTTTGGGCCCAATTCCCTTGATTTCTTGATCTTGATGTGCCACTGACATCAAAAAGTTAAGGTCTTTGTCATCCCGAAATAAAGGAAACAGCAAATCTCCAGGTGTTTGCTGTGATTTCTCTCCCCTCGTCCCACGGGGAAGACAGTGACCCTCCCACAGGCCTTTTTGGAAGTTGGAACTGGCCTCCCACCCAGCATCCCCGTGGCCAGTGGGCCCTTCCAGTTTCATGGGCTGCCCACTCTGGCCAAGCTCTCCCTGCCTGTTCACGGCAGGGCAAACAGGACCCCGCGTCCCTGATGACCCCTGCCCAGCCGCCACCTCCGTCCTCTCCCCAGACATTCCCATCCCCAGGGACATGCCAAGCAGGGGCAGGGAGACGGTGCTGTGGCCGGCACCACCATGGCCGGCTTCAGGAGACGCAGGACAGGCCTGGCTCCCTCCCCCACCTCAGGTCTGGGCCCCAAAACTTACCTGGGCGCACTGCCAACTTCTCTGGTTTGAAATTCTTAAATCTTTTCTAAGCAAAACACAAATGGCAACACAGGTCAGAGAGGCTCTCCCATCGCTTTCTTCCCAGGGGCTGGTCCTTCAGCATCGACTAGAAACCTCCCCCAGGAGGACTGGCCCAGGACAGAGCAGGGCGTGACCTCTGCTAAGGAAGGGACTGGCCGAGCCAAGCAGGGTGCTCCTGGCACGGCTCTCAGCTCCCCACAGCCTCCTGGTGCCACCCAGCAGTGGACACAGGGACCCCTCACACCACAGGTCAAATGCCATCCACCCCAGCACTGTGAGCCTGACACCCTGGTCCATGAAGTGGCAGAAGCCCAGCGTCACTGCTGGACACACCTGGGCATTCACCAACGAGCCACCTCATCTTCACTCTGCCTACGAGGAACTGAAGACAAGCCGTGTCCCGCAATGCCTGTGGCTCCCCGAGGACTTGGGTTTTGGGACCCCAGCTGGTGGGTGACGCAGCGGGCAACCAAGGACATCCCACCCAGGTGGGCATCCTGCGCCCCCCCCCATCACATTCCCTGGAGGAAGGGACGTGCCCAGACACTCAGACTGAGTGTGGGGCAGGTGAGAGGGGATGTTATGGGGCACGGGGCACCCAGAGTCTCTGGGGTCTGCTGGTGGAAGGGGCAGCTTCTTCCTTGCACACACACCCACAGATATATGTACACCTGTATGTGAACACACGTCCACACGCACACACACCACGCACAGACGTGTCCACTCTCGGCCTATGGATCACTGGCTGTGGCTTTAGGGAAAAAAGGGAGAAAGGGAAGAGTTGCTAGGCAACCAGCCAGGTTGCTATGGCATTTCTGTGGGAGCGGTTGGGCCAATCAGAACCAAGTGCGGGCTGGTGGCTGTCAGCGCAGACGGAAGGGGTGTGTGGCAGGCCCCGCGAGTGTGCGCACAGGGTGGCTGAATGCAGACCGTAGGCCTGAGCAGGACAGCGCATCTCATGAATATTCATCAGGCTGACTGAGGTGAAGCCAATTAACCACTTGGCAGCTCGATTTTTCCTGGGCCCATTCTTCTCTTTTAGCTGTTGGGTGGCCACGGGCTGGGCTCCACTGACTTCCCACCAGCCCTGGGAGTGGTCGACATGCTTCGACCCCTTTGATCTTGCAGTCCTGGCCCTGACCCAGGGATTCCAGCTGCCCTGCCCTCTGCCCCTTGGTGGTCCCCCCGCAGGATCCAAACTCCCATCCCAGAGCCAAACACAGCACAGAGGGTTCCCTCAGGACACATCCAATATCCCTCCCTCGCTCCCTGATTGGGGCAGTGACAGAGCAGTGACCGTGACCTTAGCCAGCCTCTCCAATGTCACCCCAGCCACTTCCTAGAGCCCCAGCTCTTGTCTTAGCCCAGGTCCCCAGCAAGCAGAGCCTGAGGCAAGAGTTACGTGACCCAAGGGCAGGGACCAGAAACTGCAAAGGAATTCTGTATGGGGGGAGAAGGGCCACTGCCTGGGGCCACACTGTTAGGAGTCCTAGCGGGATGCCCAGAGGGCAGGAAACCTCCAAAGTTTGGGAAGAGAAGCTGCCCACATTGCGGCCCATAGAGGAGGGCCAGTTTCTCTGCCTGGCCCCCTCCTGCCTCCGTTTTCCTCCAGTCCAGGGTCACTCCTCGGGAACCTCCCCCATACACATTGATGTTGATTTGTGCTTTCAGGGGCCACCCAGGAAGCCAGGTCCCTCCCTGTGCTGTAGCATTTCATCCAAGCCTGGAGGTGGCCAGGCAAGCTGCTGACCCAGAGAGGAAGGAGAGTCCAGGGCACCTGGCTGAGCCTGTCCCAGCAGCAGACGCACTGACCTCTCTTCCTCACAATCACGGTCTCCAGGGTCCTCCTTGGGGGCATCTGTACCCCACCCCCACCCCTCCAGGCCATGTGGAGCTCGCCCTGGACACCTCCTCAGAGAAGCCCTCGCCAACAGCCACGCCGCCACATCCATCCACCCAAACAGGAGTGGGCAGAGGTCAGGGAGAGCCACTCAGCCTGCAGGCCCCACAGCACATTCAATATCTCCTTGACTGATTATGCTGTGACACCTTCTGAAATGTGAATCCCACACGCTGGCTGCAGCCAACCTTTGTGATACTTTCTGCTGAAAACACAGCTGTCTAGCAGAGCAGTATGCCTGTCCACCCCGCAAAGCCTGCCCTGTCCCCACAGCACTGGGGAGTCAGTGACGGCCGCTCCTTCCTCAGACACTGGTTCAACTGTCCTCTGCCCAGGTATGGGTGAGCTGGCCCCAGAGCCCTACCTGTGCCCTACCTCAGCCCTATGTGAGTGTTACCTGGGCCCTACCTGAGTCCCCCTACCTGGGCCCCACCTCAGCCCTATGTGAGTGCTACCTGGGCCCTACCTGAGTCCCCCTACCTGGGCCCCGCCTCAGCCCTACATGAGTGCTACCTGGGCCCTACCTGAGTCCCCCTACCTGGGCCCTACCTCAGCCCTACATGAGTACTACCTGGGCCCTACCTGAGTCCCCCTACCTAGGCCCTACCTGAGCCCCCTTACCTAGGCCCTACCTGGGCCCTACCTGGGCCCTACCTCAGCCCTATGTGAGCGCTACCTCGGCCCTACCCGAGTCCCCCTACCTGGGCCCTACCTGAGCCCCCCTACCTAGGCCCTACCTGAGCCCCCTTACCTAGGCCCTACCTGGGCCCTACCTGGGCCCTACCTCAGCCCTATGTGAGCACTACCTCGGCCCTACCCGAGTCCCCCCACCTAGGCCCTACCTGAGCCCTAACTGGGCCCTACCTGAGCCCTACCTGAGTCCTATCTGAGTCCTACCTGGACCCTACCTGAGTCCCCCACCTGGGCCCTACCTGAGCCCTAACTGGGCCTTATCTGAGCCCTACCTGAGACCTACCTGTGTTCCCCTACCTGAACCCTACCTGAGACCTACCTGAGTTCTCCTACCTGAGTCCTACCAGAGTCCTACCTGGGCCCTACCTGAGTCCCCCTACATGGGCCCTACCTAAGTCCCCCTACCGAGGCCCTACCTGAGCCCTACCTGAGTTCCCCTGCCTGAGCCCTACCTGAGCCCTTCTGAGCTGGGTACACTGCTTGCCCCTCCCTGGCCTGCTGTCCTGCTCCAGCTGTAAGGCTGCCCCTGGAGACCACATCTCTTGCTCCCTCACCCTTGAGCTTCCAGCTGTGATGGCCCCATGCCCTCCCTGTCCACCTGCTTCCTCCACCTCAGCCCCTCCTTAGCCACACTCCCTCATGTGACGCCAACTCCCTGCCCTCCCTTGACCCTCAGATGAGGGGTGGTCACAGCCTGTGCAGCTCTGAGTGCCCTGGAAATCGACCCTTCACATCTGGGTCCACAGGGCCGGATGCCTAACAAGTGTCAGGCTCCAGAGAGATGAGGTCCACCCAGCCACCTTCAAGGAGTTCCAGCGCAGAGGGCGAGGAAGGCACTAAGAGGAAACAGTCCACAAATGACACCTTGCACTCTGGGGTGAAGATGGGGGCCTGAGGGAGACCAGGGGGTGGTACTCAGGGTGGGGGCCAGGCAGAGGGTCCAGACAGACGGTGGGGAGGGAGCAGACAGGGAGGCGGGGCTGGGATGCAGGTGTCTCCCCAGCGCAGCCAGAAGCTGTTGGAGGGAAGCATTGAGAGCGAGGTGTGTTTCTGTGTGCCACGTGGATTGTGGGCAGGTGGGGGGCTCCAGTGTTCAGGCGAGAGGAGGGTCCCAGCCCAGGGGTGGCAGGGGGGTGAGGCCACCTGGGGGACTGCACTGCAGAGGGGAGCAGACAGGCTCAGATGGTCTGGGGTTGGTGGAGGGAGTGGGAGACAGTGAGAGATGATGTCCATCCTGGCCAGTGTCGTGGAGACAGAAGTCCCAGGCCAGCGGGGAGGAAAGGGCAGGAGGCCTGGGGCCCAGCCAGGCCTTGGGGCAGAGGTGCCGGAAATCAGTGGAGAGAGCCTTGGAGAGCCCCATGCCCCCTCCTCATCAGGGCCTGGTGCCCAGAACAGAGTGGGAGCCTCTGAGGCTCAAAACCAAGAGCAGGGCAGCCACTGGCCCAGAATCATCTGGAAGCCTGTAACACAAACACTGCTGATGGAGGTGGGGGCGAGGCTTTATAGTCATGGGGGGCTTCCCAGGAGTTTAGACACCTGCCCCCTCACCAGGATCCCCTGAGTTCCCACCACCTAGACTATGGGGCCTGAGGCCAGCGTTTTGGACAAGCCAGAAAGGCACCTCGTGTGAGCTCGCGCTGGGGTCTGGAGACCCTGGTGGGTGTCCCCCACATCTGATAGCTAACTATGGGTGTGCTTCTGCCCCCATCAAATGACAGGTGGGCCAATGCCTGTGAGGGTCCCTTTCACAAGAGACTGGGCGTTGTCAGGCCGGTGAGTGAGCCCCAGACCTCTGCGCAGCACCTCGGACAGCTCCCTGCCGGCCGGCCGCCGCCAGCAGGACGCCCCGCCCACCACAGAGCAGGGCGCGGGGTGCGGGCTGCGCCGTCTGGGGTCCTGGCTCCCCCTCCCGCCCCTTGGGGTCCATCAGGTTCTCTCCCTGGGAGGAGTCAGGTTCAGCCAGCGTCCTCAGGAGTGGCTCGACCAGGAGGAAGAAAGCCACCAGCAGCCTTCACTACGGAGGCCCCACCCTAGTCCTCTCGAAATTCGAAATTCGAAGACCACCCTATTGGCCCATTTTGGGCATCTCCTTCCCCCTTGCCTTCCTCCAAGTTCTGGTGGAAACCAGGAGCTCATAGATGAGGTAGGGCCCTTCAAACTGGGAGAAAGTGGGGCTCTGAACAGAGCTTCACAGGACTGTCTTACTTCAAAAGTGTGCATTTTCATTAAAATGTTACTTTTACAAATGAAACAGCTGCTGTATTCTGTCCCTCCCTATATTCTCTCACAGGCTCCAGGAGGCATGGCTGCTAGTGTCCCCATTTCTCAGATGAGGATACTGAGGCCCAAGGGGCTCAGGAGCCCTTGGCAAGAAGGAGCAAAGCGGGACTCACCCAGGCCAGTCTCCTTCTGAAACCCACTCTCAGGCCATGAGGCAGGCCCTGGCTGTGTGTGGACCCCAGTAAAGAGGACCGAGGCCGTCCCAGGGAGAAACTCAGCCCAGCCCATACTGACCCACTTTTGGAGCCACGCCCCTCAGAGGCAGCCAAATTATGGGGGGGGCAGTGAAGAGCATCTGGGGGGACAGGGGGGCAAGGCCATCCCTGCAGAAAGGAGCCTGAAGGAGCAAAAGGTATCAGGAGGGTAAGAAGAGAGACAATGCAGGGGCAAAGGGTGGGGAGGGGCAGGGAGGAGGCAGGGAGGGGCAGGCAGGGGCGGGGAGGGGAAGGGACAGGGGAGGGGAGGGAGGAGGAAGGGTGGGGAGGGAAAGGATGGGGTGGGGCGCGGGGAGGGGCAGGGAGGAGCGAGGCCCTGCCACTCCTGTCAGAGGGGCTTAGGGAGGACCAGACAGTCCATGGCAGTGTCCTCACCTCAGCCCCCGGACTCCTGCCTAGCACTCCTTGCTCTGCCCTCAAGTCCCCCACTGGAAATACCCTCTCTCCCTGCCGCCCGGTCTGAGTCTCAGGCTCATATCTGCCTCCTTGGTCACTGAAGGGAGCCTGGGGGGCCTTTGGGGCCCCAGAGGCTCTTGCTCCTGTCTGGGGGACAGGAAAGCTTGCCATTTACTCAGTCCTTTTCGGCAAGGCCAACTCGCAAGCAAGGTGAATAACATCGGAGAGTTTCCTAAGGGGCACCTTCCAACAACACAGGTGGGAGCAGGACACCCAGGGACAGAACAGCATCCTGGAGCTCATGGAATTGAGGCTGTCACCCCACCAGGACAGAGGAATGTGTCTAAGAAGTGGCTGCCTGGAAGGAGCAGCAGCCATCAGTCAAGGACATGGCACCCTGCGAGGAGGGTGTGGGGTGAACACCACCTCACTCTCCCCTCCCCCCTCAGATCTGCTAGTGCCTCCCACAGCCAAGCCAGCTGGGAGCCAGAGGCATGGAGCCCACAGGTGCAGCACACGGCAGCCGCCCAGAGCCCAGAGCAGAGAGGGCGAGACAGCTGCACACTGGAGAAGAAATAGCAAGCCTTAGCAGTCATTCACACCTCAGTGAGAATTAGTGTCTAAGACACTTTCCAAAGGAAGATACAGGGAGAAAAGAAGGCTTGGAGAGACAATGAAAGACAGGGCTTGCACAGAGTGGTCCCAGTGATGGCCAAGGGTGACAGCGACCATCGCACATGCTCAAGTGGACATGCCCATTCTTTGCCTCTGCTCCTGCCCAGTGGGGACATTCAGCTCCATCTCCCTCCTTGCAGGCCCCAAGGTGGGCTCTTGAGCAGCACAGAATGACAGCATGCTCTCCTTTGTCCAGCCTGAGACGCCTCCAATAACAGAGACAAAGGCCCCGGGGAACCCCCGGGTCAGCCCACGCCACTCTACCTCTGGTCACCACCATGGCTGACTCCAGGCAGACCTTCCACCAAGCAAGCTCTTGGTGGGAAACAGCAGAAGTTCAGACGTCAGAAGTCAGGAGGTGAAAGCCAGTGCTTGATACAAGCCTTCTGTGCGGAAACCACAAGACCCCCGGGGCCTGGAGACCCTGCAGCCACCAGGTCCCTGAACCTCCATGTCCCCACACCACCGGGCCACAGAGACCTAGCTGCTGCTCTCCCTGACATCACACCTCTTTCAGTCCCTCTTATGGCAGCCGTCTGTCTTTTAAAGGTATCTTTATCTGGGACTTTAACCCCGCGAGGAACACAGCTAAAGCCAAGCAGCTGGACTCGACTCCCGCACGTCCGTGGCCGCTGAAGGTTTTGACGTGAAGACAAACTGGTGCTACCGAACCCGTTCTCCTTACCCCTCTGAGTGGACAGTCCCCACAGGACCCGGGGACACCCCTATCGAGTCAAGCCCGGGCCCACCAGCACCACGTTCCTGCCTGCAGCCTCCCGCTCTCCTCCCAGAGCCCCCAGGCACCCAGCACAGGCTCGCTGTCTGTCCTCCCCCCAGCAGCAACAGCAGATGCCGCCAGCACAGCCTGGCACCACACGCCGCACAAGTCCCAGGCTCTCGTGCCCCTCCCTGGGGTCCACACTGGTCAGACAGGAGGGGTTGATTTTCCTGGGGCCCACTGTCCTGCTCAGCTGCCAGGACACAGGGCTTGTCCCTGCCTGCACTCCCCAGGCCTGGGTCCCTGGAAGGCACAGAGGGGTGTCTCCTTGGGGCAACGGCCTGTGGTGGAGGTTCCAGATATTTGTCCCAGCATGGGACACCCCTATGACATTTGATTTACAGGGTGGGGGCACCCCTGAAGAGGAAGGCAGGAAAGTGCTCTTGTCTCTAAGAGCAGACAAGTCTGAGAAGCCCTGGGCCCTCCTGTGGACCCCCCAGGGACACCCCTTTCCTGCTGGAATCCTCTTGAGAAGCAAACGGCAGATGCCCTGGAGGAAGGTGTGGGCTGGGGAGGAAAAGGGAACCAGAGACTCTCAGAGGTGGAGGCAGGTCTAGGGAACAGAGACGGGGCAGAAGGAAGGAGATGTGGGTAGGGGGAGGGAGAGGAGGGGGAGGGAGAGGAGTGGGAGGGAGAGACGGTGGTGCAGAGACGAGCCAGAACCGAGAAGGGAAGTGTCAGCAACACACAGATCTGTGGGAGAGAGAGATTTGGAGACGGAGAAAAGGAAAGAACAGCCTAGAGGCAGAGGGACAGCTACACCAGGACAAGGGGCAGGGACCTGAACTCGAGGGGGAGAGCCGGGCCTGGCAGGAGGCCACTCTGGTTGCTCACCCTGGTCTTGGCCGCTATGACCAAGGCTGCCAAAGGCCAGGATCTGGCCCCATCAGCCCAGCCAAGGAGGGTCCTGCCCCTCCCTCCCCAAGCCAAGCCATTTCTCGGGACACCCCATCTTCCAGGATCTGCGTCTGGGTCGGCTCAGGCCCCATTGCCACTATGGTGGGACTCTCTCGCTGGGGGCCTGTGCACTGGAGCCTCTGAGAAGCAAGGGAGGAGGAGGCAGCCCTGGGGCCCTGGAGCAGCCACCCCCACCCCCACCTCTGGCTGCAGAGCCCGTCCTGCCTCTGTGATGGGGGGTACTGCTGAAAGGGCTGAGGAAGTGGGGGGCTGTCTGAGGGCCAGGGACCCTGTTCCCCCTGGAAGGGCAGGCTGGCCCCCAGAGGGAAGCCGCCCCTCCTCACCCGCCCTCCTGGGTGGGCAGCCAGAGGCCTGCTCCTCCACCAGGTTGTAAGCCGAGGAGGCAGGGACACCACAGAGCTCGCACCCCATGCAGACTTGGGGACAAAGCGCCTTGGACCTGGGGCCGGGCCAGCCTCACTCCACCTCCACCCTGCCTGGCTCAGGAGATCAATAGCTAGCTGGGGGCCAGGGTTCCATGGAGGGAGACCCCAGGGCCAAGGGGGTCCCTGCCCCCAGCTCTGCAAGGCACAGGATCCAGAAGGAAAGCTCCTCTAAAT
Source organism: Equus przewalskii (assembly GCF_037783145.1). NCBI lineage: Eukaryota > Metazoa > Chordata > Mammalia > Perissodactyla > Equidae > Equus > Equus przewalskii. Next base: position 48,907,345 of record NC_091851.1, read on the forward strand.
GGGGTGCTCACCCACAGGGTCCTGCACGCCTGGCTGGGCACACCACCCTGGGAGCTGGGCCTCCACCGCTGAGCAGGAGGGGCTTTCACTGCTCAGGGCTGGCAGGTAGGCTCTGCACCCTGGAGGAAGCCCAGGGCGACCAGCCCCCAGAGCCTGCTCCCACTCCTGCTCCTGCTCCGGCCTCCTCGGTGCTCTATGGAAGGAGTGGTGGGGGCAGGCTCTGGCCTCCACCTGCTCAGAGGTAATTTGCTGACACCAAGACTCCTAGGTGGGGCCAGCAGGGGTCAGCCTGGGTCCCCTCTCCACAACACACCCTCTGGGACCTCAACCGGGCCTGGAGGCAATGGGGGGCTGCTCCAAAGCCAGGACCTAGTCCTGTGGAGGGGGGAGGCTGGCCCTGGGGCAGGGGCTGGGAGGCTGGTGGGGGAGGGCAGCTGATCGTGGTTCTGCTTCCTGGCTGGGTGGTGAAGGAGCCGCCTGGAACCTCGGGAGGCCAGGCGCCTGGGAACAAAAGCTTGTTCCCGCCACTGGCCAGGCACGTGCAGGCGGCCCTTGCTCCAGCCCCGCCTGGGATGGTGCACCAGCCTCAGTGCTCCCTGCCCACCCTACCCAAAGTGTCACTCACCTGGCCTCCTGCAGCGACCCCCCAAGTGCCTGCAGCCCAGCAGCTCCGCTGCCCTCAGGTCCAATGACTAGGACGGGGAGGAGTTGCACCTCTGTGGCTGCTGGCCCTTGGTCCATCTGTCCCTCCTGTGAGGCTGGGCCAGGGCCAGGGAGGAGGGAGCAGGGGGCGGGGGGGGGGGGGGCGGCCGGAAAGGGGCTGCGGCCTCATTTGCATGCTGGGGCCCCTAGCCCCTGAGCAGCTCCCGCCCATTGTGCGCCACTCCAGCTCACAGTTGCTGCCTTTGTGCTGGCCGGCTCTGGCCCCCAGCACTCAGGCACTCAGGCGTGGTGGGGGTCCAGGCCCCCCACCTGCTTCAAAGGGCAAGAGAAGGGACTCCCTCTCAGCATTGGGCCCCATCCAGACCTGAGCCCAAGGGACAGGCAGGAAGGGCGTCTGAGCTTGGCGGAAGGTTTTCCGTGTACTCCCATCCCCCAGTCATGCAGGGGGAAGCACCAGGCAGAGCGTGCCCACGAGGAGGGGCCTGCAGCTGGGTTGGGCAGGCCCTCCCCTCTGGGCATCAGGCACCTGCTCTGCCTCTGCAGCATGGCCCTGCTGTGGGAGGAACAGGGAGGTCCACCCTGCTGGGAGGGGAAGGTTCTGGGTGCTCCCCTTAGGGGAGATGTTTGGAATCACTGGTCTCTGGTGGGAGGGGACCGAGGCCTTGTGAAGAGCAGGTCTGCAGGGGGTCCTCTGAGCTCCCTGGACCACCCAAGCCAGCCCTTGGAAGCTGTGGACCAGTTTGAGGCTACAGGGAACCCAGAGCAGGGGTTGGGCCCGGAGCCCCTGTGCCCAGGACAGCAAACTGTCCCCTCCTCCCTGAGGCTGGATGCCCTCAGCTTCCCGCTCCCCAGACAAACCTGTGTTGCAGGGCCCCTGCCCTGCCCTCCTGCCTCCCCACCTTCTGCGGGTCAAAAGACCCCATCCCCCATTCCTTCCCCACCTTGGAAGGAAGGCAGGGTCAAGGGTTGAGAGGGTGAGCCAGCTGTTCCCAGATGTGGCCACGGCCACGCCCCCTTCTGAAGGAATGACAGACCTCGTGCCCAGGAGCAGCTGCAGTGTGAGGAGGAGGCAGGAGCAGGAAGGGAGGAGATTCTTCACCGTTTCTGTGGGTTTGTTTAATCCCACGCTATTCGCAGGCTTTCACGGTGGCGGAGGGGAGGGAAAGGGGAGGGGGTCTCCTGCGTCCCTCCCTTCCTCCTCCCTCCCCCACCCCGCGAAGCCACCTGACCCGTCTCCAAGTTGTCGGGCCGTGGTGCGCGGGGCCTTTGTGCGCACGGAGGCAGCCGCCTGGAACCTGGAGCCCTGAGCGGCCTGGCTGCGCAGCCTCCCCACGCCCTTCACTCCGAGCGGGGAGTCCCCTGCCCCCATCTGCGGAGCTGGCAAATAAATAAACCCTCAAACAAATTCTCGTGTGCTGGGGAGGAGCGGCGGTGTGGGCAGCGCTGGAGAGAAGGCTCGGGTGCAGCGAGGCTGGGCCCGCGGTGCGGGGCGACTGGAGCACAACCTGAGCCGGGCCTGCCAGCAGTAAGTTGACTCTTATGAAACCTTCAGAGGCTCCCAGGCCACCAAGAAGGTCCCCAGTGGGCTGAGGCAGAAGGGCGGACGGGGCGGAGGCTGGAGGTAGGCTCTCTTTCCCACCGGGCACCCCGGTTGACTCCACCCCCACGCCCAGGGCAGCTCTTCCTCCCTCGGGCCAGGGTGGGGGCTGCCAGTCACTGGGAATGCAAGGGGTGAGCCTCGGACCCCATCGGTGCTCAGGACTCGGAGAGGTAAAAATGGCAAGAGGAAATGCCCTCAGGCTGCCCTGGGGATGGCAAAAAGCAAAGGGGCGCAACCAGGCTGCCTGCGATGCTTGTGCAGAGGCCTCCGTGGTGGAGCAAGTCAGAGGGGAGGGGGCGCAAGGGTTGGGACAGGTCTGAGGGGCAGCACCCTCCCCCAGCCCTGGGGGAGCCAGCCCTGGGGGAGGAAAGGGGACTCGGAAAAGGTTTAGCATCTGTAAACCTGAGGATCCGTGCCCCCTAGAATGCAAACAAGCTCTAGGGAGCTGGAGGCCGGAGCCGCCAAGAACCCATCCAGGAAGCCAAGGGTGGGGGCAGGCATCTACCCTCCCGGCCCCACCTGGGCCTCAACTCTTCCTGGGAGAGGACGGACGAAAAGTCTGGAGGCAAGGCCGGAGAAGTCGAGACGGGTTCAGGGTTCAGCTTTAACACCATGGACAGCGGATCCCACTGCTGTGGGGAGCAGCATCAGGCTGAGGGTGGGTGTCCAGCGCCACAGGGCCGGCAGAGGCAGAGGGAGACGCAGTCTCTGATGAAGCTGAAACTGCCAGCTGCCCAGCGTCCTTCACTGTCCACCCCGGCCAGTGAGAGCGCCCGTCGCGAGCTGTGAGCCCCAAAGGTCTGGGGAGGTTTCCTGAGCGTGATGCACTGGGGGTATGCGTGGGGGGGTGGGTGCGTGCCTGCCTTGGGAGAGAGAAGGGTCGGTAAAGGGTGAAGGAATGAGGGCCAGCCCAAACGGTCAGGCTGAAGCTGCACCGAGGGGGAGGGGCAACCTGGCTGGTGGAGGACAAGCAGGTTTGGGGCAGAGCCACCCTGAGTCCCAACACCCTTCCCAGTTGGCTCTCCTTGCCCCGCAGTGCTGGAGAGGCTGAGAGGGAAGGAAGCAGGATGGCGCACCCAGGGCAGTGGGGTCAGTAGGTTCTGCTCTAAGGCAGATGGCGCAGGGGCTGGGCTGGCCTGGAGGGAAGGAGAGGGGCAGAGGCCTGCGGCCCACCCTAGGCCTGCAGCTCCCGCACGCTCTGCACCGCAACAAAGACCCATGGGGGAGGCATGAGGCGGTGTGACTTAGGAAAGCCGCTGATCCTTGGCCCTAGAGAGACAGATCAGGGTCAGCCCTCCGAAGGACCCTAAGGGGAGGGCACTCGCCCCGCAGTCAGCCCATGAGGTGTCTGTCGCCTGCGCTTCCGTGGTCTCTGGGGGCAAGAACTCCCCCCGCCTCGCCCCAGTCAGGACACAGTGAGAAAAGGGAGCCGTCTTTGACGAGGGGTCGCTGTCTCTCTCCTCCGCATAACCACCCAGCAAGGCCTGTGCCCCGTGGGCGCTGTGCTCCCTCCGCAAGCCCCTTCCCTTCCTCCGGGGGCTGGAGGGGCTGCTGGGAAATGACGGCGGGAACCTGCGGTGAAAGTCTGAGTTCAGAGGAGCGTCTGCGGGCGCGGCTGGCTGTGTGCGGTCGAGGCGTGGCTGGTGGGTGTCAGTGTGTGCCCAGAGCGGCTGTGGCCGGCGGGCTGCAGGAGGAGCACCCGCGTGGGCGCGGGCGGGGTTGGAGCGTGTGAGAGAGAGAGGTGTTTCCTTGGTCATCCGTGTGGCCACAGGGCGCCGGGCACGGTCCAGGATGCTCGAGGGCGGCGTCCATGTAAGCAGAGGAGCGCGCGGGGCGGGACGCGGCGTGTGCGCGGCGCGCGTGCCCCGCAGTTCTCAAGGACACCTCGGGGAGGCGGCGGCGGAGCTGGGGCCGGTGACGTCACCGCGCGCCCCAGTGATAATCGCCGGGTGCCCGAGCCGAGCGCGGATACGCGCGGAGGCAGCTGCTGCAGGCGCGGGGACAGTCGTGCCCGTTTCGGTCCGGGGGAGCAGGAGCTGGGCGCCCCGCAGCTGACCCCGCGGACGCTCGGCTCCCAGCCGGCCCGCGGTGCTCCGGAACTTGCCCGGCACCTTTGGCGGCGTCCCCGCGCCCTCCTCCCCCAGGCAGCGGCGTGTGGGGCCCGCGGGCACCGAGGAGAAGGCGGGAACGGGCAACGCTGGGGAGCGGAGGCGGAGACGGCGGCGGCCGAGGAGCTGCAGGCGTCGGCGGCAGCTCCCGCCCGGGACGGGTAACTGCGCTCGGGGCCGGGCCGGGGCGAATCCAGTGAGCGGCCTCTCCGGGTCTCGCCGTCTTTCTCCCCGCCAACAGCTCGAACCTTCTCGCCGGGCCCCGGCGCGCGGGGTGGGCGAGCTCGCTGGGCTGTAAAAAGAGACTGGTTTCATCTCTGAGCATCGAGATTCTTTCTTTTAACCGCATCCGTAGCGCACTCGTGGGTCCGGCGGGGAGGGGAGCGCAGCGCGGGGAGGGCGGCGGCGGAGAAGCTCGCGCTGGCCTGTCGGAGCGGGCTCTGCACCTCTCGCGGCCCGCGGAAGGCAGCTAGGCGCGCACACGCTCGCTCGCCTCCTCGCCGCGATTCCGCGGGGCGCCAGTCACCCAGGACGCCCCGAGGGGCTTGCTTGGGGCCCCCTCCCTGCTGCGGAAGGGGGAGAAGAGTGGGCTCCTCAGAGTTGGGGGCGGATCCGGGCTGGAGTCCGAGGAAGCACCGTCGGCGTGGCGCAGCACCCCCGCCCGCCCGCCCCGCGGCGAAGACGCCGGAGCGTTCGCGCCCTTTGGGCGAGGACCCCACGCGAGCCGGAGCCGCGGCCCCGACCCCGGCCCGGCCGCTCGCCACCCGCCGCAGCCCTGAGGGCCCCTCTACGTGTTCACAGCGGACCTTGATTTAATGTCTATACAATTAAGGCACGCGGTGAATGCCAAGAGAGGCGCCTCCGCCGCTCCTTTCTCATGGAAATGGCCCACGAGCCCGGCCGGCGCGGCGCCCCTCCCGCGGGAGGAAGGCGAGCCCGGCCCCCGGCGGCCCCTCGCGCCGCGGACAAATCCGACGAACAATGAGCCCGCCCAGAGGGCGGCCCAGCTGCCGGGCCGGGGACCTGGCCGCGGGACACAAAGGGGCCCGCATGTCTCGGGAGTCGCGGGGCGGGTGGAGGCGACCGAGGGGGAAGCCTGCGGCCCGGACGAAGCTGCGGCCACCCGGCCATAGCCCTCGGCCACGTGCGCCCGCAGCACGGAGCGCCAAAGAGCCCAGAGGGTGGCGGGGACCGAGAGGGCATCCGAGGGAGCGCGGGGGCCGGGAGACAAAGGGAGGGTCCGCGGGGAGCGGCGGAGTTGGGGGTGGGAGCCGGCGGGGGGTGGGGGTGCGCCACGCGCCGGGGAATCGGCGGCCGCGGGGGCTCGGTTTGGGGAGGTCCGGCCACCCCGCGGGCGGGTCGGGGCGCTGTCCGCGGTGCTGGCGGCGGGGCGGCCCCTCGGGACAGGAGCCACGGGCGCGGGGCCACCTGCGTCCCGAGGGCCACTCGCCCCAACTGGCAGGCGCTCTGGGCAGTTGCCATGGCAACGAGGGAGGGGGTGGGGTAGGGTCTGAGGTCATTGCAAAGTCTCCCTGATCAGTCCCCGCGGCGGTGGGGTGGGGGGTGGCCCTTACTGAGCTCCTGGACCTGCCCCCGGGCCTCGAGGAGGAGGAGACTCGAAATGGGGGCGGGGGGAGGGGACACGTCTACACCTGCGTCCAGGGTCCAAACAAGGACAGGTGGATGCGCCGGACCGCAGCCCGCTCCAAACCTCACTCTAGACTGTGTGGGACCCAGGCACGTGAGGCTCTGCAGCCCAGGGGGAGGATGGCAGTCCCTCCCCCACCATCTGCAGCCGCAGTGACACCCACTCAGGTTTGCTGCAGGCATTTTTTTTCTGTCCTCAGGAGCCAGCGCCACCTGCTGGCACCCTGGCCCAAGCTGGGCCGCCACCTCCTCCTGCCTCCCTTCACCAGCCAGGCTCCCCTATCCCCGGGCTCCCCTACCAGCAACAGCGCCTTGGGTCACTCAGCTGCAGGGCTGTGCTGCTCAGGCCGATACAGTGACGGTCAGTGGGGGAGGTGACCACATGTGCCCCCTCCCCCCAGCAAGTCCCTGACCCGGGCTCTGCAGCTGCCAGTCTTTCTTCTTAACTGGGGTGAGGATGAGCCCCTCTGGCACCGGGCTCCAAGCCTGGGCAAGGGCCTTGGTCTCCCCCAGATTCTCCCAGCCCCGAGGGCCTAGGAGAGAGCAGCAAACAGGACAAAAGGAGCCACTAGGGTTTCAGGCCCTGGCCCCTGCACCCCACTCCCTCCTGCAGCTGCAGGGCAGGGAGCCTACCTCCCATCCTCTCCAGCTCGGGCCTGCAGTCCCTCCCTGTGACGCATGCTGCAGGCACACACAGAAGCCAGGGGCCTCCGTCTTCCCACCCCTACCCTGAACCGGGGTCACTGCAGAGCCCGAGGCCAGAGTCCTCCAAACCCCCTAGCCCCTGGAGGACAGGGAAGTGCCAGGTGGCTCCAGCGAGCCCCCGCCTGACCACGGCGCGGCAGAGCTGACCCCACAGCACTGACCTTGGGCTTCGCAGCCCCTTCTCCTTCCCTCCTCCATGAGGAATGCAGACGGCACGCTCCGGGACACCTCTGGTCCTGGGGGGAAGGGCCCCAGGGCCACTCCAGGACAGCACTCAAGGGACTGGGGAGTCAGCCTGGGTCCGGTGTCCCCGCTGGACATGGGCGGAGTGTGGCCCTGTCCAGCCTCAGCCTTCTCGGGGCTGCTCAGATCCTCCCTGACCTGGCAGTGCAGACCTTGCCCCAAGGGAGGTGCTCCCCTGGCTCTCTGGACGACGATGGGGCCGGGCGCTGTGCTTGCCCACCTCCCTTTCCTGGGGACCTTGTCCTGACCAGAATGCACCCTGAGTGGTCAGCCAGGCGGGGGCGGAGGGGTCACCTAGAGCTGAGGGCTGGCCCTCGGAACCTTCCCTGGGCTAGCTGGCATCTGGTAGGCTCACCCAGGAAGAAATTGGGGAGCTCCGTCCTCCTAAAACCTCCCCTAAGGAGGTCAGTGCACCTGCGCCTCAGGCCCCTGGGTGGTCTGCAGCTCTGAGAGTTCTCAGGGCCGCCACTGGGCAGCCTCAGACGCTGTCGCAGTGCAGGGAGGACCACGTGCCGCAGGACAGAGCCCAGACCTCGGCACTGAGCCCAGATCCTGCACTCTGCACCCAACACAGCCCTCAGTGTCCACGCTCAGCCTCCCCCTCCTCACATGCTGCCACACGTCCTCACACACAGTTACATGCTGTCACACGCTCCCACGCATACCCATGCTCACACAGCCCACTGAACCCACGCCAGCGGAAGAGCTGGGCCCCTGCCTAGTGCTAACGGCCCCAGCTCCTGGCCAGGCCCGACCCACAGGACACTCCCTGCAGAGGTGCTGGGGAGTCATCCTCAGCAAGCTTGGGCAAGTGCTCAGAACATCCTCCGAGGCAGGGTTGGCACCAGCCCCAGAGTGAGGCAAGTGAGGGGACAGGAGCAGAGGCGAGGGACCCCTGCTTGGCCTGCCCAAGGATCCGGCCCTGCGGAGAAGACTTCTCTGCTCTGAGTAAAATCTAAACCACCAAGGTTGGTGCTGCCTGCCCCCAGCCTCCTCCAAAACTCCTCCAGACCTGCCAGCACCGGCCCGCCCCCACGCAGCAGCAGAGAGGGAGGTGCTGCAGGGCCAGGCCGTGGTCAGCGGGGCTGGGGCAGCCACTCCCCTCACACTCCTGGTCCCCTCGGCCCTGCTCTGACCTCACCTCCTAGTCAGGGCCCCCTCAGTCCAGGCTGTGGCCAGGCCTCTGGCCAGTGTGGAGATTGGAGCTGGGCTCTCCAGGCTGCCTGCCCCCGGCTACCTCCAGCCTGGCCCATAAGCCTGGACACTAGTGGTGGGTGACCCCAGAGAGCACAGACCCTCAGCCCCAGGCACACACCCTGGAGCCTCCACAGGGGCCTCTTGGGCAGGCCAGGAAGAGCGCGCCACCCTCGGGAAAGCAGGAGCTCCCCTCGCACGCGGGCCCTGGCGCTGCATATCCGCACCTGCCTGGACTCTGGCCCACCATCCTTCTCAGCATCGTGTTCCCGGTGGACCTTGTCTTCTCCTCTGCACAAACAGAAGAACAAAATCCATGTGTCTCCTAGGGGTGGACGAGAGGCTGCTCCAGGGAGCCGAGCAGGGCATGTCTTAGGAGGAGAAAGGAAAGGACTCATTTGCATGGCCAGGCGTCACCCCTCCCACCTACGTTCCTACCACCATCCTCGCCATCCTCATCCCGGACAGGCACAGACCACCCCGGCTCCCTTGTGGGGAGTCAGCAGCAGCCAAGACAAGAATGGCCACAAAGATGGGCACACACCTGCCCTTGCCAGGTCTACACTCCACCCCAGCTGGCCAGGCTGATCCCCAAATCCTCCCCACCCAAGGAGCGCCCAGCAGGAAGGCAGGGGCTGGGGAACAGGAGCCGGAAGTGCTCAGAAGAGGCCCTCACAGGCCATTTCTGCAGATTCTCTGATAGGGTGGGCCACTAAAAGCCCAGGGTAGCTGAGCCCCCTCCCCTGGCCAGGGGCCAGAAATGGAGCTAGATGGAGACGCACAGCCCCTGGGTAGGTAGCAAGGCTCTGCTCACAGAGGCCAGGCCTCATCTCAGGTCCTCAGCTATGTGCAGCAGGCCGTTTCAGGCTGTGCCAGAGACCTGTGGGCCCCCCCTTGCCTAGCTCCTCACCTCAGGGGACACACTGCCTCCTGGCAGGGCTTGACCTCAAGGTCACCCCTCAGCAGGGGACACCACTCTGGCCCCAGAGTCCAGTGGACTCAGCATTTCAGCCTGGCCCCAGGGCAGCGCCTCCATACGAGTTTATGCCAGGAGCTCTAGAACTCGGGGGGCACCTGGATTGTCACTGGGTGTTGCTACAGACCCTCGTGCTGAGAGCCCCAAGCCAGGACAAGGACCCGTGACCAGCCCAGGGACGTCTAGCCCTGTGAGCAGAGTCTGCACCCCACAGGAATGGATGGCCAACAAGATGAGGCTTGGGACACTCTCAGCCCCAGGCTGTGCCCTGTTACAGCTCTAAAAGTACAGTCAACACTCGGCAGTGGGCATGGTGTCTGTAGGGTCAGGACAGGGCTGCTCCGTGAAGCACATGCACCAAGCTCAGGTAGAAGCTGCAAGTCCAGCCAGGCAGCACAGACCCCCATTCAGGTGCATGCAGGATGCTGCATGCCTCACCCCATGGAGACTTGGAACTGCAGGCCCACGCCCACCACATGAGGCTGTCTCGGAGCCGCTGCAGGATTCTGCACCTCGACAGGCCCGGGAGGGACCTCCAGCACTGCACGGGCAGCAGAGGCCAGCCCTGAAGGCCATCTGCATGCACGCGATGGCAGAGGCAGCCCCCTCCCCACTGGGAGAGAGCCCCCTGCCCCAGCACCTCAGACCAGGGGAGCAAGGACCCCCAGACCCACATGGGGTGAGGCCCCCGCACACCTGGATGCTCTCCATTCATTCCTTCAACACACATTTCCGAGCCCTTCGTAGGGGCTGGGCCACAAATCCTGCCAAAATCTGGGCAACCCTGCAGGGCATGGAACCCTGATGGGCAGGGAGAGTACAGGGTTCCTGCACTCCTCCCAGGAACCCTGCTGGACCTGAGTCTAGGACAGAGCAGGAGCATCTTCATGACAGCAGGCAGGAAGTCTCAGGCCTTACCCAATTCTTTCACCTCTCTGTACCTCTGTTTCTTCTTCTGTGGCTGGAGAGTAAGCTCAGACATGTTCACTCAGTAAACGTGAGCAGTTATCGTCACCATCAGCACCATCATCTCTACCATCATCACCATCATCGTCATCTCCACCATCCTCACCATCACCATCATCACCTCTATCATCTCCATTATCATCATCAACCTCAAGATGGGGCCACTCAAACTCCCTCTAGCTGGTCCTGTTTTCACTTCTTTGAAGCAATGAGGGTAGGCCAGCAGAATGAAGAGGATGCAGACCCCCTGGAACTATGGCCACCCAAAGGTCACTCAAAAGACCCATGTGTTCCTAGGAGGGTGACCGCATGCTAAGGACACAGGAGAGGTAGTGATGGGGTGGGACAAAGAGCTGAGAGTTGAGTGGTAAAGTGTGGGGCACTTAGTGACAGACACTGGGTGTGTGACGCTCAGGTCCCCAAGCCCCTGGGAAGACAGCTCTCCTCATGCTACGGAGGCCCCTAGCCATCACTGCCCAAGCAGCCTCAGCTGATCTTTAGGCAGTCTCCAATGTCCCTTACCCACAGTCCTCCAAAATGACAGGGGAAGAACTCTGTCTTGGCACACAGATCGCATCTCCCCAAGCACGTCACACTCAGAGGAGAGCAGGACCCCTAGGGCAAGCAGTCCTGCCTCCCGGCTTAGAAGGCATGGTGCCATCCCTCTCAGAGCCCACCTACCAAAGACTGGAGAGTGTCCCAAGAGCCCCTAGAAAGGCCTGTTTCCAGCCAAACCCCACTTCCCTCACTGGCAGAGCACTGAGGAGGTGCTCTTCCCCTGTACCCAGAAGGAGGAGAAGGCAGGATTGCCCCCAAGGGTCCTTGTTTCTCTTGGACCATTATTATCTTTACAACTGCCAGTGTTACCAGGGCCCGTGTGCGTGTGTGTGTGCGTGTGTTCATGTACGTTTGTGCATACATGTGTACATGGGTTGCATGTGTGCACACAATTGGGTGTTTCTGTATGCTCACGTGTGCATCTGTGCATTTATATGTATGTCAGTGTGCCTGTGCATGTGTGTGTGCATGCACAGAGCACAGAGGGCAGCTGGAGAGGAGAGAAGAACCAGCAACCCCTAGACCTCTGGACTCCCAGCCACTCCAAGCTCCAACTGGAAGGTTCTTCTCCACTCGCCCTGCCCCTCTCCAAACAGCCCTTCCGGCCTCAGCTTGATGTCCACCTTCTGGAGGCTTCCCTGACCACCCCAAGGGCAAGTGTTCCCAGGGCACAGCTCTCCTTGGGGTCATTTCCTTATACCACCTACTCCCTGAAGCTGCCCCAACCTGGAGTCCCTCACTAGCCACCAGGGCTGGTGACCGGCCAGGAGAGGCCGGACCAGAACACATCCCATCAGCTGGGGCTGCTCAAGATCTGCCTTCCTCTCCAGCCAGGTTCTGCCCGCCAGGCGGCGCCCCTCCACAGCCAGTGGGCAGAAAAACTGGACAGAGGCAAGAGCAGAGCTGGCTGCACAGCATGCCCCACCTGGGACCCCAGGCCACTGGGTGTGCACAGGAGCAGGGCCAGCCCCGAGCTTCACTGCCCCCACCCCCGAGCTGCCCTGGAGTCAAGGGATCTACAGGGGACCGTCCCAGTGAGGCTGGGTGGGCCATTTGTCTTCTGGCGGCACCCACATTTACTCCCACCCTCCAGCGCCCCTGGCCTCTGTGCAGCCAGGACCCTGAGCCCCAGGAAGTTCCCCAGAAGGCTGGGGCCCTGCCCCTGGCTCTCGAAGGCGGGCACAGATGCGGAGCCTGCTTGGGGTAGGGCCATGGCTGAAGGAAGGAGCAGCTCTCAGCGGGCAGCTCAGGCACAGCCCCCCAGCCTCTGGCCTCCTTGCCCACTGCCCTGACCATATCCCTCTCAGACCACGCTCCCGTGCCCTCACCCACTCCCAACCTCCAGATGCAGATGCCCGGCTGCCTACTGCTCTCCTGTTGCTTGCAGCCCAGTGCCCTGTCCCCCCGACCTTCCCTTCCCGCCCAGGTATGGGCTCACCCTCCCGGCCCACTGTCCCAGTGCCTAAGCTGCTCCCCCAACCCCCACTCCCGGCTGCCCCTGCCCCGACTCTGGCCCTGCCTCAGGCTCTCAGCAGCCCTGCAGCCTGGCTCCTCCCACATCCTCCCCTTCTCGGGGAGGCCTACCCCGAGCACTGTCCACACCAGCCTTGTCCTTCCTCTCCAGAGATCCTGCAGCAGCAGGCTGCTGTCTGCTCACCCTCAGAATGAGCCCTGTGACCCGTGGGGGTCCTCACCCCCCAGCTGGCCCTGTGGCCCTCAGTGGCAAGGACTGTGTCACCAAGCCCTGTGCCCTTGAAAGCAGACAGTGAGCCGAACCTCAGAGGCTGACTGATTTCCAGGTTCTGGTGACTTTAGGGCTTGGGGGGCTGTGAGAGGCCCTTTGGGTCCCGCTTGAAGGAACAAATCTGCACCGAGTGGTGACAGGACTCACACGGCTGCACCAGGAGCAAACCTGGGCAGGTAGGAACCCAGACATCAGTGCTGTGGAGGGGAGAAGGGCAAAAGATGACATCCAGCCAAGCAAGAAGAGGCAGGCCACAGGAACTGGCCACTCACTGGCCAGCCCGTGAGTTGTGGCTGGAAATCGGCCTCTGACGGGATCGTCCTACGGTGCAGGCATGAGGCACAGAGACCCCGTCCTACCAGGGCCACATCAGAACCTCCACCAGCAGCTGTTCTAACACCTGGGTGCAGTGGTGCTAGCCCCCATGGTGGGGCGCAGATGGCAGCTGGCACTCGGGACACCACTCAGAGGACCGGCCTCCCCAGAGCTGGCAGTCAGTCTCACAGCAAGCAAGGAGACCACCTTGGTTGACCCCCGCAGTGGGAGTGGCCTTGTGGTGCCCGGGCCGCCCAAAGAAGCAGTGACCTGCTGAGCGTCCAGGACGGACGAAAGGGGTGTGTTTCTGGTGTCACCACCTCTGCCTCCAGGCCCGGCCCCAGGACCCCTGACCCTCCTCTGCCGGTGGGCACACCCTCCCTCTTTGTATGGCCCAGGGATTAAACCCGCATCCATGGGCCACTGCCCAGGGTTTCTCCGGCCACAAAGACATGCTCATGGTGCACTGCCCTGGGACAGCAATCACCAGCTATCCTCGATATCCTCCACCTCCAGCAGAGGCCATCAAGAAGCCAGCCACCCAGTGGACCCCGCAGGAAGGGGCAGGAGGGGGTGGCATCAACCCTGGGGCCTCCCCACCAGGCCTGTGAGGAGGTGGGGGAGGGGAGGTCAGTGGAGCATGGACCTTGAGGTTTCCTCAAGACACAGGGTGAGCGGCTGGGCTGAGAAGCCTCCCTCTGCCCCTAAATGCATAAAGGACATTGTCATGTTAATGACCAAACTGGAATCAGATGGCTCGTTGGTAAGTGTCACCATCGTGTCACATTCACTGAAGAGCCTGATGCGCTGTGATCAAATACACGCCAGGGTGTCTGCGTGAGAGATCCACGGCAGACCTCAAATGGTGCAGAAAACACACACACACATGCACACACATATGTAACATGCACACACGCACATGCACACGTGCACACACAGTAAGCAAATGGGGCAAAATTTTAACAAAAGCAAATCTAGAAAAAGGTATTCTCCGTACTATTCTTATTCTTCCAGCTTTTCTGTAAATTTGACACTATTTCCAAATTAAAAGTTTGAGAACAAGGACTGTGCCCTCCTCACCAGCCCCCCTCCTAACCCCCCCCACAACGTGCCTCTGTAGAGCTTCTCCTGACCTCAGGCCAAGCACGCCTCTCCAGGGAACCCAGGACCTCTCCAGAGCGGGGATGTCCACACCGAGTGCAGAGGCTTTGGCTCCCCACCTCCCGGTGCCTCAGCCCCGTCCCCAGGGTGTGCCAGGGCGCCCAAGACAGTCAGGCGGGAGTGAGGCCTCCCCACCGTGGAGCAGCACCCCCCAGGGACCTGGATGTTCTTGGAGCTCATGAAGCCCACCCTCCTGACCTCTCTACCTAGACTGAGAAAAGGTGCCTGCTCCCTTCTCAGGCTCCCACCAAGACACAGTGCCAAGCTGGCCATGCCTGCCAACCCCTCCCGCCAGCCCCTACAGATGCCCATGCCCATCACTAACCCAATCCAAGCAGACTGACAGTTTGGACAGAAGAGACGGCGTCGGGTCTCCTCCTGCCCGACACCTGGGAGGTGGGAGGGCCACTGTCTGGGCTGGATGCCGGCCCCAGGACAGATCTCGCCCAGAAGCACTGCGCCCTGGACCTCCATTGTGGCTAAGTCAAGGCCTGGGGAGAGCAGCTCTCCCCTCAACCTACAGAAAGCCCCACATTTCCGAGGCAGTGAAGCAGGGCTGAGGTGACGTGGTGCCCCTGTCCTCATAACAGGGGCCACCCACTGTCCCCTCATCTCCCTCCCCCTCACAGACTTCCAGGGTGCAGAGGGCAGAAATCGCCTCCCAGGTCGTCAGGCGGCAACAGCCCAGAACTGTCCATGGTGAGTGGTTGTGCCATTCCCTACCTGGAGGAGGTTCTCCTGCAGCCTCCCGGCTCCTGCACCCACACCGAGCCAGCACGGCCCTCAGGGCTCCTGCGTTCTACGTCTGTCAGGACGGGTGGCCTGCACCTGGCAGGAATGTCCTCTACCCAGGAGCATGGCACTTGGGTGCTTGGGTCCACCCTTGCATAGGACAACAGCCTCTGGCACCTCTTCGGAGCCTTTCTGCTTACAGCTGCCATGCTGAGCTCCTGAGGCCTCAGAGCCGAGGAGCTGGGGTCAGTCTCACACTGGTAGCACTTGGCATCTGTGTCTGAGTGCCCCGGATGTTGCCCGTGTGCCTGGAGCTCTGGCTAGCTGTTGACAGAGGTTGGTCATCCTTTGATTCCGGGTTGACTGGACATTAGGGGGCGTGACCACAGACACCCCTGTAGGTGATCCAGAGTGCGGTCGTGGGAGGCCTCGTGACCCTGCCAGAGCCAGAGGACTTCAGATTTGTTCTGAGACCTGGACACCTGGTGCCACCACAGGTGCCAACAGGTTAGGGCACCTCTCTGGTCACTCCTGGAGCCGCCCTTCAGGAAGGCCACCTCTCAGAGGTGAAGCCTGGTCCAGCGCTGGCTCTCCCCACTTGAGCAGGAGGCCCTCTGTGCCTGCCGCAGGAAGGAGGCGTCTCAACAGTCACCTCCCAGCGTGCGGCCACTCTCCCTGTCGCGTCTGGACCTGGACCCTCTCCCCAGGGTCCTTTCCAATACAGATGAACTCTGAGAGAAGACACTCCACTGGGTGTTCCTTTAGCTCAAAAAATTTCACCACGTGACTCTCAGTAGAATTACTATAGAAAAATACGATGCAGGATGATTCAAATACCTTTTCTAACACACTGGTTTCAGGAAAAAAAACTGAACACGCAAATCTCAAAAGCAACTCCAGGCTGCAGAAGGAGCAGTTGCACGGGGCAGGTGCACGGAGAGCGGGAAGGGAAGCAGTGAGTTATCCACACACGGCTGGAAAGGCCCAGGCAGACTCCACTGGCAGCCCGCATAGCTCACCAGAACAGGCACGTGGAGCACGCCGCTCTCTGCTGAGGGCCAGGGAACCAGGCTAGTGGCCTGGTCACGGGCCCGGGTCACAGCTGCCCTCGTCCTATCAGAGGAAAGAGGAGTTCCTCAATCCTAGACAGTGGGGAGCCTGTGGGAGCAGATCCCAGCCGAGGGAGAAGCCCCAGGAGCCTCAGCCAGCATTCTCCACACGCTTCTCTCACCGGATAGCTCAACGCCTGGCGCAGAACAGCTGCCTGAAAACCCAGCCAGGGATGCAAGGGCAGCCCACAAGGAGGCTGTTTGCACAACTACAATCAGACCCTCCAAGGAAACTTCTAGAGCCAGAGGGACCTCAAAAAGCACGTCAGACTAACAGAACTCATTATGGAACTAAGAATCCTAACACGGCGTGCTTCGGGTGGGACAGAGGGAAGAGGGAAGAAGGTTGACGCTTTTGGATTTCTGGGGGAAATAATAACAAGCAGCCCTTTAGAAGCAAAGCCTGACACCTGTTAACATTCTGTGAAGTCCCTCTGGTTCTTCCACACCACAACCTAGTCCTCCCTTCCTCACATGCGCTTGGTTCCTTGAGACCAGGCTCAGGAGTGCCAGGATGCAAGTAAGGCAGCCCGACTCTGCTCTGAGTTGGCAGGACTGGGAGGACGCATTCAGAGTAGGTGACATTTAACGACTGGGTACAGAGGCCAGTCAGTAACTGATCCCATTGGACAAAATGAGCCGCTGTCCCAGCCTCTGCTCCTTGGTAACGGGCACATGGCCCTTCCCCTCCGCCCCCCATGAAAGCCCTCACCCTGTTGTTCTGACTCACTGAGAGGTGGGACATCCTCTGTATTGTGCACTGCCTCTCAGTGTATGGCTCAGCCGATCATTACAAGCCAGGAATCAATTAGCTCCCAAGGGAGCCCAGAGACCACACACGTGTCAGAAAACTGGCAAACAGGAGGGAATGAACACTCGGGGGCTAAAACGCACTTCCCAAAACAAAATCACAGCAGCCATTTTGAGTAAATGTGGAGCTACATTTTCACCAGCAGAATACCCACCAGAGGGAGGACAAACATCCCTTTGACCTGTTGGAGTATAGGGCATTTTCCTGTTTGTTTTGGCATTTCCTCATACCAAGGCCATGTTCTGGAAGGTGCCTGGGACAGTGCATGAGGGCATCTCCTGGGATGATGCTCATGTTCTATATCTTTATCTGCACCTCAGACTTGTCAAAACTCCGCAGGTGTACACTCAAGGTTTGTGCATGTTTGTAAATTCTACCTCCAAGGGAAAACAAGCCATGAACAAACATTAAACTCTTACTGAATGCACATGGAACTGCTTGGAGGGAGTGTACTGGTCTCTGCAGTGTGAGATAAAATGGACTGAAGAATGGATGGAGGAAGGAGACGGGGGAGAGAGCAAGTCAGGAGCCGGCAGTGCTGGAATCTGGGTGGTAGATGTAAGCCGCTCACAGAATTCTTGCAACTTCGCTGTCTGAAAAGGCCTAAAATGTTGGGGACTATAAATTCTGAGTTATCTAACAGGATTCCTCTAGATAAAAGTTCCTCTATCTTTTCCAGACTATAGCAAGGGGTGAGTGAAGTCACACTATAATATACAGTCTGAGGGCATTGTTGGCTCCCCTGCAGCAGAGACAAGAGGGAGAACCTCAGAGGCTAAGAAACACACTGGTGCTTTTGGACAGTGGCCCTTTAACTGGTTCTACAGTTAAAAACATTAACCTATAAGATAGGGCTAAAGAATGAAACGACACCAGACTTGCTAAATACGTCTTGTTTATTAAGGCTTGTATTCTCCTAGAGGAAAAGTTATCCCATGTCTTCCGTGACTCCACACAGGCAGTAACAGTTCAGAGGAAGAGACACGTTCTAAATACAAGTCTAAGTAATACAGCTTAAACTTTAACTCAGAGGGTCTTTTGGAGTAAATAGTTTTCAGAAGGTATCTGCTCTCTAAACAGTAAGATCCTCTACAATGGGCACGTGCAGATTTGGTGTGCGAGAGCGACAGGCATGAGCACCATTTTCATGCTTAAACTCAGACTCCAGGTGGTGGCGAGTTCTTCAACGGTCCCTCATTCCACAAAACATGACAGCAAATTCAGTTTCTAAAAGGTTTTTTGTTTGTTTTTTGCTTTTTTTTTACCCATTCAACAGGAAAAGGAAATTAGACACACACGGTGAAATTTACAATCGGTGGCATCATCCATCGCACTGTCTGTACTATCAGATCCTACATTAAAGCTCACATTATTGGTATAAAAACTTAAAACGGCATTAGGATTCTCAAGTGAAGGAAAAGGGGGAATTAAAATGATCTGCACACAACAAGGGACACCTGAACACTGACCCCACGCCCTGCGCAGGCTGGGTCCTGTCATCATCCCACCGGATCAAAGGGCAGAGCAGTGAGAGATGAAGCGGCCGCTCTGGATGCTGAGACTGCAGGAGACACGTTCCAAGGAAACAGCATGTTCACCAAATTTGAAACACTAAAATTCTTCTGTCTAGTAGAAAAATCAAACTGGTAGGGTAGCATTTTAGATAACAGATAATAAAAATGGCAAACCAGCCAAACAAGGTGATCCTCAACCTGTTGATTTCAGCATTTTGAAGAGAAGTATTTTAACAGATATGCTACATGACAAAACGACTCATGGTTTATGTTCACTGTAAAGCAAAAAAGGGTGAGAAATGAGAAGTCTCACATAAGGATGTTAAATGACAATATAAGAACATAATTTCTGCCAAAATAAAAACAAAAACTTTGGGATGATTTAGGTTTTTTGTTTTGCTTTTTTTTGTTTGTAAGGATACTATATTTCACATTAGGTCAGTCTGAGTGACAAGCTGACAAAACATACTCCTTTATTAGTGAGTTCTACAATACTATAATACACAGAAAAATACAATGAGTGCAGATCCGTCTGGGCAGAAATGAACTAGAGGTGAAGATGTGCTCGCCGAGCCTGCGCAGGAGGACAGTGCACAGGAGGACAGCTGGGGCCGACGCCAGGAGACAGCACCAAGCACACTGTTCTGAAACTGTTTCTCAGTCAAATGTTAGAACATATAAGAAACTGGTTTGTCCTTATTGTTTGTTTCGATTCTGTCGTTCCTGTAAAAACAAAGAGAAAAAAACTGTAACATGTTGAGTGAACGTGCCTCACAAACTCCCTCAAAGTGAGGTCCCAGGCCGCCCTGTGGGCTGTGGCCGTAGATTTGGACCCCTGCTCCCCAGAGACCGGCCACGCCAGCACGTAGTACTTCCCTCTACCACAGCAGCTCCCAGCTTCAGGATCTTGGCCACACAGGTCGGCCTCTGACAACCGCCTATTCGCAGCATCCACCTGTTTTTAGGCTGGGCTCCTCTGGCCAGGTTTGTTTCCGATCATAAAAAGAACCATCTTTCCCAGAGTATGTCTGACAAGCCTGTGACTCACAGCTGATAATCTCCCCCTGAGTCTGCCTACCTGGCCTCTCACTAGTCGAGTCAGAAGGCATTTCAGTCTTTCTTTACAATGCTGCAACTGAATTCAGCTCGAGACACGGAAACGTCAGTTGTAGAAGGAGCCACACACTGATGAGCATCTCCCTGCACATGCAGCCTCAGCCTACCTGTTTCTACCAAGACGTAGTAAAGGACACCGCCATGCAGGGCTGGTCGATGGCACAATTCCCAAACGGACCAGATTACTAGAGATTTAAAGCATAAGGTAACAAATTGAACCCCTCTCTTTTGCTAAAAATGGACTGAATGTGTCTTCTGGTTAATAAAACACACCAGCTCCCTCCCCCAGATCACCCAGGGCAAGGTGCTCCTCCGAAGCACCTATGGTGCTTTTTAAACGGGGCTCCCCATCCTGAAAAAGCTCCAGGGCATCTGGATCAACAAGCTGTGTAGACAGCCACTACTCTGAGCAACATCATCTCTTCCTTACCCCGAGTTCAAAAGCTGGAAAAATTAAGAACTCCGCATTTTGCATTCTCTTAAAAAAAATCACAGGTCCTACTCCTCCCAGAGAGGAGATGCTAATCTTTCCTGAGTTCCAAATGGCTGCTGCTGACGCAACTCAGATGTGGACAGCCGCCCGGCGCCTGGGCTCCCTTCAGCCATTATAAATAACTACTAAGTTCACCACATGCTCTTTAAAAAAATACTATTACTCATGAAACTGTTAAATACTCTCTTCTCAAAAAACAAACCAACTTAAGAAAGGAAGTACAGCTCATTCTTCAGAGCAAACATCCCAGGAAAGGCTGGTTCTTCACATTCTCCCTTTACCCGGTTTTCCGCTGAGCCACGTGTGTCTGTGCAGAGGACGCTGGGCCGCGGCCGGGGCCAGGGCTGAGGCGGCATGAGGAACTCCCCCACTTGACTCTCACTGTCATTCAAAACCTGCACTATTTTAAGCACCCGAAGGAGAGACTATTGCCAGATTAAAACCCACAACCTTAAGGACCTGGTCTGACACGGCTGCTGCTAAGTTAGTGCCTCCTGAGGGAATCAGCACATTCTCAGACTGACAGTGAGGCACATGGCAGTACAGCCATCCTGCAAAATGTCAACCACATTTTACTTTCTAAACACTGACATACTTTTACACTGATCACTTGAAAACAATGGAGTCCAACTCTATAAAGGATAAACCAAAGGTGTGTGTGCTCCCAGGCATCTTGGGAGAGTCTCCCATGCAAGCCGCCCGGGCAGCCTCCCCAGCGAGCTCAAGTTTGTAAAGGAGTCCCTTCCTGACCTCAGCTCTGCACACTTCACTCCTAATACACCAGATCCCTCCCTGCAAATGCTGAGGGAGAAAATACTAGAAACCCCAAGATCCAGATTCCGATTCCTGAATGAACTGACAACCACGGAGCCCAGAGCACTCTGGCGGAAGTTTCTGGGGCCCAGGCCAAGAACCACCTACACTCCTCGCCACAGCCCAGTGCACTCGAAGGAGATCCGAAATCCTAGCAGAACATTAACAAGTCAGTGTTCTTACCTGTCACTTGCAATAACAAGAATTAACATAACCCTGATACATAAGGGCCAAAGGCTTTTCAGGTGGCTAACCCGTGGTTTGGGAGTCTGTCCTATGACGCTTGGCCTCACCTCCAGAGCACTCCTCGAGAGGGCAGGAGCAGTGCCCAGAAAAGCATCACAGGAAAGCTCAACTGCGGCTGTTCTGGGAGAACTTCAAAGCTTTTTGAGCTCCCTGGAGGAAGAGCGTGCAGAGCCGAGGGCCCCATGGGTCTGACATGGGCAGGGGCCCCATGGACACCACCACCCGGAGACTCACTTCCCAAAGCCAAACAGCTAACACGGCCACCTAAGGACCTAGTTGCTACAATGCAAGTTTTAGGACACTACAACCTTAACACCAACCAGGTTAGGTGCAGAGATTTATCCTTAAGCTCGTGATAACCTTCGGAACCCAGTGAGCTTAGGAAAAGACCCAGGTATTACTGTACTTAAGAGCAACGACAGACACACACACACACAGCCAGCGACCAGCTTAAAGTCAACTGAAGACCTCAAGTTTCATGACCAATTATCTCTGTTCCAGCCCTGTAAATTCAGCAATTATTTTATTTTATACCTAAGAGAGCTAAAATATAGAATTTCAGTAACTGGAATAAACGACAAGCCCTTCTCTTTTCCACATAAAAGTTAAAGAGAGACAAACTGTTTTCACAGTTGTGCAAACCCTAAGTTGTCACAGTCTATGTAACTTTCATAACTGTTCATAATACTGTGCATTATCTCTGTGCTCCATCTACATGCCCTTCTGCTAAAAATGCTTCAGGACATCTGAAGCTCACAGATGAGTAATGCTATTATTTAACACAGAGGACTGACAAAGCATTAAAAACCCATCTATTATCAACTGACACTTCAGGAAGGGAAGGACATTTTAATACCAAAAGAGCAGGAGAAAATCTCAGGTTGAATTCTCTCGAACCAAGCAGCTTTACAAAGTACATTATACTGTCCTTATTTTTCCCACTTCTGGGCCAGCTTATGGGCACTGGAGCCCCATTCTACAGAGCAGACAGATTCACTCCAGTCTCTGGGAAGCTCTCTGTGGTTTAACAGGAAATTAGGACCCTCTCAAGAGACCAGACTCAAGGTTTTCGCTGTTGGTTCTACGTGCTCATATTTACAGTTACAAAATGTCCGCATTCCAAACCTCCCCCTTCCCCCGGAGCTTCCCACCTGCTGAGGGCAGTGCCCTGGGAGGCCCTCGGCGGGTGGGCGCCCCAGCCCCCAGGCCACGGCCTGCAGCTCCAGCAGCCTGGCTTGTCTACCCCAGCGCCATAGGACACTTCTAAATGTTTCTGAGTTGACAAAGACGAGGAAGTACTCTTCTAGGAAAGACCACAATTCACAAAGAAAAAAGAGTAAATTAATTACCCTCAACTTCTTTGAATTTGTGCACTGTGGTCTCATCGTTACGCTTCCTAAAACTTGAAAAGGATCAAAGGCGATGTAGTGATGCCCACTCCAATGTCACCCCTGGTGACCACACTCGGGGAAGCCCAGGTGACACTGCCTGTACCCTCTGTGAGGGGGCCACCCTATCCGCGGCCACTGGGAACTGCGGTCCGGGCCCCAGACAGGGACCACTGGCTTTCGACCGTGGCTCTCGATCCCGGCCAACGCCCCAGTCTCAAGCACATGTCCGGGAAAGGCAGACTCACCTTGCGCACCACTTCCTCCTCCTCCTGGCGCTTCTCATAGTGAGAAAAGTCGTCGAAGATGGAGGTTGTGTGCTTGTAGGAAGCGATGATTTTCAGCACTTGCTTCGCTTTTTCTAAGGGCACCTCCTGGGTGTCCCGGGAGTTTGTGACCGGCTTGTTGTCGTTATTCTCCAGTCTGATGTGCCGCAGCTGGTTATTGGGCACGTCCTTCACAAAAATCCACTTCACGTCAAACTTGCCCTTCCACTTGTCCTGAGACCAGACGCCAGCACTCGTGCCGTAGTCCACAGGCGACTTCATCTCAGCCACCCCGCAGAAGTGCCCGCTCCCATTGACGCTGAAGAGCAGGTAGACAGGCCCCTTGCTGCTCATGGAGCGGAAGGCACCGTCCAGGCGCTTGTTGCCGTGCTCCGTGCTACACCAAATGGAGTACTTAATGGAGCGGTGAATGTCATCCTCGGAGTAGCTCTTTATTATGAACACACGTCCGCTTTTAAGGTTCCAGTCAAACTCTTTAGGATTATAGCTGTGGGCAGCCTTCAGTTTCTCAAGGACGGGGTGGGATTCCACACTCGAGGCAGAATTAGGCTGGGTATTTCCAGGAGAGTTACTATCACCGCCAGTTCCTCCGCTCTGCCCAAACGCCGCGTTTCTGTTGCGAGGGGCGACCCAGCGGGTTTGGGGTGGCTGCTGAGGGCTCTGATACTGTGGCTGGGCCAAAGGGGGAGGCTGAACGGGAAGAGGCTGCACAACCGGCTGGGGCTGTGGGGCAGCCTGGGGGGAAGGCGCCCGCTGGGCAGCTGGGGCCTTGGGCACAGGCCCCTTGTTATCCCACGTGCCAATGTCCATGTTATGCTTTATAGGCGGAGGGGGCAGTGTGCCCCCAATTACAGGTCCACTCTTGGCTTTCATTTTCGGTTGTGGTTTTGCCGGCTTGCTGGCAATGGCAGCCCAAGAGGTTGGCTTTGAAACTGGCATATTTATATTGGTCCCACCATTGCCAGAAAGGACACCAGTCATTGCCACACTGCTGACGACTGACCCTACCGTTTTGACTGCAGAGGTTGTGACATCCCCAATCTTCAGGCCCACCATGCCCTGTTCCAGGCTGTTCATTCCAGGGGCCTTGTTGAGGGTGTCACTGTGAAAGCCCGTCTGCCCGTCCACGATCGTGCCGCCCAGGGAGCTGGGTGGGTAGGTGTAGCTGCTCCCGTAGGCTGAACTCTGAGCCTGCTGCCCCTGAGACCCACTCGTCCCCCAGGCTGAGAAGGCAGGGTTTTCGGGGAAAAAATTAAACCTGTGCTGATAGATGTTGTTCCCCAAGCCCCCAGGCTGCCCAAAAACAGCATCGTGCATAAAATGATGGTCTCCGTTACTGAGCTGTCCATAGGTGGTGAGGTATGGGATCGGAGGGTCCCCTCCAGTAGACCACGGCGCCTCGTTGAGGGAATAAGGAAATCCAATGGACGGTGGGTAATAACTGGACAGGTAGGGGTCAGCCATGGAGGGGTAACTGTTACTCTGCGGAAACAAGCATGTGATGAGTTAGTTTTCACGACACGGGAATACAATGAAAATGACAACCACCTCCTGCTTAAGTGCAGGGTGATCAGAAACAAGATTTATACAGCACTGGTCATCACGTCCAACAGGAAAGCTAAGATGGCTGAGAACACAGCGAAGTGAGAGAAATTAATAACAAATAAATCCAGGGGGTCATCACCAAACACAAAGCACATCTGCAATGATCCAGACTCAAGTGAAGTGAATGAGCTCAGCCACGCCAGAACTGGCTGGATGGCAACCTACTCAGCAATCCCTTCAAGAAGCCATCCATTTAAAGGAACCCAGGGTGCGGAATGAACCTCTGGTCCCACTGGCAATCATGCTTATGGTGGACATTGACAGCATGGGCAGCACAGTGGAAAATGAGCACAGCTTTAAAGAGGCAGGAAGCTATTTCTAACAGCAAGCTGGGGTGTTCAGGGCTACAGGGTGGTTTGCCCCACAAACTGATTTCAAGCTGATTGCTCACGGACGTCCCACCTCATCAGGAACCCCCTTTTCCACTCTTGACTCACAGGCTTCCATACCACCTGTCAAGAGCCACTTCAGAGGCCCCTTGCACATGCCTTTCCTGACAGCCCACCCCCCCCCACCTCTGAGTCCAAAGGGGTCTTGCTACCTCACATCCCCATGGCATGTGAGCCCCCCATCTCCAGGCTCTAGGAGTAGGCCTCGCAGCGTGGGGGCTCTGGCTGGCTCCAGCTCCTTCGCCACGAGTAAGCCTCCCACTCTGCTCTCTGGGCTGGAGGAGCCCTCACTTCAGGCTCCAGCCTCACCTGGGCTCCCTTACTGAGAATACACCTCTCTGTGGTGGCTGGAACCTCAGAGAGAGGGTTTAAAGTGGCTGGACTGCAAGGCAGCAGCACCCGGCAGAGAACACAACTGCAGCAGGGCCTTGTCTAAGGCACCTCCAGAAAGCTGCCCAGGGCGGGAACTGAGTCCCGGGCTCAGGAGTTCTGGGAAGGCGTCTCCTTGCAAAGAGACCTGGGGGTCTGGTCAGAACTGCTACCGTCTGAGGTAACTTAAATGCGCTCCTGGGGAGTGGGAACAGGGTGGGGGGTGCTGAGGAGCAGGGATGTGGGGTGAGGAGGCTTCCCACCCAGGGCAGCTTCTCTGAGAGCGGAAAGGCTGTGAAGACAACCAAGAGTGGGGGCAAACGAGACGTCCTCCAGTCTGGGAGGCCCTTTTCTGATTCCTTCATAGTCCCCATCCTCTCCCTGTCTCCCAGATAACCAGAAAGTTCCACACGGAGAGCAGTGGCTAGAGACCTCCTCCCTGGCTGCAGAGAGTGGCTGGTGTCCTGGGTGCAACCTCTAGTCTCGATACCTGAGAAGGGAACTGGGCTCAAGCAGCCAGGGAGGGTCTGGAAAGCCAGATGACATTGCAGCTGTTTCCCTGGAATGAGATGGGCAGTAACTCTGCGCCCCCCAGAAGACCCAGTGGAGAGCAGGCCGGTCCCTCAGCACATCCCAGCCCAACAAGTGACCACGGGGACAAGGGGGACCCAGCCACCTGGCCACCGGTTTCCACTGCCACATCCTGCCTCCCTGTCCCATCCTAGGATTCTTGGGGCTTCAGGAAT
The DNA here is from genome assembly GCF_037783145.1 of Equus przewalskii. NCBI lineage: Eukaryota > Metazoa > Chordata > Mammalia > Perissodactyla > Equidae > Equus > Equus przewalskii. Next base: position 48,932,843 of record NC_091851.1, read on the forward strand.
CAGATTGCCTTCCTGTTGGCTGCTCCACTAGACAGCAGACTATTCCAGAATCACCTTTTAAAATGCAGAAACAACGCTCCCTACACCAAAAAGTCTTTGACATTCTCAGGGAATTAACAACAAAGACAACAAATGGGTACCATCAATGTTCTCTAAGCATGGGAATGGCTCGAGCTACCTTCCCTTAAAGGATTTCAGTGACTCTGGCCCCTTCAGTGTAACCTCTCCCTCAATTTGCCTCCACCCAATCTGGGCCCTCAGGGCAGCCTCTCCAGTGGGCCAGAGACAGGAGGGAGGGCAAATCAGTGGGAAGTTTGGGCAGAGGACTTGCTCTGCTCTGCAAGGGGCAGCCCCAGGGGCTTAAGCCTCTGACCTTGGTGCCCAACAAGGTTCAAGAGGACAATGGGGATGGTCCTGCCAGAGGGAGGCCAGCCCTCCTTCTCCTGTCAGCTGGTGCACTCTCCTTAGCAAGGCTGTGTTCACATCAAGGCATTCTGCCTCACCCGCAAGGAGGACACATGGGAGAAAAGAAGACCTAAGTGGCTGTGTGGCATTCCAACCACTTGGCCACAAAAACAACCAGAGCAACGGGACGGTGGTCACAGAGCGCTGTGCTCCACACAAGAACCCCCAGGGCCAGCTCCTCACTTTCAACTGACACTTAAGCCTTGATCTTAACAGGACCGAATTTAGGAGATGAGATGACATGCATTATGTTAACCGTTTAACATCCCTCAAAATCCATCTCGAGTACTACTGTTACATGGACAAACCTAGCATCCGAGTAACATGGGCACCACTCTGCGGACGGGCGGTACTCAGCTGCTTCCAGCTAGGACTGCCTGGGGAAAGATGGGGCAACCACGGCATCACCTGGACCTCCACCTCCAGTCACAGGTAAGACCAAGGCCACAGGCGTCTGGGGGAGGCAGGGGCTGGTGGCCTGGCAGTGGCAGCCCTGGGAGGACCTTACCCCTCTCCTCCTGGGATCTGTCAGTGCAGGCAGGTCACTATGAGGTGAGCACTGGGAAAGCTGCAGCTTACTGAAATGTCGTACAACTTAAACACTTAAATCCACACGACAAAAGGAATGGAGACATCTCCCTTCAAGTTCCCAGATGTGCTTTAGGAAGAGCTTCCTCAGAAGTGGCTGCAGGCCTACCAGGGGCTGTCCCCATGTGCACCAGGTCCCACCCCACACTGCCATTCTTGGGGTCCTCCTCAGCACAGGGCTCAGAGTCACCGGAGTCATAACACAGGGAGAGCTGGGCTGTGAACCAGCCCTGCCCAACTCCTCCACACGCTGTCCATCCTCAGTGGGCCACACGGCAGGCTGCGTGTGGTGACCTCGAGTGCAGGGAGCCCGATTTCCATTTTTACCCCGATCTTACTGGCAGCCTATTTCCTACTACATCTGTCATACTTCCTTCAACTCAGAAAGAAAAGCAGCAAATTAATTTGCAAAGCTCTCTGAAATAGTCATTTTGCACAGTAAGAAACCCTGGTGAGGTCACCCCTCTGCGGCTGGGCTGCAGTCTGCAGCTCACACCCTCCTTTCTTGTGCTGTGAGGGAAGCGGTTCTGGTCAGCCTGTCGGTCACAGCCTGTTGTGCATGGGGAACTGTTCAGGCCTGAACTCACAGCGCAACTAAAACCAACTTACTTCCAATGTGAACTGCAGTGCAACCCCCAACTGAAGATGCAGAGCCTGGGCTGCCTGTGGAACACAGGGAGCTTCTCAGGACTCTGTCTTCCCTGTACCCTGGGCCGGCAGGCACAGCTCAGCACCCTCACTAAGAACTGCTTTCCAGACCAGAGGCGCTGCAGCCCAAATGCTCCTTGGTGTGGCTCGTGTGACATCAAACAAGCGCCCCAGGTAGTCCCTGTGCAGCCAAGGTGATGACTATGAAAGCTTGCTTACCAGGGATATGGAGGCATAAACCCAAGTGATGAAAATGAATTCTGAGCTCTCTGAGCAGACTAATACCTCTGAGCAGTGAAAGGAGCAGCACAGAGCGAATCCTCTTAAGGACACGGCACTACACCACCCCTGATGAACGCTTGTGCGTGCGAGCCTGCTGATTACAGCCTGCGGCATAACAGAGGGCCTCGGGAGGGCAGGCTCATAGGTCTTCAAGGCAAGATCAGTCCAGTGAGGTTGGAAAAGACATCCCCAAATGCTGGACTCTTAGGGTGCCTCCATGGGACTAAGTTAAAAAGGATCAACAAAGTGAGCGCTGCAAATAAAATCAATGCCAAATGTGAAGTGACCATCATCCCAGGTCATTTTCTTTGAAAAACCAGAGTAAGACACAATAAAGTCATCAATCTATTTAGAATTAAGAGTTTTTCATACTAAAATTTAACCACATAAAAAAAAAAACTCATTCTGAATGATCAGAACCCTTTACTTTAAAGTTGAAATATTTGCTTGCTAATTCGTTTTTGGGAGAAGAAAGGAATCTGAAATTACTCAAATGCTTTAAGTTTCACAAACAATAAAGCGACTCAGCCATTAAAGTGAGTGACCAAGAGAAGGGAGGGAGAAAGCGAAAGGACCCTTCAAAAGCCCAAGGTAAACACAACACTTTTAGAGTATGTTGAGAGGCATTTACTTAAAAAGGGGGAAAAAAAAAAGACTAAATGATGTAAAAAGGAAAATGCTGGGGCAATTATGAAAACGGTGACAAAGTGACACAGACTCCTGGGAAACTGGCTCTGAGTCCAGGCCCTCACCACTGTTCCTGGGAGATGCCCTGGGAGATGCAGAGGTAGCTGCCGGCTCTTCACGTGCTCAAGGCTGCGGTTTCAGCCCCTCAGCTGGTGAGGTCATATGCAAGAGCGCAGTTTTTCTAACATCCACAGAATTTCTGCTTTTGTTTCATGCCTCGAGGCTTGTACTTTGAGCAACGTGACAACAAGAAGTATGTTAAGATTCCACTGGGTCTTGCTAGCTGCATTTTGTGATGGCAAGTCCCTACTGAGTGGGCACCATCGCTGTGTTTTAAGGAAGTTCAGTCTCTAGATGCAACTGTAAGAAACCTATGGCAGGCCAATGCCAGTGTTCTTTGCTGACCCCTCAGTTGGCCCCAGGCCCACCAGGACCGCCCAGTGCAGCAATAAGCTATGTGCCGAGTTTCTCCACAGCTCTTTGCACAGAACGGACACCCTGACAAGGCATCAATTTAGCCTGGCTTTTGGCTGGCGGGTGAAAAACCCCAAAGATGACAGAAACACAGGGTGACAGCTGAGCGCAATTTTCAAGACGAGCTGGCCTTTAAACCGAAACATCTCTCGACGCCAGACAGAAGCTCCTTGCAAACAGAGTAAAGAGGTACAAATTTCAACTTAACCACATAAGACAACATTTGAGAAATGGTATACACAAGGTATTCGAAGAGACGGCACTCGAAAGCCCACGGCATCCTAAACTCATAAAACACACCGGTTTTACCGGTCAGCACTTCAAGCGGCTCTGCTCCACGTGGAACGCATTCCTCGTGTCAGAGACCCTGACCAGCAGGCAGCTTTCTGGAAGAACACTTCAGAATAGGCGTAAACGATCAGCACTGGAGCCTGAAACACGAACATTTATAGGTCTTTCTTACAAAGCGGATGCTTCCTATTACACTTTGAACACAACTGAACTATTTAAGAGGAAAAACGAAAGAAGTTTACTTTTATTCCTTTCTGTGCCTGTCAGTTGTGACTGGGCAAAGGGATGAGTCTGGTGACAACTGAGCCCTCCACGTGCAGCCGCAGATGCCCTTGGGGACCTCCCTCAGTGCCCACACCAAACTCAAAGGCTCTGTCCTTGAAACTCTGAGTAGGAACTTCTCTGGGTCATTCAGAAAACAGTGACCCAGGAAAGCAGGAAGGCCCTGAGGGCACAGTCAGGACCGCCAGCCACCAGAGCCACCCAGGGCCCTTACCCAGAACTCTTCACCCAGAGCCCCTCACCCCCCCATGCTTTCCTTTCCCCCCTCATTCCCAAAAAGCTGACAACTGTGTATTTCGAGTCACAGAGGGAGATCCAGAGCTGCCACACCAGGATCTCCCGGGGTGACCGGGAAGGACCACGCACACCAGAACTGCCCACCCCGAGGGCAAGAGTCCCGCCTGGCACACTACACAAACTAACCTAACGGAAGGGGCTGGAAGGGGCGTGCAGAATGGAGGCCTCACAAAACAGAAAGCCATAGGAGCCTCCGTGCAGCGACTACAAACCACGTCTACGTTAAAAAAACATTTCCACAGGCTGATGGCTCCATCCACCATCCTTTCTGTGGTGATGGCTCACAGGTGTGCATGTGCCCAAGGGACAGTCGCTCAGGAAGCGTCCCACTCAACACATGCAGGTCCCACAGGTCAGCAGCACCTCAGGAAGGACTCAGTGCACTGCCAGACACTGTGCGCTTACTGCTTCCATGCTAATTTACTCACTGGCAGCCTAGCTGGACATCCCGACATGTCCTCAATCTGAGAACTGGGGACCAAAACACAAGAGAGAACCCTCCTAAACAGGAATCCTTGCCAGCAGAGTCCAAATCTAGGAGCAGCAACAATTCCCAGGCCACACTGCACAGTGGCCCACGTGAGGGAACGCGTGACCAGTGCCAGGACAGAAGGAGCCTTGGGGCACGCAGGGGAGAGAAGCACCGCGCCTCGTCAGTCAGGAGCCACAAACTGGCTCCACCTCCCAAACAAGGGCCTCTCTGGTCTTTAGTTTCTTCACTTACAAAACGAAAGGACCAGGGAAGTGAGGACGTGAAAGCTCTCCTGTGTCGCGTTTCCCACACTCTAACATTTGGGCGTTGCTGGAAAACCTGCCCTCAATCAGGAGCAGGAGCTCACGCTCACGCTCACACGCTGGGCTGATTCACCATCATGCAAGGTGAAGGGGCTGTTTAAGGCTGTTCGCTGGCAGCATCAACCGACAACGGTCTTTCCACACGGTTCCCCCTGGACTCCACTGACATCAGATCATCTACTCCATTCTCTGTGAGAAAGATCAGCCCCGAGCTAACGTGAGTACCAATCTTCCCCTACTTTATCCGTGGGACGCCTGCACAGCACGGCTGGTGAGTGGAGCAGGTCCACACCCAGGATCTAAACCTACGAACACCGGGCTGCCGAAGCGGAGCACACAGAAGTTTAACCACTCGGCCACGGGGCCACCCCTTCACCTACTCCATTTTTAAAGAAATCCTCCCGAGTGACACAAAAGCTCCTACTTTATAAAAATATATTTGAAGTGGAGTGAAGCAAACTCCCTTTTTTCGTTAAAATTCAATACACAATACCGCTATATTATTCAAGTCATGTAAGAAAAAACCAGATAGTCAAAAAAATAAGTCCATTTAACGTCCTGCCATCACCTCTGGTGGAAAGGCCATCAGCGAGGCCGGGTCAGCTCTACTCCGCAGCACCTTGTCCTGCCCAGAGGAGGCGCAGAGGTTCAGTGCCCCCTGTACAGGGTCTCCCAGGTCCCTCAGCTTCTCACTTGCCAGAGCAGTAGAAAGGAGAACAGAAAGGTTCTAAGAAACCCTAAGATGCTTTAGAGAAGAACAGATTAGGAAAAAAAGAGGCAGACTAGCTTTACCACCCCCCAGGGAAGCGGCAACGCCTGGTTTCACTCTAGAGCAAACATGCAGAGTGCCTGTTGAGAGGGGTTGAACTGTGCTTGAACCCGAATCCAATGAGCCTCGTGGTTTGAATCAGGGCAGCTCAGTCCCCAGGACACACCTGCCTGGACATTTCTGGTTGTCAGATGGGGGGACAGGGGGTGCAGTTACTAATGGCACCCAGTGGATGAGGGTCAGGAAAGCTGCTAAACATCCTACGACGCACAGGACAGCCACGAAACAAAGAACGTTTCAGTCCAAAAAGCCCATAGTAGCAAGGGAGAGAAACTCTGAAACACCCGAGGAAAACAGCACAGCTGCAACACCCTGTCTCAGATGCCAGCCTCCCAACAATCCTATGAGGAATCACCACCACCTGTTTTACAGAAAAGGAAACTGAGGCACAGAGAGAGCAAGCCAGCTGAGAAAGTGTCACACAGCCAGTGGTGGAGTTAAGATTTGAACTCAAGGCCAGAGTCAGGCTCCAGAGCCCAGCTCCTAGCTGCTCTTCCAGACCACAATTCCAATCGTTCCGAGCTAAAAATAAAGTCACAAATATGGCAGTAGAGGTGTATTAGAAAATTCAACCAAACTAATGCAAAAATACACTTTGAACAATGAACTCACCTGGTTAGATTGTCCAGAAAGGTAGGGCTCAAAGTCATTGTCATGAACCGCGTCCTTCTGATGCAAAGAACCATTTTGTGCTGGAACAAGAAGTTGCAAAACATTAAATTTAAAAAAATTACTTTTAAATATTTTAAGTTTTAATTTGTCACAATTTAATTTAATCATAATCAATTAAGAACCTAAAGTCTATGCCCGCCAATTTCTAGTAAAAACTGCTTTTATTTTAAAGTAGACACAATCAGTATAGAACTGATATTTACACGACTAATCAGAATATCGACGCAAAATCTAGGTTACGTTTTTGGTAAAGATTTAATCATAACTTGGTAAATGTGGACAAAATAAAGGTACAAACACAACGACACGAGGAACTTGTGGCTGGGTTTTGGGGAGGACGATGTGCGCTGGGAAGACCTGTGCCTGCCAATAGAGGGGGGCTCCCCAAGGCAGGACGGCAGCGTGGGGGACAGCGGGCCGGGAAGCTCGGCGCTCAGGGGCCTCCGAGCTCGCCGCCTCCGGCTGCCCACTATCCTCCACTGTCACAGGGCCGGGCCTTCCCCACTCTCAGAACACGGTGAGCCGTCTTCGGCTACACCCGAGTAACACACACGGGTTACAACAGTCCTCCGAGTAAACATGAAGTGTCACCTACGGCTTCTCACAAGAGGGAGTTTTTTGGGTTCACCCCGAGACAACAAGGGCTGCAACCCCCGGGGTGTGGGGCCTGCCCCTCACGCGTGGGCGGACAGGCTGGTCACCAGCCCCGGAGCCTCCTCCCCTTCCCCGCGCAGACCAAGCACGCGGCGGGGGAAGGGCATCGCCCGAACCACCCACTGAGTTACTACTTCTCAAAAGTCCCGTTTCCGACCCGTCAAATCTCCGCAAACATCACAACCCAGGCTTATCTCCAGAAACCGAGGGAGGAAGTTTCCGCTTCCAGCGGCCGCTTCCTAGACCTTCTCCCCGCCCGGGGGCCGCCGTCCCGGGGCCCCTGCCTCCTCCTCCGCCCCGGGGCCTGCGCGACGCCCCCACTTCACTCACCTTTATTATCCTGTCCTTTTGTTCTCTGCACCGCCGCCGGCCGGGACGCGCGAGCAGACAGACCCGGGGAGAGGGGAGCACAAAGTTAACCACCAGGACGCCTCCCCGGCGGGCGGGCGGGGGCGGCGCCGCCACACGCGACCCCGGCCCTGCCCGCGACCCCGCCCCCCAGCCCCGCGACCCCGGCCCCGTGACCCCGGCCCGCGACCCCGGCCCCGCGACCCCGGCCCGGTCCCTACCTGGGGGTCCACGCTGGTGGCCGACATGCTTCATGAACAGCCCGGCGCGGCGCGGGGCCGGGGCGCCCGGCGGCTCGGGCCTCTCCGCGGCCGGGCCTGTCACCGCGCTCTCGCGGCCCCGGGCCCGCCGCCTCCTCCCCGGGCGCCGGCCGGGCGGCGGCGGCGGCGGCTGCTGGGCGCGCGGGCCGCTCGAGGGCGCGGCGCGGGGGCAGAGCCGAGACGGGACGCACTGACGAGGCGCCGACCCCAATGGCGGCGGCGGCGACGGCGGGGACGAGGCTGCGCGACGTCAGCGCGCGCGGGGCAGGCCGGGAGCGTCGGCGGGCCCACACGCGCCGCGCCTGCGCGCCGCCGCCCGGCGGGACGGATCTCGCGCCCGGGTCCAGGTCTCGCGCGGTGGGGGCGGGGCCGGGGCGAGCCCGGGACGTCACGTGGGCGTGGCCCGCGGCGCCGCAGCGCCGTAGCGTGAAGCGGCGGGCGGGCTGCGGCGGCAGGTGTGCACCTGCTCCGCGGTGCACCTGCCTGGCCTCGCGCCTGCGCCACGGCGGCGGCGGTGATGCTGCAGCCGCGGGTCACAAGGGCGGGCAGGCCCGGGGATCGCGTGCAGGCCCTGGCCGGCCCGGTGTGGGCGCCAACGGCACCCGCGTGCTTATCCCCGACAGGCGAAGAAGCGGAGCAGCCACTCACGCTCAGTGCCCTTCTTTCCCCATTAACCCTTTCTCGGGTCCCCGGTCACCTCGTCAACTAAATCAGGACTCGGCCCTGGTCAGCAGCCTCCTTCCAGAAACCTCCCTCTCTGTGCTTTCTCTGGAGCTGCTTCATCCCCACAAAACCTGCTCGAGTTCTCAGGGCACCTCTTGCTCCCCCTTCCCGCCCCCCCCCCCCCGGAGTAACATTGAAAAGCTTCCTGTGATTCCTATGAGGAGTTTTAAAACCTCTTCTCTTTAAATAAGTCACCGGGTCATTCATTCCGTAAGTGTTAATTGAGCACCTGTTACAAGCCCTGCCTGTGTGGGACACTGGGGGTACAGTCTTGTCCTGTGGAGCTCCCGGTGGCAGGACACCTGCACAGCCTGCACAGTGGCTGGACTGGATCAGCATTCATTGAGCACCCGCTGTGCACCAGAGCCAGGCATGCAGGGTGACAGAGAATGAGCTAGATGCTGCCCGGTGACCTGGTGGGGAGGAAGACAGGGGTAAACACATCACCTTGGATCAGAGCGGAGTCTGTGCCAGGAGGGGTGCTGGCCTGGCCTCGGGAAGGCTCTGAGGCCTGTCCCGAACTGAGGTTCAGGATGGGCAGACGCTCGCCAGCTAGGACCCAGAGCCTAGGCACAGAGGCAGCTGCCCGCACACCGGAAGGGCAACTCCCCACATCTGGGCCTTGCTTGTGTCCACTGCCGAGTGCAGTGCTGAGAAGACAGCTCAGCCTGTGGGAGATGCATGATTTAATAGTAGAGAGCAGACTATTGAGTTAGAAGCCTTTCTGGGTTCCTGGAGCAGCTAAGCCTCCCAGAAGTTAAAGAACTGGTCCAGGCCACAGAGCTAATCCACGGCCAGCTGGAGGACTTGAACCAGCTCCCAGGGCCCAGCAGCCTGCCCCGACCTTGGCGAGCACCCCTCAGCTCTGCCCCCCTGCATGACTTCCGCGAGGGTCCCTGAAGCCCCCCGACCCTCAGATGCTGATCTGCGGCTGGTTGGCTCCCTCCCTGCTTCTCCAGGAGCCACACTTGCAAAGTGTTTTAACTCCACTTTGCCAAGAGCATCTTCTGCCTCAGTAGTGAACCACTGTCTGTCCCCAGAGACAATGCCGGTAGTCCGGGGCCCGGATGTCTCGTGGGTGTGGGAGCAGGACGCGACGCGCCCCGCCTGGTGGCTGATGCAGCAGCAGGGACTGTCGCCCTACAGGGCTGTCCCAACTCAGGTCGTGTCGACCTTGACAATGGGATGATGCAGGCTGCTGCAAAAGCACTCTGTGCTGCTCACATGAGGAGAAGTGCACCTCACTTGGCGACCAAGGGGGCAGCTCCAAGCCCAGGAGGGCCCAGCAGGCCTGGCCCAGTGCTGGCTGAAAATGTAGTGCCTTGTTCAAAAAGCAGGAAGAGGCTTTTTCCTTCCTTCCACTGTCTCTCTCTGGACCTGCCTTTGTGTTTATTATTTGCTATTTAATATCGCACTCCCTCAGGCAGGGGATGCTCACAGTGGAACACAGACCCTCCTAGACACCCTGAGCCCATACCTGCACCTCGCTGCCCCTCCATGTTCACACCCAGGCCCCTGCTGGGGCAAGCGGGGCCGAGATGGCTGGGTGGCCGAGGTCACTGGGCAGGGCATTGGGGAGTGGGCGGCCAAGAATTGGTCCTAGGGGAAGAGGTACAGGGGGGCCCCAGGCCCCCGAGACTTGCCCCATTGTCCTGTTGGATGTCACCTCACAAAACACAAATTCAAAGACAAAAGTGTTGAGAATGTTAGGATGGCGACAGCAGAGCTTTAGACCCTGAGCACCAGCCCATCTGAGTGCATGAGGAATGCCGTGAGGCCAATCCCGGGTCAGGGGCCCCAAGATGCCATAAGGACTCTTCACCAGAAGTTCACAAAGAAGGGGGACCACAGGAGCCACTGTGACCAGAAAAAGAGGGGGCAGCACCAAGGAGGGAGGAGAGGGGTAAACGTGAAAAGGCCGTGCAGAGACACAGCAGGAGCTGCAGGTGGCCCAAAAGAGAGGGGCCTCGATGGCTGGAAAGGTGCTGGGAAGGGCAGGCAGGTGGGGCAGGCGTGAGGGTGAGCAGGACCAGCCCTAGAGAGAGGACTGGCGCCTGCCGGGGCCTGGGAGCCAGTGAGGAGAGTGGTGCTGGACACCACAGCCCTTGTAGATAAGCGGAGCACCTGGGGCCTGGAGCGACTGTCATGGGACCAGGAAGCCTCTCCTGCTGCCCCGATTAGCCACTGGCCTGCTTCTTCTCATGCCAGCATCACCCCATTCTGTAGAGTGACACATCCTGCTATTCTTTCGGGGAGGCCCCCTCAGTCCCTGTGTTTTGAGGGTGGGCACCTCACCTGGCCTGATCAGAGCCTGTGAGCCCCAGGCAAGGACAGCGGCTGGGTCTCTGGGGATGAGATGCTTCTGGGGACAAGATGCTGCTGTGAGCACAGGAGCTGTCAGCGGCCACCTTGGCCTGGAAACGACGCAGCGAGAGGGCAGACCCAACAAGAGAGAAGTGGGCAGGCCAGCTGAGCCCAAAGCAGTCCACCGCTGTGCTTTCGGTCACATGGACCAACACATTTCATTTTTGCTGAAGCTCTGAGTTTCTGTCATCTGCTACCGAGAGTCCTAAGCGCAACGACGATACATGACCTACAAACCTCAGGCTCAAACTACCCACAGAGGAGGGTATCGGGGGCCCAGGGCGGGTTTGTAAGCCCAGTACTGCTCAGCTAGCACCTCTTGGCCAGCTCCAGGGTCTCCATGACCTGCTCCGTACAGCCCTGCACCTTCATTCACTTCCAGTCCCCACAAGGACCAACACACACGTGTCCCCCTTGCTGTTCCCTCTGCCTGTGACACCCTTCCCCGCTCTCTGCACTGCACACTCAGCTCCTCCTTCGCCTCCTCTCCCAAGCCTCCCCTGAAGGCCCTGGGTAGTCTGTCCCTCCCTCCTGTGGCTCCTCTGAACCTCATGCTCACTGTAGGGGCACTGGGGGCCCAGCCAGGGCATCAGTTATCTGCAGAACCTATGTCTGACCCAAGCCTGAGACCCCTGCCCCAAACAGTGCTTCCTCATGGGCTTTAAAATCCATGGAATGTGAGGAGAGAGGGGGAGACAGAAAGACAAAGGTTTTGAGCCCCTATAATCTGCTTGCCCTTCAAATTCTGCCTGCATGGAGTTGGGAAATGCAGTACCTGTTTGCCCTTGCAGCCGATAAGGTCTGTTTTCCCTGGAGCATCATGGTTGGTGAGCTCCCTGATCTAGCCCTTCCTGAAGCTGAACCCAACACTACTCTGGATCCCTAGCTGAGATCTGGGGCCAAAGATGGGACCTCTCAAGTTTCCGGTTGGTGCACAGACAGCAGGGCCAGCTTTGGACGTCCAGCCGGTGGGCATCCTGGGCTCAGCAGGGCTGTGAGACCAGAAGGCTGCTGCTCACCCTCCCTCCTCCCTCTTTAAGCCCCACGCCATGACCTGGGTCCACGCCCCAGCCTCCTGGCTCAGCTTTGAGGGGGACCAGGGATGGGGAAGGGGCAGGAAGGAGTTAGGCTCAGCTGTGCTGAATCATCTTCGAGGAGAAGCCAGTTGTCCTGCTCAGGCCTGGGGCCACATGCCCCAGGAAATAATCTGATTTAACAATCCTGGGGCTGGCCCCGTGGCCGAGTGGTTAAGTTCGCGTGCTCCGCTGCAGGTGGCCCAGTGTTTCGTTGGTTTGAATCCTGGGCGCAGACAGCACAGCTCATCAAACCACGCTGAAGCAGCGTCCCATATGCCACAACTAGAAGGACCCGCAACGAAGAATATACAACTATGTACCGGGGGGCTTTGGGGAGAAAAAGGAAAAAAAATAAAATCTTTAAAAAAAAAAAACCAATCCCGAGGGGATGCAGGCTGGGCCACCCTGATGCTGTGGTCCAGACGGCTGCACTCAGCCCACAGCCAGGTTAAGGTCCAGGGGTCCAGCCGTAGCCTGTGGGAAGCCCACAGTGGGCCCATGTGCCCCCTGCTGGCCTCTTGTGGCTCTGCCTGCCACTCTCTTCAGCCCCCCAGCCAGCCAGAGCACACACGCCAGGAGACTGGGAGTCCACAGGCTGCACGGCACCCAGCAGGGGTGCCCACAGCCATTGTCCCGACAAGCTGGGCCCCACTACAGTGGTGGGAAGGAGCTCTCCGTTTGGATGGTCCCATGCAACCCCAGCTGGTTCTGAGTCTCGCAGGGAGAGTGGGGATCTGGTCCAGATCCACAGCAAATTGCGTGGGTCCCGTCTGTCAGGCTGCCCTGGAGGTCTCTCTCCCACCATCTCTCATCTGGCATCGTCTTACCAGGGAGATTTCATGGTAAAGACTCACAGCGCCCCCGAGGTTGTGGAGGTGAGCCATCCAAGGCATTCACAGAAACTGACATGCGACATTAAGTAAGAAAAACGGGTAAACAGAGCGAGTCTGGAAGGAAACACAGAGCAGCGACAGCCAACCGCTCAGTGGGGAGAGGCTGGTGCTTTCTTCAGATTCTTATTTTGAAATAACTATAGATTCACAGAGAGTTGCAAAGAAACGTACGGGGCTGGTCACCCCTCCCGATGGTGACATGTCGCATGGAACGGGGCAAGGTCAGATCCCGGAACTGGCCCTGGGGGTGCCCCAGAGCTGGTTCAGATGGTGACTTGTCTTCTCTATGTTCTGGGTATTCTCAAAATTTCCAGAATAAGCATGTTATTTAAGCTCCTTACTTCTATTTACTTAATTATATAAGCAACACATGGGTAATTTCTTGTCTCTAGAATTTCTAAAGGTGGCTGCAGACGAGCAGAGGCCGAGGCCGGTCCTCCTCCGAGGTGACCACTGCCCTTCAGGGTGATCCTCCCCACCCCGCTCTCCACGCAGCTACACGCGGACGTGCTGGAGGAACACCTGCTCCGGGGTGTGGAGGGGAGGGCGCCCGCCCAGCTCGGGCACAGAGCCCCTTCCAGGGAGTCCGACCTCAGATTCCACCTCAGGGGCTCAGCTTCTCTGCCCACCCCCACCCGTGGGCGAGAGTACGCTTCCTTCCTTCCCTTTGTAATAAGCAAAACAAGGCATGTTTGGAATTTCCGGAAGTGAGGGACACTGCTTCTCCACTCCCAGCCCCAAAGCAGTGGCATCTGAGGGAACAGCCACAGAGGCGCCGCCCAGGGACCCTCATCCTCCTCCCTGTCCATCCAAGGGTCGGGGTGGAGCAGGGGCAGAGGGTTGATCCCGGAGGAAACCTCCCAAAAGGGCCCTGAGGGTGGGCACACTTGCTGTTTGCTGAAGTGGCCACAGATCACCAGTATTTCTGTGACCTGGACGCTGTGCTGACTGGGGAACCGGGGCCGAGAGCAGGTGACAGCCCAGATATCCTGAGACCGACATGTCGGGAAGTCCCATCTGGGGTCTAGCCTCCTGCACTAGCCCCCACCCCTCCCACACCCCCTGAGCTGTCCAGGTGCCCCTCCTCAGTTGCCCCCCAGGCCCTGGCCTCAGACCCGGGAGCCCAGGAGTGGGCAAAGCAGGGTGCAAAGGGGCTGCTGCTTGCTGCCTGGCTTCCCAGCCACACCCTTCACTGGGATTTCCTGCTGGAAACCAGGCGGCTTCAGGCCTCGGATAGGAGAGGGTTTCTGGGACTCCCTGGGACTCTAGCAACATCAGGGTTGAGCAGCCGGTGCAGCCAGGATGGTTACGGCACCCCCTGGAGGGCAAGGCAGCAACCCTGGCTCCCGGGGAGTGAGGCTCAGGTGTGGGCTGGTATGTAGGAGCCTGGGCTCTTGGCTGCTCCATCTGTGCCGGGTTCACATAGCTCCAAGCAGGAGGTGAGTGAGGGCAGCTGGGGCCGACGCCGGGCCAGCGGGCGGGTGGGGGTGCTCCAGGCTCGGGTGAGGACCCCCTTCTACCCAGCTCCTCTTTGTGACCCTCGCTGTGGCACAGCCCACCCTGCCCACCTGGCCCTGGCCATGGTCTCATGGCCAACCCTGGGCAGTTAGCCGCCTCCAGCCCCCACCGTGAGCAAGGGGCCTGCACAGCGAGTAAGGGTCCTCTTTTTAATCTTGATGATCTTGTTTTCAAAGGCTGACGAGTTGAGAGCAGGCACGTGCCCACACCTGGACGAGAACAGCAAGGAAGAGGTGTTGGGGTGAGAGAGGGTGTGGGGCCTCAGCGGGGGGATGAGCCACCTCTGCTCAGGGGAAGTTGGGGAGGGTTGCACTCCTGGGGGGCTATGGGGAGGGCAGGGGCCCCGCAGTCCACCCAGTCGTCCTCTCCATCTCTTCCGCACCAGATCCTCTGCGTCCCTGGGCTCCGGCTCTGCCCACCCGGGAGCTCCAGTTTCCCTGGGTTACAGCCCACCACCTGTGTTCCCTAACTATTGGGGGCGCTGGGACCTCTGTGCTTGGTTGGTCGAGACCACATTGCTGTGAACACATGTGAGGGAAGCCCGTCCAGAGAAGGGGTGCTCCCCATGTGGCCAGCAGCTTTGACCTGGGCCTGGAGCACGTGCAGTCCTGAACCCCAGCCCCCGCCCCAGACCAGGAGCCAGGGCCCCCCCAGGCTGACCAGGCCCCGTAGCAGGGAGGTTGTCCCAGAGCCGGGCCTGGGGAGGGGAGCTGGCTCTGAGGCAGAGCCTGGTGGCACCCCAGGGCAGGTGATGGCAGCAATGGTCTGGTCGCCCCTGAGCAGCAGGACTAGCCTGATGCAGCAGGTACAAGTAGTTGGAATTTCTGACTCTCCCCAAATGTCCCTGGTGTCTAGGTCACTGCAGCCTCAGGATTCTAATTCAAACAGGAAAACTGACCTCGCAATGTGTGGCTTCACCCTCCTAGCCTACTCCCCAAATCCTCCAAGGCCACGGGAGGTGGGGGGGTGACAGAGGCGAGCTCAGGCCAAGCACCTACCCCAGAATCTCAGGAAGGGCGTGGGCCCATCTGTCCCCCAATCTTTGTGACCTGAGGACAAGAGCTGCTCACAGACCTGCTGCTCAGGCCAGGCTGGGCACAGGGATGTCTTAAGCCCCTTTGGGCTTCAGGGTTCCAAGCAGGAGACCATCTAGATCAAGGGCTCCAGGGCCTGGGCCTAGCCCTTCACTAGGCACCCCTGCATCCTGGGCCACCCCAGGTCATCCCTATAAGAGGGGGTGGCCCTCCCCTCCCGGTGGCACTAACTGCATAGTTCAGATCACCTGGGACTTTCTGCTTCCAGAGGCTGTGCCTGGCGCCAGGCCAAGAAACTGAGAGCTGACAGCATGTAGACTGCTCCTGTCCACACACCACCATCGCCACCACCCCTCCCCCCCACCACTGAGGTCCTGGAGCCAGCCCCAGCCCCAGCCGTAGCCCTCGCCGCCTGGGGCGGGGTCTCTGTGCTCCTGCCCCTCCCCCTTTGTCCTGCCCCTGTGGAGCGGAGGGAGACCTGCAGCCCCCACCACCATGGCCCCTGCCAGGGAGCCCCGTGACACATCCCCACTGCAGAGAACATGTGACATCAGCTGCCACACTGGCCCCTTCCAGAAAGTGGCGGGCCCCAGCAGCCCTCCCGGCCGCTCCCCAACCTGGGGCATCTGGGGGGCAGGACCATGCCTGCCCTCATCTCCCAATTGTTGGAGGCGAAGGCCACCACTGTCCCCAGGCAGGGCCCAGGGGCCAGAAGCCCCGAGGCGAGCTGGCTGGGCACATTCCAGGACTGGCCATCCGGGGGCCCATCACTGACACAGAACTGGTCAGGACTGGTGGTTGCTCCATGGGGCCTGAGGACAAGGCTAAGTGCTCGTGCCGCGGCCTGGAGCTGAGCCACCAGGCAGCTGGTGACAGCCCCATGCAGGGGCACCATAGACCCCACTGTCTGTGTGGCTGCATCCTGGGCCAGGACACTGGCAGAGCCCTGTCCTGGGGAGGCCGGGACCACGTGGACGGGCAGATCTTGGGCCAGCTGCACCCCCTGGCAGAGGAAGAGGAGGAGGGAGCAGGGGCCGTGGCCGCCCCATCCACAAGGCCTGCCTTCCCCAGGATGGGCTCTGAGGAGCTACGGCTGGCCTCCTTCTGTCACTGGCCGCTGACCGCCGTAGTACGACCCGAGCTGCTAGCTGCCGCTGGCTTCTTCCACACCGGTGAGCCCTGGGGACCTGGGGACCGTTAGGGACCCTTCTGGACTGGGGCTTTCCCTTCTCCGTAGACCCCATCCCCCACAGCAGGAGGGTCCAGGCCTAATGAAGAGGGGTTGGGGGTCCCACAGCCCAGGAGTCTCTCCTAAGCATGTGCTTCAGATGGTGACAAGTGCGCCCGGGGAGGGGCTAGAACAACACAGGACAGATGTACCCTGGGGGCAGGTGAGTGGCTGGGGCAGTTGGAGCCAAGAGGAGGAACTAGAGGGGTGTAGAGTGTCTGCGGGGCCCCTGGGGGTCCAGGGACAGGCTCTCAGAGGTCTGGGGTGGGATGTGCCTGTAGCAGCCCCCGATCTGCAGTCTCTGCACCAAATGACAAAAATATTCATGGTGGGGTGAGGTGAAGGTGAGGGCCGCAAGGGGGTGGCGTGGAGACAAGGGGCCCCCATCCTCAAAGGGAGACATGAGCCTGGCAACAGACAGTCCCCCTTCTCTCGATCACTGGGAATCTGTTCTGGGGAGGTGACATCTCAGGTGGAGGTGATGGGGGTACTTGGTCCCCCCATGCCCCACCACCGCCCACCTGCCTTTCTGTGAATGACACAAATGCCCTCTACTCCTTTCACAAACGTCCTCCTCAGGCCTGGCAGGTGCCCCAGGCATCATAATCCTATTTTTCCTTTGAGAAAACCAGGATGCATGTGAAACCCGAGGGGAACACAGGCCAAAGGGTGTGGCTGAGGCCAGTGGGAGCCCCTCCTTGGCTCACGAGCCACCCCAGGTGGCCCCCGCCCCAGAAGAATGGCCATCTGGGAGCCCCTGCCCCCAGCCTTGGGGACACATCTGGCCCAGTGGGCGGGGGGCTCCTGGCTGTGCCGAGGGGCCATGCGTGGGCAAGGCCCGCATCTTTGCTCTCCCCAGGCTGGCAGGACAAGGTGAGGTGCTTCTTCTGCCATGGGGGTCTGCAGAGCTGGGAGCGAGGGGATGACCCCTGGACTGAGCACGCCAAGTGGTTCCCCAGGTAAGGGTCCTGCCGGCAGTCTTGGGGTTGTGCGCAGAGGCCGGGGCTGGGCACAGGCCAGCTTTCCCGACCCCAGCCCCGGGTGGCAAGTCTCGGGGATGAGGCCTCTCTGGGGCAGCACTTTTGCCGTTGCTTCCTTGATGCTCAACAGGGGTGGCTTCCAAAACAGCCTTCCCAGCAAATGCTCACCACTCAGGCTCCCCGGACCCCACCCTCTGCAGGGCCCTGTGGCGGAGCAGAAGGCACTCCCTGGCCTGAGCGGCTCCCCAGGGCTTGAACTTGACAGTGAGGGGCCTGGGCAGCCCAAGCCCACTGCCCTCAGGCTTCTGAACTTGGTTTCTTCAGATGTGAATTCCTGCTCCAGACAAAAGGGAGGGACTTCGTCTGCAGGGTGCAGGAGTCTTGTTGCCACCAGCTCAGCTCCTGGGTGAGTCCCGCCCCTCCTTAGGGCTACGGGGTTGGGGGCCAAGGGTCCCTCCCCTCCCCACCCCACCCCTGCCGCTCTGTCTACTCAAGACACCGGTGTTCTCTGGCTCCTTCCAGGATCAATTGGAAGAACCAGAAGACGCTGCCCCGTCAGGTGAGCCATGACATGTGGCC
Organism: Equus przewalskii; assembly: GCF_037783145.1. Taxonomy (NCBI): domain Eukaryota; kingdom Metazoa; phylum Chordata; class Mammalia; order Perissodactyla; family Equidae; genus Equus; species Equus przewalskii. The sequence goes on from NC_091851.1 coordinate 48,950,810, forward strand.
TGTGCCCTACTTCCTGGGCACCTGCAGCCTGCACTGTGGCCAGTGGGTATGCCCTCTGCTGGACAGCAGGAAGAGTGAAGGCTGCCCAGCCAGGCATGAGGGTGCTGCCTGGGCTTGCTTCATGGAGGGCTGCGTGCAGGCACTGCGGTGTGTCCAGGGCTCTGGGTGAGGCCGAAGCAGTCCCCTGCTACCACTGAGCAGCCACCATGAGTATGGCCAATCCCGGGTAGGGCAATGAGAGCGTGGAGAGGAGAGGTGGGCTTTGCTGGCCCCAAAGCCAACCTGGTTGCAGTCACGAGGCCACAGAGGGGCCGAACTCTGCTCTATGCCCGTGCTAGGCCTCTGGGGCAGGGTCCGAGGGGCTACCAGGGCTCCAGGGTCCAGATTCGGCTCTTCTATCCAACCCTGGAGCAAGTGACTTTTGCTCTTGGAGCTTCAGTGCCCTGAGCTGTGAAATGGGATGGTGCCTGCCCCATTTGTGATTAAACAGGGTCCACGGGACACTGTGGGAGCAGCGCCTGGTACTGGAGCATCCATAGTGGCTTTGTGACAGGTTTACCACCTTTCCTCCTGTGGTGGCACCTCTGAACAAGGCTCTGGGGACACGGCCTCTCTGCTGAGAGGGTCTGAGCCTCCACTGCACCTCAGTGGAACACAGCCCCACTCAGACACTGATGGAGCGGCCATGACGGCCAGCTCAGGGCACTGAAGCTCAGACAGCAGACGTCCTCGTGTTAAGGGGGCCCTGGTGATGGCCAGGGTGGCGGGCCGTCTGCCTCTCTCCTGTGGCCCTGAGGCCCCAGCTGCTCCCTGCCCTTGGTCCTGCGCCCCTCACCCTGCCTTGCAGACACTAGGGACGGCCAGGAGTGGTCTGCATGGGGCTAGTGCCCAGCAGTGCGGGCCATGCTCCAAACGGCACCTGGTGGTGCCGGCCAGTGTGTCCAAATCGCAGCTGGTGGCCAACCTGCCCCAGGAAGAGGACGGGGCCAGGTGGGGGCAGAGGCACCTCCACCTCCCAGGACAACCCCCTCCCACTTCTCCTTGCTAATCCCCTCTGAACACGGCCCTCCCTCACTGCCCCCAGAGTGCCTGGCAGGCAGCGTCCATGGCCACTGCAGGAGGGGCTGGATGGGCAGTGTCCTGGCAAGGAGGTGGGCTCTGGGGGTCCTAGTATGCTGTGGAGGGAGCAGGAGGAAAGGGGCTGGGAGCATGGGCTGGATCTTCCACCTCTCCTGCCAGAACTGGATCCTGCCCTTGGCCAGCCCAGTCTCTGGGCCCAGCCTCACTTTCCCCTGGGGCCTAGGCCAAGAGTCTATTCCTAACTGCCCACAGCTCCTGTCCACCAGGGTTCTGACCCACCCATGCCCAGAAGAGAGGCCCAGTCAGGTGCTAGGGAGCCAGGTGAGGGTGGGGACCCACCAGGGGGCGGGCACAGCTCTCCTGTACCCTGAGGTGGGAGGGGTGGCTCTTCTGGGCTGGCTCCAGCCCCCCTCCCCCATCAGCCCAGCACAGAGGGTGGAGGTCAAGGTGTGGGGATGGCGTCACAGGCCCACCCCCTCGGAGGAAGCTGGTAAAGCCCAGGCCCAGAGGGTACTGGTGGGTCCTTGAGCCCCCAGGAGCCCAGAATGTGGAGGAGCAGCTGCAGCGCCTGCGGGAGGAGCGGACCTGCAAGGTGTGCCTGGACCGAGCCGTGTCAGTCGTCTTCGTGCCCTGCGGCCACCTGGTCTGTGCTGAGTGTGCGCCCAACCTGCAGCTCTGCCCCATCTGCAGGGCCCCCATCGACAGCTGCGTGCGCACCTTCCTGTCCTAGGCCAGGTGAGCATTTGGCCACAGAGCTACCTACATGCAGGTCTCAGCCTGGCCTGACTCAGGCATTTCCCCACGTGGGCCTCGGAGATGTCAGAATGGGCCTGGACAGTGGCGCCAAGCACACCCTGTTCTCCTTGATCCTGATACTGGGGACGCAGGCGTTGCAGGGAGCACGAACGGCAGGAGGCAGCGCCCCTTGCTTCTCCCCCTCCCTGGTTCTGGCCAACACTGCTAATCACCCACCACCTTCCCTTGATGCTTTGTCCCTTGCTCTGAGTCCTCAGCACTGCACCCTGGGTGGCCACGACCATCTGCCTGGGTGCATTAAACCACACCTGCTGGGCACATCTCCACTTGGATTTCCCTCGTGGTCAGAGGGGACAATGCCTCCTGTCCAGCTGGCTGTACAGGGCCACAGCCAGGCCAAGGATAGAACGGCTTTGGAGACATGTGGGGACACGACGCCCCTGTCACAGGAAGGGCCTGGGCCTGCCCGAGGGCAATCTTAACCTGGCAGCCAAGGCCCGGAGGAAACATGGGTGGGGAGGGTGCAGGAACCTTTGATTGTCATGGAAGGTGGGGAGGGAGCCATGGCCTCCTCAGGGCTCTCAAATGCCTGGAGATCTCCTCAGGAATCTTCTAGGGGTGGAAGAGGCAGGGAAAGGAACTCCCTGGGGGCTGAGGGTCCCACCCGCCCAGCCAGGAGGACAAGCCCACTGTGAGCTGCTGACTCATCCATCTTCTCCCCTCCAGGTGTTGTGAGCCCTGGCACCCTGTCCCTCAGACCACACCATGGGCCTGTGGAGGACCACTGAGCTGGCGTCCAGCACTGGCCAGCCCCAACTCCCGGACCACAGCCCAGGGTGGAGGAAGGGCTGCGGAGGCCAGGCCTGGGGGGTGGGGGTGGTTTTACCTACTTTAGCTGCTTTTGAAGAATTGCAATAAAGTGGTGGGTTTTCCCCGGATGGCCCACAGCAGCCTCTGTCCTGGAACCACCAGCCCCTCCCACCGCCCTGCTCCAAATGGTCCCAGCTGCACCCCCCCCCCCCACCAGCAGGGCAGCATCTGCCCACCAGGCCCATTGCAGGCCATTCTTCCAAAGCCTCCCTCAGTTTGAGGGCACCCCTGTTCCTTGTTCTTCTCTTTTAAGTGTTTTAAGGACTCTTCAAGTCCTTCCAAGACTAAACTCGTGATCATCCACTAAGCCCCTGGTGGCCCGCAGGGCAGCGTTCCTTTTTATCATCGACTTGTGGGTACCTTGGGGATGCTGTAGGGCCTAAGATCCCCTTCCATGATGGTGTCACCGGCCTGTGACAAGGAAGCACCTCGCCTACAGGTGGAAGGGCCCCCACCCCTGGTGAAGCCCAGGCCCCCACCCCAGGCTCCTTCAGTCGCCGTACCTGGCGCAGGGTGGGGGGCTTTGCCTGGGACAGACTCGCCACCGGCCAGTGTACACAGTGTTTAATTGGGGACCCCGCCACTCACGGGGGGCACCGTGGGCTCACACTGACCTTCGTGGTAGGGTCATGCGTTCTCTGTCTCTCAGTCCCCATGGCGAGCCGCTCCCCACAGCAGCAGTGTGCGCAGGAAGGGGCTCCTGGATAACAGTCCCAGGACTGCTGCAGGTGGAGCCTGATCCTGGTGCTGATGGAAACCGGGGATGCAGTTTTCTTTTGTGTCTTGTCTTTTTTCAGAAAAAGGGAACTGCAAACTCTCCTGAAGTTGCAGCTGTCCCTGCCTGGTGTCTACTCACTTGGCACTGGGGCAGGTGCTCTGACCACTTGCAGGGCCCTGGGGGCAGGGAGGCTGTGAGTCTCCTGGCTGCCTGCAGTGGGTCATGGAGGCTGGAGGTCGCAGGAGTGGGATCGGTGCTTCTTCACTTACGCAGGCCTGTGGGGGTGAGGCAAGGGGTGGATGGAGGTCAGAGAACCCCTGAGGAGCAGCTCCCAGCCAGGGGAGGAAGGCTCGGGCAGTCAGCGGTCAGTGGGGGCTGCTGTGCCCTCTTCCCCTGGGGAGCTTGAAATGCAATTGGGACAAAATCCAAGAAGAGGAGAGCTTCCTGGCCTTTGGCAAAGGGGTCGGGGGTGAGGGGCTGGGCTTCTGGAAGGCCCGGCCCAGGCCTCAGGCTCCTTGCCAGGCAGGCCAGGCCTTGCTCCTGCAGAGCTGGCTCTGGCCGCTCTGCGGGGTGCAGGCAGGGGCCAGGGCGTGGAGCTCAGCGCTCACCCTGGGTCATTCTGGCCCTCAGCCTCCATAGCTGGAGGGAAAGCCCCAGAGGCCTGCCCAGCCTGGCAGGCCTTTCAAAGTGGGCCCTGGACGTCAACTGTCATGTACCCTGCCCAGCACGTGGGCCTGCGTGAGGCTGCTCCCGTCACAGGAGCTGGATGCCCTCTACCTCTGATGGCCCTTGGCCATGATGGGCCTTCACTTCCAGGGTAGATGGTCTGGGGTCCCCAAGAGGGCCAGGGTCCCCAGGGGATGGCTGCAGGTGTGGCCCTGAAAGGCAGGCTGGTCTCTGAGGGCCTGGGCAGGACAGAGGAGGCACAGCTCTACCGAGAGAAGGACCACAGCCGCCTCTTCTGAGCCCAAATTTCAGGATTGTGTGTGGGGCAGGACTGGTGGCAAAAGCTGCTCCGGAGCAGCCCAGGCCCAGGGTGTGTGGGGCTGTGGATGCTGCTCTCCAGGAGGGAAGAAGTCTGCTCCTCCAAAGACAGCAAACTGACACCCCAACTTGCCCACCACAGTGAGACCCCTGGAGAATTTCCATGTCCCCTCCTGGGAGGTGGCCTTTTGGTGCCCCATCAGCCCCCTGGCACAAAACCTGCTTAGACGCAACTCCGCAGACCTGCTGGCTCAGAGTTCCAGGGAGTGGGGGCCAAACTCCAGGGGCTCTGTGCCCCCATACCCTGCCCAGAGCCAGCAAGGAGCAGATCTCTGAAAAGTGGGGGATGGATGGATGGATGGATGGATGGATGGAGGATGGACAGACAGACAGACAGATGGATGCCTGGTGAGGCTTCCCCACAGAGAGGAACTTCATGGCTGTGCTAACCCAACTGGCCAGGCCCAGCCGGGGGCAGGCCCTGCCGGCCATACTTACAAGTAAGCCTGCTTGAACAAGAGGCTGGAAGGCTTTTCATGGACATGGTAGAGAGGAAATGGATCAAATCCACCAATGAAATCAACTGAAAGAAATTGAGATCCAAATAAAACAAAACCCAGACAATGGAAAAGATGACAGAATGGAGAACACGCCCACCACAGACCCTCCTGCACTGATGGGGGGACCGGATGAGCCTGGGGAAGGATGGACACAGGGCACAGGGATGCAGTGATGGGAGGACGGGGCAAGCTGAGGGGCCCCTGGGAGGATGGATACTGGGCACAGTGATGGGGGGACAGGGGCGAGCCAGGGGGAGGGTGGACAGTGATGCAGTGATGGGGGGACAGGGGCCAGCCGCGGGGAGGGTGGATACTGGGCACAGTGATGGGGGGACAGTGGGCACAGTGATGGGGGGACAGGGGTGAGCCAGGGGAGGGTGGACAGTGGGCACAGTGATGGGGGGACAGGGGCGAGCCACGGGGAGGGTGGACAGTGGGTACAGTGATGGGGGGACAGGGGCGAGTCGTGGGAGGGTGGACAGTGGGCACAGTGATGGGGGGACAGGGGCGAGTCGTGGGAGGGTGGACAGTGGGCACAGTGATGGGGGGGCAGGGGCGAGTCGTGGGAGGGTGGACAGTGGGCACAGTGATGGGGGGACAGGGGCGAGTCGTGGGAGGGTGGACAGTGGGCACAGTGATGGGGGGACAGGGGCGAGTCGTGGGAGGGTGGACAGTGGGCACAGTGATGGGGGGACAGGGGCGAGTCGTGGGAGGGTGGACAGTGGGCACAGTGATGGGGGGGCAGGGGCGAGTCGTGGGAGGGTGGACAGTGGGCACAGTGATGGGGGGACAGGGGCGAGTCGTGGGAGGGTGGACAGTGGGCACAGTGATGGGGGGACAGGGGCGAGTCGTGGGAGGGTGGACAGTGGGCACAGTGATGGGGGGACAGGGGCGAGTCGTGGGAGGGTGGACAGTGGGCACAGTGATGGGGGGACAGAGGCGAGTCGTGGGAGGGTGGACAGTGGCACAGTGATGGGGGGACAGGGGCGAGTCGTGGGGAGGGTGGACAGTGGGCACAGTGATGGGGGGACAGGGGCGAGTCGTGGGAGGGTGGACAGTGGGTACAGTGATGGGGGGACAGGGGCGAGCCGGGGGGAGGGTGGACAGTGGGCACAGTGATGGGGGGACAGAGGCGAGTCGTGGGAGGGTGGACAGTGGGCACAGGGATGCAGTGATGGGAGGACAAAGGTGAGCTGGGAGCCCCAGGGGAGGGCAGACACCGCCCAGACCTGGAGACAGCTCTCTTTGGATGATAAATAGTGTGAGCGGCTTCCAGGTGAAAGGTTTCAGTGGACACTCTCAGCAGGGGGATGTGGTCTGGGGAAACCGAGCAGGGACGTGACAGCCAATCCTCGGAGCCTGTTGAGGGGCTGCGCCAGGCCTGCCAGGCTCTCCTGGTCATTGCCCCCATCATGTTCACAAACGTCAATCGCCTGCCCTTGAAGCTGTGTCTGCACCAGTAGTGAGCGGCACAGGCTTGCCGGGCAAAGCCGGTGCGTCTCTGACTCCAGGGCTGGCTCCCCTCCCAAAACGCCTCCGTGTAATCGACACACGAGCTCTGTTTTGTGTCCTCCCAGCCAGCTGTGGTCTGAGTGATGATTTGGCGGTCGCGCAGCACAAGGGCTGAGGGGGCTGGCGGCTGGTCCTTGAGTGAGCCTGGTCTCTGAAGGACACATGGACCACCCAGCCCATGGCCACCTGACTCCTGGGAACAGAGGCTCTCAATTCTGATTCCAACTCCAGAGAAGGTTCTGTCCACAGAAGCTGTGCGCCCCCGGGTGTGCCCAGCCCCTGCCCACCCTGGCTCTGCTCTTCTCTTTGGGGTCTTCCCATGAGACCATGTCGGAGCTGGGGCACGTCGGGGCCAGCGAGGGCACCTAAGTGTTGATGCTGCTGATCAGAGGAAAGTCAAAAGGGGCTTCCACGTGGAGGAAAAGTGAGAAGCTGCTCAGATGGGCCCAAGCCAGTCCTGAGGGCTGGTGGGATACCCAGGGCCAGCAGGCCCAGCTCTCAGTGCAAGGAGGGGAGCGGTCTGTTCCTCTGCAGGCCTGAGGACTCAGCCTTCCACCTGCAGCAGCTGTGGGGGTGATGGGGGGGGGCTGGCCCCCCAGCACAGAAGCCCTTGGACCTGGGGGGCTAGGGGGTAAGCTGACCCTTGGTACCCACAGCCCAGGACCCCTCCTCATCTCTTCTTAGGGGGCTGGGCCCCAATGGGCATGGGGGCCCATCTAAGAGGTGAGGTCTCAGGCTGAAGCCACAACAGGCAGGAGCAAATGAAGCCTCCCCCTCTGTGGCCAGCCCTCTGCTTCCCTCTCCCTCCCCCACTGCCTGGCGGGGCCTGGCCAGGTCACTACCAGGCTCCTGTGGGAGGCTGGCGGCCGCACACTTACAGCTATCTTCCTCCTCGGTGAAAATGCTGATCATATAGCAGGCACAGACAAAGCCCACGAGCTGAAAGACACGGAGAGGCCAGGGTGAGGACGCCAGGCAATCTCCAGGAGCATCACTGTGGGACGTGGGACAGAGGCCCCTAACCACGAGGCCACAGCCTCTCCTGGGCCTCAGTTTCCTCTTCTGTAAAAGAACAAGGAGAGCTGATCTGCCCGGCCTCTTTAGCTCTGAAGTTCCAGATTGCATCACTTGTGGGCGAGGGGGCGACGTAAGTGAAGGCGTCAAGGGGGTGAGGACTGGCCAAGGGACAAGTCAGTCAGGAAGATGACCAAGCCCCTGCTTTAACAGGGGAATGGAATGCAGAGAGACACCCTCGGAGACAGGCGACCACAGCCTGGATGGAGCCCCAGGCTGACCCCCTACCCCCTCAGTTGTGGCCAGTCATCCCCCGGGCCTCTGGTCTTAAGCAGCCAACCACGAGGTTTCTCCTCCTTGGGGAGGGAGCCATCTACACGCAGCCACAGCTGGAGAGGTTCGAGCCAGCCAAGCTGCATGGTTCGGAAGAAAGTGCAGGAGAGATGGACTAAGGTCGCAGCTCAGGGGGTAATTCTGGGCAGAGTGGACGGGGCTGCTGCCCTGCGGGACCTGGGCAGAGGCTCCTCAGCCAGGCTCATGAGGATGCTCAGACTTCAGGGGAAAGAGGGCAGGCCCACATTAAAGCCCACACACATGCCCATGCTGGGGCACCAGGGCCACTGTGAGAGAAAGGGCTCCAGCTGAGATGGGGTGGGGCTGGCGCTGCCCACTGCCCGTCCCCTCTACACTCACAAGACCCGGGCGATACTAATGGTGGGCTGAGTTACTCTCAAGCGTAGCGTTTACCGCCATCAAAACTGCATCCTCCTTAAAGAGAATGAATGGGACCTGCCCTGACGCAGCTGGGCTGAGAGACGACGCGCACAGTGGCCCTGGAGCCGAGCTGCTCCTTTTAACATGACAGCAAAATGCATCTTGATGCCACAGGGGCAGCTCCTGGGGTTCCCAGGGAAGCCCACAGCCCTGAGTGCTCGCAGGGCCCCTGGAGGGGCTGCCCCACCCCAGCTCATCTAGGAGGCTCTGCAGAGGAAGCAAATTCAGCCTCTTCCACAGAAGCTGGAAGCCTGAGAGGCAGCCCAGAACTGCAAGGTCATGCCCTCCGGCCTCTGAGTCCAGACCTGCACCCTCTGGGGCATCACCACTTGTTCCTGGAGCACCTCCCATACCAAGCATGGTCTGGGCCGCCAGGACGTAGCACAGAGTGAGGTTCCACTGGTGGTGGGTCGGAGGAGCTCCACCTGCCCCCATAGACCCTCCCTCCACATTCTTGACCTTGCACAGTGTGGACAGTGTCCACAGGCTCCCATGCCCTCCAACTTGGGTTAGCCAAGGGGAGCCCAGCAGGAGATGGGAGGGAGGAGGAGAAGCAGGGCAGCATCCCCCAGCCCCTTCTCTGCAGGGCTGCCTCCCAGCACGGAGCAGGGACGGGGGAAAGGGGGGCCGCAGCTCCACAGAACTCTGCCCGGGTATCCTAACTCCTCCCTTCAGGCCAGGCTGGCAACACCGCTGTGGCTATGCACCCCTGGGGAGTGGGGTACCCAATGTGGTCCCAACAGGGCACCCACACTTAGAACAGCCCCTTCACCAGCCCCCGGGAGTTAGCCTAATCTGAGTGCACCACCTCTGTCTTGCTGGGACCATGACTGGTCAGGGAATAAACAAAGATTTCATAGGGGCTCCTGCTGTGGAGGAACTATGGCAGGTCTTCTGGGAGAGGGCAGGGAGTGGGGGGGTCTCTCTGTGAGGCAACCCAGGAAGGGGTGAGAAACACCGGCAAGGGGAGGCAGCCGGTGGCACGGTTTCTGGAGCAAGGGGCCAAGGGAAGGAAAGAGCTTCCAGCATCATTCCCAGGCCTGACTAGGCCGCCATCAGCAGTGGTGAGGCCTCAGGGGGGTTACTTAACCTGGAACGGGCTCAAGAGTCCGCTTGACACCATGATGCACATCAAAGGAGTAGAGAGACCACATGGGGACGGCACTGGCACAGAGGAGAGCAGGAAAAGCTCAGGCTCTGTGCCCCTTGCTCGGGAAGCCCGGGTCCTTCAGGGCGGCAGGCCAGGGACTCCTCCGTGCCCACTTGGGCAGCCCTGCCTCCTCGCTATTGAAACAAACTTAAAAAGCCTTCCCAAAGGCTTCTCCTGTCCCCACTCTCTGGCTCCCCCCCAAACCACACACACACACACACACACACACACACACACACACACACACGCACGCGCAGGAGTCGAGCCCGGGAGCTGGCCGTGGTGCTGAAACGCCTCCGCAGCCCTCCTCTTCCTCAGGCGGGGTCCTGGGGGAGGACACCCCACGCCCACACCTCTGCCTTCCCACCGCCCCTCCTGGCCATCCTCCGGGTTCCCACCCAGATCCTCCACGAAGCTCTCCAGACGTCCCCAGGGCCTGCAGTCGCTGCTCCCCCAGCACCAGCCATACTGCCTCCTCTGGCTGGCCGTCTCCTGGCCACCCGACTGCACAGGGATGGCCAAGGGTCTGCTTCTCCTAGACACTCCAAGCAAACAGCAGAGGGGTGGCTCCCAGCAAGGCAAAGGAGCAGGGCTGACTGGTCTTTAGAAACCTACATTTCCTTAGAGAAATCCCACCCCTGTCGTGAAGGAGAAAAGCAAAGGAGAGGCCCCTCTTGTCTATCCCATCGACGTGCAGAACTCTCCCCCTCCAGCAGTGGCCCCACCAGCAGCACATCACAGATGCCCCCCGAGAATCTCCATTTGTCCGTCTCCAGTTTGCTTTCTGTCATCTCTCCACAAATTCCGTAAGAGACTTCAGAAGCTTGGTGTATCCTGGGCAAGTGGGTCCTTTCTCCTTTCAAGGAATACACCTGGGTTCTCACGTGGTTTCAGGTAACCTGGGCCCTCACTTTGCCTCAGTGAGGGAGCTGTGGAGGGAAAGAGAGGGTGCCAGCACCAGAGGGAAGGGCAGCACCCCAAATGCCCCCAAGTCTGGGTTGCTGTAGGAAAATCAACAAGAGCAGGAGAGGAGGGCACCCTGGAAGTTTGCCAGGCCACCTGAACTGTCACAGTTTCTCACCAGGGATGTCCCTAGATTTGGAATTCAGTTTCCGCCGTCAGCTGCTGACTGCAGAATCTCCATCCTCTAAGCCCAATATCCACCTGGACATGTTGGTGTTGACCACTGAGAGCACCAGGAGAGGCAGGAGCCTCTGGACCTGGCCAGTTCCCTCCAGTGGCCACACCAGACAAGACCAAGCACAGCACACATCCTCGTGGTGCCTGCGAAACCACTGCCAAACTGAGCACTTTCTGCCCCTACCTGCTTTTCCCGTCGAGTCCTCCCACCCACACTTTGAGGAAGGTACTGTTACCTTCCCACTTTACAGAAGAGGAAGCTGAGGCACAGAGAGGTTGAGTGGCTCACTGAGGGAGCACAGTGGGAAAGTGGCATCACTGGGACCCACGTCCTCATTGCTGTCCAGGGCTGGAGAACCCATGGCCAGGCTGCACCTGGTTGTGTGATGCCAGCCTCCCCTGGGCACAGGCTCCAAAGTCCCCTGCAAGGCTGCTCCTTGCTGAGAGGCCTTAGGTTCTGTGGGCTTTCTGCGACCGCAGGGGCTCAGGGACAGTGGTGCAGGTGGGCAGGACACAAGGAGATGGCCCCCCTGGACAATCGTGTCAGGAAACGTATGCCGCTTGTCCTCCAGGGCCACCAAAGCCCACAGTGGGGCCTCCCACTGGCCTGACTTGGCCCATCACCGTTCACCATGCAAGCATGACAGGCAGCTTCAGAAAGGGCCTGGATCACCCCTGTGGGGACAGTGTTTTGCCACTTCAGTCCTCCAGGGGCTGGAACCCACACGTAGAATCTTGATGGTTGTTCAGCTGCTGCTGTGGGTTGAATTGTGTCCTCAGATATATGTCCATGTCTTGAACCCCAGAACGGATGAATGTGACCTCACTGGAAACAAGGTCTTTGTAGATGTGATGGAATTAAGACAAGGCCATACTGGACTAGGGTGGATCCTAAGTCCAATGACTGGTGTAATTCAAGGAAAAGGAGACAGAAATTTGACATAGAAATACACACAAAGGAGACAGCCATCAGGACACAGAGGCAGAGATCTGGGTGAGACATCTACATGTAGACGACGCCAACAGCTGCCAGCAGCATCAGGAGCATGGGGGGGCCTGGGATAAATCCTTGCTCAGAGCCCCAGAAGGAACCAGCCCTGGGACACATTGATTTTGGACTTCTGGCCTCCAGAACTGAGAGAATAAACTTCTGTTGTTGCAAGCCACCCCATGGGGTTCTTTGTTACAGTGGCCCTGGGAGACTTATTCGGTTGTAAAGCCAGAATTCTGCCTGGGCTGGCTCAGGGCACACCAAGACGCTCCTTGCTCATGCAGCCCTGCCACACATGGGGCAGTAGTCACCCTGCTCAGAGAGGAGCCCGGCGTGGGGATCTCCAGCCCAAAGGGCACCTCTCCCCACATAGAACAAAGCCCCTCGGTGTGGCCAGGGCAAGGCCCTGTGGCTGCCCTTTGGAAATGCTTGATGACTCCATCTTTCCTCATGGACCTCCAGGCTGTCAGGACCACCTCTGAGTTCACAGAGTTTCTTCGTGGTCAATCCACAATCTCCGACCTCTGACCCACTGCTCGAATCCAGACACGTCTCCTGACACTTGGGTCCCCTGATAAGGCACACCCCTGGAAGGACGAACTCCCTGCGAGACCCCCAGCTGAAAGGCAGCCCAGGGTAGGACATCCTCCCTGTAGCAGGCTCCACCCCTGGCGAGTGACATCACGACACACTCCAGACTGCCATGGACCATGAAAGTCTGGTGACAAAACTCAGCCCTGCTGCTGGACCTGGGGTGGCCTGCTCAGGTCGACGCCTGGGGAACGGACACACATTCAGTCTGGGCCCCGGAGCAGGCTCTGCGGGACGCAGCTGGAGGCTTTCAGAGCAAGGAGGTGTCTGGAGATTTGTGAGATGAGGGTTTCCCCTGGTGCCAGCTTTGAGGGGATCTGGGGAGGGAGGCATGCTTCAACCACACCCCATCACGAGGGGCCCAGGTGTCTTTCTGGAACAAGGAGGCCACGCACCCATGGTCAAGGCCACCCTGGGCTCTGCTGACCAGGCAGTGGTGTGTCCCAGACCAGCCAAGCCCCAGAGAGGGTGTGGTAAAGGTGCCCCCCACCTCCTGTCTCTGAACGAGGCTTGTGCCCACACTCCCGCCGCAGCCTCATCCAGATTCTAGCTCCTTGCAGCTGGCTGTGTGGTCTTAGGTCAAACCTCCACATTCCCCTTCTTAAAGTGGGGCCACAATTCCTCCCCTCCCTGGGGGAGATGATGGAAAGAAAGAGCGGCAGCCAAGAGCTCTGGGTCTCCCTAGAACTCAAATCCAGGGACCCTGGGCCTTGGCAAAAGATGGGAATCTCGGCCTGTCTGTGTTGACAGAACAGTGAGAGGAGCCTCTGCTCCTGCAGAAGCCCCCCAGCCACCCCCCTGGCCCTGCCCCCACGTTCATGCCCTGTGCAGTGATCCCTACACTGAGCAGGGCTGGCCTGCATGGACACTGAGACTGCAGCAATGATGGAGTGTGACGTCCAAGGCCAGGTCAAAGGGCACTGCAGTTGACTCTCCCTCCCTCTTGGATGGCCGCCCTGGGGGACCAGCCACCATGTTGAGAGGATGCCCACACAGCCCTGAAGGGGGTTCACGTGGTAAGAAACTAAGGCCTCCCGCCGAGGGCCACCGAGCCCTAGTGTGGCCTTCAGACGACCGGAGCCTCAGCCAACGTCCTGACTGCAGCCTCATGAACCATCTTGAGCCAGGACCCACCATTTAAGCCACTCCCAGATTCCTGACCTCGGAAACTGAGACAAAGCTGTATTGTTTCAAGCCACGACATTTTGGGAAACTTTGTTACACAGCAGTAGACAGCTGCTACAGCTACCAACCAGCTCCATGGCCTTGAGCACGTCCCCCTCACTGTGCTTTGGTTTCCTCATTGACACGTTGGGGGCACGAGGGAGGTAACGAGAGGACAAGTGAGATCAATCATGCCATGTGTGGACACAGTGTCCCCCACACAGGGCCCAGGTTTGAAGCTAACTCTGTCTAGGTCGCAGAAGGGAAACTGAGGCTTGGAGAGGTGACCAGTTTATTGCTAAAGTCACCCAGGCTGCCACCCTAGTCCCCAGGAAAGTCACCCTCCATGGCCCAGCAGGGGTGAGGTGTCAGGCATTCACTCAGCCCCGGAGCCCTGCAGACCCTTGTGCCCACTCCCAGCCCCTTATGTTAAATCGCTCCTCTTCTCTGAGGCTGCAGATAAAATACAGAATGCCCAGTTAAATCTGAGATTCAGATACCTGGCAGATCATCTTAGTCTAAGTATGTCCTGACGTGGCACGGAACACACTCACACTTGTCGCATATCTCAAACTCAAGTTTGACTGGGCGTCTGCACCCTGCTCTCGACACACAGGAGCAGAAAGGCTGCATGCAGGCCAGACTCGACTCCGCCTCCCTCTGCAGGTCCCTCTGCCTCCCAGGAGGTCAGGGGGAAGCTCTCGAGGTTCCTCCCCTGGCCCCACTTCCCCAGGGATAGGAGGGGACGGCAGGAGCCTTCATCTGGATCCCCCCTCATAGAGGGCCCCACTGTCCCCAGCCAGGCCCACAGCATCACAAGAACCTTCCAGCTCTGTCCCCTCGTTTCATCCTCACGTGGACCCTGGGGTTGGAGCTGATCCTTGGCCTATCTCACAGAGTGGGACACTGAGGCTCAGGTGGCCCAGGCCACACAGGTGAGGGTGGCAGTGTGATTCCTTACCTCTCGGTCAGGGATGGGGGTGAAGATGGGCATCCTGCCCAGGCAGAGGACAGCGGGTCCCGCCGCGTGCAGGAAAGGCCTGAGACCTGGTCCCCCAGCATGTTAAGCACCCCCGACACCCCCATCACCCCTCCCCCACACTCACCGCCACCAGGATCTGCAGGGCGCTGTGCAGGGCCTCCACGTAGCCGTGCTCCAGGGCGCAGCCATCACCCGGCACCGGGGCCTGGCTGTCTAGGAGCCCCAGGCTGGCCGCCGGCTCCTCACGCACACAGCCCAGGCCATGCTCACGCCACCAGGAGTGGTGGTGGGAGAGGTTGAAGGTCAGGAGCTCACTGTCCTGGGGGTGAGGGGTGGGACCAGGTTAGAACCAGAGACGCTGCCAGCCCCCACCCAGCGCAGCCCAACGTGGGCTCCCTGGGAAGGGTGAGGGGTGACCTGCCCTCCCGCCTCCCCTGCCCCCGGCCTCCTGGGCTCCAGCCTCCTGGGCTCCAGCTGTGGGGGGCAGGGGCACCAAGGCCCTCCCAGCTGCTCCCCTACAGCGAAGGCCTCGCTCTGCTTGTGCTGGGCCCTCGTCTCACACCCCTCCTCTAGGAAGGCCTCCTTGCCCTAGGTCAGACCCCTAGGGAGTGCTCTCAAGGTACCCTGGGCCCCCCTTCACGTCTCACCAACACTGCCATTTTAGTCGTGTTTGAACTGATGTCTGTCTCCCCCGCTGCTGCCCCAGATGTGGCCCCACAAAGCAGGGTCCAGTCTGCCCCACCACCCACACGTGCCAGGCACCTGGGTCAAACCCCACCCCAACTCCTGGCTCTTAAGACCTATCTCTGAGCTTCGTGCAAGGATGAAACAAAACACTATGCCCAAAGTGCCCCAAACCGTGCAGCTCAGACAGAATTTCTTCAGCAAGG
The DNA here is from genome assembly GCF_037783145.1 of Equus przewalskii. NCBI lineage: Eukaryota > Metazoa > Chordata > Mammalia > Perissodactyla > Equidae > Equus > Equus przewalskii. The sequence continues at coordinate 48,965,986 of NC_091851.1, forward strand.
ACACTCCCAGAGGAACGCGGCTTGGATGTGGTCCCAACCCCTCCCTGCCGGAGGGGCCAGCGGACTTCACTGGCATTTGGAAGAGCAGAGTGGCCCAGAGGACAGGGCAGGAAGGCAGCGTCTGCTCTGCCTGGCTGGCGCAGGGCCCCCTTGCTGGCATTCCCACCTGCACACCTCTGCTAGGGCTGGTCTCTCTGCTCCCTGGCTCCCCGCCCTGCCTCTCCTTCCAGGCGCTGACCAGGCTCTGAAGCGCCCTCCTCCAAGAAGCCTTCCCTGGTGCATCTCATGCCCCCGGCTAGAGGCCGCTTGTCCGCCAATGCCCACAGCCCCTCATCCATCCATCAGTTCACTGGCCTTTCCCCAAACATTTACAGAGTCACTACTGTGGGCCGGCACTGCTTTGGATGTCAAGGACCGAGCCATGAGCAGACCCAGCCCCTACCTCCGTGGAGTGAACAAGCAAACGTGTCCAGTTCCCAAGGTGGCCCGACCACAACTCCCTCCGTTGTGTGAAACCCTCAACTTTACTCACCTTCGAGAGGCCCCCCACTTCCAGGTAGAAGCAGATGATGAAAACGTTCCAGGTGACCCAGATGGCCGCCCACACAGCATACTAGGGAGAGGAGACAGCGGGGCAGGGAAGGTGAGCCCAGCTCTTTGCGGGGAGGGGCCCAACCCGCTTCTGCCCGGTGCCCTCAGGAGACTTGAGCGAGGCCTCTGCGGGGGCTCTGCCCCGAGGCTGCGCCCGGGACACTCCATTCGGAGGGTGACTTCCCTCAGCCCACTGGGACAGGTCTCAGCCAGGGAGCTTCCCGCGCCGTGCCAAGAGGGTGACCAGGCTCCCGCTCCCGTGGCAGGAATGCCCGGGAGATGGGCCCACGGGCACAGCCAGCCTCAGGGCACACTTTACTTGCTCACTGCCCCAGCCAGAGATGCCTGTGGCTCGTCCAAGGTGGGCAAATGGTGAGCAAGAGCATGAGTGGCCTGAACTCCCAAGTGCCCCCAAAAACCACCCCAGAAGAATGCCCCGTGCGCTGCCCGCGGGGAGCAGAGGCCTGCAGCAGTGCCTGCTCTGTGGGTCCCGCTGGCACACAGCCACACTCGGTATCACCAGTGCTCGGGCTTATCTGGGCCATGGCAGAGCTGAGCGCCTCCTGCAGAGACTAGCCCAAAGGCCTGAAACATCCACTTCCCGGCCCCCTGCAGGAAAACTTGCCACAAACCCCAGTCTAGACCAGCTGTTTCAATCAGCACTGAATGAAAGTGCTACTCTGATCAGAGCAGAACTTTCTGCTCCTTGTTTGAGCATCTCCAGAGGCAGGACGGCTGCGTGCAGGGGCACGGGCCAGGGCATGTTGGAGTCAATCATGGCTTGGGCCCCTGGGCACGGGCTCTGTGCCTCAGTTTCCCAAAAGCATCCCCGAAGCCACAATTTCCAGCTGAGAATTCTAAGTGCCCGGGTTGTGGAAAGGTTGGAGCTTGGAAGTCTGGGAAGACGATGTGGGGCTGAAATCCTGGCCTTTCTGGGGTGTTCTGGTGGTTTTTAGCACAACGTGCTGCTGGAGGCCCCCTTGTTGGTCATCCCAGCTAGCGCACCTGTGGGAGGGGGACTGGAGCACAGTGGACTCACCACCACAACGTAGCGAGGCCGGTACTGGATAGTGCCGAAGAGCCCCAGGATGACCACGACGATGTGGATGAAGGTGGCCAGGATGGGTGCCCACTGGTAGCCCAGGAAGTCGAACACCTGCCGCTCCAGGGCGGTGACCTAGGAGCAGGGCTGTGAGGGGCGGACACCTGCCGCTCCAGGGCGGTGACCTAGGAGCAGGGGGGTGAGGGGCGGACACCTGCTGCTCCAGGGCGGCGGTGACCTAGGATCAGGGGGGTGAGGGGCAGTGGAACCCAGAGGGAGGCCCAGGCCCACCTCTCCTGCCTCATCACCCCACTGAGGGCCACTGAGGTCTCGGCTCTTCCAGTAAAAGTGTGCAGTGAGTCCGACGAGTCCTGAAACCTCCCCATGGGGTGTTCCTTCTGTCCTGAAGGGCCCTCTTTGAGTAAGCACCCCCGTCCTCAGTTTCCTCATCTGGAGAATGGGAACATGGGGCTGCTGTGACTCACGGGGTTCTAAGGCCAACAGCAGGAACAGGGCAGGAAGCTCGAGCTGAGACACGCAGCTCTCGGGGTGGTGGGGGCGAGGGTGCTCCCCACTTCCAGGGCATTCTCACCCGCCAGCTCTGCAGGCACCAGCCCAGCAGGTGCAGCCAACAGGACCAATGGAAGGGAGTCAGACATCTGGGAACTTGATGTTTCATCCTCAAGGGAGATGGACTGGCTCTGGGCACAGTCCTGGCTCCAGAGAGCACTCAGTTGTTCATTCATTCATTCGTTCATTCATTCATGCCATCTGCGGGCCAGCCCATCACATGTGCTGGTGTTGACAACGCACCAGGAGAAAATACAGCCAGATCTGTGGCATCCCACCTTCCTGTCCATGCTCAGGACAAGGAAGGCGCGTCCTGCGAGGGCTGGAAGGGGCTGCCACATCCTGAAAGGACAGCCGCAGAGAAGGGACAGCATCCTAGCGGCCCCGTGGATGCCCTCCACAATTTCCCTGCAGGCCCACTGTGTGCCCAGGGCTCCTGGCGCTGGGAGAGCTGTGGACGCGGAAGAGCTTTCCTGACCCAGAGGGATGGCTGGTGTGCGGCCTGGGGGGGTGTCCGCTGAGCCCTGGCTGGGGGAAGGCTCTGAAAGGCGAGGAGAGAGCAAAGCCCTCCAAGCAGGCACCCACCTGGCCACTAGAGGGAGAAACGATGGTCTTCTCACAGCCAGTGGCCAGGTCGCTGCACAGCCCTCCCAGCACTGGAAGGGCTGAAACCATAGGGGGCAGAGCAGGGGCAGAGCAGGGAGGGTGGGATCAGGGGACCAGGGCAGCTGTCATCTCCTACAGGGACCCCCGGTACTGTGATTGCGGATGGAGCCTGGCAGCCTGGGCCTCCGTGGATTTCCCCGTGGTCACCAGGCCTGCTGGCCACAGATGCCCCGACCTCGCCCAGAGCATTTGGCCCTCACCCCACCCAGGCTCCACTCCCCGGCAGCCTGGAGCCCTCGAGGGACAGACCAGCCCCCAGAACAGCTGCTGTGGGTGCATCCTGGGCACTGCCTGGCCACTGTGCATGGCCCCAAGGTGGGGGCAGCTATTTCCAGGAGGTCGGGGCAGGGGGACATTCCAAGCATGTCCTGCAGGGGGCTGGGGTCTGCCCTAGGAGACAGCTGGGAGTGGGGAGTGGGGAGCAGGGCTGGCCCACAAGCGTGGCACTCTGAGCCACTTTCCCTCTTGTCACAGCGTGTCCCACCCCCAGGTCTGCCATGGGTTTTTCCAGGCGAGTCTCCTGAGGCCGGCGACTTTGGCCAGGCAGCGATAGGCTTGTCCTCTCCAGTGACCAAGGAGAACCAGGGCCAGCGACCCCCTTTGTCTCCCAGTGTGCCCTCCACGACCAGCGAGAGTGCCAGGTCCTGCTGTTTGCTCCACGATGAACAAACTCTGTTACCGGCAGCCGTCTGAAACACTCCGCAGAGAAAGGGGCAAGTTCTGGAGCGATGCGCAGCACCGTGGTTGTTACTGGGACGGCCTGGGTCAGCTGTCTGAGCCCCCGGCAGGCAGCTGGGACCCTGGGCATGGCCCATCCATTACAGGAATCCTCCCCTGCTCCCTCCAGGCTGAGGCAGATAGTGTGGGGCTGCAGCCTCCCTGACCACAGGCCCTGTGTCCTTCGTCGCCAAGGTCCTGAACCGTGGGGGGCATCCCTGGGGGAGGGGGCGTTCTTGCTTGGTGGCCTTTCAAGAAGGGGGCAGAGGTCGGAGGGCGCTAACAGGCCAGGAATGGGGACAGGGGTCTGGTTCAGTGCCATGGACACACAGTGGGACACACAGAGACCCAGCTGCCCATGAGACAGCTGTGTCCTCACCAGCCAGACTTTGCCTTCACGGCGCCACCACTGTGGCTGTGTGCTCACCGCTGGTCTGTCTGTCTGTCCCTCTCTGACAATGTCCGCAAGCCCCTGCCTCGGGGAGCACTCCAGCCCCCTTCCTCGTCCCCAGAGCCCATCCGGGAGAGGCTGGGGTCCACCTCTGTCCAGCTTTCCAGGTCTGAAGATCCCACTTGTCCTGGGCTTGCTGCCCCTCGCTCTTAGAAGGTCCCCCCCAGGACCTCCAGGTCAGTTTGGGGCAGCCAGTCCTGTCCTTGGAGGCCAGCTGCACAGCTACCACCCTCCCCTGGCTGTGGGGAACTCTGGACACTCCTGACTGCTTGACCTCTGCCCGACCTTCACCCCTAGGGCCCAGTGCCTGGCACACAGTAGGTGTTCCACAAACACAAGTGCAACAAACAGAAACTGCTCCAGAAGCTGGACAGCAGGGTGCCAGGGCCCCTTGGGGATTCCCCGGTGCCCCCGTCGGGCAGCGGCCACGTCAGGGCAAGCCTGAGACAGGGCTCAGGTGCACATTGTGGGTTACGAGCCCCTGCTCATCCGACGTCCCACCACGAAAAATAACCCTTAATTGCAACCCTGACAAACACCCCCTACGTGCAAGGAGAGCCCCTAGATTGCATACTGGGGAGGCTGGAGGGGCTCCTAACCGGAGACCCTTCACGTCTGTTCTCACAGTCCCCGCTGGCCAGTGGCTCGGTGGACAGAGAGCTGCCCTGAGACCTTGGCCAGCTGTTTACACAGAGAAAGGGAGAGACCGTGAGCAACCCTCTGGGTGAGCAGATATGCTCCGGCCAAGGCGAGAGTTCTGGCCACAAGAGCTGGATTAACCAAGACGGGTCTGAGCCTGGGGGCAATGGGGGGTGCCCCAGCTAGCCGTGGCTGCGTAAGAAGCTACCACAAACCTTGGGGCTTTTAACAACATCTGTGTATTATCCCATGACCCCTGCAGGTCAGGGGTCCAGGCAGAGCTTAGCTGACTCCTCTGCTCGGATTCTCACCAGACTGAGATCAAGGGGTCAGCAGGACCAAGGTCTCAGTGGAGTCTCCTGATGGCGAGAAGGCCCGAGCTCACCACACGGGCTGCAATGGGCGTTTGGAGTGATGAAGCCCCAGGACAGCTCCTCTGATGAGGCCTCCACACGCCCCTCCCCGCATGCTGTCCTGCTCCCACGTTGTGCCCCGCGCCACAAGGGGGACCACAGAGTTGCTGTGACACCAGGAAGGCGCAGCCGGGGGCTTGGTGGGCAGTCCCCTCACCATCTGCTCCTCATAAAGCAACAGTTCTATTTGGAGAGAAAACCCAACATCTCCCCCAGAAGGTCTGACCCCACGCCCACTGGGAAAGACCCTCCCTCACTCCTCTTCCTGTCAGAGACCCCTCCATGCTGGAGTCTGGACCCGCGTTCCTAGGTCCCACCCTGAGTCCTTGGCATCTGGGCTTCAGTTCAAGGCTGGGTCAGAGGGACAGAGAAGCTCCCCAGGACCCCCGCACAGGCCGGGCCAGTGGCACGTGCCCACCTGGAGGGCCACCTCTGCCTTGATGAGACTCAGATCAGCCCCACATCGAGGGAGTGTCAGGATCGGTGAGCACTCTGGACCGTCACAGCTTGAAAATGAAGGATCTCAGCGCAGAACCGTGGATGTCACCGAGAACTACACACAGAACGGAGCGAACATGCCACTGACATCTCCCACAGGAACTCCTACTGACACTTCACCCTGAAGGGTCCTGGGGAGCTGCCTTGCCATCACCTCAAACACGGGGAATAAAAGGAAGCGTCGGGCCCAGAGGTCTTTCTCCTTCTGCCGTCTGAACCATGAGGGGAGGGGATGATGCTGCTGCAGAAGAATTACAGCTCAGAGGCTGAACAAGAACTAAAGAATCATCCCAGGCAAGGACCCCACGGGGAGGGGCACCAGAACCCCTGCAGGCAGGACCCCACGGGCAGGGGCACCAGAACCCCTGCAGGCAGGACGCCCGCAGCGGCTGCAGATCACAGCCCAGATGCAGACCTTGCTGCAGCTGGATTCAGTTTCAGGGGATGAGGACAAGCAGAAATTAAGCCCCCTCCCTAGTCTGCCTTTGGCTGTGGCCAAGAAGCCTGTTCCCCACAGGATGGGGCGCCAGCAGCCTCCCAGGCCTTTGGGGACATGGTTCCCTCACCCTGTGCCCTTGAGACAAAGTTTGAGCCCCTCACACGGGGCGGGGGTCAGACCTCCCAGGCCTCTCACTGCCATCGCACCAGGTGGGGGCAAAGCTCTGGGAGAGTGGGAGAGGAGGAGGGGAGCGGGAGGGAGGGAGGAGCCCAAGCATGAAGGGCCTACACTGTGGTGGGCAGTCCGGGGGCTAGCAAGAAGAGAAATGCACATCCACATGCACAAACACACACACATGCACACGCGCCGTCCTCATGGGCAGAGCTAGCCAACAGCATCTGTTCTAGACACAGAATGAAATTATGCTCTGAGCCCCAGACTTCCCCTGGGTGCCCAGAAGACCCTCACCAACCGGTAGGGATGCCTGTCCTGCCTAAGCCCTGAGCGCTATGCACAGAGGTGGTGGCGGAGTGAGGACAGCCCCCAAGACCCCTCTTCACCCGCTGCCTCGCATCATCTGCCACTAGGCACTGCCCTGTGAGGCCCAGGCTCAGGGTTCAGACTGGACGTGTGTCCTTGATAAGGGATCTCTAAGGCTGAGGGGGGCTTCCACCCTCCGCTCCCAGAAGAGACCCTGCAGCCCGGGCAGAGTGGCCACCATGGCACAGTGGCGTGGGGGGGGGGGGGGCGTCTTTTTCATTTCTAAGCCATGGCACTGAAAGGCTCAGTGCTCTGTGGTCCTGTGGCCACAGTCAGGAGGCCAGAGGGGATGAGCGATTTAGCTCCGGTGGCAGCTGCCCCACACGTCTCACTGAGCTCTGGCTCCCCTCTCGTCACTGTGCTGGGGCACAGCCTGGGAAACCGCAGCAGCACACGCTGGCTGGCCCCGCTGGCTCCCAGTAGACAAAGTTCACGCTATTCTTTGGGGAGAAAGCTCCCAGAAGAGATGCTAGGGCCTTCATCCCATGGCTTGGTAACAGAAAGCTCTCATGCTTGTCAAAAAGAGAAAAGAAAAGCCACAGGACTCCCCCCATGCTTCCTCCTCGGCTCCCCACCCCGCACGCAGTGACCAGAGCCGCAGGTGGTGTCAGACCTCTTCCTGCTCTGCTGCCCCTCCACCCGGCCGAGAGGGACGGGTGGACAGCCAGGACAAAAGCCTTTCCAAACTCCCTGCTGCACTTCAGCCGCAGCCTGGCCAGCTGCCCGGGGACAGTCCCGGCCCTCGGGCTCGTGTGGCTGAGACTGAGAGTTTTCGAGGAGCCCTCTGTCCAGGGAAACCCTGCTGCCCTCAAGTGAAGATAACACTTCCCTCTTGGCTGCAGCCAAGTCCTAGGGGCCTGCAGGGGCACCCATCTGTGCACTGTCCACCACAGAGGCTAAACCGTCTGACCCCCGAGCCGGGAGGCCACACCCCTCACCCAGCACATTTATTTCTCCTGCCCCGAGTTCCAGCCCATCTGACAACTGCGAGTGCATCCCACACACCAAACTCAACACATCGAAACCAAAGCCATGGCACCCCAAAAGCAGCTCTGCTTCCTGAGGCCCAGACACCACCGCCAGCTGCCAGTCGCCACACTGCAAACCTCTCCGTCAGCCCGGGCTCCTCGCTGTCCTTCACCCCATCATCCCTTCCTCCCCTTTCTGCTTCCCAACTCCACCCCTGGGAGCCTCCTAAGGGATTCCTACTAGTGGGGGAGCCTCCCGCTGAAGATAGTGACACCACTGCTCCAAAGCTTGCAATAGCTCCCTATTGCCAGTGGAGCAGTCCTGGGGCCTCACAGCCTTTTGTGGGGCCCAGGGCTATCTCTCAGCCTTATCTGTCCAGCACAAACCCTGCAGACCACCCACCTCCCTCCAAGCTCCCCATCACCCATGCCCCTCACGCTTCAGCAGCACCGAGCGCCCCACAGGGAAGCTCTGGCAGTTCCTTCCCCCCGCAGGTGGGACACGCCAGCCCGTGTATCCTGGTCCCCTGCCAGCTCGGCCAGAAGCCCTGCCCCAGGTGGAGGACAGGACACGGACCCTGCACAGCCATGGGCTCAGGAGGACTTTCTACCTAACACTCCTTTGAGGCACCCTTCTTCTTCTCTGGGCCCTCTGGCTTCCCGAGGAGAAAGCACCCTGCCCAGCTGAGCCCAGAAGCACACCCAGTGTAGCATCAGCATAGCAGCATTTCCTTTTTAAGACCAGAGACCCAGGGGCCCATCATCATCTCCCCCCCCCCCCAGCCCACTGGAGACATTTGTTTAGCCCCCTCCCCCAGAACAGCAGGTCCTGGGATGGGGGAAGACCTGGGGTCCCTGGAGCTCTATCCAAGGGCAGAATGGAAAGTTGGCCAAGGGATGCCCAAGTTCTCTGATAAAGCTCTGCATCCAGGGGGCCCAGCTAATCCCCCCACAAAAGATGCGAAGTGCAGCCCTGGGCACGTGCCCCACCCCCTTCTCCAACCTCCCTCTGGCTCCCCATCTTTCCAGGCCCGGGTGAATAAGGAGGGACCACCTCCTCCAGCTAGGGAGGCAACAGGGGCGGGCAGGGCCGGGCTCACACACCCCAACACACACACTCATTCCCAAACTTACAACCACAAGGGGCTGTCAGGTCTCAGAAACGAACTCCGCGGCTCACTCGGCCCCTGGTGCTGGCTTCGGAAAGGGAGCACACACTCTCACACGTTCTGTGCGCCTACACTCGGGGCCACCCACGCCTTGCGACACGGGTGGACACCGCGCGCAGCAGCGCCCCTTCCAGACGGCGCCGTGCCCACGGGACTTGTTGAGCGCGGGCCAGGCTCCCCCCGCCCCCAGGGACGCCCCGAGCCCGAGGCTGCGAGAGCAGGGTCCACGCGTCCCGCCCGAAGGCTTTTGTTCCGCGCGGGCCCCTTGCAGCCGCTCCCCGGCATCTGTCCTCGCAGCTCAGGAGCCCCCGGTCGGCCCCGGCGCGCGCGCGCACGGAGGGGCCGTCGCTCACAAGGCGCTGGCTCCGCACGCCCCCCGGGGCGAGGGCGAACTTCGGCCACAGAAGGCCCCGGGTCTCAGACGTCCCCTGCCGGGAATCCCCGGGCGCAAACCCAGCGGGCAGGGCTGGGGGCGCGGGACAGCGCCCGGATTCCTCAGTGTGCGGGGACCGCGGGGCCCGAGGAGGCGTCGCCACTCACCAGCTGGAAAGTACAGAGGAAGATGAGCGTGCAGCGGCCGGAGCAGCAGCCCATGGTGTCGGCGCAGCCCGCGGGCGCCGCCTCTGCGGGTCTGAACGCGGAGCCGCCTGCGCCCTGGGCGCATAGAGCCTTGTCCCGCCGCCCCCGGCCCCGCCCGGCAGCCCCAGGCGGGTCCACCGCCCTCGCCCCGCCCCGCAGCCCCGAGTCCCCTGGCCCAGCTCCGCCCACTCCGAGTAGCAGCTGCGCCGCGTCTCTCTCCCCGCCCCCCACACGCTGCCTCTGGGGGCTTCCCGCCAGCTGGGGTTGGAGCGTGGGACCCCTTCTTAAAGGGGCGATGGTGTGGCTTCTCAGGCGGCTTGGAGCAGCAAGGGGCCACACCGGTGGCCCCAGGACAGTCCCCAAACTGCTTTGATCCCTCCCCATACAGTCCAGGATAACCAACCACAGCTCCCTTCCCCCGGGGAAAACCTCCTGCCAGGCACCATTGTGCCTGCCCCTGGCCTTAGGTGTGCCACCCCCCCCCCCCCCCCAGCCCCCATCAACCTCCTTCCTATGGGGCCGGGTGCACACCAGGTTCCCAAGGCATTCTGGACCCAGGTCAAGAGCTCAGAGGCCTCCCTCCGGGGGATGAGGACCCAGGGGTAGGAGGAGAGGCCAGCTAGCCTACCAGGAGCCCACCTGCCGAAGAATGTGGGGTTACCTGCAGGCCAGTTGTGCTCTGACTGTGACAGGGCCAGGGCAGGGTCAGGCTGGGGGACCCTGGGGAGACCCTGAGGTTGCAGGCAGCCTGGAGGCATGGGTTGTGCTGTGCTGGAGGGAACTTGGGGAGGCCCCGCTGTGCAAAGGTGGGGAGGTGGGACTGAGCAAGGTGTGGGGCAGATGGCAGAGGGGAGGCAGGTGAGGTGAGGCCCAGAGGCTTTGCACACGGGCTGAACTGGACTCCATCCCACTGGTCATAGCGGGCCACTGGGGTTCTAGAGTAGAGTGAGCCATGATCACACTTGCCCTTGATCAGGAAGTGGATCTCGTGCTGGGAGACAGGAGATGGTCATGGTCAGGGCCTGGAAAAGGGCAGGACCTGAACAAAGGGGTGCATGGGAGTCGGGGGAGGAGGGTCCACGCCAGGTGACAACACAGGCAGCACTTCTGCTTCTGGCACAGTCCAGCCCGTGGCACTTCCACCTGGGGCTTTTGCTCTTGGTTCTAGCAGTCCAGGGCCAGAGGGTCCCACCCCACTGTGATGGCAGTGACAGTGATGGGAACGGCCTTCCGTGGCTGAACAGCACCACCAGGCAAGGGGCACTTGCAGAGGGCTCACTGGACATCCACTCCTTGGAGCTCCGGCCACCCTGTTATCACCAGCCCCCTTCACAGAGGAGGGAGCTGAGGTCAGTTTCCCACAGCGACCTCATTCCTGACCCCACTCATGTGATTTTACAAACTACCAAGAGTTTTTGCCTACTTGACGTTGGTTGACTGTCCCACAGTCCCTCGAAGTGGTCAGGGCAAAGGTTATCAGTCCATTTAGCAGAAGAGCAAGGTCAAGTTCTCCTAAGGTCTTCAGTGAACTTGGGAGGAAGCCACCCCAGACCCCTAAGCCAGGCTCTATTGGGGACCGCAGCTCCCAGACCCCAGCCAGCAAGAAAGGTTTGGCGAGTGAGGGGGTCCTCAGCCTGTTTGCTGATGGGAGCAAGGGAGGGAGCATGCAGTGTAGGGCATAGAGGGGGCCCTGGAGACCACTCAGGACAGCCTTGGGGGCGCTGGGCTAGGGGAGCAGAGGGGGCCTCTAAGCCCCTGAGTGTGAGGTCCAGTTCCTGATGGTGACTCAGCAGGCCTGGGGTGGGGGCTGTGGGGCTCTACAGAGACAAGGCCTCACGTGGGAAGCTTGGGCTCACTGCCCAACGTCTTGACCTTCTTTGCAAGTCTTGACCTTCAGAACGGGCTGAATGAAGATGGTGGAACTTCCTACGAGGATGGTTGTGAAAAATTATTCAGTGAAAAGAACAGGAGGCAAAATACTACTTCAATGGGGTCTCAACAGCAGCATCCTGGATATGTGGGACCGGTGACTCTCTGCTATGGGGGGTCCTGTGCCCTGTGGAGGCATCCCTGGGCTCTTCCCACTAAATGCCAGTGGCAGCCCACCAGTCATGACAATCAAAAATGTTTCCAGACATAGACAAATGTCCCCTGGGACAGCCCCTCGTTTTGTACAGTGTGGTCTCAATTTTATCAAAAGGAAAGAGCTGTGTAGACTCCTGGGTGGCATAGGTCAAGGGGGTGGGATGGCAGCTCCAGTCACCAGGCGACACCGTGAACGCCCTTGGGTTCCTTGACCACTCTGGGAATGTCTCCCCTGGGTACCTTCACCCCCTATGCCAGGATGCGTGGATGATGGTGTCGCTGCACTGTCTACACACAGAAGATGGACAGCCCAAGGCCCACGCAGGAGACAGACTAAACTGCTATAGTTCCCAGTGCTCACCTGGAAAGGGAAGTGTGAATCTAAACCATGTGAGATACCACTTCGCACCCCCTAGGATGGCTGGGATCTGAGAGACAGACAGGAGCAGGTGTTGGCACAGACGTGGAGAAACCAGAACCCTCACACGCAGCTGCTGGGGTGTGAAATGGTGCCACCACCGTGGAAACGGGCTGTCAGATCCTCAAGAGGTTGAGTATACAGTCACCATAGGACCTGGCAATTCTACTCCCAGTATAGACGCCCAAAAATGAAAACGCTCAAACAAAAACTTGCACACAAATGTTTATAGCAGTATTGTTTATAATAGCCCAAAGTGAAAACAACCCAAGTGTCCTGAATGGATGAAGAGATTGTTTAAAATGTGCTATATCTGCAGAATGGAACATTATGCAGCTATGAAAAGGAACCAAGCACTGATGGATGCCACACTGTGGATGGACTTGAAATATCACGCTAAGTGAAATAAGTCATGGGAGGCTGTCTGCTCTTCCTCTTGAAAGCAAATGCCCGGTGAGCCTTGAGCAGTTAGCCTCCGCTTGCTGACAGCACTGAGTATCAGAGTTGGTGGCCATCCTGGGTGTCACCTGTCCCAGAAGTGGAGAGGTCAGGGGTCAACCAGAGCAGCTCGGATGTTGACCTCAGATGTGTGGGGCTTTGCAGAGGATGGATGGCATCCATACACCTGCACCCCACCTGCCCTGGGACATGCACAATGCTGTGGCCAGGTAGAGGGACCCCTGGGGTGTAGAGCACCCATTTTACAGATAACAAGGCTATGACTCTCCCAAGTCACACTGTGGGAAGCACAGAGCAGTGCTGGGACCCAGCCTCCTCTAGGCAGTGAGATTTTACATAACACCTCATTTCACATTCCTTCTAGCTGAGTATTATGGTTCTCGAAAGCTGAATGCTGCCAATCTCCATTTCGCATCAACTCCCAGATGGCAAGACACAAATCAGAGCTTCTTCCCCCTCACAGGAACCGGATTTGGGGCAGCAGGAACCTGCAGCATCGTGAGTCACAGCCAGAGAACAGAGGTGGGCTGTCTCCAGGCCCCTCACAGACCATCCAGGGCCTGGGGGAACGGAGAGGAGCCTCACCCCTGGGCAAGGATGCCTCAGTCGTCAAAGAGGCTGGGAATGTCACACGGCCCACGGGCTTACAGGGACAGCAGATGGCGCAGAACCCTGCCCTGGGGTCTGCGGGACAGAGCTGGGACAACGGGAAACGCCCCTGAATCCAGAGGTGAAAGTGGATGCTCCCGAGCGTATGGGGCCATCCTGCCTGGGGGCAGTTGTGCTTGAGAGCCTGGGCCGGGCCGCAGGGCACCAGAACCCCTTCAGGCCGGGCTTTGTGTTCGTTCTTTTTTCTTCCTTAAACCTCATGTATTAATTTGCTGTGGCAGCTGTAACAATTTACTACAGACTGGGTGGCTTAGACAGCAGAAGTTTATTCTCTCAGTTCTGGAGGCCAGAGGGCTGGAATGGAGGTATTGGCGGGGTCCTGCTCCCTCCGGAGCCTCAAAAGGAGGATCCGTCCTTGACTTCGGCTCTCATGGCTCCAGGTGTCCCTGGCTGGTGGCCGTGTCCCTCCCATCTCTGCCCCCATCTTCACGTGGCTTCTCCTCTGTCTGTCTCTCCCTTGCGTGTCTCTTACAAGGGCATGTGACGGCATTTAGGACTCACCGAGTCATCCGGGATAATCTCATGAGGAGATCCTTAACTCGGTCACGTCTACAAAGACCCTTCTCCCAAAGAAGGCCAGCTTCACAGGTTCCAGGCATTAGGAACCTATCTTTTGGGGGCCACCATCAACTGCTATGCTTGGAGAGGCAGGATTCGGGTTCTGGGGTGCTCTCCTGCAGGGCCCCCGCCCCCAGCAGAAACAACAGGAAAGCCCCCGAGCCGGCCAGGGTGCGGCGTCCGGGGGGCCCGTGTGGGGTCAGCTCACAGCCTTTCCACTGTCAAAACGCCTCCAGGTCCTCACGCACCAAGAGCAGCAGACACGGCCCCGTGCACAGATGTTTTCAGGTGAAGTTGGGAGAGATCTCTAACAAGCAGCAAACACTCCGGGAAAAGTAGAGGCCAATCCCCAGAACTGCCCAAAGAGGACAGCCTGACCCTCCATCCCCACCAGATGAAAGGCAGCTGCCGGCACCACCGCTGACTGTCCTTCCTTTGAGAGCAAACGGCCCTGGCGGTTTCGGTCCCTGCCAAAGAGCCGAGAGGAGCCCCTTTCTGGCCTGGGTCAGCCCAGCAGCTGCCCTGAGGGACGGTCCCACCCCGCGGCGGCTGGGATCTGCCTCCCGCGTGGCGGGGCTTGTGCCCCAAGTCTCAGGCTGCCCAGGCCCTCCCAGGGGGGCTGCACCCCGGATTCTCGGGGCCCATTCCCATTCCCTGGCATATCAGAGTAGACTCAGTCGTGCCCACTTCAAGTCTAGGACCCTTGGAATTCTGGACCCACCCAGACCCAACTACTCCATTTAGCACAGCCCCCACTCCTGACCCCACAGCACACACCGTGTCGCCCTCACCGCTGCTACGCTTCTCTAGTCCAAAGTCCCTGTTCCCCCTGGCCATCTGTTCTCTGAGCAGACACACTCCCATTCTGGGGCCCTCTTTCCAACAGCACCCCGTTTCCTTTTGGGGAGTCACCTTGCCTCATATGGCCTATTCACGGGCCTCCCACGAGGCCACATGGGCTGTGCACACATAACCTCATGGAGAACATGACATCGATGGTGCCCCTGCGCCTGGCAGCGCAGACCCGCTCTTTTTGGGCTGGTCCAGACAAGGGGTGGTACTGGGTTGAACAAGATCAGTCGGTCCTGAGATGACCTGTGGTCCCAATGGCCAGCAGCTCTGGCGTGGGAGCCTGGGAACCGGCTGGTCTGTTGCCTTACCCTCTTCTCCACGCTCCCTTTGTCCTCCCTATAAATTCCCTGCGAGCTTCGGGTGGCTGCGTGGGCTTCTGTTGCTGGCAACCGCAGATTCTTGAGTGGGGCTCTCTGTCCTTCCTTCAGGGGGTCGCCCTCCCCACGTCTCAGAGTGCCTTGTCCCGCACCCCTCCACTGGCTCTCAGAGCTGCGGCCGCGTAGCTGAAGCACACCTCTCCTCCTGTGGCTCCGACTTCCCGCGGCTCCCATGGGTCCTTGATTGACAAGATCGCAGTGATTTGTATGCAGACATGAGGCATCTCTCCCCAAGTGCTAAGTGTCTGTTAATTTGGGAAGCCCCTCGCGGGCCCACCCCTCCTCATCCCGCCTCCCCTGACTCCTCCTCCAGAGAGGAGCCTGAGCACCAGCACCAGTCTTACGCTCTGCATCCCACCTCCTTCCCCTCCAGCCCCAGGCTGCGGCACCAGGATTCGGAGGGGAACATGACCCCCATCTTCCCCAAGCATTCTCCTGTCTGAGCCTGTTCTCCGGACCTCAAACAAGAGGGCCCCCAGCCTGGGTCGCTCGCGGCTCTGCTGATGGAGGGCAGGAAGCCAAGAGGCACCCTCCGAGTCTGGTGATCCCAGCGCAGCCCGAGCCCACCTGCTCTCCAGCCCTCAGCCTCAGGCAGAGGGGAGCTGCGGATATGAGGGGCTCAAACTTGAGTGGAGGGGGCTTTGCTGAGATGCACGGTGGCCCAGTGGTGGCAGAGCCCTGTGGCCTCCTCCCATGGCCTGGGGCAGGGGTGGGTTCTGGGCCACAAGGACCCATGTGGAGCATGGGTCCCCTGGGCACTGAAAGAGCAGGAGAAGCTCAGAGCCTGGGGTTTTCCCAGTTCATCGTCCACCCCACAGAGTGGCCCCAGCGCTGCACGTCCCCATCCTAACCGTTCCTGGCCCCAGTGCCAATGTCACATTGTAACAGGTCACTGTTGCGAGTGGTAACAATGCCCACAGTTAATAACAGCTGGGCTAACATGGACCCCGAGTCTAGCCCCTGCCCCCCCCCCCACCGCCCCAGAGAGAGTGGCTCTCTGCTTTGTCTGTTGCTCTCCCGCAGCCTGCGATCCTCAATGTGATCCTCAATCGTTCCAGGGGAGGAAGCTGAGCCTCAGGGAGGGAAGCGGTGGCCGAGGTCACACAGCTGGGAGAGCAGGACGAGTGAGGGGCCAGGCCCGTGTTACATCTTCAGGCAGCCATCCGCCATCACTAGGGTCGTGCACATTGAAAGGACTGGACAGAAGGCCTCGGGCCACCGGGGGTTCCCGTCCAGGAGCAAACTCAGTGCCACAGGCTGCACAGTGCAGACAGCAGAGACCACCGGTCAGTGCTGGCCGGCGCCACAGATGGAAACAGACACCAAACTGATTCCGTTTACTTTTCTCAGACAAATGACAGACACTCCAGTGCCTCACAAGGGTGCCGGTCAGCAGGGTGGGTTACAGATGAGGCGTTAACCCCAGGAGCCCCCGCTGCAGGCCCTAGAGAGCCCCTGACCCCAGTGTGAGGTGCACAGTGGGAGGAGATGGCTCGCTGCCCTGATGCGGACACAGAGCCCAGCAGGCCAGGCCAGCCCGGAGCTCCCAGAACCCCTGCAGGGGAGCCGAGGGGCTGCAGCCATCCGCGGACCAGTGTCGCAGGTCTCTCTTGGGGCCTCATCGTTACTCTCAGCAATTCAGGGAACAAAGAGGAAAGCCAAGCGGAGGAGGGGCTGCGCCTTCCTTCCTCAGTGCTTGGCTCCTGAAGCAGACGGGAAAAACTGGAGGACAAGGGAAGCTTGTCTGCAGGACTGGGCGCTGGGCTCGGCGGGTCCATCGCAGGTTCTCCCACTCTCTGTCCCTCTCTGTCCCTCTCTCTGACTCTCTGTCTCTGACTCTGTCTGTCTCTGTCTCCGTCTCTCTCTCTGTCTCTCTGTCTCTGTCTCTCTCGATGGAGGCCTCAGTGTGGGGTTACGATTCCCAGATGGCACATGAACGTTGTGTCAAGCTGGTGTTCAGGGAGCACTGGGAAGGACTCAGAAATGACCCCTCCAACTGTGCCCTCCAGTTTGGAAGCACAGGAAATGTCAGCTGACCTTCATTAGTTTTATTTTGCCTGAGGAAGAAACGTCGATGCACCCCACCCCCCCACCCCCCCGCGAAGACTCTGCTTCTGTGTCTCTGTGTGGGGTGATCAGTGACAGGGAGGCCCGGGGCCCTCCTGCGCTGAGATGTCACACGAGCAAGGAGCTGTAGCAGTGGGGCCTTCCTTCCCCCATCATCCTCCTGTCATCTAGATTAATTTTACAAGAACCCTTGGAGGGAAGGACCCTCAATGCTCCCATTTTACAGGTGAAGAAACTGAAGCTCAGATGTGTTGAGTGTCTGTCCTGCAGCTAAAAATGGCAGAGGCTGGATGTGACTCCAGGTCTGTGTGACTCCAGCTTGGGGCTCAGGGGCCAGGGGGTGGGAGGCGCCTCTCTCCCTGGCAGCTGGAGGAGAAGCGCAGGGAGCCCGGGAGGAGGGTCTTGGGATAGCCAGCACAGTCAGCGGCTGCCCCCGCAGGCTCCCTGTGTGACGTGATGTCGCAGCCGGCACGTGCCCTGGAGGCAGGAACACAGGATGATAAGCATAGCGTGCTCCACCTGGGCTGCAGGCTCTGGGCCTCCTGGCTGACCAGAAGGGCTCTCAGCCCCAAACTCAATTGGGCTGTGTTTTGTGGTCCTCTCCAGGCCTGATTTCCACCCCACTGGTCAAGCTGGCCTTGGGGTCAGCGCGAGTGAGGTACCCGCTGTTCCCAGTTCTCCTCCTAACCTGTGCCTGTCCCTTCTTAGGCTCCCCATAGGCACCAGCTCCTGTGTCCACCTGAAACCCCAGAGCTCCTTGTCCCGCCTAGGGTGTCGCACGGCCTGTGTGTCAGCTCCGTCACAGATCTCCTGGCCTGTCCCTCCTCTGCATGCCAGCCCCTCGGCCTCCCTGGGTGCCCCAAACTCGACATGTCCACAGCTGGACTCCCAACTCCAACACATCCCCATCCACTTCTCTTCCTTGGTCCTCCCTGCACACACCCCTCCTCCCTTGATCCCAGGCCCAGTTGCCACTCCTTGGATGATCCATCCGTCCACCTGCACCCGTACCTCCTTCCTTTCCAGCAGCCGCCAGCCTTAAGAGAATAGGAGAGACAGGCAGAGCCCTGCCCATCCATTGCAAGCGTCTATACCATGCTGGCTGTCTGCAGCCTGGCTCCATGCTGGGCCCCAGGGACACAGAGGGGAGCCACGAAAACCCCACCTCAGCCTCTGCCACAGGGAAAGCTCGCCTGGTCCCCAGGGAGCGCGGAGGCAGGTGGCACAGTGCAGGTTGTGGCCTGCTTGGTCTCCAGTGTCTTGCCATCTAGCTCCCCAACACCTCAGACTTCTGTTTGGGGGTCCTCATAGTCCTGGGGAACCCACCTCCCCGTGGGGCTCCAGGGCTGGAGCTCAGGGCCCAGAAGCCACCGGTCAGCTTCTGGCCTGTGATTGGCTTAGAAGTAGACACGTGACCAGCGCTAGTCCAATCAGAGTGAATCAGGCTTTTGGCTGGAATATGGTACAAAACCATTTTCTCCCACTGGATGCAAACCAGGGAGCTTGCAGACTTCAGAGCTACATCTTGGGACCTTGGGATGAAAATGGAACCGTAAAGACACAGAAAGAAACCTGGTTCTCGGCAATATTGTTGAGCAGCTGGATCAAGTCTTGCCTGAAAGCAAACTTACTGCTGGACTTTCCGTCACATGAGTCAATAACTTCCCTTTGCTGTTTAAGCCATTTGGGGTAGGATTTGCTGTGCCTAGCAACTAGAATCTGGAAAGATTCTGACTAAGATAGGCATGGGAGGGGCTGAGTCAAGGGTGTGAGGGTCCTTACTGTCATAGCCCAGGATCTGAGCCATCAGGCTTGCAATCTGAGAAGCTGGCCCAGTCTCAACACATTCTTAGCCACGACTCTTTAGACAATGTGACCAAGTGTCATTCAGCACAGCTGCAAGTTCCTTAGTGTTTTAGGATGGGTGATGTCTCAGGACCTTCAGGAACAGTTGCAATTCTGGAGCGATGCACAGCCTCTCAGATCAGCTGGGCCACGTGTCTTGACATCTCTTCCATTTCCTCCTGTCTTGGGCCCCAATTCTTCCTGTGCATCATTCAGAGGCAGTGGCAGGGGTTCAGATGGGTCTGGGGCCAGCCAGGCCCTTCTCCACTTGGGACTGAGTCCCACCACCCAGCAGGTCAGAGGCCAGGAGTGTGGCAGCCCCAGCCTGGGTAGACCTGAGCCAATCCCACGCTCTTCTCTCCAGGTGCAGGACAAAGCCGTTTCTGGAAGGACCTGGAGGTGGAAGGTGTTCGATAGAAGACAAAAAGGTGCAGAGAACAATTGCAGGGTCCTCGGAGGGACGTCCCGTCCACTCACGTGTGCTCGGCTCCGCCGCCGTGAAGGAAGTGAAAACCAAAACAGCAATGACGATGCAGGTGCTTACAGCACAGCAAAGGCAAGCAGCCTGAGGACACCCTGCCAGGACAGGCCGGGAGAAATGGGTGTGCTCACGTCAGGGCAGTTAGTACAAAGGTCTGGGGAACAACTGAGTGGACTCTACCAGCATCCGCCCAGGGCTTCCACTTCTCGAGGTCAACGCTGCAGAAACACTCACGTGAATGCAGAGAGACCACTGCAGACAGATGTCCAGTACAACTGTGATGGTGAGGCAGAATAAAAACAATAAAGATAATAACGATGATAGTAGAACGCCAGTGTCCACTAGGGGGCAGTTAGAGAATTATCATTAGTATCCGCAGTCAGGACGAGCGAGGTTCCGATAGGAAGGCGGACGGACAAGGGAAAGGCGCCTGCAGAGCCAGGTGCTGAATGCCAGGGAAAGCGATGCAGTGTGTATGTTTATGCGAGAAAATCCGTGTGGCGGGGCCACCTCTGGAGGGCCTGTGCTGGACCCGAAGGGCCCTGCACAGCGCCCCGGGCAGCAGGATGCGTCCTTCCAGCCCTGTGAGGCCCCTGCTGGGGCTACCTGTTCACATGGGCTAGTGGGCTCCCCAGGCCTCAGCCTGTCCCGCCCATCATGGCTTGAACCTGCTGTGATCTTGGCGGTCAAGTGGGACGCAGCAGTTGGGCCAAACCAACTTACCGAGAGCCACCTCTGCGTGAGACCCTGTGGGGCACACTGAGTGACAGGGAGAGGTCGAGGATGTGGGCTGGCCTTCCAGCAACTCCCAGACCACAGGGCAGAACAGGGCGGGCTGCAGGGAGGGGCGCCAGAGGAAGGAGCAGCAGGGTTCCCACAGGCGGGGACGGGGGAGGAGGGCATGGAAGAACACGCAGGGGCGCGAGGGCCCGAGTACCAGGACTCGAGAACATGAAGAAAACGAGGGGCAGGGCAGACACCAGACCACAGTCCAAGTTCTCGGGGAGCCTGCAATGCAAGTTCAGGGAATTGGACTCTACTCTGAAGACTGACGATGCTGAGTGGGGGTCTGAGCGGGAAGGAAGAACTCCTGGGTAGGAAACCTTGAGAGGATTATGTATGGATGCAGGAAGGCAAACCCAGGGGCCGGAGGACACCGTGCTTCTGTGTCCCGTAAACCTGGGTCTAGTCCCCGCAGCACCACACACCAGCTGTGTGACCTTGTGTGGTACACTGTACCTCTCTGAGCCTGTGCCTTCTCCGCTTAATGGTTCCCACTCCCAGGGCTGGAAGGGAGAATCACAGAGAAGCAGCCGGGGCCTGCACAGACTAATGGCTTGTGTGACACCAGCTCTTGCACCCAGGAGTGACCCAGGATGGTTTGGGCCCTGTCTGGCTGTGGTTCAGAGTGACCAGATTGAAGCTGGTGACTGAGGGCCAGAGTGATGAAGGAGATGGTTTGGGAGAAACTGCCCTCTGCTGTATCTACCCGCCCCTCCCCCCTGCCTCCGCTAAGAGGGGCCAGCACCTGTCACAGCAAATGGCCACCAAATGCCAGCTCAGATGGCTGGGCCCATCTCAGGTCGGTTCCCTGGAAGCAGGGCTGAGCCGTGACCCCTGTGCATGACCCACTGGGAGGGGTCTCAGGAGAAGGGCCGGTGGGACGCAGGATGGGTCAGGGGAAGCCGAGCAAGGAGGTGGTCCCTGCTGGAGACAGGCCTCAGCCTGATCCCGGGGATGGAGACTCCGGAGCAGGAAGTGGTCTGTCCCACCCACCGACAAGGGGCAGGTCCCCTGTGCCCCCTGCCCTCCACCTGTCAGTCATTGTCTGAGTCCTGGTGGGTGGTGTGGACCTGGAGGAGGGCCACTCTGGAGAAGGGGCGGCTGTGAGCTGTGCATCCCACAGGCCCACACCTGAGGTGGGTGCACCATGGGGGAGGGGATCTGGTAGGCACCGCAGCACCCACTGTGCTCCAGAACCTGGCACGGGGCAGCACTGACCAGCAGGGGCTCCTGCCCCATCTCCCTCGATTCTACATCAAGAAGAGCAAAGGGCCTGGGCTCCACGCTCTGTGCTTTGCTGTGATGCTCACACGCTACCGGGAACAAGTGACAGAAGGTGGGTGATGGGAAGCAAGGAGTGCATGTCCCTTATTTCTCGGGCCTCCCGTCACAAGGCCTGGCACCCAGGAGGGGCACAGTTCTTCCCTCGGATCTGGCTCAAACGTCTGACACGAAGCGTCTGGATCGCCAGACCACGCCAGGCCACGTGGTATTGCCCCACTACCCAGCACTTCCTTCATCACAGCTCCGGTTGTCACTGACGCCCCAGTGCCTGTAGGTACGGGGCACAGGCCCCCGTGTCCCTCTGGTCCCCCCGCACCAGCGCCCAGCAAACAGTAGGTTCAATCTGTATTGGTGGGGCGAACGATTCTGACAGAGGGCCTTCCTCACTCGTCTGCCGGCTGTATTTTCCTTGAAACAGTTCTCAGGAGACAGGGAGGATGAACAGCTGCTCGCAGAACCTGAGGCCCTGTCGACCTAAGGTGGGTTTAACCGCTCCCTGGAGGCCAGCAAGGGCCTGCACAACCCAGACGCTCCCTGAACATCTGTAGGAAATACCTCTGGACCATGAGCTGAGGTCAGCCAGTGGCCCCTGAGCTGAGCCCAACACGGGAGCAGTTTTCAAGATGAGCTGAGAGTCCTGAGAGCTATGGTGACATTCAGGGCCAGGTTCCACCTCTCCTGGTGGCCCTGGAGCCCTGGCCAGTTGATGCAATTAGAAAGTCATTTCAAGATGCCCCGTTGGTCCTGCCGTGATGGTGCCTGAGGCTCCTGCCAGGCCAGCAGGCTGGCTGAACCTTTAAATGTAGGCAGTGAGCCGCTGCGTTCCCGGGCGGGGCAGGCACGCTGTCCTGGGGCTGGTGCTGGGAGCACAGGGAGGGTGCAGCCTCACATCGCCACCCCCCACCCCATGCCCAGAGCCAGGTTTCAGAGACATAGTCCCTCAGCAGCGCTTGGAGTGAGGGTGAGGCAGGCACAGCCGTGCGCAGGAACTCGAGCAAGCTGCTGCTGGGGTGTGCCTGCATGTCAGGCCAGGTGACATTCCAGCGAGGCTGACCCCAGAGCCTCTGGATCCTTGTGCATCCTTGTGCTGCTGCCACCAGCTGGGGTGGTCTCTCGGCCTCTCTGAGCCACAAGCCTCTGCAGCTGTGCAAAGCAGACAGTGCAAGATCTGCCTCTCTGGGAAGCTCTGGGTAGCACCTACCCTGGGACATACTTCTAAACCACATCTGTTGTCTCTGTGCAGATGGGGGACCCAGTACAACCAACCTGAGCCTAACAAGCCTTCAGGCACGGACCCATACATGCAATATCCATGCACTCACATGCACAGGCAGACACCAAATGCACAGAAATACACATATGCATGAGCACATGCATCCATGTGTGCTCATGCACAGCACATACTTAGATGCACACCTGCATATGCACACACATGTGCACCTACACGCAAGCACACACAGCAATGCACACATTTGCACGCTGCACACGTGTGCAAACCCAAACACGCTCACAGACATGTCCACTTACTCACATACACACACACAGCCCTCACAGCCCTCACTAGCCCCAGTTGTTTCTTCGGGCTCTGCCACCACTACCGGCAGACGGCTGGACCCCCTGCACCTGGCTGACCATGCTGCAGGGCCCAGACAGGGCGCCAGTGACCGGTGCTCACCACTTCCCGATTTCTCTTTACTGGCATATGTTTGGAATGAACTCGCTATGGTTCTGACTTCAGACTGGTACTGGGTTTCCTGATCGGAAGACATGCCCCCCCCACCACACGGATGCCCAGCTCCACACACCCTCCTTCTACTCTGAGGAGGACATTGCAGAAGCTGGTTCAATCCTTAGCTCCACTACTTACTGCCTTTTCAACCTTGGGCAAATCACTTATCTGTTCTGGGGCTCAGTTTCTCCATCTGAACAATGAGTTCATATCAGAAAGAGCTTGCATGGTTGTGTGGTTTAAATGAGATCTCTGTCGAGCCCAGGGCCTGACTCCCGGCAAGTGCTCAGGAAGTGTGCACCTCTAGCCTGAAGGGGGAGCTGGAGACATCCTTTCACCGCTGGGGAACCTGAGTCCAGGAAAAAGTAACCATTTGCCCCAGGTCCCATGGCAACCTCACAGGTGACCTGCCTTCCTGCCTGGCTTGCTCACCTTGTGGCCTGGGCTGGCACCAAGAGCCCCCAGCCGTGCAGGGCTATTTGCTCTGAGGCTTTCATTTCATGGCCTCACGTTCCCTTCAGTTTCATTCACATCAAGAACTCCAAGAGCCCCGGGGAGGAAGCCACAAACATGATCACATTACTGTAACTGAAAATTAATGGACTGCCGGTGGTTCGAAAAGAAAAATTATCTAAATATTTTATATGGAGTAATAAAACGTTTTCAATTTGCAGCTGCATGTTCTGCACCATTCACCACTTTATGGCCCAGATTCTGCCGTTGTCAATGAGCATTTTATCCTCTCTGTTACTTGGTCACTGCGTGAGCCCTGAGATCGAAGAGAGAGGCAGAGGCCGCAGCAGATGCTGTGGGTGGCAGGCTTGCCCTGTCCTTGGAAGGGCCACCCCTCTGGGCTTGCCTCTGGGGATGTGGGCCTCATTCTGGGGGTGAACATAGCCCCAGACTTCCCAGAGCCAGAGGTGGAGTAGGGGATTGACATTTTTGCTGTATGATCAGAAAACTGAAAATTCAGCCTCCACTGGTTGTTTGGTCTACCTGGTGCCAAGTTGGCTCTAGCTGTGACCTTTCCAGGAATGCCTTCCCTTTCCCTCTCCTCCTTCTCTACAGCTCCTCCTTCGCAGCCTGCCTCCTCCAAGAAGCCCACTGTAAGTAGTCCAGCACATACTCTCGCTCTTGGGACTTGTGGAGCCTGCACCATCCCAACCACAGGCTCTCGTGCTGATCTACAGTCTCATATTGCCACTTATGTAGACCCTCTTGGAGCCCCGTTCACATCACTTCAGCCCTTGTCATATCTGTGAATGCCAGCGGTTTCTTACTATAAGATATAGTGACTCCTTCCTGAGGATTTCCTCTGGCTGGAGGAGGGTGCTCAAGCCCAGCTGGGCACAGAGCAGGCTGGAAGTGCCGGGAAGTTAAAATCAGCACCCAGGGCAGCTTTCAACTAACAATGGAGGGAAAGGCACATCAAACTGCTTACCACTTTGTACCCACTAGACTGTTTGCAGTAAAAAGACTGACAATACCAAGTGTGGACAAAGATGTGGCACAACTGGAACTCTCACACTGCTGGTAGAAGTATAAAGTGGTACAACCATTTTGAAAGACTTTTTGGCAATTTCATATAAATTCAACATACACCTACCCCATCTCCCAGCAATTTTACTTCTAAGTGATTAAAGAAGAGAGGAAGTATGCCCACAAACAGATTTGTATATGAATTTCAGGGCAGTTTTATTCACAATAGCCAAGACTAAGAGATGACCCCAGTGTCCAAAATGTGAATGGATAAACAAAACAGTATTTTCATTTAATGGAATACTGTTCAGCCATAAAAAGGAATGAAGTGCCGACACACACTACAACATGGATGAATCTGAAAACATGATGCTCTGTGAAAGAAGCCAGACACAAAAGGTCACATATTGTATGATTCCATTTATATGAAATACCTAGGACAGAAACACACAACAACATGGATAGATCTTAAAAACATTATGTTAAGTGAAAGTAGCCATTCAAAAGAGTACAAGGAGCATGATCCTATTTATATGACGTTCCAGAACAGACAAAACTAAGATATGGGGACAAAATGAGAACAGAGGTTACCTCTGACGGAAATGCTCTAGAATTGATTGTGGTGGAGGTTACACTGGGATACCTTTGTCAAAACTCATTGAACTGTACATTTTATTGATTGTACATTGTACCTCGATAAAAATGTTTATACTGGATCATTTGAAAATCATACAGACCCATGAAGAATATGTGGAAAATACAGAAAAGCACGAAGTAAAACCAAAAAGCACTTGCAACGACAGCCGAGGCAATCACTTTAACGGTTTCCTTTCTACAGTCATATTTTCGGGTGTTTGGGATCCTGCTATTCACGCTGCTTTGCAGCGTCTGCCCCGCGTTACTGCTTGCTCCATCTCTCCAGCTGCCGCTCCGCACCCACTCCCCACCCTTCTCCACCTCCTTCTGCACCAATGGGTTCGGACAACAGGAGGCAAAACCAGGAGATCAGAGGGCGACAGGCCAGAGAGGCCAGGGTGTTTGCTGTTGTGGCTTCCCTGCTGGGTCACCTTGGGCTGGCGATGCCCTCAACCAAAGGTGACAGCTCTTGTGGGGCGGCGGCCCTAAGGACCCTGCCCTTCCCGAGTGCGGGAACCTCCCTCTTTCCCTCGGAGCCTATTGACGTCACAGCTCTGCCGCTCCAGCCCCGGCTCTGGCAGGATTCCTGCGGTTTTCCCAAGCCCGCCCCACCTTCCGAATCAGCCCCTCGTAAGCACGCCGTCCTTGAGTCATCCTCAGTGGAGCGGGCCGTCAGTTCTCGTTCAGAGCCTGACGACGCGCCGACCGCATCTTCCCGTCCGCCGTCAGCGACGGCGTCGCGGTCCCTCGGACGATCCGCTCCGACACACGTCGCTGGCCCTCCCGCCCTGCCCGGCACAGCAGCGCCGGGGTCTGCAGGCCCCGACCGAGGACGCGGCTCCAGGGCTGTCCGAGCCGGCCGCCTGCTCCCTGCCGCGTCCGCGCAGACAGGGGCCCCCCTCTGCTCCGTCGCGGCCGCTGGGACGCGTCCCCATGGCGACAGGGACGGGGCCGCGCTTCCGGCCAGCAGCAGAGGCGGAAGTCCCGCCCCCGGCCTCCCGTGATGCCTTGCGAGGTGCAACGTAGCCGGAAGCTGGTGGCGGCGGGGTGGGCGGCCGGCGCGGCCTCGGTGCGGCTGGCGGCGCGCTCCCCTCCAGACCCCGCCCGGACCCCCGCCTGGCGCCGGCGCGCAGGATCGAGTCCGCCAGGTAAGCGCCAGCCGGAGCCCCCGACCTGGAAGCGCCCGCACTGCCCCGCCGCCCCCCGGCCGTCCAGGCCCCTCCCGGGCGGACGCCCCCGAGCCCCCGAGGCCAACCCTACCGCGGGCTCTGGACCCTCCGCGGGTCGCGGCACTGCCCCGCCGCCCCCCGGCCGTCCAGGCGCCTCCCTGGCGGACGCCCCCGAGCCCCCGAGGCCGCCCCCACCGCGGGCTCTGGACCCTCCGCGGGTCGCGGCCCTGCCCGGCCCTTCCCTCGGACCCAGGACCTGGGCGCAGCGCCCAGGCGGCCGATCTGAAGGGCTTCCGCCCCTAGGAGGTGAGGGTCCGTCTGCTCAGAGCCCTGGGCCGGCTCGGCGCTCTCCTCCCCACCCGACATCGGCGGTGGTGGGTGAAGAGGCCAGGAAGGGACTCGAACGTGTCTTTTCAGTTGACGTGGATTTGGGTAGAGCCGTGCTTCGTGTCTGCACCGCTAAACAGTTGCATCACAAACCGCTTCTGGGAAATAGCTGCTCGTTCGGCGCAGGTCCGATCGCGCCGCGGCTCTGTCTGCGATGGCGAAGACGGCAGGAACGCGGCGGGATGGTAGCTCTTGGCGGGTTGTGCGTCCCCTGGCGACCTTGCCCTGCGAGGGTCAGGAATGATCTGTCAGGAGCGAGGGCTGTGCTGGCACACAGCTGCCGGCTGCCTCGGCGGTGTCTGAGACGGAGGTTACTGTTTCTGCCTGTCTCCTGGGTGACATCCCGTGTCATCTCACACGTGGAGGAGGTTCCACCGTGAGGGCCAGTGTTTGCAGACTGACAGGTGGCTCACTTAGGGAACTAGGGAAAAGTGTCCCCATTTGGCTCAACATTTACTGGCTTTGTCCACTTGTAGAAAGAGCTGCATTGTACCATCTTGGTTTCAGGTGTTAAAACAGGAGTTCTTGGATTATTTTACAAGATAACCCATATCTGTGGTTTTGAAAGTTAGGAGGTATTTGTTTTTGTGTGTTATAGTTAGTATTTCTGAGAACTCAAGGATTCTCACATCCAAAACTGGTCACTGAGGGGAGTTCCTTATAAATCCAAGCTGGGTCGTTTATTTTTCAGGGATCTTCCCTGGCGGTTCTGCACACATTCGCTCTGCCTTCCCTTACGCAGTTAGAGATTCAAGAAGCTCACCCCACTTCTGACTCTGTTTGCCTGTGTCCTGTGGGCCGGAGCCTGAGCCTCTGAGGGTCGGCACAGCTCTGTGGAGAGAGCGCAGGGCCTGGTGTGGAGGCCTGTGCGGGGCAGGTGTGCGTCAGCCCTGCGCTCCAGCCCGCACAGGGCGCTCCTGGGGCTGCCATGAGACGAACGTGAGCAAAGGGCTTGGTAAACACAAACCCCCAGACGTCTCTCCAAGGGCGTGTTCCCTGTTTCTGCCTCTCGAGCTGTGGCTGAGCAGGCTGCTCAGCGTGAGGACGGCGTTCTACCTGCATGAGTGGTGCCAGGGCCCAGTACTGGGCAGGATTCTGCACCCAGCTGTTTGCCCTCGAGATCTGGTGGTTTCAGTAGACCCTCTGGCAGCACAGAGAACTGCAGAGCAGAGAGGAGCCTGGGGAAACTCCGGGTTTTGCTTCTGTCAATTACAGAAAGCAAACGTTTATTTCCTGACTTCAGCTAGCTTGAAAGTGGGCCCTGATGAGCATCAGGAGTCGTGGACTCCAGATCGAGCAGGTTTGGTTGTGTGGAGAGGCAGGGCTCCCCTCAGTGAATAACTTATTTCTGCATACTTAAGATTAAAGGGGAAATACACCACAGAGATCCTTCTGGGTTTTTAAAGCTGCATCTCAGTGTAAAGCTCCAACTGCACCTCAGTGGAAAGCTGGTCTCAGCAGTCGCGTTGCGTGCAGCAGCGAGCGGGTAGAGAGGTGGCAGCCTGAAAACATCCAGCAGCAGTCTGCCACTTAGAGTGTTCCAGAGGATGTGAGCTGCCCTGTGAGTTAGAGGGAGCAGCTCACGGGTTCTGTTCACGGGTGAGAGCAGGGCCTCAGAGAGGCCACACCCTCAGTTGTGGGCTGGTGACGGTAGAGGTGGCCCAGAACCCAGGTCCCATCAGAGGTGGCTTGTGCAGGACCAGTGCAGGTAATTTATGTCTGACACTGCTTGGCACCCATCCCCTTCTTCCAGCTTGAGTCTTATATCGATTTTCCTGGTCATGAGTTCAGTGGGGCACCAGTTGAAGTTGAACTTCGCCAAAGCTAGATCTGTCAAGAAATAAGTGATTTTGGGGCCGGCCCTGTGGCTGAGTGGTTAAGTTCACGCCCTCCACTGCGGCAGCCCAGGGTTTCGCCAGTTTGGATCCTGGGCGCAGACACGGCACCACTCATCAGGCCATGCTGAGGTGGCATCCCACATGCCACAACTAGAAGGACCCACAACTGAAAAATTACACAACTATGTACTGGGGGGGCTTTGGGAGAAAAAGGAAAAATAAAATCTTAAAAAAAAAGGGGGGGGTGATAAATGATTTTTCTCTTCAGCCCGAGCCTGTGGCTGCTGCTCCCCAGCAGTGTCCCTTTGAGGCATGGGGGCAGGTCTCCTGGTCCATAGGGCACTGTCCTTGCCCTGCTGTGACTGTGCCAGCTGTCACTTCATCCCTCGTGATGGCCTCTTGGAGGACCTACCTACAGACCCCCCCGCTGACTTCACACGTCAGTCAGGACCACTTCTGCACCGTGCTGGGGGGGTGGAGGGCAGAGAACTCGAGGCCCGTATCTTCAGAGGCCATCGGCTCAGTCTGGTGTGTCACCCTTTTAGGTGGGAAGTGAGATATAGCTGCCAGTCTTTGCGTGTTTTATAGAGGCCACCCCTTGCTATGAACTTCATTAGAAGACAGGACTTTTTATAAATTGTATGTAATGCTTAAGCAAAGTGGACACCAGTAATTACGTTATTCTTAATTGCATTGCCATTGACCGGGAGCTCCAGACTCCTCTTGATTCTAGAGTGTGGGGAACAGACTCCTTCCGTAAGTGGCTCCTGACACTGCCTGCAGTGAGTAGCGGTGTTGCCCTCCAGCTTCTAAGCAGCTTAGCAGAATTTCTCTGAAACTATGTTTTGTACTGGTTTTTATACTAATTGATTTTCTTGTGAAGTAACCTATTTGTAAATTTTAAAAGTTTTTTTCCTCTTTTCTAGCATCATGGCCAGCCCGAGAACCAGGAAAGTTCTTAAAGAAGTAAGAGTGCAAGATGAAAACAATGTGAGCTTCTGCTTTCCTTTGATGCCTCTGTTAGGGTTAGCAGCCTCTCGGAAGTTGCCTACAGCCTCAGAGCCCTCCCTCCCTGTCGCTGTTGGTCCCACAGCTGTCCTCTCCTCTGCACCCTCTTGGGGCCACCCATTGGGTCTCGGGGTCCCCGAGCCCTGCCCTGAGCCGCCTGGGTGAGCCACACGTGGCCCTCTTTGCAGGTGTGTTTTGAGTGTGGTGCGTTCAACCCTCAATGGGTGAGTGTGACCTACGGCATCTGGATCTGCCTGGAGTGCTCGGGCAAACACCGAGGGCTCGGGGTGCACCTCAGGTCAGTACCCTCTGCTCAGGGCAGCAGACGTGCTCCTGCCCCTCAGGCTCCGTGGGCATCCTAAGCCATAGTCAGGGGCCTGCCGTCAGGAGCCAGGTGGCAGAAAAGCGCGGGCCACCTCACACGCCGTGTGCTCAGGTGTCAAGGCCAGGCCCTCCTGACACAGGAAGCACATGCTCCTGATTCACAGCGTGGCTGGGGTCGGGGCTCTTGGATACCTGGTACCCGATCATCACAGTCATCCTCTGGTTTCCAGCTTCGTGCGCTCTGTTACTATGGACAAGTGGAAGGACATTGAGCTCGAGAAGATGAAGGCCGGAGGGAATGCAAAGTTCCGAGAGTTCCTGGAGTCTCAGGAGGACTACGACCCTTGCTGGTCCCTGCAGGATAAGTACAGCAGCAGGGCCGCCGCCCTCTTCAGGGACAAGGTGAGGACAGGCAGCCAGCAGGGGCCAGGCTGCTCTGTCCATTGGCGGCCTTAGTGGTTCCAGGAGTTGGGGTTCTTCTGTGGGCTCTGCCACCATGGAGGCTATGTGCAGTCCCCGTACAGACAGTTGTGTGGCCCTGTCCTGTCCAGGCAAGGGGAAGCAGGTGCCTGTCGTTGGCAGGGGTGGAGGACGAGCCTTCCTCCCCAACATTTGGGACAGTGTCACGTCCAAGTGCCTTTTTACATCTTGGGTAAAACTCCTGAGAACACAGCACCTGCTGGTGCCGTCATTTGAGGGACAGAGGGGTGGGTCCCAGGCGTTTGGGGTTGGAGCCGCTGACCAAGAGCTCACCGGCACTGCTGTTCACCACAGCCAGAGTGAGACCCAGCCTCAGTGATCACTCGTGGCAGAGACCCCAGCCCACAGCCACCGAGGCTGGAGGGGCTGCATGCAGGGTGCGTGAGAGTGTGCTAGAGTGGACAGCATCTGTGGCTGCCCCACACAGTTCTGGGCTCTCTAACCCGTGTCCCCTTGGCAGGTAGCCACTCTGGCCGAAGGTAGAGAATGGTCTCTGGAGTCATCGCCTGCCCAGAACTGGACTCCACCCCAGCCCAAGACGCTGCCGTCCACCGCCCACCGGTAGCTCTCCGCTGGCCCGCTAGTCGGGCTCTGTGCTGTTCTCAGCCTGGCTCTGATCTTAGTTATAGCTCAGGATCCCCGGGGTGTCGTGGTATTGGTTCTAATTTTGAGCTGTTCCCAGAAATCAGTGGGAAAAACAACTTTATAGGTTGCTGAAACAATAACAAGTTTTCAGTAAAAATTCAACCAATAAAGACACATCTAAAACAGAACATATTATCTGCCCGCTTCTCAGATGTTAGCCCAGTGCAGATCCTTCCAGACACGTACCGCTGATGCATGCGGCTCTGTGAGACGTGGCCTGGCTGGGGTTGCCACCTCCCCAGAGCATAGGCACACTGTGGGCGAGCTGATCCCCACGGTGAGTGTCCTCTGTCCTCGCACATTGGAGGCTGGTGTTCTGGGGTGACCACTCAGAGAAGGCTCCTCGTCTATGCCAGGGGTACCCAGCGGCCCTCCCTTTGTCCCCCTGCTCCCCTTGCATTTTGTGTCAAGGTGTCCTTGTTGGAAGGTCTCCAGACCAGTACCATGTGCTTGTTCTGGCCTCGGTCCTCCCAGCCTCTCCAGGGCCTCCGTGCTGGCACAAGCAGGCAAGGAGCCGCTGTTGAGACCCTATCTGTGAGGCTTGGTGCCTCTGCATGCTTCTTGCTGGTGTCAGCTGCCGGGCCTGAGCCCCCTGCCAGACAGAGCTGGAGGCTGGCCTGCCGGGAGCTTTGTTCTCAGAGGAGCCCAGGGGTGACCAGGTGGATGAGACAAGCACTTCCCCGAGACCCGCCTGGTTCCCGCAGGCGTCTCCCCTTCCCCGTCCTTTGGCCTCACCAACTGTTGACTCTGATTTCAGAGCCTCTGGCCAGCCGCAGAACTCAACCTCCTCTTCAGACAAGGCTTTTGAAGACTGGCTGAACGACGACCTCGGCTCCTACCAAGGGTAAGGCCTCGAGGTCGGCGGGGGGCTTGGGAGGACGTGGGGGCTGCACTCTGGGCAGACTCGACCGTGGAGGGTGTCGGGGGGGCCTCAGGAGGGCGTGGGGGGGTACTCTGGGCAGACCTGGACTTGGAGGGTTGTGTGGGGCGGGGCTTAAGAGGATGTGCTGGGTGCAGGGTCAGCGTGTTTGCAGGCCTGCGTGCCTCAGCCCTGGGCCAGCCCAGGTTTGAAGAGGGGTCTTAAGTCGAGAGAAACGCTAACATTTAGAAGGAAGAGAGAATGCATTTTCTTTGAATCTCTCTGGCCTGTGAATGTGTTTTTGTCCCTCGAGCCATCAGATTAAACTGTTTTGGTGCTTTTTGCTGTTACTCTGGTTGTTGGCTTTGTGTCTTGCTGGGGCTCCTCTGGCTAGACGCAGCAGGAGGGTGTAAAGAGCGGAGGAAGGCCTGCCTCCTGTGTGCGGCTGGACCATGGGCAGCACAGCGTCCTGTGCGAGGGGGAGTCGCTACGGCCTTCAGAGGGCCCCTCGGGGCGGCTGGCCATCCACGCCTCTGTCCTGGGCTCTGGGCACCTCCCACACCCGTGGCTTTTAGCTGCTGCTTTTGTTTCCATCAGGGCCACGGAGAACCGCTACGTGGGGTTTGGGAACACAGTGCCGCCTCCGAAGAGAGAAGACGACTTCCTCAACAGTGCCATGTCGTCCCTGTACTCGGTGAGGGCACACAGGTCCTGAGGGGGTGTGTGTGTGTATCCGTGCGTGTGTGCATGTGCATGTGTCCCATGCCAACCCCCAGGGGCCTCCCAGCGTCGCAGACAGGCTGGGCCCAGTGGGGCAGTGCTGGGCTGCTCTAGGAAAGCGTGCTGCTTGTTCTGGTTGAGGCCCCTCTCCCTCTCTTTCACTGAAACTATATGTGGCTCCCATTATTCAGATCCCATGTGTGTTCAGTCGTCTGCCCGCTTTGGTTACAAGTATGTCTTTCAAATTTATTGAGGGGCGTATCCTCTAAAGCACTAAAGTTCTGCCTGGAAGCTGCCTGGCCGCCCTCTCCTGGGAGAGCACTGGGCACAGCCAGCAGCTGATCCTGCCTTGCCTCCTGGCTGATTCTCAGTGCCGCTCTTAGCCAGCTCCTGAGGACGAGATTCCAGGGGCAGAGGCGAAGTGCTTGGCGGTAGCACGGGCCCTGGCGCCCTTTGGGGATGGTGCCCTTGGCTACGCGTGCACATCCCTACCTGCGTCGCCGCTCCAGTCAAACCATCATTTTCCAAGCAGACTTTCTGTTTCTTTAGAATGCTTTTTATTCATCGCAGCATCATCCGTGACCCCGAGAAGCGCAGACCGCCTGAGGGTCTGCCTGGGGAGGGGGTCAGGTGACAGCTGGTGTGTCGTCTGGGTGCTGTGTGTGTAGAGGCGAGGAGGGCTCTTGTGCTAGTAGGGTGGGTCTCCCGCAGTCCGAGTCAGCAAGGAGGTGCAGAAGAGGGGCGTGCGTGTGAGAGGTGACACTGCACTGCGCATGCCGCATGTGCGGGGAGGAGACTGGGAGGAAGCAGTCACGTCTCCGGGCCGTGGACTCAGGTCCTGACTTAGGTGTGATGGGAGGTCCTCTTTCACCCCTGTACGTTTATTGTTCCAAAGATGAATGAACTTCTCGCTCAAAAATTGTTGAAAACTCTCTTTACCCCTGAGGCGCCCCGGGCTGGCTCTCCAGAGCTCCAGGTCTTGGGCAGCTGGAACAAGCCAGCTGGAGCCCTGGAACCTGAGGTTGCACCCTCACAGTCGTTGAATCTTCTCCAGGGAAAAAAGGCAAATCTTTAGTTTGAAACCTTCTGTGTGGGAGTTTATTTTAAAACAGTCCCCACCCCCGTGGAGGAATGTAGTCTTTTCACGTCCCCACGTCCCCATCCAGGAATGTAGTCTTTCCACGTCCCCACGCCCCCATCCAGGAAGGTAGTCTTTCACGTCCCCACGTCCCCCTGCTGTGGATCTTTAATTCTTAGTGAAGGACTGAACGGGACTGTCTCCCATGGTGAGGTCTGTCTCTTTTCCTTTGGAGGAAGAAGCGACGTTGGGTTTAAACGAGACGTTCATGGCTCTAAATAGCTTTAATTGATTTTGGAGGCTTAGGAGAACACAGCCTCACACTTAGAAGAGAATGGGTTGCAGTGACCCGTAACCAGCCTCACAGTCTTGTGTGTCTGGAGTGGGCACCAGCATGGCACTGGACTCCTGACCCCTCAGAGGGGAGGCGGGAGGGTGGAGGGCAGCAGGAGGAGCAGGCCCAGGCTTGAGATGGAGGCTCTGGGGCTGGGGCCAGCGGTCCCACCCTGTGGTCCAGGCCTGGCTCTTCCGAGTCCCTCCTGTTGGGGGCCGAGGATGGTCCTGATGGGGTGGTGGTGCAGGGACGGGTGCATGGTGTCCAGGCGTGCCTGTTGCAGGAATGCTCACTCTGTGTGGAGAGTGGATCTGTGAGCTGCTGTAGGGCCCTCTGCGGGCATCCAGACCCTCCTTTGCCAGGTGACGGCGCAGCAGGTCAGAAAGGCCCCTCCCTGGGCAGCGGCATGTGGAGCCTTGACATGGCTTCTCTGTTCTTCCTTTCAGGGCTGGAGCAGTTTCACCATGGGAGCGAGCAAGTTTGCCTCAGCAGCTAAGGAGGGCGTGAGTAGCTCATCCCAACATGCCACCAGGCCCCGTGGGACCCACCAGGCTGTGCTGGCTGGTATCTGGGAGCAGGAGAAGGGTCTTGAAGGGTCTCTGACCAAGGGGTGGTGGGTGTTCAGAGGCCATGAGCCTTCCCTCCCGTGTTCAGGGCTGCACGCCCACCTGTGCCAAGGGACTCTTGGTTTCTGGCCCTTCGAGCTGCCCTCAGCCAGAGCTCCCAGGGTCATGGAGGAGCCTCAAGGCCGCGTAGAGGGTCTCTGCTTTCATAGCGGGTTTCATAGTTTGTCTGTGTGTCAGAGGCTCAGCAGGCTCTAGAAGAAAGAGGCGCTGTGTTGAGCTGGGGGCAGAACGTGACCCGGACTTGCCCTCCCTGCAGTGTTGACCGGGCCCCCACTTAGGCCGAGTGAAGCAGGTGGTGGCCCTGTGGCCCCTTGAGTCTCTCCTGGGTGCTGGGTCTCCAGAGCAGAGTTCTTTCTCTCTCACCCTTGCCTGTTCAGCCCGAGGCCAGGGGAGGATTTGGGGGTTTTGTCAGGACAGACAGTGGAGAGTGGGAACATACCTGGCCTCCTGGCAGCAACCTGGACAAGTGCCAGGCGGAAAGGAACAGCCAGAAACTGTATGGGGATGTCAGCCTGGAGGGAGACAGCCTGCAGGGGAGACCGCAAGCCGGCCGTGTGGCCATGGTTGTGAGAGGAAGGTGAGAGAAGAGGGGGAGCCCAGAGCAGGGACAGGAGGCTGCCTGGTGAGTGACCCAGAGCAGACAGACCCTGAAGGTCAGGACAGGAGCCTTCTGAGGGCTGGAGCCAGGGAGCCGTGGGCCAGCCGGGTGCCTGCAGCCGCCCCCACGTCCAGCGGAAACCACCGAGTTGGCTCTGGGCTGGAGTAAAGCCTCAGGGAACATTTCTCAGGGGCACCCCTGGGCCTGCCCCCACCCCCCTCAGGCCGTGCAGGGTGGAGGGGAGGCCCAGAGAGGTTTGGCAGCCCGGCCCTGGGAGGAGCCTGGTGCTGAGGGGCTCAGCTGCCGTGGCACTGCTGTCGTGTGGTCCCCTACCACGTGGCCTCTGCTGGCTTTCTCTGGAGCCTGGTCTCTGAAGGAGGGTGTGGCTGGGGTGTCCATGCACCTTCAAGCTGGAATATCACGGCCAGGCATTTTTCTTCTTCAGTTGTTATAAAGGTGACTGGGGTGCCAGGTAGAGACGAGCAGCGTGACTGGCCTGTTGAGCACCAAGTGGGAGGTGGTGTGGGCACGGTCGTGAGAAAGCCCAGTGAAGACGGGGTTGGGTGGCCACCTCTGCGCTGGTGGTTTACAGGGCCCCCACTGCTCAGGGTGGGGAAGTTGGAGTTGGGCCGGCTTGCCGGCCCTGGGTGCTGCACGGGTGCTCTCGTCCGGTGGCCTCCCTCCAGCGGGGACCTGGTGCTGTGGGCAGCTTTGCCGGGCCCCTCGGAGCTGCTGCAGGGTGAGCGCTGGTGCCTCGCGGCCGTCGGGACCCAGACCTGGGACTGAGTGTCTGAGCCCCGTGGAAATACAGCTTGGTGGCCAGAGTCAGGACGGTTGATCACAAGGCGTTGTCTTTGCTTTTCCTTTCAGGCCACAAAATTTGGATCCCAAGCAAGTCAAAAGGTAACAGAGGAAGCTTCCGCACCCCGTGTTCTGTTAAAACTCCCAGCGTGATGTCCCGTTGGTGTCTGGACCCTGCCTGGTCTGCCCTCCGTGGGCTGTGTGCTCGTGAGGGACATGGCCGTGTGCAGCCTGGACTTGGACCGGCCTGTGCGTGTGCACCCGTCCCCCAAGCTCGCACATCAGTGGGCGTCACCTCAGGTGCCCATGGGCTTAGCAGGTGGCGTAGGAGGCTGTACCTGCCTAGGGTCTGCTCCCGCTGTCCATTGCAGCCTGTGAAGGAGCAGGCAGGCACACTGTGGGTGGGACGAGGGCTCTGTGTTGTGTGTGTGGCAGCCGCAGGCGGGCTGAGCCGGCCCAGTGCCCTCCATCCTGGTCAGTGCTGCTCTCAGAGGTGGCTGGCTCAGGCCTTGGTGTTTGTTGTTTCTTCAAATCCTGGTCAGTCGCCAAGCAGTCCCCACGTGGTGCCAGACCCTGGGCCGGCCCGTCCTCCTGGCGCTGGGCGTCAGTGCTCACGTGGAGGCTATCCCGGCCACTCGAGCCCTGCCCTCACCCCCAGGGAGGGAGCTGGGTTCTCCAGGGGCTCGGAGCACTGCCCATCTGTGGCGACATTTCACCCAACCCCACTCAGGAGCCTCTTCTTTGCTTTTATCTCTGAGCCCCCATTTCAGCTCCTGAATCACGCATGCCCCCTCCTGCGGTTCTGGAAAGTGGTCAGGTGGGAGTGGAAGGTGGTCAGGTTCAGTAGCCGTGAATGGGCTCCAGGGTCGTTTTTGGGGACCCCTGTTGGGGCGATGCTGTGAGAAACAAGACACTGGTCAAGCGTGCCGAGATGCTTCTGGGTTGTTGTGAGATGCTGCTCCTACCGCCTTGCTTTTTCTCTCTCTCTTTCCCCCAACCCGTCTCCCTATGCCGTCTGGGTAAAGTTTTGGGGTCCCAAGCAGCAGCCGGAGCTGGTAAGGCCCCGCGTCTGCTCTTGCGCGTGTCTCTGCTCGGTGCGTGCTTTGCTCTGTGGCGTCCCGCCTGCCGTGGCCTGTCTTGTGTCAGCGCTTTTGTGTGCGCACACTCAGCGCCTCTCACCGGCTGTCCACGGTGCTCAGGGATCCGAGTCTCGGGCAGGAGACACAGGATCCGGCGCCCGGGGGTGCTGCTCCTCCAGGGGCACTGATGGGCCCGGGGCACCTGGGCTACTTGGTGTGATTTTCACTTTGTTTTAATTATCTTGAGCCACATAATCTGAAGGAGTTTTATCCCAGTGGGAGGTCCTGACACCCATGTGGTGAGCCCGTCTCACTGTCCCATGCTGCCCCCCACCTGAGCACTGTGCCAGCCTTGGTTGGTCCCCCAGCTCTGTCCCCGTCCCTCCAAGCTAGCTCCTTGCAGGCCTGCTGGAGGCTGGTGGGGCCTGAACCACTCCAAGGACTGAGGATGCACCCGTCTGCATCCTGGGGCGCCATGTGACCTGCTGTCAGCACCTGGCTGTCCTTACGCCAGACCACCTGGGATCTGACGGGAAGCTCCTGGAGGTGGCCGCCAGGCAGGGCAGACTCCCGGGGGCTTGCTGCCATCCCCAGACCCCTTTTTGTGAGCACATATGCCAGGGGCAGCTGTCTCCAGCCTCCGTGCAGCCAGGCTGCCCAGACACTTCTGTGCAGCCACCTCAGGTGCCGCAGCCGCTGCAGGAGCCTGGGGTGTCCCGTGTGCTGCCCACCCTCCGCTGCCTTCCCTCTGTTGGCACAGCTTGTGGCCGCTGCGCCAGTGCATGTGCTGGGAGGAGCGTGCCGCACGAGGAGCTCACGTGACTTCCCTCTCATCGCATCCTTCCTTCAAACAGGCTTCCGAGTTGGGCCACAGTCTAAACGAGAGCGTCCTGAGACCCGCCCAGGAGAAGGTGAGGCGGCCCCCGCCAGGGGCTGAGTGCTCCACTGGGTGTTCCTCGTGCCTCCCCAGGTGGCCCCCGTTTCCGGGCGCAGCTGAGCTCAGGTGCTTTTGTTCAGAGGCTCTGACTCCCACGGGCTCCCTGTGTTCCCGCAGGCTCCCATCCCGGCCTCAGCGAGGCCTGGCCTTGCACTCTGCTCCTCGGGGTGGGGGGTCCTCTCCTCCCACAGGGCTGGTTGGGACCCGGCCCTCCCTAGCACGCCCGCTACAGTGCACAGAGTGCTCAGACTGGACAGGACAGGCTCTTGAGGGGCGGGGGCCTTTGGGATCAGTGCCAGCCTGTCCTCTGAGGGTTGTGGGTGAGGCAGAGAACACCGGGAGAAGATGCTGCGTTAGACCAGCCCAGGCGCTGGCTGTCGTTGGCCCTGACTCCTCTCAGTTCTGGGGTGACAGGTTCCTGTGACACAGCTGCTGCCGCGACCCTTCTCAGCCTGCATGTCCTCTCAGGGTTGGGCTGCTGTGGGGCTTCTGGCCTCAGCTAACACTGCTGTTTCAATCCTTGTAGGTGAAGGAGGGAAAGATTTTTGATGATGTGTCCAGTGGGGTCTCTCAGTTGGCGTCTAAGGTAGGGCAGGCCCCGCTTGACGTGCGGGCGCAGCTGGAAGCCAGTCTCCATATTCCAGGGCCCCTGGAACCGAGAGCAGGCAGGGGCCTGGGGGCTTCATGCCCCAGTCGCTTCTGTGGCCCGGCATCCTCTGAGACGTGAGGAGGGTCAGGTAGATGCTCTGGTGCCGACAGCTGGAGGAATATGGAAACAGCTTGACGAGGGCCTGTCACAGCCACTAACCTGTCGCTTCTTTTCCTTTTGCCCTGTCTTGCTGCCGCTGATCTCTCCCTGGTGAGTGCTGGCCTCTCAGTGTGCTTGGGAACGGCCCGCCGTCTCTGCCTTAAAGCCGGGGCTGGGGTGTGCATGTCACCCTGCTCCCAGTGCGAGGCTCTCTGGGTGGGAGGAGGCCCGCGGGGACTCCGTGTGCCTGCCGGGAGCTTCACTCGCAACTCGCCTCATTCGGGTTGAGCTCCTGAGGGCTGCAGCCTCACTTCCACATGGGTGCCTGCCCACCCCAGCAGACCCTGCTGGAGGCAGGGTGCCTGGGCCCTGCTGTGTCGCGTTTCCAAGCTTCACTAGGCCTCAGCAGGATGCCGTGGGCGTGCTCGGGTCAACCGCCACTGAGCTGCCTCCTCCCGTCTCCTTGCAGGTCCAGGGAGTTGGCAGTAGGGGATGGCGGGATGTGACCACTTTTTTTTCTGGGAGAGCGGAGGACCCCTCGGACAGGTATGCCAGGCCCCCTGTCCTGACGTGGGCCTCCCTTCCCCAGGCTCTTCCTGCGGGGTCTCTGGGAGGCAGTTGCCTGGGGGACAGGTGTATCATGCCCCAAGGGTTCAGGGGTCATAGTGCAAAAGCCCTGAGGCCTCTAGAGGTGCAGAGAGGACGGCTGGTGTCTTTTCCTCTTCCACTTTGACCCTGGCAGGAACTCCCACTGCCCAGGGCTGGGGGGCAGCCAGCTCTGAGCCCACTGTCTCCTGGAATCTGGGCAAGTGGGGCGGTGTCTGCTCTTAGGGCTGGTGCTGGCCCTTTCTGCTGGAAGCGCCGTTGGCTGGCTTTCTCCTTCTCTGACCCCACAGGTGGGACCCTGGGGATGTGATGGGGAGACGGCCGCAGGCTGGGTGTGGAGCAGTGGCCTCTGGGGCTGGCCGTGGTGGGCACTGGGATACGTCTCCATGCTTGTGGCAGAGTGCCACGCCACCCTTTCCGACATGATGTCTGGCATTTTAAATGGTGTGACTGCAGCTCTGGCGGGCTCAGCTCAGCTCAGGGGCTCTCTGAGGGCAGCCTGCATCCCCAGCTGATTCTCTCAGCAGTGTGGATGAGGCCCAAGAGCACTGGGTTTGTTTTTCTTCCTTAATGGTTGCAGAAAACCGATGTTTTATGTTTTCCTTCAGACGTTCTCTATTTTGGGTGGGACTGATGGAGTGTGGGTCTGGTGGCAGGAGGCCTGTTTGACTCTTTCCAGCAGGTCCATGCCCTCAGCTCCATGGCGGAGCTGCGCTGAGGCCTGGTTCCTCTGCCCTAGAACAGGAAGAACAACTCCCAGACCCTGAGAGGCCTGGCCGAGCGCTCTGGGCCTGGGGTTGTGGAGCTGGGGGCCTCAGGTCTGAGCTCTCTCTCGGGAGATGCTGATGCAGAGCAAAGGCCCGGTGGCTCGGGAGGCACTGCCCCGTTGGTCTCCTGGTTTTGTGAGGCAGCTGTTCAGAGTCCCCCTCTCTTTTCAAGACCCCCGGAGGGCCAGAGCTACCAGAACAGTGGTGGGGACAACTGCCAGAACAGCTCCATCGACCAGAGCTTCTGGGAGACCTTCGGGAGTGCCGACCCCTCCAGGGCGCACAGGTCCCCGAGCAGCGACAGCTGGACGTGCGCTGACGCCTCGGCCGAGAAGAGGAGCTCGGACAGCTGGGACGTGTGGGGCTCAGGCTCCGCATCCAACAACAAGAACAGCGACCACAGCGACGGTGGGGAGGCCTGGGCGGGTGGCGGGGAGAGCAGAGCCAAGACCGCCAAGAAGGTGGCGCCGCCACCAACAGCGCTGGTGGACGAGGGCTGGGACAACCAGGACTGGTAGGCCCTTCGCGCCCCAGCCCCTGGGGCCCCCGTCTTGTCTGCACTTTGCCCTCCTCCAGCCTCATCTGTTTGACCCAAGAGGCAGCAGCGGTGTGTGAAGACAGCCCCTTGGGCGGGGCCCTGGGGCCCATGCTGCCTGCCGAGTGGGAGCAGGCGCTCACGTCACGGGGCAGAGGCCATCCTGTGTCTTGCATCTGTGTCCCTGCTCTCCTGGGATTCTGGGGTAGCTCTTGGGCCCTGGGGCCAGGCCCCATTGAGGGCTGGACCCCTGCTGCTGCGGGAGGACGTACGTGCTGACTAATAAACCCCGCAGCCGCGGTGTCAGGAATGAGAGTGCATTCTGGAAGGGGCTTTGACTCCGTGTTCCCTCTGGTTCTCTTTCTCTTTGAGGAAGACGCCTGGGGTTTTAGAGATGGAGATAGAGCAGCACCAGAGCTTGCACCACTGTTTGCCCCGCCCTGGAACCCCGCCCCCACCAGCCTGTGCCCTCTGCATGCTGGGAAGCTGGCTGTGACTCACCCAGGGGCTCTCCCTCATCCGCCCGTCCAGTCCTGCATAAGCGGCCGCACGCACAACCCAGTGGGCTCCACCTCACACTGGACACCTGAGCCTGTTGGCAGTGCTTCAACTCAGCCGTGCCTGTCGGAGCTGATGGCGGCACCTGCCAGGGATGCCCGCGCAGCTCAGAAACGTGGAAATAAGATTCCAGTGTGGTTAGGAAGGAAGGAAGGCCCTGAGTGCCCTCCAAGCCCGAGTCAGTCCCCAACCAGGTCTGGGGGGCCGTACTGGCAGGGTACGCTCATTGAGGAGCAGTGTGGGGCCTTTGCCCAGGCAGGGGCCTCTGCCATGCCGCTCCGGTGTGTCTGCCTGTTGGTGTTTTGAGGTGTGTGCCAGTAAACCAGTAGTCCCCGTGATGCCAAGTCTTTCTGGCAGTGGGAGTGTGGGGGGAGTTTGCATCAGGCCGGTCACCACCACTCCTGTCCTTGCTGGCATTTAGCTGCCACACAGCACTGTCCTTCCTCTGCTGGCCCTCTGTTCTTGCACTGTTGGGGGGAGCTCACCATCCACCCAGAGCCCACTTGGCTGTGAGCCACCGCTGCTGGCCACCCCTCCCTGTGGTCGACCCAGCATGTGACAAGGCCATGGTCAGTTTTCTGTCCCCGCACCCACTTTTGCTGACCCTTGTGGCACCGTCAGCCAAGTTTTGACTGGGCATTGTATGTACCTGTGGCCTCCTGTATGGTTTATTTGTGTGGGACGTGCCTGTTCCCTGCCCTGGGCTGGTGGCCGCTGTTCCGTGGACAGGCCCCTCTCCCCACATGGGTGCCCGCCCTCAGATGGCCGTGTAGCCCAGGAGCAGCCAGGTCACAGCGTGTGTTGGTCTGCAGCACAACCCTGAGCCAGAAGTGACAGATGGGCCTGCATGGGACAGCCCTGCACCACAGCTCTCCTTTTAGGAGGGCGCCCCCAGAGGGGAGCGGATGCCTGGTGCAGAGCACTTGTGCCTTTGGTGGCCACTTGAGGGTCTCGGTCGTTGGACCAGCAGCCTGCTGCACTTGGGTCTGAGGTCAGAGATCAGGTCTAGGGTGATGAGAAGCCCCAGGTCAGACCAAGAGCCAAACCCACAGTTAGTCCGCCAGCTGGGGACCAAGGGTTGTGGAGTGCAGGTGCTCAGGAGAGCTGAGCCAGAGGTGAGGGTGCTCACCAGCCGACGTTTTCTCCCTGGAGCGGGGACTCTGAATGTGGCCGCTGCAGGCCTTCTGCCTGGGGTCAGCGCCCAGCAGGACGAGGATGTGCGGTCCCATGTTTCTGTACCAGGGCTGCCTGTCAGGGTGGAAGCTCACACGGGTCTTCTGCTCTCAGCTCTGGAGGCTTCCGTGGCGTTGGGGCAGTTTTCTCTTGTCCCTTCGGGCCCAAGAGGCCACATTAAGTTGGGAGTCTGTCTGCATGGGAGCCCCCTCCCATGCCAAGTGCAGTGATTACAAGGACTGTGTTCCGAGTTCTTAGGCTCGTGCCCATAGCGCGTCTGCTCTCCACGTCTGCTTCTGGAATGCTCGGATGTGGTGGTCAGAGACCACTCACCAGCAAAGGACAGACACCCTTGCTCTGCAGGTGCTGTCCGAGGTGGGGCCCAGGACAGGTGCGAGGACTTCTCTCTGCTGCGTTGCGTGCATGGGCCTGAGTGTCCAGTTCCCCCTCCTGCACAGGGACGTGTGTCACAATAAAGTGTGTGGGAACACAGATGGTTTGGCGAGCCCCTGAGGAGCCATTTCCAGCCTGGGTGCGGGTGGGGGGCAGGCCAGGTGCCCATGGAGCTCCCATGGGTGCAGGCCAGGCGCTCGCAGGGAGAGCAGAAAGGTCTCAGTGGGCATCTGCCTGGGACCTGGGGCTGGGCAGTGACTCCTTGATGGGTGGGCCAGCAGAGAGGCTCACCTGGGCCTGGGTGGAGACACCCCAGCCCCCGTGTGTGGGGCCACCAGCAGGCTGCCTGGGCTCTGTGCCCTCCACCTGAGCCTACATCCTGAAGCCACCTGCTGGAGGAAAGGTGGCCGGGAGAGGCAAGTGGGGGTTGTCCTGCCTGGGCAGTGTGGGGCGGGTGAGCTGAGGCTGGACAGGTGAAGGCAGTGGTCCTGAGTAGGGAGGCAGGTCCAGGTTGGGTGTGGCCCCGGTGGGAAGGCAGGTCCTGGAGTCTATTGGCTGAATCTCAGTTGGTCCCACCCACCTGTGCTTGCCAGCCGGGCCTCTGCCTCGGGCCAGCTGGGTAGGAGAATAGACCATGGACCATGAGGCTGCCGTCCCGCCCAGGCTCCAGCTCCAGGAGGCCGGGCTGATCTGTGACCAGCATGTTTACCACCAGTTCAGGCCTATCAGCCAGTCTCTACCATCTGTGTGCCCCAGGCTCCTTGGCTAAGGTACCAGGACTGACCTTGCCCAGCTTCACATCCCATTTTGGAATGGGGGTGATGTGAGCCGGCCAGGATGCTGGCTGCTGTGTCGCTTTGGGAAGGATGACAGGACTCTTGCTGAGCAAGAGGCAGCACCTGGCTCTGACCTGTCCTTTCTCAAGCTGGGCCCCTGGGCAGCTT
Source organism: Equus przewalskii (assembly GCF_037783145.1). Lineage (NCBI taxonomy): Eukaryota > Metazoa > Chordata > Mammalia > Perissodactyla > Equidae > Equus > Equus przewalskii. The sequence continues at coordinate 49,009,597 of NC_091851.1, forward strand.
GGGCCCCAGCACTGCTAGGTGGTCTTGGAGGCTGTGGGGGCGTCACGGGCATCAAGTGCCTTCTGGGTGCAGGGGCCCTGGGCACATGGATGAGGAGCTGATGGGGCCCAGCCAAGAGCACCGAGGACCTGACTGGCTTGCATCTGTGGAGGGCGGCGCCTCAGTGATGTGTGTGAGTGCACACACGTGCCCGGAGTGGCTGTGAGCCTGAATGGACACACGTATCCGCTGTGTGAGTGTGGGAGTCCACCAGACCAGGCGCCCTCTGCTGGCCACAGCTCGGGTCTGTAGGGCCCAATGGCTCGGCCGGGGCACAGGTACCAGGACGCCCAGCAGTCAGCGTCCACCAGCTCTGCAGCATCTTAGCGTCCAGGCTCCAGACCTCAGGCTCGGGCGGCTCTCGGGACACGGCAAGTGGAGAAGCTCCTTTTGCCCCGGGGTCCTCATGGGGCAGAGGGTCTGAGGCCCTTTCCCTCCACAGGAGCGCCACCTGCCAGGGCGAGTGCTGGCTCAGACACAGGCAGGACAGGGGAAGGAGGGGCACTCCAAGGGGCCTGGGACCTGGACCTCCACCAGCAACGTTCCCAGCCCTCAAGGTGGTGGACTGGATGCAGGGGCAAAGTGGTGGAACAGGCTGGATCCTGCAGCCTGCCCTATGGGGGAGGCGGCTGGGGACAAGAGCTCCTGCGGGAGTCCAGGAAGGAAGGACCACCCCCCAGCAACATCCAGCCCCACCTTCTCAGCCCACCGACCCCTCCCAGCCTCCAGTGAATGGGATATCTGGACTACGACCTGCACTGCCCGCCAGCAGCTGGAGGTCCTGTGCAGTGCCCGCCTCCCCAGGAGTGCTTCTGCCTCAGGAAGCTGCCCCAGAGCAGGGCCAGAGGGGCCCCAGCAGCCTCTTGGGCAGGAGCGGGTACCCAAGGGTCTGGTGGGGGCAGGGGCAGGAGGGGGTCTGAGTCAGGGTCAGTAGACCCAGGGGCAGGTCCGGGGTGGGGGCAGGTCTCTGTCGAGGTTGGGCAGGTCCTGGGGTCTGGTTGTGGTGGGTGCCCCCTCCCAAGCACCGTTCCCCAGGGCCAGCCAGTGGGAGCCTTGTTGGCCAGGCCGTGGAGCTCTCAGGGTGGGCTGGGGGGACACAGGGAGGGGCCGGGCTTGGCTGACCTTTGCAGGCTGGGGAGGATTGTGGAAAAGTGACCACCACAGAGGAGACTTATGGTGGGGGTCAGTGAGGGTGTGGACCTGGGCATTGGAGACCACTGGACAGGCCCGGACGGCTTGGGTTTGGGGTTCTGGGCCCTGGGGGTGGTGCTGAAGGAGGGGGGTGGTGGAGGCTGGTATGGTCCACGTGCTATTCCAGGTTGCCCCCTCAGGCTGCCAGGGACCCCCCCCCCAGTGCCCATCACCCACAGCTTGGCACCCATGGCCACACGTGGTGGGCTTTGTCCCTGAAGTACCATCCCCATGAGTCTGTCTTTGGGACAGACCCTGTGGGTGAGGGATGAAGGTGTTTGGTCAGTACTGTACCTCCCCCCGCCCCAATCCCTGGTGAGATCCCCACCCCACAGTGTGGTGGGGTCTTTCACACTGGGATCTCTGTGCCCCTGACTCCCGGGCTGCAGACAGGAAGGGTGGAGAGCCAAGTGGGGGAGGAGGCTGAGGGGTGGACCATGGGTGGGCTGGGGCAGTGACGTCGAGGAAAGGGGCCCTCATAAGCTCCTGCCTCCTTGTGGCTGCAGCAGGACCAGAGTGAACTGGAGCTGGCAGGGATCGAGGGACGCTGCCCTTGGACAGGAGCAGGTTGGTGACTCTCCAGGAGGCTGGGTGGACATGGAGGGGCCACCAGGTCTGGGCAGATGCCATGGAGAGGTCTGTTCACAGTCATGACCTCTGTGTGCTGGCAGGAGTCCCTCTGAGTCAGGCCAGTTTTCTAGGTAGGGGAGGGGTCTGGCTTCAGAATGTGGATCAGGAGGGTCTAGGATCTGGGGTGCCCGGATAACCCATCCATCGCCCTCCAGCTCCTCCACAGCCCTGGGACCTCCACGAGCTCAGCAGTCAGGCAACAGACCTGTCCTGGCCACCACCTGCTCCAGGTGTGCTGGGTTGAGGGTGGCCGGGGACCTGGGCGCCTGCGCTGCGTGTCCCCTCTGCACTGTCAGCGGAGGCTCAGAGGCAGCCCCCAGGCAGTGTGCAGCTTGGAGTGGGAGGGGCTCCCTCAGAGGGTTCTCCCAGGACCCCAACCCACCTCCTCGGGCCTCCCCCTCCCCACTGAGAGGCCAGCTCTGAGGCCAGTCCTTAGCTGGAACAGCTCCTCCTGGGGCCAGCAGAGGGGCACCTGTGCCACCCCTGAGGGGTTCTTCTCAAACTGAGGTCTCAGTCCCAGCTCTGATGCTGCTGGCAGGGCCTGCCCCCACCCCAACCCAACCTCAGTTTCCACCCCAAGCTCTTCGGCCCTGACAGCGGCCGTCCCAGTCTGGTCTATTGGCAAGTGAGTGACCGGAATAGTGGACAGGGCCCCGTGCTGGCCTATGGAGAATGTCCCAAGGGCAGGATGCAGGACCAGAGGCTGTGATTGGGTCAGACGCGTCGAGGGGTGAGCAGGAGAAGGGCAGCTGACCTCTCGCTCCAGTAAGCACCTGGCCAGGCCCTGCGGGTTGCCGGCCCACTGTGGATGGGAGGGTAGGGGTGGCTGTGGGGTGCAGCATTGCCTAGATGAGGACTTCAGGTCTCAGGGTCTCCCCACGTGTACATGGGGATGCCCAGCATGGTCTCAGACCCCTGGCCCACGAGAACGTGGATGGTGTAGCTCTGGCTTTACAGCATCAGGAGGGGACACACGGATGGACAGATGGCTGAGTGGCCCTCCTCCTTCTGCAGGCTAAATACCATGAGCGCCCGGGGGCGTCCCCACCACGGGATCTGGCTCTGGCTATGGCTCGGTGTCACCATGGGACTCTGCCAGGGACATGGTAAGGACGTGGGGTCGGGGGCTGCCTGGGGACTGTCGCCCCTGCCTGCCCCCAGCCACCCACCGAGGCCGTACCTGCCCAGGGCAGAGGCCCCGCAGCAGACGAGCGTTCCCCCCTGGCTCCCCACCATCCCCAGGAGCTGCTGTTCCCAGTGGAAGACGTAATCAATGAGTGAAGACCAGACGGCCCAGAGGCGTCTGTGCCCCTCTGCCCAAAGGGCCACTCTCAGTTTTCAGCTTGACCTTTGCTCTCGTGATGGCTCCCTTTGCTTAGGAGTGCTTCTGTGTTTTCTGGTTGTTTTTTTTTAAGGTATCAACACACTGTGCATTTAATTCTCTCATGTTACTGTTTCGTTTTGAACTATTCCACGGGTGCCTTTTTGATGTAAAGTTTTCAAACAGCACAAATCTGGAGGAAAAAGTAAAAAGCCCCTTCCCCAACCCCCTCCCCAGGGGAAAGCACTGCCCTGTGGGCTGCAGGCTGCTAGAGCCTTCCAGCTCAGCCGAGGCACGTCGAGTGAGCATGCAGTCCTGCCGAGCTGTCTCCCCGCACGGCGCCTGCCCGCGGCGGCTCACACATGCATTGTGTTCTGGGCCACACCTCTTGGTGGCTGCACACGTCCAGTGAGGATGCTTCGATCTAACCACTCCCCAGTGGACATTTAGGGCAGTTCCCTCTCGGGTGGCCTTCACTGCCCTGTCCTCGGTAGTACCCCAGCAGGGACGCTGCCCACGACACCAGCAGGCGTCTTTGCCGAGCTTCTCTCGTGATGGGCGTGGACTGGACCCATCCTGGGAAGGCAGATTCTGTGTCCTAGGGGGCGCTGTAGGCTCTGGTCACGCAGCCGGCTGGCTTCACCCACGGCCCGCAGGTCCTGGCTCCCACTGAGTCTCATGAGGGCAGGAGAAGGCGCCATCACAGTTTGAAGCTGCGCTTTGGGTTACTGCCGAGGTCTAACGCTGTCTGCATCTGACTCTGTTTCTGTTTGAAATGCGTTTTCTTGCCCGTCGCCGTGTGCAGAGAGGGAGGGGCGCATGGCACAGCCAGACCCAGCGTGGAGCCGCAGGTCTGCTGACCCCTCTCTTACTTTGCAGCATGTTTTCCTCGTTTTTATTTTGCACACAGGTTGACAACTGCCGCCTGGGCGGGTCCCTCGGTCCCTGGGGGTCTGACAGGGTCACCCCAAGGTGGGGCCAAGTCACTAAGTGATCCCACAGACAACTCGAGTTCAGGATTCAGCCCCTCACAGGGTCCCTTTCAGGCTCTGGGCAGACCCCACGGAGGAGGGCTGGATTGGGCGGGGCCCTAATATGCAGGCTACCCTTCCCCAAGGATGGTCCTGGGGAGGGAGTGCTCCTAGGGGTTGCCTCCCGCCAGCTGGCCGCCAGCTGTCTACCCACACCCCGCCAAGGCCCCCAACACGCGGACTCCCGAAGGCAGCCCGGGATGTCTCCCCGACTGTGTCAGAGGCGCCATGAGACAGAGAGCTCTTCATGAGCGGGAGCCGGGCCCCCTGCTCACAAGTGGCTTTTCAAAGCCCCCACCCCCAAGACATTGCTGCCTTTCAGCCCGACACTGCCAGGAGCAGCGGGCCCATCCGGAGTTCGAGCTCAGCTGCTTCCTACTCTGAAGCCGTCATTGTGTCTGCCCTGGGCGCCCGCAGCCCCTGCCCTTCTCCCTGTGTCCCAGCTCCCGGTGGGGTGGCCACAAGAAGCCCATCTCTGTCTTCATTTTCCAAAAATAGCCACCACCACCATGAAGCTCCCGGAAGTTTCCCCGGGAGGTCGAGCACTGCCCCTCCTCCTCCCAAGACGGCCACGGCACCCCACTCCAGGGCACCCCCACCTTCATGGAGCCATGTGAACCTGGCTGTGACCTAGGCAGCTGGGGGTCTGTAGTTGCAAGGGGCTTCTCTGGCTGACTGGGCGAGGACTCTGGGCCAGCTCCAGGCCCCATGTGGCCTGGCAGCTGCTGTGTTACCTCAGCACCCAAGGGTGCCAACCGGCGGTTACTGCCACCCAGGACACTGGCTTGATCCTTACTGGGCAGGGACAGGGCGGGGGGACACCACTAGGAGAGATGGGTGGGGGCCTCCCTGGGTGGGGCGGTCTCCCTCTCGCTGGAGCTACCAGGCGGCCCTGGCACCTCAGACCCTTAGGAGGGCTCAGTGCTCTTCCAGCCCCGGGCAGGGCCTTGTCTTCTCAAGTCCCCCCAGTGGGGCCAAGGCCTCCTCAGAACCCAGATGTGGCCACGCCCCCTCACACCGCTCAGGACGGGTTCGCTTGGCCCCACAGCTGGTCTTGGTGGTCCCTGGTGTCGGTCCTGAAAACCCCATTCTCTCTCTGCAGGGAGCAGCCGCCTGAGGCTGTCCGTGCTGCCCGAGGACCGGCTGCAGATGAAGTGGAGGGCATCAGAGGGGGGCGGCCTCGGCTACCTGGTGCAGGTGAAGCCCGTGGCAGGTAAGGGGCCTGCGCCTCCCCCTGCTGTGAGGGCTGGCAGTGACAGTGGTCAGCAGGGCAGTCCCAGTGCCAGCTCCTGCGTCTCAGCACCCATGTGTCCCTGTGATTCTGCTTTCCCTCCTGTCTGTCTGCCCTCACTAACTTGGGGATGGAGGCCTTCAAAATTCCCATCACTGCGTCCCCACGTCTGGCACATGCAGAAGGCACTCAGTCAGTGTCTTCTGAAGAAGCTGTGAGCCCCTCCTCACACTGAGAGCCCCTCAGGATCTGTGTGCCAGCGACCCCGCGGGCGGGCACCTGACTCTCAGGGCTAGCTCGCGGTTCACGGGAGAGGCCGGGCTGCCCGGGAAGGTTAGCACAGGCCCAGCAAAGAGCCTCCAGACGCGACAGCGGCTGCCAGCTCACAAGCCTGCAGAAAGCCCGCAATGGGGTGTGATCACAGCAACTGGCACACTGCGAGTGCAAACCTGGGTTCCCGTGAAAAGAGGTGTGTCCCGGCCCCTGAGGCCCCTCCAGTCTCCACCACTCTCTGCTCCCAGGACAACCCCACTTGGCACTTGGCTGCAGTTTTCTAATGTTTTAGTGAAGCCAAATTTATCTACCTTATTTTTCAAATATTTTATGTTTTTATTAATTTTCTTTGTCTGCTTATCCTAGTAGTTACTCAGAGGAATATTTTAAATCCCCATTACAGTTCCTTAGGTTTTTCTTTCTCTGGTGGTGTTGCCAGTCTTTGTTGCATGTGCTGCGGCTCTGTTGTGAGGTGCATGTGGATTTAGAGTTCTTGTGTCGTCCGGGTGGACTGAACCCTCTGATGAGACTCCCTCACACGCCTGAGGCCATCTGCTCGCGCTCTGCTTTGTGTGAGGTCAGCATTGTTCCGGCCCGTGGTGTTTGCACTGAACGTCTTTCCCATTCGCTGGCTCAGCCTTTCTCCAGCCTTTCATTGTAGATGCATCTTCCAAGGAGCACGTGATTGGTGTTGTTTTTATCCAATGTGACAGTCTTTGCCTTTTAATTGAAACATTTTTCCATTTACATTTAATGAAATTACTGATTATATTTGGGGTTAAGTCTGCCATCTTCCTGTTTTCTTTTTGTTACACTTGTTATAATTTTTTCTCTCCTTTGTTGTCTTCTTTGCAATTGAATTTTTATGGGAAAACTTAAACACATGGCAGGGAAGAGAGCAGAGCATAATGAAACCTTGGGTTCCCGTGATTTAGCTTCAGCAATTATCAACATATGGCCCATACTGCTTCTCTAATTGTTGAAAATTCGCTCTCTCCTTGTTCCCATAGACTGAATTAGCTTCGAGCAGATCTCGAGCATCACATAATTCGTCTGTAAATATTTTGGTGTGTGTCACTAGAAGGAGGACTCAGCAATAACCCCACTGCCGTGCCCCCAAATAGAAGTGCTCCAGGCCTTCCAGCTTGTCTGATGGGCGTCTTTTGCAGTTGGCCTCTTGCAGTTGGGATCCCAACATAGTCCACACACTGTATTTGGTTCTTATGGCTTAGGTAATGTTTAATCTAAAACAGTTTCTTCCCTCCTCCTTTTCCTTAACATTTTTATTTGTTGAAGAAAGAAGATGGCTTGTCCTGGGAACTTCTGACATTCTGCATTTTGCTGATGGCAGCTCCGTGGTGCCACTGAGATTGTTCCTCTCTCCTGAAATTGCCTGTAGATTGACGGTTAGGTCCCAGAGATTTAAGTTTGATTATATTTTGTTAAGAAGAATTATTTTTCAGTGGTTCTGTGTAATTCCTGTTGTACCACAACTAGAGGTACACAATGTCTAGTGTCTCATTTTTTGTGTGAAGTGAAGATTGATCAGTAGGTGTGAGATGACTGAGCGCTTTTTCTTATTCCCCGTCCCCAGTCTGCTTGGGAGTTGTGTGTGCCTTTACTGTTGCAGTGATCCCCCCAGAGACAACACGCACATTAACTTATGGCTCGTAACAGACATGACGGCTACATCAGCCCCTGGATAGTGCCAGGACCTGGAACATCACAGCTGCGATTGCCCCCTCTCATGCATGTCAATTCTGCATCTACGTCAAATCTCAAAGAGCATTTTCATCCTTGTAGTTGTATCCGTTCAATATTAATGTAGACCAACTCAAGTATCTACCCTTTCATTGTCCTTTATTCCTTGCGGAGCCTCCCAATCTGGGATTGCTTTTCTCCTGCCTGAATATAGTCTTTAGTGTTTCCTCTAGTATGGATCGCCAGTTGCAAATTCTGTTTTGGAGGGTTTTTTTTTTGTCTGAAAATGTCTTTATTCCACCTTCATTCTTAAAGGAGATTGTCGCTGGGATCGAATTTGGAGCTGGCGCTTTCTTTCAGCACTTTGAAGAATCTTTTTATTGTCTTTTGGTTTCTGGTTTTGGGTTTTTTTTTGAGAATTTAGTCTTCAGTCCAATTGTTGCTCCATTAGATGTAATGTCTCACTTTCTTTTTTTCCTGACTGCTTTTAAGATTTTTTTTCTGTTTGAGTTTTCAGCACATTTAAGCTGATGTTCTTAGGTGTGGATCTCTTTTTATCTTGCTTCACATTCATAAGACTTCTTGAATCTGTGTCTTAATCTCTTATAGTTTTGGAAACTTCTTCAGCCATATCTCTTCAAATATTTCCTGGACCCCATTTTCTCTCTCTTCTTTGTGGGACTCTGACGACACACGTGCACATCCTCTCAGTGTGGGTCATGGGTATGCCTCTTACTCTTTCTTCTGTATTTTAAATTTCTTTGTCTATTCTTAATTCTGTGTTTTTATTCTGACCTGTCTTCCACTATTTATCTCTTCATCTGTGTCTAAGAAGCTGTGAAGTCGTTCTTTGAATTCCTAACTCCAGTTTTTGTTTTCCATTCTAGAATTTCCATTTGGAAATTTCCATTTGGTTTTTCCATTCCAGCATTTCTTTTTTATTGTTTCTGATACCCAAATTCTTGGGCTTGTCTTTTAAATCCTCAAACTAGTTAGCATGGTTATTTTAAAGTCTCACAACTCCACTATCTGGGAAATCTGTGGGTCTCTTTCTCTTGTCTGTGCTTCCCTTAACTTTCGATCATGTTGTCTTGCTCCTTTGTACACCTGGCTACTTTGCATTGAGGGCCAGACATTGTGGAATCTTTCAGAAACAATCTGTGGCCTCGTAGAACATTGTTCTCCTTGAGACACAGTTGTGTTTGCTTCTGACAGATGTGAAACAGCAGTTTTGGGTCATCTTCATTCAGATTTAGAAGTTAAGATTATTTGACTTTGGACTTCAGTCCCTTCAAGGGCCCGTGTCTCCCCATTAATGCTTGCTCCTCGGTGTGGCTCTTCAGGGTCTCAACCCAAAGAACTGGGGGGGGAGGGAAGGTGCCAAGGACTCACTTCCTCAAAGGGCCTGGACGCCTCTTCTTGTCCCTCAAGCCCCCAAGCCCCTCAAGCCTGCTCGGCCTTCGGCCTCTCTTCCAGCCACCCTGTCTTAGTCCGTTTGGGCTGCTCTGACAAATTACTACAGGCCAAGAATCCCAGACAACATTTATTTCTCACAGTCCCGGAGGCTGAAAGTCTGAGGTCTGGGTGCCAGTGCGGTCAGGTTCCTGGTGAGAGCTCTCTTCCTGGTTCATAGCATCCCGTCTGCTCGCTGTGTCCTAACATGGTGAAGGGACAAGAGAGCTCTCTGGGGCCTCTTTATGGGGGCCCACCTCCATGCTGGGGGCTCCACCCTCAGGATCTAATCACCTCCTACAGGCCCCACCTCCTAATACATCACCGTGGGGGTTAGGATGTCGACAAGTGAATTTGGAAGGATGCACACATTCCGTTGGTAACACACTTCTAGCGTAAAGGCAGCACCAGTGGCTGGGCTGACTTCTTTGAGTTTTGGATTGTGGCCTTGCGATTCTTCACTGCCTTGTTAGCTCTTGGTTCAAGCAGATTCTTAAAAGTTTTCTATCCAGTTTTCCTAACACAGCAGGAGAGTTGTCTGATTTACGTAGCCCACCAGCCCAAGAGCGGAAGCCTGACTGCTGCCATTGCGTGTAGTCTCTGCGCTGGTGTGAGTGGATGGGTGGTCGCCCTGTAGAACCGGTGTTTGCCAGGATCTTCAGGCCACGAGCACAGGCAGCCTCAGTCAGTGCTTGTTGAGCTATTGCATTGAAGCTGCTGGCTTGTGATCTATTTAACACTTTGTCTTTAAAAAATTCTTAGCTTCTTTTAAAAATAATGAGCCCGTGAGAGTGTGCAGGGCATATGGGATTAGGACTTTGTTCTCGTGTGTGAAGCTCCAACTGCATGAAGCCAGCCCCCAGCACGCAGCGTGGGGGTGGAGGTGGGGGGACAGGAGAGGGTTCAGAAGAAAGAAATGGCAGGCCTTTGGGCAAATGTGAGCAAAGCCTATACTGACAAGTCAGGAGCCCCAAGTCCCCGAGGCCAGGTGACGTGGGTGGGCACCGAGCAGGGCAGTGTCGTGTGCATGTATGCACGTGTGTGTGTGGGCACACATGGATGTGACTCCCACCATCTGTTACTGTTAACACACATCCGTGCAGGTGGGCTCAGGAATCTCACAGGCCTGGTTTAAATCTTGGTTCCACCACTGAGTGGCTATGTGGCTTGGTCCCTGGGGCCTCAGTTTTCCCATCTACAAAGTCGGGTAACGGGTTTGCAAAGATCTCACATCTTGGTGCATGTGAAGCGCCTGGGTTGCTGCCAGGCACGCAGTGAATGCTCAGTAAAAGTTAGCCATAAATCACAATGGCAACAAAACGCCTGCCTAGTGACCCCGACGACTCCCCGCCCTGTCCCACCTCCCCAGTGCGGGGCGAGGTCCGGGTTTGGGAGCCACCTGCCACACATGATGGGCGACAGGTGGCTTCCTCTCCAGGTGCAGGAGCGAGGGTCTCTCCTCCATGCCCTTCTGCATCTGGACGAGAGAGTCGCCAAGTGCTTCCTGACGCCCAGCAGCGGTCTCTCCCGCTCTGTTCCTAGGCCAAGTCCTCTGAGAATACGGCCGTGTCCCCAGGTCCTCTGAGAATATGGCCATGTACCCTTTGGAATCTTCTATTTGTCTTTAATACTTGAAACCCAGCCCCCGAGCTAGGACTCACGGAGTCAGAGCTGGAGGCGTTACAGGCTCATCGGCATCATGCCGTCCAGCCCCGTGCACAGAGCGGGGGCCTGGTTCCTCCAGTCATCTTCCCTCTCCATCTTCACACCTGCGTGGTGTCTCCGAGGCTGCTGTCCTGGGCACCGGGGGGTTATGGGTAAGCCCCTCTGGAGAGGCTTGCTCAAGGACGTAGTATTTTGCTGCTGCAGAGATACCTTCTCTCTCAATTCATGACCCAGGAGCACAGGCCCTCCCAGCAGACCCCCAGGGAGGAGCAGAGACCCACTGCCTGCCCAGAGCAGAGGAGGAGGGGAGGGGAAGAGGAGGAACCTGGAGGGTTTGACCTCTCCCCGACACACAGGCATGCCTGCATGCACACAAGCACATGCGGTACCCAGGAGGGCACACAGCACATACATACACACATGCATACCCACACCCGCCCACCTTGGCGGCCTCGACAGCTCTCCCCACCCCCACGCCAGGGGACCCAGAGCAGGAGGTGATGCTGAACACCAAGACCCCCAAGGCCACCGTGGGCGGCCTGAGCCCCTCCAAGGGGTACAGCGTGCAGATCTTCGAGCTCACTGGCTCAGGAAACGTCCTGCTGGCTCGGAGGGAGTTTGTGAGTAAGTCCACCACCCCACTTGGGATTCCAGCCTCTGGGGTGAGTGTTCATGGAACGGCGGGGGGAGCTGAGCGCTGTCGGGAGCTGGGCTGGGAGTCCCAGGCCTGGGTTCGAGTCCCAGCTCCCCATGCAGCTGCCTGGGAGACCAGCTTACAGCTCCTGACACCCCCGCCTGCCTCGCGGGGGCCGGGACCCACAGAGCCTGGGGTGCGCCATTGTGGCGAGGGTTCTGTGCGCAGGCCCCCGAAGCCTCTGCTACCACCCTGGGTGGTGGGGTCCTGACAGCCCCTCGGGTCTCTCTGCAGTCACAGATTTGAAGAGTAACTCCGTGGGCAGGAGCAGCTGGAGGCCACTGGGTGCAGCCCTGGAGCCCACCCCTTCCCGTATGGGGAGCCTAGACCCTGAGCCCCAAGTCGCCTTGGTCCCAAGCCAAGACCCACCCACTCTTGGTGGGTCAAAGTGGGGTGAGGGTGAGTCTCGGGGAGGAGGGAGTAATCTTCAGCATCTCACGTGTTCTCCCCATGTGGCCGGGAAGTTCTTCCTCACATCTGACCTCACACTCTCTAGCTTCACCTGAAGCTCACCTGCCACCCTCCTGGGCTCACTCTAACCCCTGAGAGCAGGTCACCCGCTGGGGGTGTACTTGGGGCTCCAGTGCCCAGCGCCCCCCAGCCTGTGCAGGTGAGAGGTGACAGAGCTGTGACCTCCCCCAGGAGTGCCTGGCGAGGGGCAGCGGTCACTGACAGATGCTGGGGGGAAGGCGCCCACTCAGCCCACCCCAGGCCTGGAGAAACAGAGCCGAGCCAGGGCCTCCGCTGGAGGGAGAGAGGAGCCAGGTAAAACCACCAGGGCACCACCTCTGCTGGCCTGTGGGGTGGGGCCGCTGTGTGACCCAGGGCAGCGCAGACACACCTGGCATTTTCTGCCGGGCCCTGAGGCCCTGTGGGCAGGGCTGTGCCTCCCCTGTCTGTTGGACCTGGATGTCCCTGACTTTATCTCCCAAATCAGATTTGGAATGGAAGGAGGTGTCTCCCTTCTCATACAGGCACAGCCCCTCTCACATGGGGTCTTGGGTCTGGGTCTCCAGTGGGCTTGAGGTCCACCAGGATGGTCTCCCCACCACACAAGGTCTTTAGGGCCTGGCTGTGCCTCCCGCATTGGGCGGGGGTCTCACCTCACTTACCCTGCCCAGGAGCCTCCACGCGGGGTCTGGCCCTGGCTCTGGGGCTCCGCCTGGAAGTGCTGTCTTGCAAAATTCTCAGGGAGCCCAAGATCGGGGGGTCTGGCTTTGTCTCTAAAGAGATCCTGGGTGCTCAGGACCCCCCACCTCCGACGGTGAAGCCTCAGCCCAGAGCTGGCCCCACAGACAGCGCCCAGCCCTGCCTGGAGCTGTCCACAGTGCTGACCCCTCACCCACCCCAGCTGCTGCCCTCTGAGCATGGATGTCGACTGGGCAGGGAAGGTGGACCCTGCATAGCAGCCCCCTGTATGGACACCACGCAGTGAGCAGCCCTGCCAAGGCTGCTGGAGCACATGGTGTCTCATTGACCCTCTCTGGGGGGCTCGGAAGGGCTGAGACGATGGACCAAGGTTCATGTGGGGTTTTCTAAGTGATGGGACCCACGCTGCACTGGAGGCCAGAGGCCCACGGCCCCTCCCCCTCCCCCAGCCCCAGGGAAGGGGATCCTGGGGGCTGGAGCCCAGCCCAGAGCGGCTCGGGGTCCTAGAGCAGCGATGGGCATCACCCAGCACCTCACCTCATCCCCGCCTGCCCAGCCGGCCCCCAGTTCCGCTGCACGCCCCCTACACCTGTGGACATGATCTTCCTGGTGGATGGGTCCTGGAGTATCGGCTACGGTCACTTCCAGCAGGTCAAAGACTTCCTGGCCAGTGTCATCAAGCCCTTTGAAATAGGGCCGGATAAAGTCCAAGTAGGTGGGTACCGGGCCCCAGGCCTGGCCAGACCCCTCCTGAGGAGCTGGAAGTGGGGTGGATACTGGGCAGCCTCCTCGGGAGAGCAGGGAGGTGCTCTCTAGCCCACTGGCCCACTGTCCAGCCTGGGCAGGAGGGGAGGGGCCCCACCGCACTGGAGGATCAGCCGGCTCCTGGGGCCAGTTCTGGTGGCTCCTCTGGGTGGGAAGTTGGGGCTCAGCCAGCAGGCGCCCTCTCCGGTGACCCTAGGCCAGGCTGTGTGCAGAGCAGGAAGCTGGGTGTCTTGCCCAGCTCAGCACTCCAGCAGGCTGTGTGCACCCCTCCCTGCAAGGCTTGACTCAGTACAGTGGAGACCCCCAGACAGAGTGGGACCTGAACGCCTTTGGCACTAAGGAGGAGGTGCTGGCAGCCATCCGCGGTCTCCGCTACAGAGGGGGAAACACGTTCACAGGTCTGCCTGGGCCCCGTGACCCCACCCTTGGGGGTCTACTCAGGTCTGTCCTGATGCCCCTCACCCCGTCCTATGGGTCACCCTCCCAGAGTTGCAGTGTGTAAACCAGGCCCAAGGGCTGGCGAACGGCAAGCCTGACTCACGCCTCTGTAGAGGGCATGTCAGCCCTGTTTGTCTTTGGAAAAAACACAGTGTCTGTCAGGCCAACTTGCTGAGAGTGATGGCTCCTCAATCATAGAAGCTTCTGGGAGGGGCTCACCAGTGGGCTTGGGCATGGCCTTAGTGGAAGCCTCCCCCTCGGGGTCCACCCCACGGGCAGGCCCCTCCCTGTTCCCTCGATGCTCCCAGTGCTGCTGCCAGCTGGTGGAGGGGCAGGGTGTGGGGCACCCCCCTGGAGCTTGGGGTGCCTTTGAGGGAAGGAGAGCTGGTGTCCCTGCTCTCCCAGCACTACCAGCCCAAGGGGGCCAGGACTGCATGGAGGGCAGAGTGCTGGGGTGGATGGCTGGTGGAGCCGTCTCTGGCGGGGAGGACTCAGGAGGGGCGTGGGGGCCTCCTGCACTTCTTTCTCGCTGCATCCAAGGCCTGGCCCTGACCCACGTGCTGGAGCAGAACCTGAAACCCACAGCGGGTCCCCGTCCAGAGGCAGCCACGGTGGTGATCCTGGTGACAGACGGCAAGTCCCAGGACGATGCCCGCACTGCTGGCCACGTCCTCAAGGAGCTGGGAGTCGACGTCTTTGCCGTGGGTGAGCAGCCCCCGGGCTCTCCCTGGAGTTCTTGCAGCGGGGTGGGCCCCTGGCTGCAGGTGGGAGTCTGCACCCCGGCTTCACCTGAGCTGGAGGTCTCGTGGCCCCTCTGAGCCTCCGCCGTGCGTCTGCGAAGGGGGAGGATGAGTCTCGGCTCGGAGAGGAGCTCCGCGTCTGTGGGCGGGGCTGCTCCCTCCCTGGCCAGTCGGCCAGTTTGCAGCACAGTCTGTGGACGTCTCCCCGCCCCGCACCCCTCCGTGTGGCACCCGCTGCCCCACGGCCCAGCCCACCTTGGGCCTTCCTCTGCTCGCTGCTCTGGCCAGTTATTAACTCTGTCCCTTGAGAAGGAAACCTTAGATTTGGGGGCGGATTCCTGGGAGCAGAAACCCTCCTTGGTGCCCCAAATCCTCTGGCACATGCCCCACCCCAGCCCCCGGGTGTGCAGTAGCTCAGCAGAGTGTGCTCAGGACCCCAAAGAAAGCACACTGGGCTCCCTCCTGGCCACAAATGCCACGAGACCCAGGCAGGCGCAGCACAGCCTGCGAGGGGCCGTCCGGGCTTCAGCACCCCCTCGCATTCGCCCCCGGGCTGCCGCCTGTCACTGGGACCCGCCGGGTGACCCCATCCTGGGGCCTGTGGGGTCTTGGGTACGTGGCTTGGGAAGGGACCCCCCCAACATGCTGAGTGACTCAGGCAAGGGGCCCAGTGGTCCCGTTTGTAAGATGGGCCCAGTGCTGAATGGGCACGTCCTCACCCTCCGAACCCCGTGGGCAGGCGTGAAGAATGCTGATGAGGAGGAGCTGCGGCTCCTGGCGTCCCAACCGCTGGACATCACTGTCCACAGTGTGCAGGACTTCCCCCAGCTCGGCACGCTGGCCGGCCTGCTCAGCCGCCTCATCTGCCAGAAGGTCCAGGGCAGGAGCCCGCGCGGGGGCCCAGGTGAGCAGTGGGTGGTGATGCGAGGGCAGGATCGCCCACAGCAGCCACTTTGAGCAGAGGAACAGGGCCCCGTGGCTCCTGTAAGGAATGCCCTGAGCCCCCTCTCGCCCCAGTTCTCATGGCTCTGAGGGGTCTGCACCCCCACCTGGGGAAACACTGTCCCTCCTGGAAGTGGCTGCCATGGGCAGCAGGTGGAGCTGCCAATGCCAGCTGCCTGCTGGGGCAGTTGACCGTCACCTCCCTTCCCACAGTGACGCCGGCAGCTGCTGCTCCGGCCCCGGACCCCCTCTCTGCTCTCACCAGCCTGGTCCTGACTCAGGTGACCTCCTCCAGTGTCCACCTGTCCTGGAGCCCAGCCCCGAAACCACCCCTCAAGCATCTGATTGTGTGGCGGCCTTCCAAGGGCGGCATCCCCCGGGAGGTGAGAGCTGGCCCCTGCCTGCATCCGCAAAGTCAGGGCCCACCGTGGCCAAGTCAATGTGGATTGAGCAGAGTGGGTGTGGCCCTGCCAAGCCTGCAGCCACCACAAAGCCAGACCCTGAGAGCACCCTCCGGTGGCCGCAGCAGGCCAGAGCATGCGGGCACTCACCTCTGATGACAGGTTTGTGGCCAACAGCTGCCCTGCTCCCGGAGCCAGGGATGCCGCTGTAAAGGAAGCAGGGGCCGACCCCAGCCCTCACCTGAGCTGTCTCCCTGCGCCCCCGGCACCCCTCCCTGCCCGTTCCATCGCAGCTCCTGTTCCAGGTGGTGGTGGAGGGGCCCACCTCGTCTGCAGAGCTGCACAACCTGACTTCCAGTACAGAGTACCTGGTGTCCGTGTTCCCCGTCTACGAGGCCGGGGTCGGCGAGGGCCTGCGGGGCCTGGCAACCACAGGTGGGTGGGTAGAGGTGGGCCTGGGCTCAGGGAGGGGGGCCTACCCTCACCCACAGCATCACCTTGGAGCCTGGCACCAGCAAGGGTGGGGCAGCAAGCAGTCCTGAGTCTTAACCCAGGTGAGGGCACCTCCCCCAACTTGCTGTGTGACCGAGGCTGAGTCACTGGGCCTTTCTGCCCTCAGTGTTCTCTTCTGAACCCAAGCACCATCATTTGTGTCATTGCCACCATCACACCGTCCATTCCTGTCACAGCTCGCAGGGTTTATGCAGCTCCCGCCCCCCTGGCCTGCAGGCCCCCAGAGAAGCCACGAGCCCCTTCGACAGCTTCATTGAGATGTGGCCTACAACTCCCCCACTTCAAGTGTGCGATTCATTGGCTGTTAGTGTATTCACAGTGGTGCGCCCATCCCTTCAGTCACCTTTAGAGCATTTTTGTCACCCCAAAAGGAGACCCCCTATGCATTGGCTATCAACCCCAGTCCTCCCCACCCCCCAGGCCTGGCAACCCTGATCTCTGTCTCCAGGGATTTGCCATTTCTGGGCATTTTATAAAAATGAGACCACACGGCCTTTTCCATCTGGCTTCTTCCTGGGGCCCTTGTATCCCCACCCGCAAGGCAAGTGGCCTTAAACAGAAACCCCAGGGGTGGCCGTGTTTCCCCAGAGCTGTGAGCCTGGAACTTGGCCCAGATGGAGTTTGGGGACAGACTGAGACTTGTCTGTGGGGCCTCCCCGCCTGGGGGCTGTTCTCCGGCCTCTGTCTCGTGGAGACGCATGCACAGTGCGCTTCGAGATCCTGGGTAGGATTTCTGCCTGGGCCGCGTTCCTAAGGCGCCCACTGTCCCCACAGCGCCTCTGCCACCACCCCAGGCACTGACCCTGGCCGCAGTGACGCCCAGAACCGTGCATCTCACCTGGCAGCCAGCGGCCGGGGCCACCCACTACTTGGTCTGGTGCTCGCCTGCCCCCTCCAAGGGCGAGGCGGACAGGAGAGAGGTGCGTGACCTCAGCCTGCGGGGATGGGGCGGGGGAGGAGGGGGCCGGCAGGGGCCAGCGTGTGTGCCCTGACCCTGCAGGTGCGGGTGGGGCGGCCAGAGGTGCTGCTGGACGGCCTGGAGCCGGGCAGGGACTACGACGTCTGGGTACAGAGCCTTCGAGGGGCAGAGGCCAGCGAGGGCCGGGGCGTCCGCGCCAGGACCCGTGAGTGCCTGGCCCCATCAGGCTGCCACCCCCTCGCACTCCCGGGAAGAGGCCCACTCTGGTCCCCTGAGCCTTCCACACAGTGGAGGATGCCAGACCCTACCTGGTGGCCCCACTAGCTCTGGCCAGCACCCACCCTTCCCCCATACACATGGGGAGGGAGCGGCAGCTGGTCCCTGAGGCCTTGGTGTGCTCCGCAGCTGCCCTGGCCTCCACCAGACTGGGCTTCTCGGATGTGAGCCACGACTCGGCCCGTGTGTTCTGGGAGGCCACCCCAAGACCTGTGCGCCTCTTCAGGGTCAGCTACGTCTCCAGCAAGGGCGGCCACTCCGGGCAGGTGAGAGAAGGCCCCACCTGGGACCCAATGTCTTGTGGGACCACCGCGGGACCTGGCATCCAGGGCAATGAATTGTCCACAGGGGGCCCAGTGCCCTCAGCCCTCCAAAACCCCCGCCCCTGGTGCACTCCAGCCTTGGCCTGGGGCAGGGGGAGCGCAGAGCAGTGTGCCAGCCCTTGGGGACCCCAGGCTGGCAGGGGCGGGGAGGAGACAGACATGAGGCAAAGGGTCAGATAGATATGTGTAGATGACGGTGTGATGTGTGCAGGGGCACGTGGTGTTGTAAGAGGCTGTTTGGGGGGTGGGTGGGGTGATTGAGGCCCCAAGGACCCCAGTGTGGTGGGTCCTGCACCCCACGCCCCCGTCTATGCCAATTTCCCCATTCTAGGGGTGGCCACGGGGCAGTCCTGGCTAGCAGGTCCCGAGCCTGGGTCTCCATCCTGGCAGGGGCTGCCTACTCCCTGGCCTGGGGAGTCGGCTCCAGGCCCTGCGGGTGTCCCCACCTGCCTTGCAGACGGAGGCTCCTGGGAATGCCACGTCGGCCACCCTAGGCCCCCTCTCCTCCTCCACCACATACACCGTCAGAGTCACCTGCCTCTACCCTGGTGGCAGCTCCTCCACACTGACCGGCCGCCTGACCACACGTAAGTAGGCAGACGTTGAGGGGTCCCCAGGCTGGGCTGCATCCTTCTGCCCCGACAGACAGTTCAGGTCAACACGGATGTTGGGGTGTCTGCTCTGTGCAGCGCTGAACCAGGTGGGGACAGGCAGACAGGTGTCACGCTGGGGTGCAGGGCCCTCGAAGGGACCCAGGGTCCCCAGGGCTGAGCAAAGGCGGGGGCTGGGGCACCTTTAGGAAGCAGGGCCTGTGCCCAGCCCGCAGCCCAGTTCTGGGAAAGGGGGGGTGTGTGGCACGGCTTCCGCGTGGGGATGGGGTGCCCTCTGCCCCCAAGGGCCTTCTCTCCAAGGGTGGCCCTGTGCTAGCGAAGTCTCCCTCTTCCGTCTTCCAGGGAAAGTCCCCAGCCCTAGCCAGCTGTCAGTGACAGAGCTCCCTGGGGACGAGGTGCAGCTGCATTGGGCAGCCGCAGCGGCATCCGGCGTGCTCGTCTACCAGATCAAGTGGACACCCCTGGGAGATGGGAAGGCCCATGAGGTGTGGGGTGGGGAGAGAGGACCACCCCCTTCCCACACCCCAGCTCTGGGGCTGCTCAGAGCCCACTGCAGCTTCTTGGGGACACCTGCCTGCCTGTGGCTTGTGAGCCGGGCCCCAACGTGGACACTACTCCACAGAGTGGACACCTGGTCCCTCCTCTCTGCAGATCTCTGTCCCTGGCAACCTGGGCACAGCTGTCCTGCCCGGCCTGGGGAGGCACTTGGAGTACGAGATCACCATCCTGGCCTACTACAGGGACGGGGCCCGCAGCGACCCCGTGTCCCTCCGCTACACTGCCCGTAGGTGACCCCTGCTCTGCCCCTCAGCTGTGTGGGGGGCAGGAACAGCCCAGAGGGACCCCAGACTCTCCTGGTTCCATGGCCCAGGACCCCAAACTCCCAGAACCGCTGATAGGCAGTTCCCCAAGCCCCTGACCCTCTGGCCTGCCCCCTTGGGTCCCCAGGGCCTCCCTGAGCCCTCAGAGCAGGTGTTCTGGGGGTGGCTGAGGATCCAAGTCACCCGGTGTGGTGACAGTGCTCAAAACAGTCCCAGAGCTGACCTCGTGGCCCTGTCTCTGCCAAAAACACGGGGCAGCAGGCGTGGTGGGGGACTGTGGGGGCAGTGGGGGCGATGGGTGTGGTACAGGGCACAGGCTCCCAGCCCCTGTGCTCTCCCCACAGTCAGCCGGAGCCCACCCTCCAACCTGACCGTGGCCTCCGAGTCACCCAACAGCTTGCGGGTCAGCTGGACGCCCCCGAGTGGCCACGTCCTCCACTACCGGCTCACCTACACGCTGGCCTCAGGCTCAGGACCCGAGAAATCGGTGGGTCTTGGTGGAACCAGGAAGCTGTCGCCCTTGTGGGCCCCTGGGTCCTGGGGGCGATGGGGCCAACACAGCCCACTCTGCCTGTTGAGAGTGGTAGATCTTCCAGGGTAGGACACAGAGATAAAAGGGATCGGAGATGCCTAAACGAGCAAAGACACTCCAGAGGGGCTGCTCAGGGGAGCTGTCCCCCCAGATCTCTGTTCCAGGACCCAGGAGCCACGCGATACTCCCCGACCTGCTGGCAGCCACCAAGTACAGGGTGCTGGTCTCTGCAGTCTACGGAGCAGGGGAGAGTATGGCTGTGTCAGCCACAGGCCGGACAGGTAAGCGGGCACCAAGACCCCAGACCCCTGCCAGGCTCAAGAACTCCAGACACAGCCAGGCCCCAGACACTCAGACCTAGGCAGGCCCCAGACCCTAGCCAGGCCCCCAGATCCCAGACCCCTGCCAGACCCAAGACCCTCAGACCCAGCCAAGCCCCCAAACCCCAGACCCAGCCAGGCCCCAGACCCTTAGACCCAACCAGACCCCAGACCCTTAGACCCAGCCAGGGCCTCAGACCCCAGTTGGGCACCCGGTCCCCAGGCCCCAACCAGGCCCCCAGACCCCAGGTGGACCTCCAGACCCTCAGACCCAGCCAAGCCCCCAGACCCCAGTCAGACTCCCAGATCCCAGCCAGGCCCCAGACCCAAGCCTGCCCCTCAGATGCCAGCCAGGCCCCCAGACCCCAGTCAGGCCCCAGACCCCAACCTGGCCCTCAGATGCCATCCAGGCTCCCAGAACCCAACCAAGCCCCAGATGCCAGCCAAGCCCCCAGGCCTGAGACCCCAGCCAGGCCCCAGACCCCAGACCCAGCCAGGCCCAAGACCCTCAGACCCAGCCAGGCCCCAGACCCTCAGACCCAGCCAGGCCCCAGACACCAGCCAGGCCCCCAGACCCAAACAGACCCTGACCCTGGCCAGCACCCAGAAGTCCAGAACCTGCTTGGAGGGGCCACTCAGCAGGACGTGTGGGCCCTGTCACTCCCACATGGGGCCCAGTGCTGCAGAGGGAACTCAGAGTTTTCATGTGAAACCTTCCATATCGTAGAACACCAACTGCTAACCGCAGTGTTAACACCACCCCTGTCCAACCAGCCTTGTGCAGCTGATGCAGCCAGGGCTCCAGCTATAACCTCGCCTGCAGATGCCCAGGCCTGTGTCCCTCCTGTATCCGCGTCCAGGAGGTGCGGGGCAGATGTACAGCCTGCGGGTGTGGGCAAGCCGAATGCAGATCCCAGGGCGGGTGGGTGGACGTGCCAGGGCAGCTGCAGCTAGAGTCCAGGGCCCACGGGCTGGCCCTGCCTTGATGCTCCCGGCAGTGGATATGGCATCAGTTGTCCTGGGGTCCTGCCACCTGCAGGCCAGGCCCAGCTGAGAGGAACCTATTGCTTTTGTTTTGTTTATGCTGATTCTCTTGGACAGTCGCAGACGCTCAGACCAGAAGGCCCTCGAAGGCTGGTCAGCCTGACCGCCTCATCCCCTTCCTGAGACCATCTAGTTTTGGCTTGAATGCCCCTGGGGAAGGGGGCCTCGCTACTCAGTGGGCAGCTGCCGAGCCTCCGCACCCTTCCCATTAGAGGGGAGAGCTGCTTCTTGCCCTCTGGGTCCCAGTTCCTGCCTCACTCACCTGTAAACACTTCTGAACACCTACTATGCGCCCGGCAGCGGAGTAGGCCTGCCAGCCAGGCCGCAGTGCCGCACATGCCCCTGATGGGAGTGTCTGCGCACCCAGGCGTCTCCCTGTCCCTGCCGTCTGGGGCACGTCGGGGTGGCTGGTACCCTCTTGGGAAGTGGCCCCCAGCGAGAACCCCCCCAGCGGGCACCGTCTTCTGGGGGCGTGGAAGTGAGACCCCCAAGGTCGCAGGACGCAGCCCTGTTGTTTCCCCATCCCTGAGGCATGGAGACCCAGGCCTGAGGAGACCATTGACCCAAGCCCCTGTCACCTCTCAGCAGCCTGCCGGGCCCTCCACGCGGATGGCTCCCTCACAGGTAGGCCCCGCCCTTGAGTGACAGCTGCTCCCTCTCCACCCCCACCTGCTCCTCTCGGGTCCTCATGGGGAGGGTGGCCTGGAACCAAGATGACGTGCGACAGGCAGGGCGCACACCTTCCAGGGGCATCCTCACGTTGTTGGCTGGTGCCTTTGTTCCCACAAAGGCTTGTCCAAGGTCGCTCGTCCAAGGTCAGGGCTGGGACGTGGCAGAGCAGAGGCAAAGCTGGGGCCCCTGGGTCCTGTGTGGCCTCTGCTAGCCTCTGCTGGCCAGGAGCTGGGCGGTGTGAGGGGCGAAGGGGTCACAGTGTCTTTAGTTCTTCGTGGGTCTGAGACCCTCACCAGAGAGGGCCGACGTGTGGGCCCCACCACGGTCTGCGCGGACTGGGGCAGTGGGGACAGGTTGCGGGGAGGGTGGCCCTTGAGGGTGGAGTCTCCCTCGGGGTCTCCAGCGAGCAGCAGGGCTGTGGCTGCTCAGACCTGCTGCAGAGCAGGGCCTGCTTCTGGCCGGCGGTGGGGCAGGCGAGGCTGCCCGCTCCTGCCCTGTGGCCGCACTGAGCACCCAGAGAAACAAGACCTTTCGTTCACTTCGTGCCATCAACGCTGGGGAAGTCACGGGCACTTTGAGCTGGCCTCAACGGGCTGGGCGGTGGGACCACCGCTGGGCTCTGCTGGGCGGGTGGGACACAGTGGTGAGGGGGCCGACAACTGCGAACACAGAGGAGCCGGCAGTGCTGCCTGTGTGTCCTTTCCCCGGTCAGGACGGAGGCAAGGGGAAGGGACGGCTGGGGCGGGGGTGCCAGTGGGGGCTCTGGGCACCTAGGTGGACCCCTGCCTGCCACCCAGGCCCTGAGCTCCAGATTCCCACCCACCTGAGGGCCCCGTGTTCCCTTTCTGGACGTCTTCATGTTCACCCAATCCCGTCTCTGCGTCCCTGTCTCTGTCTCCCTCTCTCCCCACCTTGCCATCTCCATGTCTCTATCTCCATGTCTCTGTCTCCACGTCTCTGTCTCCCTGTCTCTATGTCTCTGTCTCCCTCTCTCCCCACCTTGCCATCTCCACGTCTCTATCTCCACATCTCTGTCTCCCTGTCTCTATGTCTCTGTCTCCCTCTCTCCCCACCTTGCCATCTCCACGTCTCTGTCTCCCCGTTTCCCTGTCTCTGCCCAAAGCTCCTGCCTTGGGCTTCCTCTCTCTCCTCTCCTGCTCATTGCCGTCACCCTGACACCTGGTTGTCCTCTCTTACCTCCTGCCCCTCCCCCCCGCACCTCCCATCTCTGACTGACCCTCGGTCCTCCCCACGTCTGGTCCAGGCTTTGACCTGATGGGGGCCTTCGGCCTGGTGGAGAAGGAGTACGCCTCTGTCCGCGGTGTGGCCATGGAGCCTTCAGCGTTTGGCCCGACTAGGACCTTCACACTCTTCAAGGATGCTCAGCTGACACGCCGGGCCAGGTGGGAGGGCGCGGGACGGGCTGTGATGTGATGGGGGGCAGGCGCAGTGGGGGCACCCACCACGTCCCCACATGACCCTCCAGGGGAGGTGGCGGGAGGCAGAAGTGTCCAGGCCCAGGGCTCCATCCCCCAGAGCCAGCCAGGCCCCGGACCCGTCAGCAGTCGGTGCTCACTCGGCATGTGGGCTCCAGAAATTCAATTTTTACCTTAATGAATCTCACGTGGGTGGAATAAGGCCACATGTGGGTGCTTTTCCCCACATGGCCTGACGATTGGTCCAACCTGCAGACTTCTGCAAAGGAGCCACCAAATTTGTCCCCTTGAGAACCCTGCCTCCTGTGGGCGTTTGATTTGATGAGGCGAATCGGTAAATGTCCTAGCTCGTCAGAAGCAACTGCTCTGACTCCGCTCGTGACGACTCAGGTCAAGCAACCAGCCTCTGTGTTCGTGGAAATATCTGCAATCGTAAATCGAACTTTGATATGCACGGCGTCATTTTTTCTTAAGTTAAAATGTTTTAAACTACAAATGTCTGTCACAAGCTCTGTAATAGAAATTTGAAAACTACAAAATATGTAATTTTACAAAACCCACCCAATGCTAGTAAGATTCAGGTCTGTTTCTCCCCAGACAGCACTGGTGTGGCAGGACGGCCACAGTAGGCACCCTGGGCTGGCCCCATCACACGTGGCGTTTCGTGGCTGAATTGATGCCTGCCCACCGTCCCTTCACCACCCTCTGCCTCCTGCCCGATCTTTGCTGTGTGCACCCCCTGCCGTCTGTCCCCACTTTCGTTTCTTTTTAGGGGGGTGCAAGGTGCACTTTTTGTGCAGGGGACTAGCGCCTGTCTCTTCCTTGATGGCCCCTCCTCCCGTCCGATCTTTAATCTGGGGCTTGGAGCCCCAAGGTTTACACAGCTGCAGTCTCTGCTCCTCGTACCCCGGCTCCGACTCTCGCAGCAAACCCTGAGCAGACGAGGCGGCCGCGGTGGTTGAATGCTGCGGTGGCTCTCCCATAACTGCCCCTTTTCTGCAAATGACAGACTTCTCCCAGGGCCTCACAGTGTAATGGGTGCTTCACGTTTGTCTGTCTGCCCTTCTGGAGCTCACAGCCCAAGAGGTGGTGTGGACGGCCTTACAGGTGTGGCCCCCCAGCACAAGTGTGGGCCCCAGCACAGGTGTGGCCCCCCCACCATGATAACTACCATGAATGAGACTCCAGGGCCACTAAGAGTGGGAGAGGTCCCTCCCTGTAATGGGGACAGGAAGGCTCCCTGAGAAGGTGGCAGATGAGTAGAGCCACTAGGGAGAGAATAGGGGAGGGGAGGGAACCCAGGAAGAAAGAGAAGCATGTGCCAAGGCCCTGGGGCCAGTTCCAGCAGGAACATGGCTGGGCTGGGTCTTGTGGGCTCTTGGTCATCCTGAGAGCAAATGAAAGCAAATGGGGAGGGTGCACTGTTAGGAACAGTTTTACTGGGTGACCCAAGACCCTGTTCCCTGCCCCTTCCCACCCTCCAGCCCCCTGGGTGGGCACTGGCCCCGGTGTAGACGCCCACTGCCCACCCAGTCTGAGCACTCTGACAGCAGAGCTGCCTCTGGGCTTGTGGGCTCCTGAACCCCCGGAGACAGTCCCAGGGACCCTCCTGCAGGTCCCCTTGACTTGCATCCTCTCCACCACACAGAGACCATGAGGAACGGGGTCCTGGAAAGCTCTGCCTGGGACTGTGGTGGACACTAGCTGTGGTGGGATGGCCTTTGGTCCTGGCCAGCCCCCGGGGACAGAGTGTGTGCCATGCCGTAGGGGTACTTCTTGTTGACTCCTTCGATAGCCCTGGGGGGAGTTCCCCATGCCACTCATGGGGAAACCAAGGCAGGAGAGGCCCCAGCCTGGCCTGTGGACCCCTGCAGCTCTGCAGTCCTGGGGCCTGGGGTCTGGGTTCTGGGGACAGCAGCACCGCGGCTGGGCGCGGCCTGCTCTCAGGCCCGTGGTGGCCCCACCTCTGCCCCACAGCGACATCCACCCGGCCGCCCTGCCCCCGGAACATACACTTGTCTTCCTCCTGCGCCTGCTCCCTGAGACACCCCGCGAGGCCTTCGCACTGTGGCAGATGACGGCTGAGGACTTCCAGCCTGTCCTGGGGGTCCTGCTGGACGGTCAGTCCAGAGGGAGGGCGGTGGGCCTCGGTCGCCCCTCGAAGCCCTGCAGGCTGTGGGTCCTGGGCGATGCTGCCTCTGGCCCTCAGCGGGGGGCAGGTGTCCCATGGGGCTGCTCTCCACAGCCCAGCCTTCAAGGTTTGGGGAGCACTGGGGTTCACGCCTTCGTGGGGGCCGCCCCTGTTCCACTCTGGGGGGCGTCAGGTCCTCCCTGTCCTCTGCCCCAGGAGGCCTCACGTGCTCCTCGCCCCACTTCACAGCCAGCAGGAAGTCACTGACCTACTTCAACCACGACCTCAGGGCCACCTTGCAAGAGGTCACCTTCGACCTGCCCGAAGTGAGGAGGATATTCTTCGGGAGCTTCCACAAGGTCCTGGAAGGTTCTGGAAGGATCACAGTGGGCCTCCTCCTGTCTGAGACCCTGCCCGGCTCCCCAGGTTCTGGAACAGACCCCTCCATGGGGCTCTGCAGGACAAGGCTGCCTCCCAACCGTAGGCTGCCCTGGTTGCCATGGCTACCCCCGAATGCTAGAACCTCCCTTGAGAGTTGCACTAGCCCGTCTGGGGTCTCTGCCCCTGCGGTCCCCTCTGCCCTGGACATCCCCATCTTAATTTGGGTTGAAGAGCATCCCAGCCCTTCTCTCTGGGTCCCACAAGTTCCTGGGAGGGGCCTTTGGCAGGTGTCATTTGGTCCATTTTGCAGAGGGGAAACTGAGGCCCAGTGAAGGGGGGGTCCCATGAGAGTTGGGGTATGGTCAGGCCTCAGGTGATGGGCATTGCCACCCTCCCAATCTGGCCCTGGCCTCGTGGGCAGGGACGGATGCCCCTCCTGGCTGGGGCTGCAGGAGACCCTCCCGTGGTATCCTGCAGGTGCACGTGGCTGTGGGCCGCTCCAGGGTCAGGCTCTACGTGGACTGCCAGAAGGTGGCTGAGAGGCCCATTGGGGAGGCTGGCAGCCCTCCCGCCACCGGCTTTGTCATGTTGGGGAGGCTGGCCAAGGCCCGGGGCCTCCGGAGCAGCTCTGCCACGGTGAGCCTGGGCCGAGTCCTGCGAGGCTGGGCCAGTGGGGCCAGCAGATTCCTGCCCCAAGCTGCACTGACTGACTTGCTCTTCCTGCCTGTAGTTCCAGCTCCAGACGCTGCAGCTTGTGTGCAGTGACTCCTGGGCAGAGGAGGACAGGTGCTGCGAGCTCCCTGCCTCGGTAGGTGGGCAGTGCCCTCCCAGGCTGTGGAGCCTGGGCAGATGGCCATCCAGGGCATGGGTGCTGGGAGAGATCAGGGCAGGCTTCCTGGAGGAGGCAGCCTCCAAGGGCAGAGCCAGACCTCAGGCAGCTGGATGGGAGAGTTCTGGAGGTCCTGCGGCAGGGCAGGCTGCAGAGGGCCAGGGAGCCCCCAGCTGAAAGGGTGGCTGCTGCTGTACCACTTCGCTTTTCTAGGGGCAGGTGTGAGCAGGGGCCTGCCGACTCCCCATGTCCCTACGCTGGGCTTGACCATGCTGGGGGCCTATGAGGGAGTCCTGTCTGGGGCTTGTACTGGACAGCCTGAGGGGTGGGCGCCCAGGATGGGGTCCCCTCCCCTCCCCCCAACCTCCCAGATGTGGGTTTGGAGGTTCCTGGGACCCAGATGTCGATGGCTACCCTGAGCTCTAGGGTCAGACAGGAGCCTAGCAGAGGGTCCACATAATGAGCAGGGGTCTTCTTCCTTCCAGAAGGATGGAGAGACCTGCCCGGCCTTCCCTTCTGCCTGCACCTGCTCCTCAGAGAGCCCTGGGCCCCCAGGGCCACAAGGACCTCCAGTGAGTCCAGCAGCCCCTCCCCTGGAGGTGACCAGGGACTCCTGGCAACATCTCACTGCCACTGGCAGATGAGGGTGCCCCCTCCTACGCCCCCAGCTGGGACGCAGGCCGCATCAGCCGTCCCCAGGCCTGCAGCTCAGATGGGACCCACTTCATGAATCTCCTTGCTGCCTCGTCCATCCCCGGCCCACGAGCCTGCTGCTGGCAAGCCCCTTCCTCCCACTGGCCTCCCTCTCCCAAGCCGACCCCGCTCTGGTGTGAGATCCAGCATGTCCCCAGTTTCCCCGCTGAGGTGGGGGCAGAGGCCCAGCCAGTCTGCAGCACTGTGCTGGTGATGGCAGGCTGGTGTGACGTGGCACTCTGGGCTGTGGGGCAGCCCGGAGGAGGGGGGCCCTTCCGTCCAGGCCCCAGGGGAGGCAGCTCTCCAGGCCCTGGGCCCCACATGGGGCAGGCCAGCCCCTCTGCCAGCCCAAGGCTCCAGGGTGCTGGGTGAAGGTCAGTCACCGAGCTCTCACTCGGTGCTCAGTGGTCCACAGACCTCAGCAGGGAGGGGCCAGGGTTTGAGCTTGGAGGCCCCTGAACCCGAGTCCGCACCTAACCAGCGGCCGTGGCAGGGAAGGACAGGTCAGGGTGACCTCGCCCCAGAATCCCCTTCCCCTTCTCCACCCAGAGGTGGGGATGGAGTCCAGGGCAATGCTGGGGCCCCGAGGTGCACCGGCCTCGCAGGTGGTGCTGGGGCTCAGCCCTGCTTGCACTCCTGCAGGGCATCCCCGGGAGGAATGGAGCGCCAGGAGAGCAGGGCTCCCCAGGGCCCAGGGTAAGTCGTGGGGAGTCCTGGGGTGGGGTCCTGGATCCCATCTTCCAGAAGAAGCCCCCAGCACATTCGCAAACACGCAGGAGTGAGCCCCACGTGACCTCCCCCAGGCGTAGGGGCTCCCCAACTGGGAGCAGGTACCCTCCCCTCCTCAGTGAGGGGCCAGCTCCCCACCCTGCACCCGAGAACAAGGAGGGTCACAGGAGTAGGTGAAGATGTCTGTCCACGACATGTGAATTTGCGTCTCTTACAAGCAGCTCGACACCCTTTGGAAGTTGCTGGGGTTTTCTGTTGGACTCTGGTCCTTTGGCCCCTTCCCCACGGGCTCCCTGTCCCGTCCATTCCTGGAGTGCCCTGTGCAATATGGGAACTGACGCCCCACACCTGGGGGCTGAGGCCGACGAGCTTTACGCCGTTCTGTCATCCTTTGACCTTGCTGGCCGTGTGCATGTCTGTGTAGCTTTTTCAGGTGACCTTTATCTGGTCAGGCTTATGGGTCTGTCTGCCGTGGGTCCTGCCTGTCTCGGTCCGTTTCGGAAGCTCTTCCTCAGTCAGAGCACAGAGGCACTTCCTCTCGTTCCTTCCAGAACCTTTACACATTCAAACGTCAGTTCCTCTAAATTTATTGTGCATAAGGTGAGACCACCGCCCAGTCCTCACCATACTGTGATGGACCACCAGCCCCTCCCTGACTTAAGCTCACTCTTGATCCCAAGCTTTCCACAGGCTCAAGTCCCCAGCGGTGACTGCGGACAGCCTGCCATGGCTGCTGTCCAGGTGGAGACCCGTTCCTGGCGCTCCCGGCTCTGCCTCCGTCTTCCCAGAACCTCGGTCTCCACGTGTTGTTTTGTGCTCTCCTTTCTTACTCAACGATCTCATTTGTAATAATTTATTATTTTCACATGGCTTTCTTGGAATTTCCTGGTTTAAATTTACATCACCTGAAAAACATTACTTCACTTTCTCCTTTTCAATTTTTATGACTCTCATTATTTTTTTTGTGATGGTGTTGACGAAAACTCCAGAATTTTGTCCAAGAGCAGCAGTGGTAGCAGACCCGCTCATCTTGACTGAATGGAAAGGCCCCACTGTCCATCCACTGAGTGTGGTGCTGGCCTGGGAACCGGGACAGGTTGTTCTGTCCTGTGATAGTAGAGTCCATTCACAGTCAGGGGCCACATAACAATGTTTCAGTCAACGACGTATTGCACAGGCAGCAGTGGTCCCGTAGGATCAGTGCCACAGAGCCTGGGTGTGTTGGAGGCGCTACCTGCCGGGTGTGTGTGAGTAACTCTGATGTTCGCTCGACGAAGAGATCGCCTAATCACGTGTTTCTGTGTGTCCCCGTTGTTAAGCGACATGTGGTGGTATTCTTATTTTATAATGAGATTTTAAAAGTCAAGACTGGATATTAAATAAGATTTAGTGCTTCTTCAGCTGCTATGGACACAGTCAAATAATTTTTCTTCTTGGAGCATTGGTTTAGTGAATGATTTAGGTTCACTCCTAAACACTGAACTCTTCTTGCATCCATTAAAAAGCCAGCCTGGTCACTGAGAGCTTCCTGTCCATCGAATGCTGCAGGATTCCGTTTGCTAATGTTTTATTTAGGGTTTTTCTCTGATGTTCATAAATGACAACGTCTGCTGTTTTCTTTACAGAGTTTGGTACGTTGATCTGCTTAATTCACAAAAATTGTTTGAAAGCATTCTCTCCTTTCTTCCACCGTCTCAAACTATTCAAGTAGCGTTGGTGTCTTTCCCTTAGAGGTCTGCTAGAAAGTTCAGTGAGGTCTGAGTCTGGTGTTTGGGGTTCAGAGCTCTGTGACTGGCCCGTCGGGGTTTTCTCACTGTCCCCCCAACTCCCCCACCACTGGAAACCCGAGTCAGGGTCGCGGGCTGGCCTGGGGCTGGACAGACTGGTTTATATTTCCCGACTCCTGTTCACTAGCTCTGTGACCCGTGACGCGAACTTGGCGAGTTCCTGGCTTTAGGTGGGGCCGTGGCAGGACCCCTCCAGCGTGGGGCAGTGCTGCTCATGGGGTCCACATGGGTCACCATGGGAGGGACGTGTGGGGTATGAGACCCCTGCCCCAGCTCACCCCTTCCTTTGTCCTCAGGGAATGAGAGCAGACGCCTCCGTGTGGGCCTGGGTCTGGATACCATGGCTGGCCGGAGGCCTGGGTGGGCCACTGAGGGCAGGATCGGGGAGGGGCTGCAGGAGGGGCTGTGTGCCTTCTCAGCCCTCCCCCTGTGTCTCCAGGGAGAGCCAGGACCACCCGGACAGATGGGACCCAAGGGTCCTGGAGGTCAGCAGGGGTCGCCAGGGACCCAGGGTCGCACCATACAGGGACCCATGGTAGGTTTTGCCTCCCATCTCCCTCCTGCTCGCTGTCACCCACCCCAGCCCTTCTCTCCCCTCTGCCTTGCTGCCCAGTCCGTCTTCCCCTCCAGGGTCCACCAGGGGTCAAAGGCGAGAAGGGGGACCATGGACTCCCGGGCCTGCAGGTAGCGGGGTCAGACCACACTCAGGGCGTGTGGGCAGGGATGGCGGCACGTGCTGGGATGCAGGTCTCAGGGACCGGGCCTCCTCCTCTGGGACAGACCCTGGCCCTGGCCTGGCCAGCCGCCTCTGTTCTCTTCCAGGGCCGGCCCGGCCACCAGGGCTCCCCCGGAAAGGTCGGCCTCCAGGGACCAAAGGTGGGAGAGAAGCTCATTCAGGGAGGGTCTTGAGATGGAGGCTGTGGAGGGGGCTTTCTCCTCTCCACCCCCCACTCCCACCCCATCCTGCCCCCACAGGTGGTCTGGGCGGGGGGAGGGAGCATCAGTCCTCGGGGGGCAGGTGTGGTCACTGGCCGGGGCGGGGGCAAGCCCCGAGCCTGGCCGGCCTTGTCTGCTCTCAGAGCAAGGGGCGGGTATGCAGCCCGCCTTCACAGGGTGGGTCATGGGGTGTCTGGGTGCTGCTCGCGGGGGCCACA
Source organism: Equus przewalskii (assembly GCF_037783145.1). Taxonomy (NCBI): domain Eukaryota; kingdom Metazoa; phylum Chordata; class Mammalia; order Perissodactyla; family Equidae; genus Equus; species Equus przewalskii. The sequence goes on from NC_091851.1 coordinate 49,040,431, forward strand.
TGGGTCACCATGGGAGGGACGCGTCGGGTAGGGGCCCCCTGCCCCAGCTCACCCCTTCCTTTGTCCTCAGGGAATGAGAGGCCTGGAGGGGACTGCTGGCCTGCCCGGACCCCCCGGACCCAGGGTAGGCACCGCCTCCTCCTTGAGCCCCCCATGCCCGCCCCCACCACTCCCCACAAGGTTCCTCGGGGCTGAACTGGACAGTCGGCCACATCCTGGCTGCAGCCTGGTCACCCCCAAGTGGGGACCTGGGGAGGTCTCTCTCCCCTGGGCAGAACCTTCTAGGGCTCTGCTGGGCACATGGGTGTCCTGCGCCCTGGAGTATGGCAGCAGCCGCTCTGGCGAGGGTTTTTCTACCCCCACTGGGCAGTTGGTACAGCACCCCAGTCACGCCTGCACCTGATTCCACACGGCCAGGAGGTGCCTGCTCCGGATTGGCCTGGGGAGGGCAGACAGGTGAGGCTGGCTGTGGGGACATGGCCCAGGCCCCCTTCTCCCCTCTGTGCGTCCAGAGCAGCACGATACCCCCTGGCAGCCCGAGGACACCCTGTGCTCAGACACCCTCTCTCCAAGCCGGGCGGTCAGTGCTGAGCTCAGCGCCTGGGAGCTGCTCCACAGCGGGGTCTGAGGCAGGCAGCCCGGCCCCCACCAAGATCCTGCAGGGGCCTGGCCTGTGGTCACGCTGGGGACAACTGGAACACAGCCAGGGGTTGCGCAGTGCAGAGTCAGCGCCTACGGGTGGCGTGGGTGGGGTCTGTCCTGGCACAGCGTGGGGACAGTGGGACCTGGGCAGGGTGATGATGTGCAGCCTGCAGGAGGCTGGGGACAAGCAAGGGGTCTGGTCTTGGTCCAGGGCAGTGGAGACCGGGATGTCCGGCAGCCAGGGTTGGAGGGAACAGGGGCCAGACTTGCCGGGGCTGCAGCCAAGCCCGGGCTCTGCATCTTCACAGGGCTTCCGGGGTGTGGCAGGGGCCAGGGGCACCAGCGGGGAGCGAGGACCCCCAGGGGTCGTGGGGCCCACGGTAAGTCCCCTCCCCACACCAAAGGTGAGAGGGAAGACGAAGGTGTGCAAACTTGTCCTTGCTGACCACTCGGGCCTCGCTGACCGCTCAGGGACTTCCTGCCACCAGCACACTCGTAAAGCGAGGCCTGCGCAGGGCTTGGGTTTGGGGCTTGTGGGAGTAGAAAGCGGGGCCACCCCTGCAGGCCAGGACAGACCAGGGCCTGGGGCAGGGGATCCTGTGGGCTCGAGAGGGTGGGGGCTCCAGCAGGTTCCCGGGAGGTGGAGGGAGGTGAGCCGGGGTAGGGAAGTGCTCTGTGCCGCCTGGCTGGCTTCTAGGCCTGGGTGCTGGCTCTGGGCCCTTCAGCATGTCTGCTCTCCCCTGGGGCAGCGTCCCAGCTGCTGGGGACCAGCTGGCATTGGCAAAAAGTGGGTCCTTTGCCCCTGAGGATTCCCTGCCGCCAGCCCTCCTAGACCAGGGATTCAGGATGGGCCCTCGGCTCTGCCCGCCCTGCGGGTCTTGGAGGCTGGTCTCCCTCCCGCCGTATGGATGGGACCCCCCACGCTGTGAGTGGCAGTCAGGTCTGCCTGAAGTCAGGAGAAGCTGACCCAGGCCGGCTCAAGGCCTCTACTGCCCAGAGCCCCTGGAGGCTTGTGAGCAGGTGGCGGGAGTCCAGGCTTCTCTGCTGGAGTCCCTTAGCGTGTCACTCTGCTGACTTGCTTTTCTCCGTCTCCTCCTGCTTCAGGGGCTGCCGGGGCCCAAGGGGGAGCGGGGAGAGAAGGTGAGTGTGGCCAGCGTCTGGGGTCCAGGTACTGCCCGAGGGGTCACAGGAGGCACTGGCGTGCACACTGGCCAGGCTGGTCATGGCGCTCGGCCACATGGCCTGTCTTCCCTCGCAGGGCGAGCCACAGTCTCTGGCCACCGTCTACCAGCTCGTGAGCCAGGCCTGCGAGTCTGCCATCCAGAGTGAGTGGCCCAGCCTCCTCGTGAGGACCCCTGAGCCTCCCACTGCCCTCCCCCCATCTCTGTCCTCACCCCCACGAGGCTGGAAGGAAGCCCCGGGGCCCAGTCACCAGGCACACCCAGCCTGGTGGCCACTCTCCCCAGCCATGTGCAGAGCAAGGGGAAAGCAAGAGAGGGTCTTCCACGTGCCGCTGTCCTGCTGCTGACCCCTCCTCACCTCCGCCCCTCAGCGCACATGCTGAAGTTCAACTCCTTCCTCCACGAGAGCACCAGGCCCCCCATGCCCATCTTGGAGGCCCCCAGGCCCCCCGGCACGCCCAGCGAGGCCCGGCTCCCTGGAGAAGGGGGTCGTGGTGGTCACCGCCCTGAGGCCAGAGGTACCAGGCCCCTGGGGGAGGGGTGTGGGGGGACTGCAGCTCTCCCCTGAGGGCTGGGGCTGGTCACTCTGTGTGGACCCCAGCAGCCCCAGCACCAGCCCCCGGGGCCCACACAGAGGTTGGTCACCACAGAAATGGAGGCTGCCTGGCTTCCTGGGTTCCTCGAAGCAGGCCCTTCCCCAGTCTCCCAGGAAGCCTGGGCTGGCACCATGTCCCCGCCCTCTGTCCCTCCCATCAGTCCTCTCCTGCACGCACACTCCTTCCCCCACTCCTTGTCTCGGGACGCAGCAGGAGGCTTGGTCCAGGGACCCTGTCGTGCATCCGTCCCTCTGACCGGGCTGCAGTCACAGCTCAGGTGCTGAGATGGATGGGGAGACGGAGCTCATGGGCCTCGGTGGGAGAGAAGAGACGGAGGGGGTGGGACTGTGGTCAGGCAGGAAGGACAGTTCTGCACTGTGGGCAAGAGGGGGTCCCACCGCACCCCTCCAGCTGTGCATTTGGGAGGAGAGGGCTCCCCCTGGGAGAAGCCCCCTGGGGGCCCACAGGCCTGTCACAGTCCCCCACACTTGCCTTTGGGATAAACGCCCCATCTTTGCTCCTACCATCTAGACAAGGCTGGCAGGTGCTGTCATGAGGACCCCACCCTGCACCTCCCCCACCCAGCCCCCCACCTTACACTAAACCCGGGCCACTGAACCAATGACAGGGGCCTGTTTAGGGCTCAAGGAGCCCATCCCTGAGCTTTCAGCCTTGACCTGAGGCCTGGACCTACTACCCCCAGGCCCAAGGAGGGGCTCAGGCACCCCACCTTCCCCTCGGCCCAGCACATCTGCCTTCCTCTCAGCTGAGCCTGGAGCCCTCAGCCAGATAGGCGGCCCTGGGCCGCAGCAGAACAAGGCTCCAGAACCCCTGGAAGGAGCGAGAGACTTTGGTCTGTGGAAGGGGAACTCCTGAGGGGCGGCCAGGGTAGGGGCACAGGAAAGACAGACCAGCGGACCCTGGGTTGGGGCAGGAGGGGCATGGAGAGGCTCCTGGGCCTTGGGGGAGCCCAGCAGGACTGCAGGTGGGTGTGGGGAGCCAGGAGAGCTGCCAGGACCTGAGCTGGCCCAGTGGGCACCCAGGGGACCCTTGATCGGGGTCAGCACAGCAGGTGTGTGGAGCAGGTATGCAGAGCAGGTGTGGGGAGCAGGTGTGCACCACGGCAGACACCTGGCCAGGTGGGAGCTCAGTCAGGGCAGGGGGCACATGGGAGCAGCGACCCGAGGAGCAGGTTCATGCAGAGGGCTCACAGCGATGCTGCTCTGCCCACGGCCCAGCTGGACACGCCAGGGCTCTGGGGGGCCTGGGCACACGGTGCCAATGGGCTGGGCTGCCAGCTGATCGCCTCCTGGACCAGGTCGCCCTTCTCCCCTGCCAGGACAGTCCCTGTGCTGCCCCCACTGAGCCTGCACTTCCTCCCTGGATCCTCTGGACGCCAGGAGCGGCCGTGCTGGAGGACCTGGAAAGCGCATCCTGGGAAGGGCCTGGGGGTGGGAGGAGAGGGAGGCAGAAGACGGACCTGGAACCTCAGATAAACCACCAAGTGCTTGTCAAGGGAGGTGGCTGCTCATTACGGGGGAAGGGCGGCGGGGGGCGGGGGGCGGGTCGTGGGCCCCAAGGCTGTCCCTGTCACCTGGAGTCTGAGATTCCACACCCCGTCTCTCTGAGAGAAGCTGCCGCAAGCACCACCCCCCACAGACTCCCTGTTTCCTCGCGTGCACCCCTCCTTCCCGAGAGGCCACTGCGGTCCCAGGCTCCCCAGAGCTTAGTCCCCGCCCAGGCTGGGGGTTCTCAGCCTCGGCCACACTTTGAGTCACCTGGTGGGTGTGGGCTTTGAGGTGGGTGCCCGGCCTGCCCTCAGACGCTGATGTGACCTTTCGGGGCCCAGCCTGGGTGTCGGCGTCTGGGTGCTCTCGGGGGCTCCCATCTCCCTGGTCGCGGTCCCTCCTCTCAAGTAACATCCACTCACCTGCTGGTCCCAGGCCTTGTCACTGCCCAGCGCCCCCTCCTCCCCCTGACCAGCCTGGAGGTTAACCACTCCCCTAGCCGGCTGTCCACACTTACTCACCCGGAGAGCTCACAAGCTGTGGGCCTCTGGGTGGCACCTGCTGTGGCCGATTCAATGCCAAGTAGTTTTCTAAAGCCCAGGGAATTTGGGGTAGGGCTTCTTTACACATGGGGCCAACAAAGACCTCCCAGGTGACGTCTGAGCAGAGACAAGAACAAGGGAGGGGTGGAACATGGTCAGATGTTCCAGTCGGGGGCACACACGTGAGAGGCCGAGGCTGGACCTGCCAGCACCACCCAAATGGCAGGAAGGCACGGGGCCAGGAAAGGGCTCAGCGGGGTGCGGGCTGGGAGTCTGGGTTTTGTCCTAAGAGCGACTGGAAGCCCCTGGGGATTCTGAGCAGAGAACTGAGGAGCCTGGTGTCTGTTTTAGATGACCTGTCGATAAGACCTCAGGGAGCCACATGGGGCCGGGACCTCACCCCAGTCCGCTGAGCAGAGGTGACTGGACTGAGTGGAGGCGGCTCTGGATGAGCTGATGGGTTGGAAGCGGAGGGCAGGTGGGAGGCTGGTCCCCTGGGGGAGGTGGGGAGACCTTGCGAACAGGTCCTGGGGCCAGAGAGCAGGTCCAGGCACCCACAGTAGCCAGGGGAGAAGGGCAGGGCCCGTGGGTTCACCGGGGCAGAAGAGTGGGTGCTGCCATGTAGAGGTGAGTGGAAGCCACGGGGCCAGCTTCCCTGGGTTCCCAGGATGGAGCCCCAGGCACTGTCATCGGAGGCTGGGAGGGAGAGCCGTGGGCGGCAGCAGAGACCCTTGTCAGGATGCTGCCAGAGAGGAAGACAGGAGGTGCTGGAGCTGCGGGGTGTTTGGTGCCGGAGCAGGAAGTGGGGACAGCAGTGCCTCTTCCAGGAGCTGCCACTGTGGCAAGGGAGAGACGGCAGGAGCTGGCTCCCGGCACAGGCCTGCTCATCCAGCAACGTCCCCACCTGCGTGCACCACCTTGCCTCTGGCGGGGCTCAGCAGGCTGGAGAAAGACACCAACCCAGCTGCTGGCCCTTTGCACTTTGACCTGTCATGGCTGACTGGCAGACTGTAGTCGTCCACATGAAGCCATTACAGGACAAGAAGCCATCCCTCCCAGGATCTCTCCACACACACACACCCATTCACATACACACACACACGTATATCCCCATACATGCACATGCACACGTTCACACACACACACACACACACACACACACGTATGTCCCAATACATGCACGCGCATATACACATATATCCCCATACGTGCACCCGCAGTCACATGCACACACACAAACACGTATATCCCCATACGTGCACACACACACCCACTCACACACATGTATATCCCCATATGTGGACACACATACATACACTCACAAACACACATGTATCCCCATGCATGTACACATAGACACCCACTTACATACATACACATGCAAACACACACATATATTCCCATATGTGCACATGCACACACCCACTCACATACACACATGTACAATACATGCAAACACATACGTGTATCCCTGTACGTGCACACACACTCATTCACACACTCACAAACACACACGTGTATCCTCATATATGCACACACACATTCATGCACACACCACTGTCACCTGGGTTTGGGAGATGAGTTAACAAGGGGAAAACGAGGCATCTGAGGAGCGAAAGCACTGAGCGGGACAGGCCAGATGAAGAACGCACGTTCTCTGTGGTCCATTAATTACAAACCACAACAGGTATAAGGAAGAAATGCTCAGAAATACAGAATGGAAAACATCCACGGAGAAGCAGGAAGATGAGCACAGGGCCGAGTGGTCAGGGCACAGACAGTGGGCTGTGGGGTCGGCGAGGGCAGAGGGAGAGAGGAGAGTGAGGCCCCCCTCCCCAGGCCAGCCCAGGAGGAGGGACACTCAGTGCATGAGGGTGGGATGTCAAAATCCGTAGTTTTAAAGAATGAGGAGTTAGAGAAAGATTTGAAACCTCAGATTGAAAGGCTCAAAGTGCCAAATGGGATCAATTTTTAGAATGTACTCCTGGATTCATTAATGCAAAACCCAACGAAGACAATGGAAACACTCTTTAAAAATCTCTCTATGGAGGAATAAGAGTCGGCTCGATGTCAGGAGACATGAGGATGATGACCTCAAGGTGTTCAATCCAGAAGAATTATCGCTGCAACGAATGGAGCAAAAATATATTCTGAGGCCCAGAGAGTCTGAGAGGGTAACACAAGATCCTCCTGGAAATGCAGTTGGGAGTGTATTCCGCAGAAACAGAAAATAATCAGAAATTAGACCCCACAGAGTGGAAACCCCAGGGTAGTGAAGTTTGCTGTTGATGGAATGATCGAGCCCCCCACAGCCAACGGGAGCCAACCGGAACGCCCACCAGTGAACAGATGCACAGTGCTCGAGTCATAAACACGAGTGAATCCCATGCCCATAACGTGGTGGAGCCAAGACATCGTGCTGAGCCCAAGCGGTTGGACGCAGCGGGCGTGTCCCACCGATGAGGAGTTCTGGAACGTGTGAGAGGAATCTACAGCAACAGAAATCCAGCACGGCTTCATGCCGTGCGGAGGGGGCTGGCTGCAAGGGGCGGGGGGAGCTTCCCCGGTGATGAGGATGTTCTGTCCTTCACTGGGGTGTGGTGTAGACCCTGTGGTCTACAAACCCACTTTACATGCGGTGACGTGACGAGAGGATGGAAAAGGCACATCGCGTGAACACCACTGAAAGGGAGACAAGGGGCTGCGTTACCATCAGGAAAAGTAGACTCGAAACACAGAAAATCACCAGAAAAAAGGGGGACATTATGTAAGAATGGGGGCAATTTGCCGAGAGCACACAACTGCCCTCAGTGTGGCAGCAGAGCTTCAAAATGCAGAACCCACAAGCTGAGAGCTGGGGGGGCCTGGACAAGCCCACCACGGTCTCAGTGACGTCAGCGCTCCTCCCTCGGGAAGACAGAAGAGCTAGACAGGGTCAGCAAAGACGCCAGAGACCAGAGCAACGCTCAAGCAACTCGACCTGCGGGCAGTTCTGGAACATTCCCCGAACCACAGAAGGCGAGTGCCTCTTCAAGCATATGTGGAACACAGGCTGAGAGACCACACGCTGGCCCCAGAACGTGTGTCACAAATTTAAAAGAACTGAAATCAAATAGAATATTCTCTGTCTACAACGGAACTAAATTAGAAATCAATATTGAAGATCCAAAATACTGACAAAAGACAAGAATGAGCATTTTACGGAAGCAACACCAACAGTCAATTCACATTTGACAAGACACCCAGCCTCACCACTAGTTGGAGAAACGTAACTAGACCCAGCGAGAGACGTGGCCACATCCAGCCCTGAGGGCAGCAGCATACTGCATGACCGCTGCAGACGGCCTGAAGGCAGCCAACACACCAACCGCACGCGCCACCCACCTCGCAGCAGCCACCCCCAGTTACATCCAGCGGAAATGCGCAGACCTGTGCCCCCAAACCTGTTTCCAGGTGTTCGCGCATAATTGCTCACGACAGCCCAAACTGGAAACACCTCCCGCCAGCAGGAGAGCGGATGACTATGCGGTGCGTGGCCTCACCTCGGGATCCCACAGCAGAGCGGATGCACAGACGTGGTGCGTGTGGCAAAGGGACGAAGCTCAGACACCAGGGGGAGAAAGGAGCCGGCACAAGAGCACGTGCTGTGTGACTGCTGAGACCCAAGTCCAGGCACGCCCAGAGGAGGTGCCAGCCTGCGTGTGGGGTGGGTGGAGGCCTCGGGCTGGCTGTGTGGGCGTGGCCAGACTGGGGGAAGACGGACAGAGCTGTGCCCTCCGTGATTCTGTGTCACCCGTGAGCCAGGCCAGTGTCCAGACGTGTCAGCCAGGATGTGGGTGGGGGATGCCCATGCCCGGCAGCAGGGGTGCCGTGGTGGAGCCCTGTGGAAGCGCCTGGCACCATCTGCTGCAGGCACGTGTGAACCCCAGGGCCCCAGCACAGGCCTCAGTCTTTGTCCTAAGCCATGCGCTTCAAGCTGAGAGTCAAGAGAGGATTAGGGGTTGCAACCACCATCTTTATACAGATGGAAACGGAAGCAACTAGAATAAAACACACAGAGCACAGAACCTGTTGTCAAGGTCACTGTGATCACAAACGCTCCTGTGAGGGGCCGGGCAGAAAAGACTCAGCTTTGTGGCCATGGGGCCTCTGTCATAACCTGGCAGGCCCGCCCTTGTCGACACATAAGGAACGACGGGGCCGTGTGCCCACAGAACTCGACTCGTCATGGCCGGGCCGGGCCTGCCATCCCTGGCGTCGAGGGTTGGCTGGCAGCCATTTCCGGTGGGAAAGCAGAGTGTACAGCCACTTTGGAAAACAGTGAGTGTGCCTGTACCCCACAACCGCACGACCCCACAAGAGCATGCACCAAGAGTGCTCTGTGCCGGGTCTCAGCTCATAAATTGACGGAGGGATGACACAGAGAGGCCAAGGCCCTTGAAAGAAGAGTCTGTCACTTCATTTCCCCAGAGAAATGGGCTCTGCAGGGCCTCAGGGCAGCGCCCGGGTCAAGAGGCAGAGGGAGCGAGGGGAAGGCCTGGCTGGAGCCTCTGCTGGGGTTTCTGAGGGCAGCGAGGCAGGGTGGCCAGCCCCGGATGGGTCAGTCTGAGCAGTGCCCGTGGGCTCCAGGCACAGGGGCTGCCTGGGTTGCCTGGTGCCCGGCCCTCGGCAACGTGGGATGGGGAAATCCAGCGTGGTGTGTGAGGCTTGGATAGGAGTGTGGTGGGCAGGCTCCAGACGGGCCTCTGCACCTGAGAGCTGTGCGCCGGGCAGGTCGTCCACCGCCGGGACCAGCCAGCCCTGGAGGGGCAGTCTCCACCCGGGTCCATAAGGCCCCCAAGATGTCAAAACGTCACAAGACAGAGAAAATAAAAATATGCTTAATACAAAGAGAAATGGGAACATACACCCACTGGTGAAGACCAGTGCACACGTGCTCACAGCAGCTCAAGTCGTAACCATCGACAGTGGAAACGAATCCCATTGTCAGGGATGGAGAAACAAACTGGGTTCTGGTTTGTTCAGACAGAGGAACACTGCTCAGCAACTGACGACAAGACTGTTTGCCGACAGAGACGAGGCCCCAGACAAACCTCAGCCATGCCCCTCGAGTGCAGAGGCCCGACAGAAAGGCCGGCGCTGGGGACCCACTGACTCCAAGTTCAAGAACAGGCCAAACCCTCCCTGGGGAAGGAGGTGGAGCCTCCGTGTGGGGGCCAGCTGGAGGGCAGCGCGCGGTGCGTCCTGGTGTGGAGCGGGTCCCTGGGCCAGGAGTGACTCGGGTTAAGCCCCTGACCCGAGGCGTGAGGTCACTGTCTGTCGTATGCATCGCAGTCACACACTGGAGGCAGACCCGCCAGGACAGCGGTGGCGGTCCTCAAGGTGTGGCGGGGATATGGGCGCTCTGTGTGTGTGGATGGTCTGAGTTTTCTTTTTGTCTCAAAAAAAAGAAAAAGCCAAAAACAAGAAAGGGAGAGGCGTCTTCGTGGCAGCCGCTCGGCGGCCTCTCCCGACCCAGAAGAGAACATCCCGGCTGGGCCGGGCGCCAGGCCTCCTGGCAGCTGTCGCGCACATCTGGTGCCGGGTCCGCTTACATAAGGAGGATGGTGCGATCGCGTCTGGAACCTGCACGGCGCGGACTGACTGGAGAGGCAGGAGGAGCAGTTCCTTCAGCCTCTGGCCACCTTCCTCCTCCCGGATGTCGCTCCCAGGGGAGGGGCCACGTGGTCCTTGTCCCTCCTCCCTACACTTGGAGCCTGAGGGTTCAGGAGAATCAGGGAGATGGGGGCAGCCCACGCCCACCCCACCCCACACCACGGGGCAGGTCTTCTCAGGGTCACGGGGGACACTGCTGGTGCTGCCGGCGCTCTGCCTTTGGGGGAGGGTGAGATGGGCCCCAGTGATGCCCTCTGGGCAGGGGCTCCCACACTGCAGTGAGCCTAGTGGGGGACAGGCCCGAGGGCAGGAGGCCCATGGGGTCCCCTCCCCCCCCGTGCTGCTCCTCGAGGCCCTGGCCTCACCACGGCCACCGTGTCAGGACGTCCTTCCTGGTGTCTGTGCCCCAGAGGGGGTCTCCTGGGCTGCGAGCAGAAGGGCAACCCATGGGCAGGTGTTGGGGGAGCCCTGGGCCCTGTTTCTGATCCCTCACAAACCACAGGGGCCTGGGACCTCACTGGGCCCCCGAAAAGTGCTCACCAAGACCCCCCAGAGCCTCTGAGAGGCAGATGCCCGGACTCTGGGGCCGAGGGACCTCGCCTATGGGGGACCTGCCGCCTGATTCTCCTCCCAGTGGAACCAGGTTTATCGTCTCCAGTTCCCAGTGCCCCTTGGGCACAAATCCCGGGTTTCACTAATTTACCCAGAACAAAACAAAGTCCCTGCCAGGACGCACCCAGCCAACAAGATCCAAGGGTTTGGCTGACGCCTCTGCAGGGTCTGAGGAGCACCCCCACACCCAGGTGCTCAGATGTCTGGGCCTCCGGGACCCCATATGGATGAAGGGCATTTGGGGCTGAGTGGGGCTGGAGGTCGTGGCCCCTGGACAGTTGGGTTGCCGGGATGTTTGCCGAGACAGCGGTCAGACGTGTGTCTGGACAGGAAGCCAGCGTGTCACCATGCTCTGGATAAACTTTAATGAGACTCAGGCAGTGACACCGCCCTACAGATGAGAATAGGCATCTACCAGCCACCCCTTCCAGCAGGGCCACCTCCGGGGCAGGTCCCAGCAGGACTGAGCCAGAACCGGCTCCCCCAGGAGGCAATGGCTCTTTCCAAGGCCGTCCTACATGAGACGGAAGACGGGGGACAATTCAGCAAATGGCGTGACCCCGTAGAGTGCAGAGAGCCGGCATCGGCCCCACAGACGCTACCTGTGTCCTGCACGTGCCTGGGCCACTCCAGCCTCTGGCCCCCTAGATCATGCCAGCCAGCCAGGGCGGCAGGAAGAGGCCCGCGGTCCCCAGCAGGCAGACGATGATGAACACCCAGAGAAAGATGCGGTCGATGACCATGGCCACGTACTTCCAATCCTCCTTCACCTGCAAACAGACACACAGTCACTCCCAGATCCCCACCCTCGGCCACGGGGCAGCAAGAACCTTCTAGAACCTGGTGCTTCACATGGCAGGTTCTCCATTTCCTGTCCTTGCCCCCAAGGGAACCAGGGTTGCGGCACACCTGCACTGAGGTGATGAGAAGGGAGGGGCGCAGAGAAATGACCTGTCCAGCTGAGGTGTGGGCTCAGAAAAGCTGCGGGCTGCAGACAGGTCAGCGCCCTGTAACAGGGGGGCCAACATCGCAGATGCCGAGGGAGGTGGGTTTGGTGCTGTGGCCCCACCAGACCTCACCTGCCTGGCAGGGTGCCTGGGCTCCACGGAGGTGGGACAGTGAGGGCCTCTGGAAGAAGACCAGGGCCCAGGCCATTTCATGTGGAATTTGCCCTCAGTTTGCTAAAGCTGAAGGGGCACTGTGGAGGCCACCAAGGGCATCCTCCATTTTGCAGATGGGCAAGGGGGGCTGAGAGAGGGGGCGCCCACAGCCCTGATTGTGCAGGGCAAGGGCCAGGAGCGTGCTGGGTAACAAGGACCTGACTTCTAACAAGAACCCCTGGGGGTAGACCATGTCCCGATAGTGACAGCAAAGGACACCTGCCCTCCCTCTATGCCCGCCCTCCCTGCCCCAGGGGGGCCCAAGGCCCCTCAGCTGTGTCCCTAAGTCTCTCGAGGGGGAAGGCACATGCCAGAGCTGGGCGAGGCCCGGTGCTACGAGCAGGCTCTGAGCAAGGCAGAGCTTTCAGGGCACAGGGCTCCACGGAGGGGAGGTTGGGGAAAGCAGGCTTGAGGGGGCATCCTGGATGCCGGAGCGGGGACGGGCCGTGGGAACCAGCGCATATGAGGCAGGTTGACATATCACCTGCAGTTGCTCACTCAGACCCGATGAGGGAGGGACTGTCCTGTCTACAGACGGGGACACTGAGACACAGAGTACCTGAGGATGGGCCACGGTGCCCCCTCTATGAGTGGAGCAGACCCTGGCCCTCGCCTCCCCAGGGTCCCGGGTCCCCACCCCTTGGCCTCTCCCTGGGGCTGAGCGGGACCAAAGGTGTGGGGAGGTGGGTGCAGCAGCCTGGCCAGGCCACAGCAGGTCCTGAGTGGGCAGCCTGTCAGCACTGAGTGACCAGAGAGGATGCAGCCCCAGGGCCCAGGCCAGCTGGGCGCTAACAGTCCAACGGCCGGGGAGGGGCAGGCTCAGTTGACCTGATTCGGGTGCTGAGGGAAGAGGATTCTTCATGGCCGCTGTCGCCCCGATTCTCTCATCAGAGGCGTCCTGATGGTTTTAAACCAGCTGAAAGGGCCGTGTTTATTCACAGAGAACCTGAGAGCACACAGGTCACTTATAAATGAAAAGTCTGCTGGCCCTCGGCGCCAGGGAGGCCCTGCAGCAGCCGCGCGCCGTCCTTCATCCTCCGTCTGAGCACGGTTCCAGGATGAAAAGCCTTCGCAGACCAAAGCCACCCTGATCCTCACCCCAGGTCCACTCTTGTCAAGTGCCTCGCGCCCCAGAGCCCAGGACGCCCAGAAACCAGAACCAGGTCGCGGCAGCCGGAAGGCGATACAGATGAAGGGCATGGGACCAAGGAGCCAGCCCTGACTGATGGCGCCACCCGACCGCTGGATGTTGTTATGTTTGCCATTACCCTTCTGAAGGCAGCGGTCACTCAGCAGCCGCTCAGACCCACACGTCACGTCGTCACATTGCCAACTTGGGGACCTGTTTAGTTTCAAGAGCTGGCAGCAAAACGCATTCCCAGAGCCCGCTTCTCCCAGGCCAAACTTGCAGAAACCTGCAGAACGGACTCCCAGACTCTTGGGATTCAGTGGGGTGACTGTGGGAGACCGACTCACTTCTCAGGGGTGTGGTGTGTGGGCCTGGGGGCCCTGCTTCCTCTCCAGGGCTTGCTCAGCTAGGGGGACAGACAGTCCCCAGGGACCACACGTGTCCGATAAACTGTCTCAGGCTGGGCTTCAGGGAGGCAGCGACCCTTCGGAGTAGGCAGACGGAACGAGGAGCTGACGATGAGATGAAGGTCAGGGAGGGGGGACAGCTGTGTCACACCCAACCCAGAGTCTGTGTCAAGGGCAGTGGCAGCCACCAGCCAGCAGAGGAGGAAGCTGACGCAGGGCAAGGTCGATGCAGCCCCACCGATGCCAGGCCCCAGGCTGAGCAGCTAGTAATGGCCGAGCAGACTGACTGGGGTGGGCAGGGCACTCCCCCTGCCCACCTGCGTGCTGGGCCCACCCTCCCTCCCTCTGCCCATGCTCTGAACTGGGGGTTCCACCATCAGCCTGCACCCATGCTCACGGGTGCTCCAAGACGTGGCCAGCAGAGCCTGGGATTCAGGGAGCAGTCCCATTGCCCTCCCATCTCCACGGGGTCCCGAGTCTCCCACATCTGAGCTGGGACCCCTGGCCCCTGAGACCCTACACGTGCCGGGCAGGTCAATGTCTATAGAAGGAAAGAGGAACTCCCCCAAGGTGGGGTGCGGGCGGACCTGGCCAACCACGCACCGGCTGGGGGCCCGGGCACACCCTGTAACCTCTCGCTCGTGACCCAGGTACAGCAGGCATGGGGCCATCCTGTCTCAGGGCGACACTTAGCAGAGGACTCGAGACGTTCTTCAGGCCGGCCTCCAGCCATGCTGGGGACTGAGGTGCCCCTCTGATGGTGTTCCCAGCCATGCTTGTTCAGGAGGACCAGCTCTCTGGGTTCCCCGGGTCCCTGCACAGCCTCACAGATGGGCCAGCCTTACCCCCACACGACTCTGCTTGGCTGAAGGGGCAGGGCTGTGTCCCAGACCCCCATCCTCCTGTCCTCCCGCCAGGCCAAAGAGGCTGTCTGGCCCCATCCTATCTCCTTTCAGCCCCTCTCACCCCAACCCTGGGGCCCAGACTCCTCCAGTCCCTCCAGGGCTCCCCAGCACTTCCCCAGGGCCCCACGGGGAAGGGTGCACGCCAGGGCCTGGGGCGGAGGGAGAGGCTCACTGGGCATAGGTAGTGCCAGCAGACCCCTCCCTGTCACTGCAGGCTCCCTGTGTCCTGAAGTCCAAAAGGGATGCTCCAGTGATCCCCTCCCGGTTAGCCACTTGGGGCCACCTGCCCCAGCTCCGCCTCAGGGCCCCCAGGCTAGTGTTGGAGGCTGGGGGAAGGGGGAGCGGGACAGGGTGGGGCTCGGGCTGCTGTGGGCCCCAGAGCCTAGCAGCCCTTCTGGGCCCTGGTTTCTGGAGCTTTCACTGGCCGCGCCCTCCTGCAGAGTGGGAAGGGAGGCAGAGAGCATCTGCTTGTCCTGTTTGGGGCTAGCTACGGGCAGAGACTTACCGAGAAGTCTGTGTCTTCTGCCTTGAGGTGGTCTGCAATGTACTGGACGCCCTCGACTGCCCGTGTCAGGACCGGTGACAGAGGCACATGCCGGGGCGGCCCTTTGGTGCTGCGTGCTTTGAGTGCGGTGTTTGGGGACTCCAAGGCTGGCTCCTTCTTGCACTTGCATTTGCACGGAGAGGCCTGGTCTGGGGGTGGGAGCTCGGTCGAGGGGGCCTTCAGAGAAGTGGAGGAGCTGGCCGCTGGGTCCTCAGCCTCGGAGGCAGCAGCATCTCGGGGAACGCTGTACTGGATGCTCTGAGACCGGCACCGGACGCCGCCCTCTGCTTTGCTGGGGCTGGACATGTGCTGGACACTCAGGGACCTGGCTTTGGCAATCCCTGGGGCCCGGGTGCCAGTAGGTGGGTGGCCTGGGGCCAGCGAGGGGCAGGCGCTGGCTTTCTCGGTCTCTGAGGGCTGCAGAGTGGGGACCTGGTCCGAGGGTGACTTGCAGGCAGGCTGGGGCTTGACTGTCTCATCCAGGGGGCCACAGAAGGACGGGGTGGGTGAGGGACCCTGGCTCTGGACTCCGCTCACGAAGTTGGGCTCCCCCTCGGGCTCGGGCTCGGGCCAGACGCGTGGGGTGCTGGCCATCTTATGCATGGACTCAATAAGCCGCCTGCAGTTGTCCTTGACCACGGACGGCCGCTTCATGAAGAGCAGGCGCGGCACGATGTCCAGGAAGACCCGGCGGACCCAGGCGGGCATGGTGTGCGTGCGTGGCGAGCGGTGGTGGACGTTGAGGACAAAGACGGTGATGATGATGGACAGCGTGACGAAGATCATGGTGAAGAGCAGGTACTCCCCGATGAGCGGGATGACCAGCGAGGTGGAGGGGATGATCTCGGTGATGAGCAGCAGGAAGACGGTGAGCGAGAGCAGCACGGAGATGCAGAGCGTGATCTTCTCGCCGCACTCGGAGGGCAGGTAGAAGACGAGCACCGTGAGGCAGGAGATGAGCAGGCAGGGGATGATGAGGTTGATAGTGTAGAAGAGCGGCAGGCGCCGGATGACGAAGGCGTACGTGATGTCCGGGTAGACCTCAGCGCAGCACTCGTACTTCCTGGTGTTGTAGGTGCCCACGGCGTCCACGATGACCCACTCGCCGCTCTCCCAGAAGTCCAGCTGGTCCACGCGGCTGTGCATGCTCACCAGGTCGATCTTGGCCTTGTCGTAGGTCCAGGACCCGAACTTCATGGTGCAGTTCTGCTGGTCGAAGGGGAAGAAGGTGACATCGATGCTGCAGGAGCTCTTGTAGATGGCCGGCGGTGTCCACTGGACCCGCCCATCGTGGAAGAGGTGGGCCTTGGTCAGGTGGGTGACCGCAAAGTCCCCGTCCGCGCTGGGCAGCAAGAGAGAGAAGGGGTGAGACTCGCCGACACCCACAGCCCCGGTGCCCAGCTCTCAGGCCCCTGTGCGCCAGCCACACACACATTCCCCCCTTGCAGTGAGTGGTGAAAGGGGACAGGGCCAGGCAGAGCTGGGCAGGTGGCGCTGGGCACGTCACTCACCTGCCCGCCGCAGCTCGGTCACCCCCACACTGGGGACACACGCGGATGGAGACCTCGAAGCAGCCGTGTGTGCACCGTGCCTGACACACAGCCTGGTGGGGATGTCGATGATGTGATTATCTGGGGGCTGGGGCAGGGACTGGGGCCTCTCTGCCCACCTGGCCGTCCACGCCACATCCAGGCCCTCAGAGGCAAAAGCGGCCCCTGGGCACCACACTGCAGACTGAAGAACCTCACGAGGCCTCCCGGACGGATGCCTCATCCCCCATGGGTCACCCCTGGGGGGGGCCAAACTCGGGGTGAGACCCGTCCGGCTGCCTTCCTCTGCTCCAGACTGTGCATGCCAGCGACACTGAGCACTCTCAGTGCTGTCTCCTCGTGCACCCCCCACGACTCAGAGGCAGGAAGGACCCCCGCCCTGCACAGGTGAGGACTTGGCAGCCCATGGAAGCACAGACGGGGCCATCCGAGCAGGACGTGAACTCCAGCCTCTGGTCATCGGCCCTCCTGCCTCTCCCTCAGGCAGAGCGCCAGCTTGTAGCCCTGGGCTTCTCAGACAGAGATGTCCGCCTGAGTTTCTCCAAGAGGATGCCTGCGGGTGGGGCGTGCCACACGGGCACATTTGGGGTGAGCCAGCCGGCTCGTGGTAACTCAGGGACACCTACAAGCAGCCCCATAGCCCTTGCCTGTGCCTGTTGTTGGCTGCGCTCAGCTCCGATGCCCTTCCCTCTGCAGCGAGAAGGGTCTGCTCCCGAGTCTGGTCCCGGGCGTGTACCCCGGGCTGTGGTGTGCCACTCTCTTGGCCTCAGTTTCCCCACAAGGCCCCAGCCCATCCACGCTGACTGTGGGTGGAGCCCACAGACAGGCAGAGGCAGCGGCCGTCCCTCAAGCCCCTTGGGGCAGGCCCTGCCCTCTTCAACTCTAAGCTGCTGCCGGGAGACCTCTCCACAGCCCCACGGAGCCCCACCGACAGCGTGCTGGTCTCAGCACAGAGGGTGGCACGGCTACCACGTGTCCCTCAGGCACAACGGCTGAACTGGAGAAGCTGCCCAGACCCTCTGCTCGTTGCCCCCCCTCACTTCCTTTCACACCCAGCCCCTCAGGCCTTGGAGGCAGCCGCTCCACAGTGCACGCGTTGCCGTCCACGCATCTACGCCAGGCGGGGTGCTGAGCGCGGCCCCAGGGAGGCTGGGCAGCCAGAGGACTCCAGGGCTCGTGGTGCAGACTGGGCGGCTTGCGGAGAGCAGAGTGCGTGCCCCGCGGGGGGAGCAGTGCTGTGCCCCCCGCTCCCCGAGCTGCCCCCTCTTAATGCATCCCCGAAAACCATCTCCGAGCTCCTTTACGAGCTGCCGCGCGTCCCGCTGCCATTACTGGAATCAATTAGGTTGAAGAGGAGCCCGATCGTTCTTAATCAAAGAGCGAGGTTTTGTAGGTCAGGCCCGACGCCCGGGGCCCTGGAAGGGGCTTTGTGCAGGAGCCCCCTGGGGTCTCGCGGTGGGGAGGCAGGGGCTGGACAGATGGCTGGACGAGGGGCCTAAGTGCTTCCATTTGCTCGTTTGTGAGTGCCGGGGGAGCCACTCCGCCCAGGCCTGGGCCTGCCACGAGGGGTCCCGCACGGATCACGCTCAGAGCCGCTGGCCCAGCGATGACACGGCAGCGACACGGGGACACGAGAGGACATCGGGCAGCCCCAGGCTCAGGGACCCCCAGCGAGGGTCCCGGGAAGGGACAAGTCTGAGCCCGCCGTCCGCGGCCGGGCTGCAGAGCCCTGGCTCCTGGCACAGAATAACCCTTGCCATGATCAGGCTACAGCCCAGCCTTCCGAGCTGGGCCGGCTCAGCCACAGGCTTTGTTTACTCAGGAACGTGAGGAGCAGGGCTTGGGGACTTGCGTTGACGGCTGTGTGGGGGAGGGCCTGAGAGCACGGCAGGGAAGAAGCGGGGACAGTGGCCAGAGCGGGCAGGCAGTTCTGGGAGCTTCCTCACCTCTTTCAAGAGCACCCTGGGCCCAGACTTTTCTTCCAGAAATGAAGTGAGGGCATGTGGCATGGGACACCTGCCCCGGCCAGGGGCTGATTGGGAAAGTGACTGCAGCCCCAGGGGAGCAGCTCTGGGTTTTCAGTCATGGGGGGTCCGATTCCCTTTCCCTGCCCCCAGGAGAGACAGGGCTCGGGGCTGGTCTGGCTGGGATGGAGCCCCCAGGAGCCCACGCGCACCCGTCCCTCCGTCTCCTTGGCACTTAGCTCACAGGTGGACCTGCCCCCCAGACTCCGACAACCTCCTCTGCTCCCTCTTCCTTCTTCCGGCTGGCTTGTTGGCCCTGGCTCATGAGGGTGGGGCCCAGACACGCTGCCAGCCTCTTGCTCTCATGGCCTCAGCAGAACAGCCTGGCACGGCTGGACACAGGCACCTGCCACCCCTGCCCGCTAAGCCCCCCGGGGCTCACTTGTTGTAGAGGACAATGTCCGGCCGCCAGATGAGCTCAGAGGGGATGCGGATGGAGGTCACGTTCTCGTAGTCCTCGGGGTCCCAGCGCAACTTATAGTCATGCCACTCCTGGGGCCGGGACAGGAGAAAGCCACAGGTGGTGAGGGGAAGGGCAGGGATGGGGAGGGGTGAGGAGTGGGGGAGGGGCAGGGATGGGGAGGGGTGAGGAGTGGGGGAGGGGCAGGGATGGGGAGGGGTGAGGAGTGGGGGAGGGGCAGGGATGGGGAGGGGTGAGGAGTGGGGGAGGGGCAGGGATGGGGAGGGGTGAGGAGTGGGGGAGGGGCAGGGATGGGGAGGGGTGAGGAGTGGGGGAGGGGCAGGGATGGGGAGGGGAGGAGTGGGGGAGGGGCAGGGATGGGGAGGGGTGAGGAGTGGGGGAGGGGCAGGGATGGGGAGGGGAGGAGTGGGGGAGGGGCAGGGATGGGGAGGGGAGGAGTGAGGGAGGGGCAGGGATGGGGAGGAGTGAGGGAGGGGCAGGGATGGGGAGGGGAGGAGTGGGGGAGGGGCAGGGATGGGGAGGGGAGGAGTGGGGGAGGGGCAGGGATGGGGAGGGGAGGAGTGAGGGAGGGGCAGGGATGGGGAGGGGAGGAGTGAGGGAGGGGCAGGGATGGGGAGGAGTGAGGGAGGGGCAGGGATGGGGAGGGGAGGAGTGGGGGAGGGGCAGGGATGGGGAGGGGAGGAGTGGGGGAGGGGCAGGGATGGGGAGGGGAGGAGTGAGGGAGGGGCAGGGATGGGGAGGAGGTGGGAGGGGCAGGGATGGGGGGGGGGGGGGGAGGGGCAGGGATGGGGAGGGGAGGAGTGAGGGAGGGGCAGGGATGGGGAGGGGAGGAGTGAGGGAGGGGCAGGGATGGGGAGGGGAGGAGTGAGGGAGGGGCAGGGATGGGGAGGGGAGGAGTGAGGGAGGGGCAGGGATGGGGAGGGGTGAGGAGTGGGGGAGGGGCAGGGATGGGGAGGGGAGGAGTGGGGGAGGGGCAGGGATGGGGAGGGGAGGAGTGGGGGAGGGGCAGGGATGGGGAGGGGAGGAGTGAGGGAGGGGCAGGGATGGGGAGGGGAGGAGTGAGGGAGGGGCAGGGATGGGGAGGGGAGGAGTGAGGGAGGGGCAGGGATGGGGAGGGGAGGAGTGAGGGAGGGGCAGGGATGGGGAGGGGAGGAGTGGGGGAGGGGCAGGGATGGGGAGGGGAGGAGTGAGGGAGGGGCAGGGATGGGGAGGGGTGAGGAGTGGGGGAGGGGCAGGGATGGGGAGGGGTGAGGAGGAGGCAGGGGTGAGGGGCAGCAGCCCAAGCTCCCCTCCCACTCACTTGCTTCACCCACACATTCGTTGTCATCATCTGATTCTTCTCGTCCTAGGACACAAAGGAGAGGAAGAGAGGTCACAGTCCCCTCGGCGACAGGACACGTCTCTCTCCGGCCCTGAGTGTCCTCACCCACAAGCAGCAGCGAGGGCTGAACATGGGGACTGGGCAACCTTAGAAGGGAATGAGCAGCTCATCCCTGGAGGCAGCCAAGCCCAGGATGGCCGCCCCGAGAGGACTCAGGGACGTGGGGACAAGGCCTTCTGAACGTTTCCAGAAGGAAAGTGGGGACAAGGTTTGGCCAAGTTCACATGCGGCCAGGGCCTAGCCTCCCTCAGCTAAGGGCAGGTGTGTGGGAAAGGGAGGCAGCCCCCAGGGCTCCCTGGCTGCTGGAGAAGCAGCCTCCTCCCTGGACAACCTTGCCGGCCCCTGCTCACCTGCACCGCTCCCTCCAGCTGGCTGGGCAGCCCCCCTGCAGATGGGCCCCAGGAGCAGGCACCTCCTGCCGCCAAAGCCACCCTGGTGTACAGGTGAGAAGGGCTGGACCACACTGCCCACCCTGCTGCCTCACGCCCTGCATTCCCTACTGGTTCACCCGGCTAGGCGTCAGACATGCTCCTGCTGACGAGCCAGCAGGTGAGAGCATCCTCTGAGCAGTCAAATCCCAACACAGGCCGGAGCCTCCCGAGGAGCGCGGGCACCCGCAGGGACGCGGGGGTCTGCTGGAACAGGAAGCCCGGGTCCTCACGTCCCACCCTGTGGGTGCTGAATGCCGACCTCTGCAGCCACGGCCACACCCCAGCCCACTTGGCACCCACTCGGGAGCAGGGCTGGGCTGCAGGTCTGGCTCCTTGCCCAAGGCTTGGGCTGGGGCCCTCAGCACCTGATGGGGAGACCCCTCGGACAGCAGGGTACCCATGGGGTGCAGGGCGTTGGGGGCAGGACCCAGGGTGCAGAGTACTGGGGGCAATACCTGAACAAGGTTCTTCTCACCCTCTGACGGTTCAGCCTTTTCCCTCACCCGCCCTGGACCAGGGACACACAAGGCCATGGGGAAAGATGCTGAAGCCAAAGAAGGGCATCCAGGGTCAGGGCAGGGCCTTGTGCCCCTAAAGCACAGGCCTGGGCGCCTCCCACTCCTGCTTCCCCCAAGGGACAAGCCCCCCATCCTCCAGTTCAGGGAGAGGGCATATCATTCCCTGCCACTCCCGGGTACTGCCCTGGTCCTGCTCTCCCCAGGGGCCACCTGGGACAGACCACCCGGCTGCCTGAGCAGGACCCCCTGAAAGGACACTGAGGAGTAAGTGTGGCCTGAACAGGCCCAGCGCCAGAGCCTGGACACAACGTCCAAGGACCTCAGCAGTGAGCCCCGCACCACCCTGCCTGGCCACGGTCCTGCCCGCCCCATCCCTTGCCCAGGCTCAGAATGAGCTTCACGGTGGCAGGGCCTGGCCTCCTTCCCGGGTGCCCTCCCAGCCTCGTGCTGTCCCCCAGGCGCCTGTGTATTCACAGCACACAATGTCAGCCCAGGGCCCAGAAAGCGCCCTGGGATCCCTCAGGCTCCTCTGCAGGCGTGAACTCGCACACGCAAGCAGTCCCCACCCAGACACAGACCTGCAGCAAGTACAGGAGCCCCGTGAAGGCACGGGCAGAGAGTGGCCCAGACGCGGGGCGGCCCCTCCACACACATGACCATGGGCCTCGAGCCAGCAACCAGGACTCAAGCAAGGACAGCACACACACGTGTGCTGGCATGTCCTTGGCATCTCGGGCGGATAGCAGAGCACTCCTGTGCTGCCCGGGGCCTGGAGCAGGTCCCTCCCCAAGGTGTGGAGCCGTGTGCTGCAGGCCTCACCCTCTCCTGGGCAAGCTGGGGACAGGTGGCGGTGTGGGGATCGATGAGCAAGACCCAAGGAGCTCAGGTGGGAGGCGGTGGTGCAGGTGACCCAGAACCTTGAGCAGCAGACAAGGGCCCCCTCTGCCAGCCGCCGCTGGGAACCGTGTTTGCGAACCTCGGGTTTGCAAACCCTGCTCATCTCCCGTGCCTCTGGCTGCGGCCCAGCCGGGAGCACTTTACAGGAAGCCTGGAGGCCCAGTTCCGAGACACCTGAGGGCGGAAGCCTGGACACAGCTGAGGACAGGGCAGACCGACCGGGTCTCCCTGCTAACGGGCCCAGGCTCGAGCCTTTCTGAATGTGGCCACAGGCCCTCCCATCTCCCAAAGTCCCTCAGACACAGCTGTGCAGCCCAAGACGGCGCGGCTGTGCCCATCCCATTTCATGGGAGAAGACGGTGGCCACGGTCACTAAGGTGACGGCACCGGCCTGGAGCCAGGGCCTCCAGATGCCAAAACTAGTGGCTTCTCCCCTCACCAAGCTGACTCGAGGTTGGGGTCCTGGCAGGGGAGCGGGGTGGGCATGGCAGGTATCAACAGCCCCCTGCACCTGGACGAATTCCGGCTCCCTCCCCAGAACCAGAGCCGGCTGGATCTTAGTGTGGAAACCCAAGCCCTTCCTATCCCAGGGGGCCTCTGACCTCCTCACGGAGAGCCAGCCAGGCTCCCAGAGGCCCCTCCCCGCCAGGCCGGAGCCCACACTCCAAGGCCTGGGCTGTGCACCCACCACCCAGTCAGACGGCACCTGAGGATGGGCCCCCAGCTCCTCCAGAGCCATGGACCCCCAGCGGCCTCCCAGCAGCTCCTGGGTCCCTAACCAGGAAGGCAGACATACTCACACCTGTCACCGACTCGCAGGGACCCAGCATTCCCAATATTCCAGGCCAGTGGGTGGATAATGGGGACCTCCCAGACCAGGTGGGGGTCAGGTGCCGCCAGGGCACTGCAGGCCAGCCACCACCCACAGAGGCATTTTCCGCTCTTTGCTTCTGAAGGTGACGGCCCTGACCCACTGGTGAAATGTGGCATTTTGGTGTTTCTGGTGGAGTGAGGAAAGCGTGGGGCCTGGGGTCCATTCCCACAGAACCTGCCCTTCCTCGGGGCTCGGGCGCGGCCCCAACACCCAGCCTACCTGGAGCTGATGGCAGCCCTCCAGCTCCTCCAGGCTCCCCCCGCCCGGGGGCCTCCTCCAGACATGGGTGCTCGCTCCAGGGTGACCCTCTGACCTATGTGTGACGGCCAAGCCCCGAGGCCCCGCTCCCCACCCCCGGCACCTACCACGTCAATGAGCTGTGCAATGGACAGGCCGAAGTGGACAAAGACCACATCCGAGATGTTGGCCACAGGCCGGGACCACTTGTTGTAGCCAGAGAAGAGTTTTTTCAGCAGCCGCTCCTCGGCGTGGGCCTGGGTCTCCACATCGCTGCTCACTGTTGGGCGGGCAGGCATGTGGCTCAGGGGTGAGGAACTGTGGCCATGTAGGCTACCCCTGCCGGCCTCACACCAGGCCATGCTCAACCACCCTGGCTTCCTTCCAGTACCTCACAGCACATTCCACCCACCTCAGGACCTTTGCATGTGCTGCCTGACTCTCCGCCTGGGTTTCTCCTCTCCTCTTAGGTGTAAAAGTAACTCCCTCAGGGGAGCCTGTCCAGATCCCTCAGGCCTTCCTAGCAACCTGCACCTCACCACAGAAGCTGGGAACTGATCTGATAAGTGCCAATTTGGATAAGTCTCCTCATCAGACCATGACTTTGGGGGGAGAGGCTGTATCTCTGGCTACCAGCAGAGTTCGGAGAACCTTGCCTCCAAGCGCAAGGTAGGGGTAACCGCAGGACAGGACACCAGGGGCCAGAGGGCAGAGGGTGCAGGCCCAGGTGGGGAGACAGAGGAAGGGGAGTGAGGTCTGCCCACCAAGAGCCTGCTTCCTGTGGCTGCCAGCAACTCTGACTCACCCCCAGAAGGAATCCCCTGCTGCCTGGGGAGGGGCCCTCTCCTTCAGCCCAGCCCCACCAGCCAAGCTGTGGTCTGAGGCCTCCCTGCACTGGTGCCTACACAGCACGAGGGGTTGGGGAGGGGACAGGAGACCCCCGCTCCCTCCCCCTCTCAGCTCCATCCTGCTCAGCTGTGAGTCACAGACTGGACCTCAGGAGGGGTTCACAAGCTCCCCTGGGGTCAGTCCTAGACCCCCGGGGCTGCCCAGGGGATGGGAGGGGAGGGGGAGGCAGAGGGGGCTGGAACTTGCCTGCCCCAGGGAACCTGGGGGAGTAGAAAAGGCGCCCAAGAGGCGCCACTAAGGGCAGAGGCCACCCCTCTGATCCCCTAAACAAGGAGCAGGCACGGGGTGTCTGCAGGGAAATCTGGACGAGGGATGGGGGCGGGGTGGGGGTCGGGGGAGATGGGCCCCGCCTCTCTCTCCCCAAGTTGGAGCTTCTGGGTCCAGCTCCTGAAACGGCAGCCCCTACCCCCACCCAAACCCCTCTCCTCGCGTTCGCGGGCGGGTTAACTCCTTCCTCGCCGGCCTCAGCCCGCCCCGCACCACAGCCTTTGCGTCTCGTGGGTGGAGGAGCCCCCGCGGCTTGGAACCGCAGCCAGGAGCCTCTCCTCCTTTGGCTCCGAAGGTCTCAGGATGCCCTGAACCGAGCGAAACGGGGCCCGTCCAGCGCCCCGAAACTTACCGGGCAGGAGGCCGACCCCCAGAAGCAGCAGCAGCGGCGGCAGCAGCGGCGGCGGCGGCGCCCCCGGGCCCCCGAGCTCCATGGCGCGCCGAGCGGGCTCTAGACGCGGGCAGCTCCCGGCTCCGCCGCGCCCCAGCTCCGAGGCCCGCGCGCGCCCAACTTCATGCCCCCCGCGCCGCGCGGGCCGCTCCGTCCGCCGGGCCTGCTCGGCCGCTCCTCCCGCGGGGCGCGGCGCACGGACACCGGGCCGGAGTGCGGGGCTGTGGGCTCAGCGGCGCGGCCCCGCCCGGACCTGCCCGCCGCCAGCCGGCGAGGAGGAGGGGGAGGGGGGAAGGGAGGAGGGAGCAGGAGGGAGGGCGAGGGACGCGAGGGGAGGAGGAAGGGGGGACGGACCACGCGGCGGGAGGGGCGCGGAGGCTGCGCTCGGCCGGCGAGGGGGTAAAGTTTTCGTCGTCCTCCCTCGGCTGGGGGCGCGCCCGAGTCATGTGGGGGCCCCGTAGTCACCGCATGCGACTGAGGGATCCCGGCACCGGTTCCGGACCACGAGACACTGACCCCCACCCCGTCTCCAGCCCCAGTGCCCCCGCCGCCTGCCTGGAGGCGAGGCGCGCACCCAGGGGCTCCGGGTGTGAGGAGGGGCGCCCCGCACGCGTCTGGTTAACTCCATCCCCCCCGCCCCGCTTCGCAGTTTGGAAATCACAAGTCGCTCGTCGCCTTCCCCAGCGAGGCGTTCAGGAAAGAGCCGACCCCCATCCGCCCGTCCCTGGCGGACCGGGAAGCATCCACTGGGAGCCCAGGCCCCGCGGCCCGCCTTTCTGGGGACAGGGAAGGACCGTAACGCCCCGCCCGGGGCGGAGCCGCCTCCAGGTCCGGCCTGAGGCCCGGGTCTCCACCCCACCTCCGGGCGGCCTGCAAGCCGGCGGACTGTGCGGCGTGAGGGCGGTCCCGCCATCCCGCTCGCGGTGGACAGAGGCGGAGGGTCTGGGCCAGGTGCCCGGAGAACAGACCGCGGCGCCCGGGCCTGGCGGGGGCTCCGCCTCAGGTGGGTCGAGGCGGCTGCCGCCCGAGCAGCAGGTGCTTGGAGGAGGGGCCGGGAGGGGCCGCTCTGTGCGGTGGGGCTGGAGCTTCGCGAGCAGACGGTGCCGCTCCGCAGAGGCCGGGACCCTCGGCCACCCCCGCGCGCCAGCCCCCGCCCGGAGCTCTGCAGGGGGACCCAGCGCCAAACGGAGGCTTCGGTCTGGCTGCGGGCAGAGAAGGCCTGGAGCCGGCCCCGGCGCTCCCCTGGCGTCCACAGCCACCCCTGGGGAGCAGAATGGGGGTCAGGAGCTCCCTCGGCCTCCTCTACTTCATGCAGGGGATGCTGTGCCAGTAACAGGCATGGGCCAAGGTGGCAGCTTGGCCAGCGACAGGCACTGCCCCTCCCCATCTCCCCTGCCCCCTATCACCCCCTGCACCCCATCTCCCCTACTCCCATCTCCCCTGCTCCCTCTCTATCTCCCCTACCCCCTCCCCATCTCTGCCTGCCCCTCTGCATCTCTCTCTCTCTGCCCCTCCCCATCTCCCTTGTCAGCCCATCTCCCCTGCCCCCATCACCCCCTGCCCCCTCCTCATTTCTCCCTGCCCCATATCACCTCTGTACCCCCCCCCCCCCCCCCCGCTCCCGCTCCTGCCCCCAGCCGGAAAGCACTCTGGCTCCAGGTTTAGCTCATGGCACACCTGCTCTGAGGCCTCCAGGGGATCTTCCCACAGGAGCCTTCTGTCTGCTCCCAGGCACGCAGCTTTCAAAATGCTGGTTACTGAGCAGCAGCCAGTCTCAGCAGTGATGTTTGCTCCAGTCTGTGGGCTTCCCAGACACTGGCCCAAGCCACTGAGACACCTGGACGAGTTGGGCTCTCACAACACCACTGTGAGGTGGGTTCTTGTTATTCCTGCATCCCGATGAGGAATGGATGCACAGAGAGGTTAAGCCACATGCCCAAGGTCGTGTCGCTGGTAGTGGGATTCCAACCCAGGCTTCAGGGACTGCACCCTGGCTTGCTCTGGGCCTCGGGCATAGCATGTCCTAAGGCTCGCCTGTGCCCCACTGAGATGATCTCCTCATGCTGCCCCATGGTCCGTGCTTCCTGGAGCCAGGGAAGCCTGTGCTCTGGGAAACCTCTTGGACAGGCCAGCCCAGTGCGTCACCCTCCCACAGGTCAGCCCACAGGCCGGAGCCTGGTCTGGTTGGCATCCATTTCTGCAGGCAGGCCACAGTCCCTCCAGGCAGGACCCCTCTTCCTGTTCCTCCTTCTCAGCCAAGCTGCCACCCACCCGGGCAGTGTCAGACCCTGGGTTTCTTGGCATCTATTCTGCCCCTTCCATGAGCCAGCTCTGTGCTAGGAACCAGAAGGTTCTCCAAGCTGAGTGGAGAGTTGTCCTGAACCAGGAGCTGGAGAACAGGCTCTGCCATTGCTAACCAGGTGCAAGGGAGGGAGGAGGGCAAACCAGCGACCTCCTCGCCCTCCCTGGGACGTTCCCCCACTGGCAGGCAGAGGCCACTTGCCCCCCAGGGCACCAGCCACATGAAGTTTAGAACCTTAGAAGCTGCCGGAGCCTCTCTCTCAGGGAGGAGACCCAGGGAGCCCGACGAGCATCAGGGGCTCCTGGGTGGGAGCATGCTCGCTGCCCCCTGTGTTTCACATCCTGCCTCGATGAGAAAGTCCCTGCTCCACACTGTCCCGGAACAAACGGGACAGTGCCTGCTCGACAACCTGCAGAGCCCATCCCACGTGCTCCGGGTCCCTTCTGGAAGCCTCTCCTGATGATCTCAGCATCCCCATGAAGAGAGGTCACCATTACGCTCATGTGACCACTAGGAAGGTGAGGCATACCCGGGGTTTGCTGCTGGCTGATAAAGCAATATCTGCCAGTCATTCTGGGACACACCAATGCCTGTCGGAAACCAGGATGCTCCCTCATGCCTCTGCTTTTAGGCTCATCCCAAGGGACCCATTAAAGTTGAGTGCTCCTGCGAATGTTAGGCTGGAGTCAAAGGAGAGAGGGGTCACGGTGAGCTGGGCCAATCCGTGAAGACTTCCTGGGGGAAGGGGCATACAGGGAGGTAGTCCCAGGGACCATGGACGTCCACCCACGGCCAGGCACGTGGTGGGGAGTTTACCTAAGTTCCAGGTTCTGGCACACACACCCCCAGACAACTACTCAGCCTGGGCCAAGGCCTCCAAATCTGACAGCCATCTCCAGGCGGCTTCAGACTCAGAGCTGATTTGACCCGAGGACTCATGCAGAGAATCAGGCTGGCCCCCACCCCTGGCCGGGTGTTGGAATTGCCCCCGGGGCTGCATCTGCACAGGGAGAGGAGCGCAGGGCCTCAGCAGGAGCTGCAGCAACTCAAAGGCTGAGTCAGCTCCCTGTCTTGTTTCTCTTCACTTGGGCTCAAGCTGTCGAGATGGTGACTCTCCATGGCCAATCCCACAGGTGAATTCAGCCAGAGAGCCCAGCCAAGTCCAGCAGGCCTGTCTCTCCTGGCACCTGAGGTCAGACTGGGGTCAGCACAGGTCCCGGGGGCTCCTGCAGACACAGCCCTGTGGCTGGCGTGCACACCCTCACACACATCTGTGCAACCTTGTCTGGCTTTCCCTGGGGCTTTGCTAATGCAGCGAGATTAATCATGTCTAACTCATTAATTTGCACGGCCCTCCCTCCCCACCTGCGCCCGCTGGAAAGCACTTGTCATGGGAACCTAGTAATCATGACAGCCACTGAATTAGGTCCTTACTCCAGGCCTCTGGGCCCTTCCCTCTGCTGCTTCTGAAAGCCTCTTTCAGAGGAAAGGAAAACCCCCAATTCACAGACAAATGAGGCCTTTGGGGCCCGGGAGCCTCCCTGCCCCGGGGAGCCTTTGTGGCAGGGGCCACGTCCTCTGAGGGTGATTGCAGGTGGGGGCTGAGAGGGGGAGGGTTGTGGAGCAGGCTCCTCAAAGACCCCTCTCCACACCCCGCCCCCCCCAGCCAATGTCATGCCAACTCCAAAGACAGCCACTGGCACCGGCTGACGTGGAACGTGGAAAGTGACCTCTGCAGGCGCTTCTCTCTCTGGCTACCCCCCCGGCCCCCCCCCCACGTGCCGTGCCTGCCCTCCACCCTCCACCCCATTCGAAGGACATTTCCATGGTAACCAGTTGTTGGATAAACAGCAATCTGAATTAAAGGTGGGAGCTTCAGCTGAGTGCCAAGTCCGAGCCGCACGGGAACAAGGAATCCTCTTGGGGGCTGAGGGAGGCAGGCGAGAAAGAGGCAGCAGAGGTGGGCCCGGGAGGGGACAGGCGGGCCCATCAGCACCGGGACCCAGTGGGGCTTTGGTGACCCATGGGAGCCGTGGGCAGTGCTGGCCAGCCCAGCAGGGGCGCAGGGGTCCTGCCTGTATGCCCACACCCCTGGGGGACTTCCTCTTCCACCTTTCCAGCCAGGCCTCACCCCCGTCTTACCCAGGTGACACTGTATCTGATGTCCCTCCTTTTCTTCCTAAGGTCAGTCACAGCAGGCCCTTTAAAGCCCAAATAGCCCTGAAAGAGGGCACACATGAAAAGTGCTGTGCTCTCTTGTAAATGGACTTTCCAGATGTGTTTTCTCTTGCCGCCCCCCGCTACTGCGCCATAACATGCTGTGTTTCTCTTCCCATACTCTTCATCTCCAGACATCATTTTGCGTGTCATCTGTTGGTCTCACCTCCACCCCCACCCCTGCTAGTAATGTAAGTTGGTGAGGGGAGGCTCTAAGCTTTGCACACAATGCCCGGGTCTGAGTCGAGGCTGGGTAAACATGTGGAAGCATGTGGATGGGTGGCTGACTAGATGGATGGATGAATGAGTGGATGAATGAATGAGAGGCTCTTTGCTTTTTTCAAGATGCCTGGCTCTGGGGCCGGCCCGGTGGCGCAGCGGTTAAGTGCGCACGTTCCACTTCCGCGGCCCGGGGTTCGCCAGTTCGGATCCCAGTGTGGACAGGGCACTGCTTGGCATGCCATGCTGTGGCAGGCGTCCCACATATAAAGTAGAGGAAGATGGGCATGGATGTTAGCTCAGAGCCAGTCTTCCTCAGCAAAAAGAGGAGGATTGGCAGCAGTTAGCTCAGGGCTAATCTTCCTCAAACAAAAAAAAAGATGCCTGGCTCTTAGTAGGGGCTGAGTAAACAAGTTGAATGCATGGACAGATAGACGGATGGATGGATGGAGAAATGAATGCATGCATGGAGGAATGAATGCGTGGATGAGTAGATGGATGGATGAGCAGATGCCTGCCGGGAGACTGTCAGGGAGGGGGATCCAGAGTGGGCTCCAGTTGTGCTGCACCTCAACCCCACCCTGATCCGGGCCTTGCACGTTCAGGCTGAGAGGATCCAGGTGTTTGGGATTGGTTCTGGGCTTACCAGCAGGCGAAACCCCAAGAGGGAGGAATAATGACCATGCTGGGTCAGGCAGGAGCAGGGACGCTGGGAACTGGAGAGGGTTCCATTTCCACCTCATCGATTTTCCTGTCATCTGTCAAGGATGGGTCAGGAGTGAATTTAATGCTTCTCACCTCACTGGGCCTGACAAGGCCACCCTGCCCTCCCACTGGTCAGGGGTCGTTCCCGCTGCCGGGCGGCCCATGAAGCACTCCTCTCAGCCAGTCCTGTCCATGGGACCCTCCCCCTGACACGCAGTGGACACTGCCCCCCCAGAGCCTCAGCTGACCCTGGCTGCATTCTCCCTGGGGCTCTTAGGACGACCTTGGCCTGACCTTGGTCAAATCCCTCAGTAGGAGCCCTGGTCCAGCACACACTACCGGGGAGGGCTTGAGGGAACAGTGTCTAGCTCCTAGGCCACCCTGACCGCTGCATGGAATCAAATACCCTCCTGGGCAGAGGCCTCCACTGGCCACCTCCCCCAGGCAAGGCTCCTCCCCGTCCTGTCTCCCAGGCCCCCTCGGCCTCCCTGCTCTCAGCACCACGGACAGCTCCAGCCTCTCCCATCCGCAACCCTGGGGCTGATGGGAGAAAGAAGACCTGTGAGCCCCTGTCTTTACCCACTCCCTTCAACAAAAGCTCTGAAAGCCGTAAAGCACAAGTGAAATAGGAGAACTGGGGTCGATATCTCCAAGGGGCAATGCTCTCCTCTGTCCTCAATTGCAGACGCTTCAACCAGACCCCGTAGAGAGACACCTCTGCTGCTCAACTGGAGGTCACCCAGATGCTGGGACGACAGCTGGGGGAGAGGGGAGAGGGCGGCTGGGAGGCCTCAACTCCACCAAAGCATCGCAGTTTAGAAAACACCAAATGTCCTTGCAGCAGAGAAGTGGACAGTGGCACAGAGGCCCCTCCCCAGACGCTGCAGCTCCCCCAGGTTCAGGATTTAAGCCATGAAACAGTCGTA
This sequence comes from Equus przewalskii, assembly GCF_037783145.1. Lineage (NCBI taxonomy): Eukaryota > Metazoa > Chordata > Mammalia > Perissodactyla > Equidae > Equus > Equus przewalskii. Next base: position 49,071,581 of record NC_091851.1, read on the forward strand.
CTGGGCCGAGTCAGGGCCTGCAGCCCCAGTGATTTCCTCCTGCCCCGGCGTCCTTGACGTCCCGCAGCTTCTGCCTGGAGGAACGTGCCTTCCAGAGACAGCAGCTGCTGGCAGGTGCCCATCCTGCTGGGGCTCTGGTCCACAGCTGGAGTCCCTGCAGACACTTTCTCTTCCTGTGCCCATGTGAGTGGGGCTCAGCCTTGCTCCCCAACCTTCAAGAACACTCCAGCCACAGCTGGGTTTCCTGGGAGCGGGACCTTGTCCTCCGACACCCTGCAGGGTCTTGTAGACAAGTGTTGATCTGCCACTGGCTGGGCTCCAGGTTCACGGTTCTGAGTGTCTCTGCTTCCACACCCCGGCCTGCCTCTCTGCTAAGTCATTAATTATCTATAAACACACCCAGAGGAGGGCTCCGGCCTCCAAGGGAAACACTCTGCTGAGTCAAGCGTTGGCTGGAAGGAGCGAGTGACGGCACTTGCTCTGACTCCGAGTCTTGCTGTTGACCCAGAGCACAGTGGGCACTGGACCCGCCAGCTGGGCATCCTTCCAGCCTCAGTTTCCTCAGCTGTTGCGGGGGGTGGCGACAGCGCCCAACGCAGGGGCCATCGTGAGGATGCAGGGACGCGAGGCAGTGTGTGTTTGGCACCTGGCTCAGTGTCCGGCAGTTGCTGAGCCGTCGGTGCCGCTGCTGCTGCTGGGAGCCCTCTGGCAGTTACTCTTCTGCTGTCTCAGAGGAAGGTGCCTGTGCCGACGGCTAAGGGGCTGGATGCAGGGTCTCAACTCAAGTGCCTTCAGAATCCAGGTGTGGAGCCCACAGACACAGGGTCTGTGCCCTGCCAGCTGCCCCGGGACCCCACCTGAGGCTCCACCCCATGTGGCCTAACCCAGCCTCTGACCAGCAGGTCTCTGAACTCCTGTCCGTCCCTGGAGCCAGCAGACACAGCCAAGCCGTCCGGCAGCTGCCCCTGAGGTAGATGATGGAAGGGGGAGCGAGTCTGGCACTTTGGGAAGAATCACCTCCTGACAGGCCTCTGGCGCAGAAAAGCCCTTTGTCTGCTGGCGATTCCCAGCCTGAGCCCTGCAGACAGATGTCCTGGAGGGTCGGATCCATGCAGCTCCGGCCTGGGAGGGCCAAGGGTCTGAGCTTCCCTTGGAGGAGGGGGCCGGGAAGGGAGGACAGGCCATGGTCTGAACGGCTGTGTGTGTGGACGGTGAGCCACTGAGCGGAGCTGAGGCAGCCACTGCGGCTGCAGACAGACCCAGAGGGGAATTCAGCCACTCTCCAAGGAGAATGAGAAGCGCTCCTGCCAAATTCTCTTCTTTCTCCTTCACCTCCTGTCACTTTGCCCTCTCTTGGGCCCCTAAACCTGGCCCCAGGTAGAGAAGAGACCCCCGAAGCTCCTGATGGAGCTCTGCCCGGGGCAGGAGGCCCCTCTGGGCTGAGGGAAGCACCTCAGCATTTCGACCTCACGCTCTGGGGTCCCCTGGCCACCTGTGGAGCTTCCCTCCCACAAGCACAGCCATGAGTGTGCTCTGGGCCTGGCCCAATTCTGCCGACTCAGGAGGGCCTAAAATCTCTGGCTGTGTGTCCATCTACCCCACCAGGCCCTGAGCCCCTTGAGGCAGGCAGCTGCCAGGACATCCTGGAGGTGGCACAGGGAAGGCCACTGGCACGTCCTGCTCAGAACAGACTTGGCTGCTGCCCACAGAGCCCCCCGAGGGACCTCCAGGTGAGGAAGGAGCTCCTCCTGGGGTTGGCCATCAGGACTCAATCTTCAGAAACGGGCCTCACCAGCCCGGGGGAGGGGGTGCAGATGCGTTCACCCCTGCCGGCCCCTGGGCCCCACAGCTGCCCGAGCAAGGAGGGCTCTGTTTCCTGCAGGCCTGGGGCAGAGCAGATGCTCCTCCCCAGCTTGTCACCTCCACTCCTGAACACGTGTCCTGGGGCCCCCACTTTCACGGAAGTGTGCGAGGCCCAGGACCCTGCGTCAGGAGACCCAGGCCTGATTCTGCCCCTCTGGCCACGAGACCTCAGCAAGCTCCGTCCCCTCGGCTCTGCCCCCCACAGGTAGAACGGGGGTGCTGCCCCTCTCTTCCCAGACCTTGAGAGCAGGGATGTCCCCAACCCAGGGAAGGCACTGCAGACGCGGGAAGCTCCTTTCTTCAGTGGGCACGGGCGGAGGTGGCAGCGTGGCTGTCCCAGGACAGTGGCCCTGACATGGGCTGCCCTCCCGCTGCTGAGACCACTTGCACTTGTGGCCATCTCAGACTGCCTGGGGAGCAGCACAGTCGGGGCCCCTCAGGCTGGGCTGGACCCTTCCTGCTGGACCTTCCAGGCCACCTTCTGGGGGCCTGAGTTCCCACAAACAGGCTAGAAACGGTGGTAGTGTGAGCCCCACTCCCCTAGCAACTCAACAATGCCATCCGGCCATGGGACCAGGGATAGCCGCATGGTTCCTGTGGGGGGCATGGGGTCTCTCTGGGGCCTGAGCTGGCTGAGGCCCAGCAGAGGAGGCCCCCACATCTCTCTCAAAAGCCAGCAGCATGGCTACAGGGCCAGAGACCAAGGGACGGTCCTGGAGGCCAGGGGCCATTTCCTGCATGAGTTTGTACAGGACCGCCTGTGAAACCCACGTGCCCACACGGGACCTCGTTCCTGTGGCAAGGCCCTGGGGCCCTGCCTGCCCTACTCACTCACGCCATTTTCACGCCCCCCTCCTGCTCAGGAGGGACCTCCGCAGGGAAGGTGGGCCCCCAACATCCACAGCCTGACTGAATCTGGGGGGCATCCACACCACCGCCATTTCCAGCCTGCAATGGGGGGAGCTCAGGTCCCAGGCCCAGGGGCTGATCCAGAGAGCACAGGCTCCCTCTGCCAAGCAACTGGATTTGCAAATCAGCATATTGCTCCGGAAGGGGGCAGGGCTCTTGTCCTCAGACGTCCTCCAACCAGCACCGGGCACTCGAGATTCCTGAGGCCACTTGGCACACCCCAGTCAGCTCAGGGACCATTGACAAACCAGGGGCTGCCGACCCCATCCTCAGTGGGTCACCCTGGGCAGACAGGCCTCTCGTGGGGGCTCTGCTGCAGGGACAGCTGGGATGGAGCTGCACTTGGCACCTCTGGGTACCCAGGCACTTCGGTGAGGAAGCCAGCCCCCAGGCTCCAGGGCTCTAGCCGAGCTGGGCAGGTGAGCGAGGGCAGCCTGAGACCAGAGGCCCCAGGGGCAGGGCTTAGAGGGAGAGGAGATGCGGGAGCCCCAGGGAGAAAGAGGAGGACTCTGAGTGGTGGAGATGCTCCCAAACCAGCTCCCGAGGGCCCCACTGGACCCCCAAGGGCCACACCCTCCCCGCAGAGCCCCATCATCCTCTGTCTCCGTTGTCACTGCTGCTCGTTCTGTCCCAGGTTCATGGACGCAGTGAGGTCCAGTGGGCCCTCAGGCTCTTGGTCTCAGTCCCCTCCTGGAGGGGACGCTGGGCATTCGGCCTCTGCACAGGGAGCTGGGGGCCAGGACGGGGTGAGGAGGAGATGCAGCTTGGTGACTAGGTTCTGTTGATTAGCATGCTGATTCAGACCCAGCTGGATGTGTCCCTGACCCCAGCACGGGTGCCTGTCGCCAGCATGGAAATACCATCCTGCCAGGAGGCAGGGGGCTCCATGCACCTGCCTTTGGGTTTCTGAGCCCATCCATGGCCTCATTTTGGGGGGGGAGGGAGGAGATGGGAGGGTGCTCATTTGCGGCATGGAGGACTTTTCAATTTCCGGCATGTCTACCATTTGTCAGCAGACGGACGGTCACAAGCATCTGGGGCAGCGTTATTATTCTGTTACTCCCAGGATGACAAAGCCGAGGTCATCCACACAAGGAGAGAGCTGGCCCAGGTTCTCCCCCCACCTCCAGTATCACAGCTCCTCGATGCCCCCAATTTAGAACAGAGGCGCCCAGCATCCTGGTCAGTCAAACCTCTTGCTGCCCCCACCCCACCGTCCTCCCCAAGCTGTGCCAGAGCCGTCTGCTCAGGAAAGCTCTGTAAACCCAGCCCTGCCTCCTGTTGACAAAGACATGTCTGCAAATAGCTCCTCACGGCTCCAAAAACCAGGAGAAGGAGCCAAGACAACACATGCCAGTGAGGCCTCAGCTACCTGGGCAAGGCCGCAGCCTCATGAATATTCACGGTGTCTTCCTAACTCTCGTGAATTAAGCCAACCCAGCTTCCAGAGCAGGCTGCAATCCCTCCACTTCAGCTAGCCCTCCCCATCCTTCTCTTCCTCCCAGCTGGGGAGGTGGTGGTGGAGTGACCTGTGCCTCCCTCTCTGCCTGGCCAGGGTCAGTGTCTGTTTGGGCTGTCCCTGTGCCAGCACCCCCTTCCACTTCATTGTCTTTCTCCGAAGCGCTTGACACATCCCTGGCCTGTTCTCAGGGAGGCTCTGGACCTTGTCCCAGTCCTGAGCAGAGATAATTACCCTGACGTCCATTTGCAGAGTTTAAATACGTTTCCTTGGTGTTGAAAACACAGATTTGGTTGAGGTGGGCTAGAGGGCAGGACATGTCCTTTCTCTGGCTCAGCCCCATCGGAGACGCCATTTCTACCATTGAGGGACTGGACGCCTCCTTCTCACCAAGCAACCAGCACGGAGCTCTGCATGGTCACCACGTGCTCAGAACCTGCTGGTTGGAGGGCATTGCCCCCTGCCTGGGACAGGACGTCCCCTGTGCCCTGTGCCGGCCTGAGGAGGGGGCTGTTCCTGCACTTCCGCATGGAGCCCGGGGGCTGGCCGCCCTGCTGCAGGGGGACGGGGAACAGGGACACACCCAGACAAGAGGGCAGGTGGCTGGTGGCCTGGCTCCATCGCAGCCCGGATGCTCCACACCTTTGCGTAGCGCTGTAGGAGCATTGGCAGGTTTAGAAGCCACCTCCCGTGAGGACCCGGATCTCACTCCAGCAGCTCTGGGCTGTGATGCAGTTGGGCGTACGGCTGCCGGGGTGCAGCAGCTCCCGGAGCAGGGCACCAGTTTCTGTAAAAACAGAATTCCAAATGCTGGAGCTGCAAGAGGTCAGAGACCCCTGTTCTGCAGTGAGCAGCCCAGGTCAAGACCTGGCCGGACAGCAGGTCGGCAGGGCCCCAGAGCAGGCTGAGTCTGGCTGGAAGGAACCAAGCTGGGGCCATTGGCTTGCAAACATCCCATTCAGCCTGGCAAACACCTCCTGGCACAGGGCCAGCCCCATGGGAAACTGAAATGATGTAGGTCCCCCACCCTGCATCCTGGAGCTTAAATCCAGGATGGTCTTGACGGCAGAGGGAGGGGCTCCTGGGTACTGTTCAACCACATCCCGAGCCCAGGGGACCCAAGTGATCTGCCCACCTTCCTCTTTCTTGCCTCTGCATGCTACAATGCGAGGTTCTAGAAGATTCTAGCTGGGCCTTTCCCTGCTGGCCTGCCCCACCCACTGCCTGGCTCCTTCTCGTCATTCAGATCTTTTTTTTTTTTCAGGAAGATTAGTCTTGAGCTAACATCTGCTGCCAATCCTCCTCTTTTTGCTGAGGAAGACTGGCCCTGAGCTAACATCCATGCCCATCTTCCTCTACTTTATATGTGAGACACCTACCACAGCATGGCTTGCCAAGCGGTGCCATGTCCGCACCCAGGATCCGAACCAGCAAACCCCAGGCTGCCAAAGCAGAATGTGTGCACTTAACCGCTGAGTCACCAGGCCGGCCCCTCGTCATTGAGACCTTGATGAAAGGCCACCTCCCCAAAGAGCCCTCTCAACATCCCTCTCAGAGGACAGTGTCCCTGCTGTTCTCCACCTTGGCCAGATGTGAGCAGCTCCAGGACAGGGCCCGTGTCCACCTCGATCAGCCCTGACCCAGGACAGGGCTGGTGCCTGGTTGAGGTGGGTTGGGGACAAGGTCGAGGGCAGTGACATGTCTCGGCATGGTGGCTCTGGCACGGTTCATAGGGTGCTGGTCAGGGAACAGCTCCTGAGCCAACGGGCCACCCGCAGGCCCAGTGGAAGAACCCAGCTTCGGCTGAGAAGGGTTACGAGGAGGGCACAGAATCGGCTTTTTGTTGACAGTCCTGCGCAGGGAAATCGTGCTGACACCCCGGGGGAGGCTGGCACCTACCCACCTACTCAGGCCTGACCCCAATCTTCTCCCAGAATTAAGTGGCTCAGAGAGATTTCCCAGTCAACACTGAGCTTCCTGCTGAGTCTCAGTCCAGTGCAGCCTCTCAGCTCCAAGGCCAAAGGTCCTGGGCTGAGGCTCACCCTCTGGGTCTGGCCAGCCGGTCTCTGAAGTGGGGGCCCTTTTCCCACGTGATGGTTAATCCCCTTTCCGCGTGCCTGGAGCCCAAGTAGAAAGAGGCCTTTGCAGCAAAGCCCCTCAGAGGATCGCAGTGGGTGTCAGGCTGGGCGCCATGGCCACAGCTGCTGGTGGGGAGCCCTGTCGTGGGGCCCCTTCTGTGCTCCTCCCTGGCCCTCGCTCACCCCCAGGCTGCAGACCCTCAACCCCTTTCTGAGCACAGGGCAGGTGCTGGGCTGGGGCCCTGGAGACCGTCACAGTGGGCAAACAGGGGTACTGATTCTGTTGGAAATAGTTAAATGATCAGACATGCAAAATGTGCAAAATTCTGAGAAGAAGTAGAGAGAATGACAGGAGCCAGCAATGGGGGCGCTGCCCTGGACAGCGAGCTCCAAGAAGACGTCCAAGAAAATGGTGTTTGGGGTGAAGCTGCAGATGGACCGAGTCAGCCGGGTGAATGGGAGGCTGGGAGTCCTGGAGGCCAGCATGGCAGGTGACAGGCGAGCCAAGGTGGCCCCAGGTGCGGCCAGGGCCCAACACAGACACAGGCGACTGGTCTCTGGGTCCTGCCTGATGCCCGTTGCAAGGGCTCTGAGTGGTGCACACAGATCGAGGGGCTGCGGTCGCAGCAGGGCCTCGGTGGGAGGTTGCTGCTGTGGTTCAGGTGAGGGGGTGGCCTGTGCTGTGGGGCTGCAGGGAATGGGCCCCTTGGGGTCCTGGTCACGGTGTCTCACCTCCCTCCTGAGCTCTTCCTTCCCCAGAAGGCTGGTAGACAGCCGTCAAACAGGACTGGGTCTGCCTCCACCGGCTCCGGCCCCAGCATCAAGGGGCCTTGCCCGGCAGCCCCTTAATTCCTCCATTTTGACATTTGTCATCTTCCTGGAAGGCCACCGTCACGGCGGGCCCAGGAGGGGCAGGACTCATGGTGAGATGGGCCTGGAGCACTCTGACTCCCCTGGCCAGACAGGCTCCCCTGTAGCAGCCCCCACAGCCCCCATTCCTCCTTTCTGCTGCCTTGATGTCTCCGACATCCCATTTCGGCAGACCCTGCTGGGCTGAGGGGGTGCTTCTGCCTTAGAGGACACAGACGAGCAGGCCAGGGCCACATGCTGACCATGGCCCTTGTCCAGGCTTCCAGTGAGCTCTGCCTCCCCAGATGCAGCCCAGGTTCCTGGACCCCCAGCACACAGGCCCCAGCAGCAGCATCTTCTGCATCAAGAAGCTCCAGTGTCTGTCTCCGGAGTGCCAGGGCCTTGGGGTAGCCTTGACCGAGATCCTTTGAGCTCCCAGAGAGGGCATGACTGAAGGCTGGTCCTTGTGTGGTGACCGCAGCAGGGGAAGGGCTCTCCAGGTTCTAGAAATCCCCAAGTTTAGAACCCCAAGTATTAGAACCCCAAGTATTGGGGTTCTAAACCCCAAATCCAGAGTCTTGCTGCTTAAAGCCAGAAGGTCTTTTAAATCTAAGTCCCGAGGGAGGGGTCCTCCAAGCATTGGTTCTCCTGTGTTCCCTGGAATTAGGGGTCGTTAAATCCACATGCTGCACACCTGAAGGGAAGCGAACTGTCTCAGAGCCCACGGGGCGGAGGAGTGGGAGTGGGGGTCTCTGAGTCGGGCAGCTCAGATGGCCTCTCCCCTTGGAGGCACACGCTGGGGCTGCTCGCTGGTGTCCGATCTCCGACAGCGACCGTCCACATCCACATCAGATGCCCGTCCGGTGAAGAGGCTCCGCGAAACTCTGGTGAGGCTCATGGGCTGATGACGGAGATCCCACTCCTCACCTTCCACTAATTAGCTGCTGCTCCCCCTCTGCCTGCAGTGGGCTCTTCTCTGTCCCCTAGAGAGACCCCGGGAGGCCAAGCCCCAGTAACTAGAGTGTGTGCGTCCTTTATCTCCAAATCTGCAAATCTTTATCTCTTTATCTGCAAATGTTGGGGGGCGCTCAGCTCCCAACAAGGTGATGTGGTGTTCTGTGGGAGAGACTGCTAACTCAGAGGTGAGTGATTCTCATGGGGTTTCTGTGCCCACGGCCGTCCTTGCTGGATGCGGTCTCTAGTGAGGCAGGTGGGAAGGGGCGTCCCCAGGGCCTCACTCCCGTCCCTGCCACCCCCACCTCCCTGCTGCCCAGAGCCAGTGCCCAGGGTCTCTTCAGAGCTGAAACCTCAGCAAGGCACGACGAGGGCATGGGGTCACGGCTGCCCCTGCCCCCAGGACATGTCCAGAAGCTGGAAGGGCACGCCCCTCACCAGGGCCTAGACAAACCTGGCGTCCACTCCAGGCTGCCCCCAGCCCCAGTCTTGTCCTTCTCAGGAGTCCATTGACATGGCACAGCCAGCCTTTCTCCTGCCTGCCTTTCCTCTGGGGCCCCCACGCCCCAGGCCCAGCCCAGACAGACGGACAGCAGTGGCCCCTGAAGGCCCCTGTGCTTCGAGCTTTGGGAGTGAAGGCCAGCTCCTGGGCCTCATCCCTCAGACCACTCATGGGCTGGAGTGGAGCCCTGGAGATCCAGACTTATAGAAATTGCCTAGGGTGTCACTAAGGGAGAAACGCTGGTACCACCGCCAAGACCAGTGTCCCAGGGGCCCGGGTTTGAGTCCAGCCCTCAGTGGACAGCAACCCAGCCTAAGCCTCCATTTCCTTGTCAGCAGCTGGGGCTGAAGTCCTTCCCTCTGGAGTCACCGTGCAGCCTGCGCGTGTCTGGCGCCTGCAGCCTTGTGCCTCGCAGGGGATTCTGCCGTCTGTGCTTTCTCGGAGATGAGGCCCCTCACTGTCACCCAGTGTCGTCCGTGATGGGCACAGCATCAGATCCGGAGCGGGTGCAGGATGCCGTGGATCAGGGGCACGTGGCGGTTAGTGGGGGCACTCTGGACAAGTGACCTTCAGGACAATATGTTGGTGGATCCTGGTTAAACAGAGGCAGCCCCCTTCATGTGGCCAACATCTGGGGCCTCACGGTGCTGGGGCTGCAGTGGTTCCTACCAGGACCCCGCCCACACGACGTCAGTGCACAGCTCTCCAGAAGGCTTCAGGGCCCTGGGGTCCACAGAACACCCTTCAGGAGAGGCTGGAGTCCGAGGTGGCGACAGGCAGTGGGGTCCAGCTCTGTTCCAGGACCCAGGAAATGCTCTGTAGGCTCAGGAGTCCTGGAGGCCAGAGGCCCAAGACTCCTGTGGGGTCCACGGTCCCGCCCACCGTCCTGGCGAAGGTGACGGCCCGTACTGCCCGCTCAGACACCCTCCTCGTGTCCTCCTTTCTCCCCCTTGGAAGCCGCCCCAAGGGTGAGTAGTAAGACTGCGTTACTGCAGCCAGCTTCCCGTGTGTCCATGTGTCCGTGTGTCTGGAAGGGCAGGGAGAGCAAGGGGCTGGTGGCATGGCAGGGGATGTAGTGCCAGCTGGGGTCCCAGCCAGGCCCCATCTCAGCCTGGCTTCTGTTGCCCGGTGCCAGACCCCCCCTGAGCCGGGCAGGGGATGGTGACCTTGGGTGACTTTGCCTGCATTCACTGATTATGATTTAGGAGATGACATTCAGGACGGAGGAGAAAGAATTCGTGAAGGCCAGCGGCAGCCCTTCGGGTGGGAGCGCAGAATAACACACATCGACCCTCGACGGCTCAGAGTAAACCGCTGGGAGTCCTGACGTCGGGGAGGCTGCACAGATGGTAGGGTCAGGGACCTCGAGTGGCTGGAGGCGCACGGGAGAGAGGCCTTCCCAGGACAGGGAAGGAAGGGAAGGCTGGGGTCCAGCGGGGGGGGCATCCGCCCCTGCACTGTGCCCCCCGAGCTTGGCGGGGGTGTCTCTGCAGGGTCTCAGCCCCCAAGCTTACAAATCCTCCGCCCGAGCTCAGAGGGGCCCCTGCCTGCCGCTCCCCTCAGACGACGGCGCCCCTGAAGTCAGGAGTCCTCCGACCAGGTGCTTGCGGGAGGCTGCTCCTCCAAGCAGAGGAAAGCGAAGGACACCGCCATTGAAATGGGTCGGCGGGCGGGGCCGGGGCGGGAGGGGCCGAAGGCGGAGTCGGGTGTGCAGGGCCGTAGCTGGCAGGGCCAGGGACCGGGGCGGGCGGGGGGCGGGGCCGATAATGGAGGCGCGGGGAGGGGCCGAAGGCCAGGGAGCGGGGCGCGTAAACCCGGCCGGCCCCCCTTGCCCCCTTCAATCCTGGCGGCTGGTCCCGGGGAGGCGGGTGTCCTGCTTGTGATCGTGGGCTGAGGCCTCGTGGCGAGAGTCCCCGCGCGGGCTCTCCCTGTGCCGACGACGGCTGTGTTGGTGCCGCAGCCCGCACAGGGCGGACACCTGCTGCCCCCGCGTCTTGCCAAGGGCCGCGCTGGGCCCGGGCGCTTCAGGACGCACCGCGGGGCCGTGCCCGGGAGCGAGCCCACCCCGCTGATCTCCCGCAGCCTAGAATGAGCTCGTGAGGGGACTTTGCCCAGGTGTGCCCCCAGAGCCACCGTGGGGGGAAGCGTGTTTACAGACTCAAAGAGTGCACACGCACACCAGGGGGAGGACAGAATGGTCTCAGTGCTGCACTGGGTTTGCTGAGAGCTTTTTAAATGGACAGTTGCCTGACGTCCGGTGTGACCCGATGGATTAATCCGCAGCATCCCAGAAGCTCACACCGGCCCAGAAGGACACCTTCCGCACCGGCCTCTGCCCTGCCTGCTCAGAGCCTCATTCGTCTTTCAACACCTCACCCCAGACCCTGGGGCCCATCCCCCAGCCCGCAGCCTGTGCGTGTTTCCATAGCAACCTGCCCCTGCTGCTGTGGTGACATCCCAGCGATGTGAGCTCTTTGAAGGCCGCCCGACCTGGATCGCTCCGCAGAGTGGGGAGGAGGGGTGCCCGATGACACTGAGCACAGCCTCCCTTGGGGGCAGGCGGTGAGTGCAGGCTGTGCCTGCTATCAGCTGCTGTGCCTCGAGCCCTTGACCTCGTTCGAGGACGTCTCGAAGATGGGGAAACTGAGGCCCAGAGAGAGGGAACCTCCCTTTTCAGTTACAGTAAGAGAAGAGGTCATGCTGACTGGTGACAACCAGCCCCCCGTCTGGGACACCCCAGAGGAGAAGAGTCGCCACTGAGAAGCGTCCCCTCTGGGTGTGTCCCTGGGGGATGAAGGCCAGCTGCCCTCCCTCCGGTGGAGCACCAGAGGGCGCTTCCCTCCCCCTTCTCACCCAGAGCCCCCTGGTCTCAAGGCCAGAGCAGGCGAGTTATCTGCTCCCTCCTGCTGCGCTGAGCCTGGGGGAGGCTGACTGCACATGGGGAGGGGGACGGCTTCTCACCTCAGCCCAGCGGTCCCAGTGCTGGCGACGTTTCTGGAGCAGCTGAGTTTCTGTCTGGCTGGTGATCCTCTCTTACAGCAAAGCCGTCGGTACCCCAGCGCGCGCCTGGGGAATATCTAGGGCATCGCAGAGAGGCTGAGCGCGGAGGAGCAAATGTCAGCAAAGGGTCAGGCGGGGGCCTGGGAGTCACAGCTCCGGGGTCCTGGATGGAACGCCTCCCAAGCAGAGGAGAGGGTAGAGGGGGCTCCACGGGAGGAGGGCTGACCTGGAAAGCTCCCCCATGGGGGAGGCCGGCTCTCCACTGAGACCCCAGGATGCCCTGTGTCCTCTCCTCCCTCAGCTGCTGACTTGGCTCAGACTGCACGCCACTGAAGCAGAAGTCAGTTTCAAGTTGAGGAGGAAGATGGATTTTCCCAGAGGCTCTTGGCCTCCTCCCTGGAAAGAGGCAGCTGCGGATGCGGGTAACTCCTGAGGAGCCCCGAGGTTCCACCCCCTGGCTGCTGGCGGGAGATGCTGACCGGGCCATCCCAAGACCCGCCAGCTCCAAGCCCCACGGAGCCAGGAGAGCTGGCGGCCCCACAGCACCAGGTGCCAGGAATCACTGGGGTGACTCCAGGCCTGGAGCCCAGGGGCAGTTTGGTGCTGTGGTCACCACAGGACAGTGGACGCACTGATGGGTTGCGGATCCTGACTCCTCCATTTGACCTGTAAAATGGGGTTCCAGCACCCCCAGTTCTTCACGGCTGCCCAGGTCCGTGCCCTTGTCCTGGGGAGCTTATGTTGGACAGAGTCGGTGTGCCTTTGGAAGGAAAGATGAATAAACCAGAGACTAGGGACCCTCCTGGTCTTATCAGGACAGTAGGGCTGCCCTCCTGAGACTAGGGCTCCCGCCGGGCCTGAGCTCAGGCCCACCTTCCGGCCCCAAGCGGCATCACAGCAAGGGGGGTGGGTGGGACCAGGAAACCCCCTTCTGCCCACTCTGCTCCCAGGAAAGGCAATCCCCACCCTGAGGGGCTCCAGGAGCCCAGAGACCCTGTGTCCTGAGCCCCAGCTCCACCCTGTGTGGGCAGGCGCACTTGTTCACTGTGGCTGGACCCCTGTCCCTGTCACTGCATGGAGGTGTCACCCAGGCCTGGCCCCTCCCAAAGGGACAGTCCACTCTGCCCTTGACCCAGCCCCCCTCCCTTCAAGTGAGGGTCCTGTGGCCAAAGGCACCCCTTCTCCCCGGCCCCAGCTGCCCAGGATGGCCAGGCGCCCTCCCTCCCAGCCCCAGCGAGGGGTGGGTGACAGGAAGGACTTACAGCTGATGCCCTTCTTGCCGTGACACACCTCCGGTTTCCACATCACTGGCCCGTCAGTACCGGCAGGACTATCTGACAAACAGAGGCCTCTCTCCACCGAATTTTTTAAAAGGCATATAAAATATTTACCTGATCATTTTTGCTACCTGAAGAAAATAATTTGCTTTCCGTCCTCAGGAGCCACGACCCCCTCAGCTCTGGGAAGTGATGGCCAGCCCCCCGCAATTCCCTGATGGCACACAGGGTGGGGTCTGACCACAGACCATGGGAACTTTATTTTCCAAGATGTCAGCCTGGCTGGGGCCCCTGCCTGGGTGCCCACCCACGTGGGTGGGTTTTCACTGCCTGGTCTGCCTCATGCTTTTTACTGTGTTTTACTTCCTTATTGGTGAAATGATTAAAGATTTGTTTGATGTTTTTAAAGTAAAACACGGCACCAGGACCAGCCGCAGCTCTGCCTGTCCTTGCGGGGTGCACTGTCTAGAAGCCCAGTGGTCCATCCCAGCCCCAAACAGAGCTGAGCATGCCCCAGAACACGCAGGTGCCGACTGGCCACTACAGGAGAGGGGCCAGTTCCTAGGACGCCCTGTCCTCAGAGGCGCCAGGGCCCCAGGACTGTCTGCGTGCACCCTTATCCCCCCTGGTACCGTGTTTACTGGGAAGCCAGGCCGGGGTTTGTTACAAGTGTTTGAGCACCTGCCGGGGGTTAGGTGCTGTTCCAGACAGTAGGGGGCACTGACCACACAATCCTTTCTTGAGCACCTGTCCTCCCCTGTGTCCCGCCCACGGTCACCATCTTCCTCTCCGGGCACCTTCAGAGCTGCAGAGTGAGATCCCCCAGCTCATATCAAACTGAACTCTGACGGGGAGTGTTGCAGCCCATTGTAAGCAGAGCATGGGGTGTGCCAGCGTGGCCGACACTCCACAAGGCCACCTGCCACGCCATCTGCCTGCTAAGTGTCTGTAATGCACCTCACCTTGCCCACTCTCGTCCATTTCCAATATACCAGGAGCCCACGGCGGATGCTGACCATGGTTCCCAGACTCTGAGAGTCCTCCTGGTAGGGAGGACTGGGCTGGGGTCCAGGCTAAGCCCTGGATGGGCAGGCAGCCCCTCCTCCCCTCTGACCAGAGACCCCATCCCCACAGAAGCTGCAGCCTGGGGTGCCCGTCAGCCATGCCCAGAGATCTCTCGGGTCCCCTCTGGCCTGGGTACGGGTCTCGCGTGCACAGAAGGAAGACCACAGGCATCCGCCTCACAGACTCGTCTCCTGGGCTGTTTCTAGAGGGCCGGGCAGGGATCTCTGGGGCCTGAGGCCCCTCCCAAACCCCAGCCAGGATCCTCTGTCCCCCTCCCTCTGCCGTCCTCAAGTTCTGAGCCCTGAGGAACAGCCCAGGCTGGCTCAAGGCAGAGGCCACAACCCCCAAGACAGGCACACCCTCCTCCTGGCCCTCTATCCACACTTGTCCTCACTGGATCCTCGATCCCATCCACCCCCTGTTCCAGGAAACAGCCTGTCCCACCCACACCCAGTAGTAGGTGCCTCTGGGCTCCAGGGTCCGCCATCTCCCTGTGGGCGGCCCCAGGCTCTGCCATCTCCCCGTGGACACCCCCAGGCTCTGCCATCTCCCCATGGGTGCCCCCAGGCTCTGCCATCTCCCCGTGGGTGCCCCCACCAGGTTGCTCAGCCTCTGAGCCTCAGGCTCATGTCCTGAACAGGGAGAGGCTGTGGATGCAGGTCAGGTGGCAGATGGAGGACAAACTGCGGCCACGGCCTCGTCCTGGGACAGGAAGGACGTGCTGGGCCTGACTCCCAGGGTCGGGCTTGGGGTTGGGTGTGCTGGGCTCCCAACAGCAGGGTCTGCCCAGGCCCCCTCCCCGCCTGCAAAGTCTCCATCTAGCTCCACCTCACACTCCCACAAAAGTCCCTCTCCTTAAACGCAGGCCCCTCCCCGCCACCCAGGCTGAACCCCAGCCCACCCCAGCCCATCGGAAGCCTGGGGAGAGGTGATGCAGAGGGGCAGGGCTCCTCCTGAGCAAACCTCACGTGGAGCTGGCAGGCGCCCCTCCCCCGGGGCACCCAAACAGCTCAGTCTCCAGCTTCCAGCTGGCATTTGTCTACAAGACAGGCGAGCCTCTCCCCTGGAGTTGGCGGGCACCCATTCTGCGCCGGCTGCATGCACAGCAGAGCCCAGAAGAGGGTGGACGGCATGGCTCACGGTGAGTCACCGACGCTTCGGGGAGCACGTGCGCATCCTGCATGATGCGGAGATGGAAAGGAGAGAGCCCAGCTGCCCCCTGAGCCCCGGACGATGATGGGTGTTAGGTGCTGAGATGATGGAGGCGCAGGGTGTGACCAGGGTCCACCAGGGAAGATGACCCCCGGATGAGGGCCCGTGGGGGAACCTTCATGGAGGAAGCCACACTGGAGGGCGGCCTTGGGCAGGAGGGGCAACCATGTCCTGAGGTCGAGGTGGGAGCGGACGACCCAGGTGCGCCCGCTGCCCCAGAGCCTCCCCTGGCAGGGCGGCGCAGGCCTGAGTGGGCAGGGCCCTCGCGCGCTCAGTGCCCGAGCAGCCAGGAGGATCGCTCTCCGGCCAGCCGCAGGAGGAAGTGAACAAACCGATTCCAATGCAAATGTCAAACCAACCGTGCGATGGAAAATTAGCAGCTCTGAATGTCAAGGAGGGAGTCCCAGTCCCAGCTGTCTGGCTCGGGCTGGTGGAGCGAATGCAGACGCGGCTGGGCTGCTTCTCCAGCTCCTGGGCTGGGGGGCTAGGGGAGGCAGGGGCTGCAGGAGGAGGTGGCGGTGGGAGCAGGGCCACTGCCAGGTGCAGACCGGCCACCAGACTGTCTGTGAAGCCAACACACACTAGGGAGACAATGTCAGCACTTGTTGTGCCTGGTGGGAAGGGAGAGCCCCGTCCAGGGAAACCTGGCCCCAGGAGCAGGGTTGCTGAGCGAGCCCTCCCTCCAAGACCAGGGCTGCAGATGACATCGTCAAGGTCTACAGAGTCTGGACCCAGAAGGTAAAATTTAACAGGGACAAAGTGATACCCAATCCAGAGTTGCCAAACCGAGACCTGAATTCACAGTCTCGGACTGAGATCGGGTCACGAGCAAAATACTGAAGATAGAAGTGGACCATAAGCCACCCAGGACACAACTTGGCTGCATTACAAGAGATCTCCTGTTTGGAATGCGGGAGGGGATAGAGCCTTTGGCCTCCTCTGGGGTGGGTGCCCTGGGGTCCTGGGTCCAGTTGTGGGCTCCACGCTGAGAGGAGTCCAGCTGACTGGGCTACCAAGAGGCCACGGGGAGTGTGAAGACAAAGCTTCCTGAGGGCCATGGGCAGTCCAGGACAGACCGTGGCTGAGTGATCACCCAGCATGGGGCTCCAGGACTGACTGTGCACTGAGTCAGAGAGGAGTTGGGGACGTCTGGGGAAGGGGGGACAGAGGCTCCAACCAGGGTGGTGAAGAGCTGCCCCCACAGCTCCCCAGAGACCCCGCTGTCTCCTCAGCCCCCTGAGGGGCTCAGAGACATGGCTACTCCCCCTCCATCACACAGCAGCTGCTCCGTAGATGCTCTTGGCCACGTGGTCTCGGCCCCAGGGAATGAGAACCCGGGGCCCAGCTCCCCCTCTCTTCATGGCCGTTGCAGACCTGTGCCGGTCCACCCAGGGTCACTCCAGGCAGAGGGGCCAGCTCGGGGGTCCCTGTCTCCCCAGCTGCCCCCTGGGCTGAGGCCTGCCCAGCCAGCCCGCTCTCAGGGCCGTCCTTGGAGACTGACAGGTAGCTTCCCTGTGAAAGAGTCTGCGAAAACAAGCCGCCTGCCGCTGTTGCAGCTGCGCCTCCCTCTGCGCGCGCAGAATAAAACATCGATTTCTTGAGCTAAACCGTGTCACTATTAAATGGAAAAAGAAATGACATGTTTGCAGTCTTATAAAAGCAGACGATGGCTGCGAAAAAGCAAGGGTTCCTGAGGACCCAGGGGTGCCCAGATTCTGGGACTTTCCTGGTATCCGCCCCCAGAGAGTCCTCAAGGCCTCGGGTGCCCAGGCCGGGGACGAGAGGAGAGACCCGGCCCTGCCTGGAGGAAGGGAATCAGGAGAAGGAGCCCATCGGAGAGGAGGATGGGGGCTACTCACCACCCACGGGATGCAGGTCCCGGCGAGGGGGGCCCAGAGCCCCGGCCCCTTGGCTCCAGCACTCACTCTCCTCCACTGCTGCGGCCGGCTCAGACTCACGGGGACCTGTGGGGAGGGTTCACTCCAAAAAGATGGGACACATCGCGGGACATTCTGCCCGAGAGAGGGACAGTGCTGGCCGATGTCGTGAGTCAGTGACAGGGGCCAGGGGAGGGCCAGCCCAGGGCACTGGGCGGAGCTGGTGCGAGGTGCGGGGCCAGAGAAGAGCCTGCAGCCCCTACAAACCCTCTGGCTCCCAAGGACTCCGCCTGCATCCTGTGGAAAGCCCATTCCCCATAACCCCGTTTTCAGAGAAGAGCCCCCGAGAGGCCGCCGGCACCGGCTGGGTGGTGCTGCCCCTTCCTCCTGAGGCAGGCCTGCCAGCAGAGCGTGGGCCCCATTTCTCCCTCAGGAACACCTGCTGTCTCCTGTGTTTTGGTCAGTGGCGTCCCTGTGGGTGTGCATGGTCTGTGTTTCCTCAATAAGACTTTTAATCCCTGATTGAAGAGTGGCAGCCCTCCCGGCCTGCTCTTCTCTGCTTTCACCCTCTTATCTGAGGCCAGCTGCCCACCTCTGCCCACAGCCTCCGCCCATAAGAGCCACCCTGGGGCAGAACCTCCTGGAAGCCGGCCGGCGCTCACCATCCGAGGCAGATTAGCCACGGGAAGTCCACCCAGATCCACAGCCAGGAATGCCCGTCCTCACAGCAGCTTGCAGCTCTGAGGGGTGGGGGGCTCACTCGCCTCTGCTGCTCGGCCCCGGGAACAGGCCTGGCTTTTGCGGCGAGGCAGCCAGACTCACCAAATGAGTGACCTCCCCAACAGGCCGTGCTGAGTGGTCAGGCCCTGAGGCTGCCACTCTCGGGGGCTGGCTCGGCCACACACGTGACCCCTGGCTGATGGCAAGATGACCACCCTGGCCCTGGCCCTGCCCTGCCCTGCCCTGGGCAGAGGAAGTGAACACCCCCGGGACGGTCTGGCCCAGCTGCCCTTCCCCCAGTTACCAGTTGCCGGCTGTGGTAGGGACCCATGCGTCTCGGGGGCGGTTCTGTTTGCACTTTACACGCTAGAGCAGCCGCGATGAAAGGTGAGGTCTTATATCTGGTGTCCAGGGTCCCAGGGCTCCTGTCTGCTCACTCTCCTCGCTGCCTGGAGACTGACACAAGCCTATGTAGGGAATGAATGAATGTGTGAATGAATGAGGTGCGGCCACTTGCAGCAGAATGGGGCTGGGGTCAAATCTGAGAACACCACCCCCTCATGGCCTGGACCACCAGGACGGGCCCCGCAGACCCTGGGGCTGAGAGTCCAGCTCGGGTGGAGCTGGGTGAGCCCTGGGCACAGAGCAGAGCAAGGAGCTGGACAGCAGGCCCGGGCCAGTCTACAGGCCCCGGGAGCCAGGCTGGGTCTGGACCTGGAACAGTGCCTACTGCTGTCCCGGGGGCCTGAGGGTCCCGACGAGGTCCCGGCCCCTCCTCCTCCAGCCCTGGCCCCGCAGGAGCCCCTCTCATGACAGGGGTCCCCTGTGACCCCTTGTGCCCTTCCCCAGGCTCAGCAGAGTCTAGGGCCAGGCCTGAGGACGTGGGTCCAGCAGGAGCAGCCCGGCCTTGGGTCTGACCTGGCTGAACGAGGGTTCAAGAATGGGAGGCGGGCACTGATGGGTTGAGGGGTGGTGGGGGGCGTTGCCAGGTTCACTCCCAGCTCCTGGAGCTCCAAACAGCGGGACCGCTCAGCCTGGGTGGCCAAGGGTGCAGGCAGGCTCCGGCCGGCTGGAGGCCCTCCTCCGGGTGAGCGCTGCCACCTAGTGGCATCCTGGACACGGCGGCTCTGGGGTCCAGGACGGGTGAGAGGAGGTGTCCGTCCCTGGGGGGCACAGCGGCCTGGCACAATGGGGGTCAGAATCTCCCCGCCACCTTCCCTCGAGCCCACCCTGCCCCTGCCCATGGCGTCTGTCCACACCGTGTCCCGTCGCACCACTGACCGCGGCCCCTCCAACCCCTCCCTGGCTGTTGCACACACCCCTGGGTCCCCTTTGGGTGCTCAGAGGGGTCTGCAATGTGCCCCCACAGGACAGAACCCTCCGCGGAACATGGGGTCACAGCAGGCCGGGGCAGCACATTTGTGGCGCACCTGCCCTTGTCGATTGGGGGGCATCGAATAGCCTCATAACCTCGTCAGACATCTGGGAATGCCGAGGTCACCAGGAGAGGTCGTCCAGGGCCAGATGAAGGGGCAGGAGATGGGAGGGGGGAGCCAGATTTCAGGATGGGATGGAAACAGAGGGTCCACGTGGCGGGCAGGCAGTGGGTGAGCTGGGGGACAGCAGGCACTCCTGTCCGTGCCCCTCGGCCAGCACCCCCAGGAGGGAGAGCTCGGCCCCCCAGGGGCCTGCAGTGGCCTCTCCTCTGAGCCCAGAGCCCTTGGGCCCTCTGCTTCCCACTGTTCCACAGCATCTAAGCGCGCTCCTGCCTCAAGCCTTTGCCCCAAGAAGAGGGTCGCTGGGCATCGCCCTCTCCATGCCCGTCCTCGGCTCCCATACCCGCAGCCCGAGATGACCGTCCAAAGCCCCTGCCCTCACCCCATCCTGCCTGCCCACCAGGCTGCCTAACTCTGGCCCCACCATCTGCAGCCCTCCCTGTTTCACACGGCCACACGAGCCCAGGTCCCTGGGACGGATGAGATTGCCCACAGGACCCAGGTGATAGCAGGATGCTGGTTGCCTGGTAGGGGACGGGAACCCCAGAGGACAATTCGGTCAGGGCCCAGCACCTCTGCATTCTCCGACCGCATCCCCAAGCAGGTTCTGGGGCCACATACTGACTTTCACTTACCTCTGACCAGGGTCACCCTCAAGGTCTCTGTGCCTCAGTTTCCTCCCCCCCATGCAAAGGGGTGACTGGTGATGCCACCTCACGGGGTTGGGGTGACGAGCACAGATCAAGGGATGTGGTGTGGGCCTCATACACAGTGGGCGTGTGGCCACAGAATGGGCAGCAAAGCCCCGGATGGGCAGGGTTGCAGGGCTTCAAATGCAAGTCCCCCCTCCCCCCACCCCCCGCTCTGCTCATTCTGTCGTCTGGAGGCTGGGGTCCAGTCCGGGCCTGTGTGCCCCGCAGGAGCAGAACCTGGGTCGGGATGGGCCTGCTAGGCATAGGCTGCTGGAGGCCCCCAGGAGCCTTTCCTGCTTTCTCAGCATGGAAATCCTGGTTTAGATGGGCACATGGCATCTGGTATAAAAACTATTTCCCAGTTTTCCCTGTAGACTGACTTCTAGCTGATAATAAACAAACGGAAGCCGTGTGTGTGTCTGTGTGTCTGACTTCAGAGACCAGTCCTTAAAGGGACAGGGTGCCCTTCTTTGTTACATCCCCTCCTGCTAGCTGGAATGCAGATGTAATGGGTAGACTCCAGCAGCCACGTTAGGCTGAGGAAGAAGTCTTGTAAAGCAGAGAAACAGGACAGGAGAGTCTTGGATCCCTGGCACCACAGAGCCGCCGGCTACACAAAGCCAGACAGCCTCCCTCTGGACTCAAAAACCACGAGAGACAAATATGAGTCCATTCTGTTGCATCCACAGTCATTTAGGGTTTCTCTGTTGATCACAGTCAAGCCTGAACCTAACCCTAATCCCACGTGACGGTTCCTAGAGAGACTTCTTGGCACAGAGAGAAAAGGTGCACAGCTCAGAGGCCGCTGAGTGAAAGCAGATGACATTCTTCTCCTGGGACCGAGGGCGGGGACAGAGGTGGGGTCCCACCTCCCACTGCAGCCCCCTCCACGCACACAGAGGGCACGGGTGTGAAGGGGCAGCTGGAGACCCCTCGAGCACACTGGGTCCAGGTTGTTCACCAGCTCCACCCCCCAGAGCTGTGGAGAAACCGGGTGGGGCAGGTGGTGCCGGCCCCGTGGCCCCAGGGCTCACGGCACAGGCTCCGGGTGTCCTGGTGGCTCTAGGGCCCGCAGCCCCTTGGCTCTAGCAGAGACAGGCAGCGGACACTGCAGGACCATGGTACGTGCTGTGGGTGGACAGAGGTGAGCCCTGTGGCCGCCCCCAGCCCTGCAGGCAGGACCCTAGTCCCCTTCTCCTCAAAACCCAAAGACACCTCAGCCCAGAACTTTCTAGAAGTCCTGCAGCATAGTGGGCACTGGTCTGTGGCCTGGGCCTGCCAGGACCCTCCCCACCCCACGGCTTCAGGGCCAGGATGTCTGCACAGGGGCTGGGGGACAGCAGGACTCGAGCTGCGGTCAGTTGCACCAGCCGAGAACTGGCCACTGCCTCGCAGGCCACTGAACCCTGATGAGCTGCTCTTCTACTCAGCTGACCCCCCAGGAGGCCCAGGGAGGGTCTGGTGGGTGGAAAATTCCAGAGGGCAGGGGCAGAGCTGAAAATATCCACGGGCTCAACTTGCCGCTGAGTCTCAAACCCAATGGCAGCCCAGCCCTCGCCCAGGCCCCAGGCAGGAGATGGAACGGTGTGTCCACCCCACACTCCTGCACCTCACCCTGCTGGGCCTGCACGGGAGCTGGAAGTCAAGGGGAATGAGGTGGAAGAGGAGGTGGGGGAGTGACCGGGCAGGTGCCAAGGACAGTAGGGGTGGCTCCGAGGACATCAGAGCCTAGGCTGGGCACCAGCGGCACATTCCACATCTGCATCAGATCCTGGCAGACCCCCTGGGCCGGCGTCCTGGTGCTCACCCGGCATTTCCCAGAGGGACCAGAGGGCTCGCCCGGCCCCAGGCCAGAGGCTCCGTCCCGGGACCCCAGCTGCTCCTGATGGCAGATGGAAGGGCCACAGCAGGAAGCCTCAGGCCCCGGGACCGTGCGGGTGAGCGTTAATTTCTGTTGTTTTAAGGCACCAGTTTGTGGTCCTTGTTATGGCAGCAACAGGCCCCTGACAGAGCCCAATGCCTTAACCCTGGAGAGCGCTGGCCCTCCTGTGGGGCACAGTGACCTCTTGGGGAGGCCATCACTACCCCTCCCACTGTGAGGCCGTGACGCAGCCTGCAGCCCAGAGACGGCGAGAGGAAAGAGGCCACACGCTGTCCAGATTGAATCACTGCGTTTTACTAAGTGCACAGGTCCACTGGCATCCGAACTCGTCCCTGTGGCAGCAGAACTTTCCAGAACTTTCCACGTGCGTCCCTGCCGCCAGACTCCACACCCGAAGTCCCTGGGCAAACCTGCACTGGGCCCCATTCTTGCGGCACGAGCATCAACCTGACAGTGGCTGAGCGAGTTACGATATCGCTGGTCCGCAGGAAACCAGAGTCCGTCCCTGGGCGTCCATCCCTAGAACTCGGGCCGTGCACGGGCCGCAACTCTAGTGGGCGTTGGCAACACATTCACGAAGAAAGGCGTGATCGCTCCAGCACAGGGGTGCTCGCGGGGTTACGAGTGTGCGTCGGTGCTGAAGGCATACGAGGGTTCTTTGGAGCGTGAACAGAAGTGCAAAGACAGCCAAGGCAACAGCACGGAGGGGGAGCTGCAGCCGCCTTCGGGCCAGAGGGCGACACGCTGCAAGCATGGGGCGCGGGCCGAGGGCGCGAGGGGATCCCGGGCAGACTCCCCGCAGAGGCGATGACTGGTGTGAGATCTGCTGCCCCCTCTGTGCCCGTCCGTGAAGCTGTCCTTCGGACCACGGGCGAGGAGGAGGCAGTTGTCTGCCTGGCGGGCGCCAAGGGGGCACAGGGTGACCTTGGTGACTTCCCGTCAACGTGCATTAAGGCATCGACTTTATGAAACCCAGTCGGGGCGGATGTGCGGCGCGTGGTGACTCCACACAGCTGCCTGGAAGCCCTGGACCCAGGCCGCCCCCGAGTCCCCTCCTCTCCTGGGACCTGATCTGCCTTCTGGAAGGTCTCCAGGGACGAGGCCATCGGCCAGACCCGGCGTCCTCCACCAGCCGGGGGCACCCACGCAGTGTCCGAGACGAGGGACCGCTGCCTCCCACACACCCTCCCAAGGTCGTGCAGACGGTCTCACCTCCTGAGGAGCCCCTCCTCCTCACTCGCTCTACCTCGTTCCCTAAATCCTCACTTCCTCCAATGTCACCTCCTCCTGGGGTCAGCCCTCGTCCCCCATCCCTCACAAGATGGCAGAATCCAGCAAACCTGGCCCCACTCACGCACACCCCAGGGGCTCCACAGGATCCTGGCCCGGGCGGCCAGCTTTCCTGGGACCCTTGGAGAGAGGAGAGGCATGAGCCCTGACCCCACCACACCACCGCCTTCAGGAAGCCCTCCTTGGTTGTCTCTCCTACTTAGTGCTTGGCAGGTACCCGAGTGGAGCTGACCCTGGGGGCAGGCACACCAGAGGGCAACTGGTCAGGGACAACCAAGCAGGTTCCCCGGGCACTGGAAGCAGGCAGCCACCTCTGCTGGGGCCACTCAGCACCCCTGCCCACACCCCACGTTAGTACACACAGTGGGAGGCCTGGAGATTTGCTCCAGGGGCACAGAGGTCCGTGCGCACCCCCACGGAGGGCAGCTGAGGACCACCCAGGACGGGGCCGGTCAGGGATGGGAGCGTCTGATTCTGAGCCAGTGTGCACGCGGGCACCTGGGACACTGACCCCCACCCACTGCTCAGACTTGCCCCGGCGTGCAAGGTGCCCCAAACCCTCCCTGGTGGGTCCTCACTGTCCAGCTGTCCCTCCTCACACCACGTTTGTCTCAGGGTTGGGATGTCAGAGGGTGTGGAAACTGTGCTGTCCTCGCTCTTGCAGCACGAGGCCCGGGCCGCGCCCGCAGCTCTGTACATTATTTACAGCTCGGGGTGGGTATGAAATAGATAAAAGGCAGCATTTCTACAAAGGCCCCCAGCAGCCCCCCAACCCCTGGGCCTCAGGAAGCATCTAGAAATGTCTCGGGACCAAGTTCTGTCCCCCAACAGCAGGACAGGAGCACCTGCTTCTCTGGGAGCCCCCCAAATGTGGGGGCGGCAGAGGACAGGCTGCTCCTGCCTATCTCTCCGTGTTAACAGCTGGAATCCACGACCGGGGGTCTCCGGCCGGGGTGAGGGGGACAATCAGTTAAATAAATTAGCACATGGAAGACGCGCAATGCTGCAGCCGGCGCTCTGCTCTGGGCTGGGGGGCGGGGGACAGTGGAGGACAGTGCCAGGCTCCCGTTCTCACCAGGTGGGCCCCCAGCAGCAGCCCTCGCCGTGCAGGCTCCCAGAGCCTGGGGAGACTCCCAAGCCTCCAAAGGGAGTTTGAGGAGAGTCCTCACAAAAGGAGGCGGTGTCACTGAGGGGGCAGCCGTGGCCTCCTGCTGGCAGACCCTGGGGAGGTGTCCGCCACCTGGTCAGGTCCCTCCGCCCTCCAGGGCCGCCCAGTTTGAGGCCGTGGCTCGCGATTTTACGTGGACACGAGAGGGAGACGTTGGATCACAACACACCAGTGAAGGGAGACGGTGATGTGCCGCCAGGCCACATGGCCGAGGGCAGAGGGAGCCACCAGCACCCCAGCATCGCATCTGGACACCCCTCAGACACCAGAACCTCCCGGCCTAGCCCAGGCCATCTCTTGGCATCAGGCTGACCACATGCTCTGGATGGCTGCCCAGCCAGCTGCAGGGAGGGGGCGGTGTGAGACCCTGGGTGGGCTCCAGCGGACCCTCTGCGAGTGCTGCCCAGGAACCCTGGATGTCCTACATTCCCTGGGTCCCACATTCCAGGACCACCTGTGACTCCTGAAATCATCAACTCCTCGTGGCTAAAAGCGGGCAGAGCCAGAGAGAGGTTAGAAACACAGTGTGTGTGTGCACGTGGGCACATGTGTGTAGAAATGTATGTGTGCATGTGGGCACATGTGTGAGCATGCATTGTGCACCTGTGTACAAGTGTATGTGTGGAGCATGTGCCTGTGGGTGTGCACGTAAGTATGCATGTGGGCACCTGTGTGTGCAAGTACTGTGTGATGTATGTGCCTGTGCACGTGTGTGAGTGGGCATCGGCACGTGCATGAGTATGCATGTGGGTGCCTGTGTGTGCAAGCATATGTGTGGTGTGTGTGCCTGCGGGTGTGCATGTGTGAGTGTGCATGTGCTACGTGTACACAGGCATGTGTGAGAACAGGTGTGTACAAGTGGGCATGCAGGGACCACACGCTCTAGCTAACAGATGCACTTGTCTGGGGAAATGTCCGCTGCACTTGCCACGGGGCAGGGGCTGCCCTCAGCCACGCTTGTGTCACACATGCACACCCAAGAGAGTGCAGAGACTTCCCATGGAAGCGTCCAGCCCCTTCCCTGTGACACTTCTCTGAAGGTGGGGAGCCCAGGCAGCCGATGGGCACCAAGGGGTAAGGAGCTGCTCAGGCCTGGGTCTGGAGGTCCTGAGAGGGAGCCCCTCCCTGTAATTTCCCCAAACTGCACCCCCAAACAGATGTGTGCCTTCTCTCTTCTGGGGACCAGAGATGCTGGAGGAGACCACACGTTCCCCCTGCTCATGGGGGCATGTCGATGGTCTGGCCTCAGTTCCTCCCACTGCAACCCAGAGAGACCCCCGGGCTGTGGCTCTCAGCACCTGCGTCTGGCTCAGCAGCTCCGGGGATGGGAGGCACGTCTGAGGCCAGCTCCTCCTGCCGCCAGGCACACAGCACAGGGGCCGCGTGGCAAAGGACACAAACCTCTCCTCAGGGGCAAAGGGCCCCTCCCAAGGCCTGGGGCCCACGACAGCCAAGATCTAGCAGAGACAGGTCCCTGTTGCTGGCAGTGGGATCTAACTCTCCCAGGGCTGTGCGAGCAGCTGGTTGAGGCTGGCATCAGGAGTGGACACGTTTGGCTCGGGGGGCCCTGCTGGTCAGGGGGGCTGGTGGCTGGAGTCTCCGTCTCCTATGGCGGGAAGGTGAAGGCGGCTCCGACGCCAGCCCCGACCTCACCCAGAGGGAGGTGGCAACAGCAGTGGCCATTTGCCTGGGCCACTTCACACCAGCCACGCCAAGTGCCACAGTGTCTACACTGGAAGGGAGTTTTCTCACTACCATGGGGCCCAGGGCCTTAGAAACTCTGCCTTTGAGAACAAGAGAGTGTGCAGAGCAGACATATCGGGGTGGGGGGCGAGTCGAGGGCTTCTGGGTGCCTCCTTCCATGCCTGACCCCTCCTGCAAGGCTGGAAGGAAAGGGTGCCCTTGCTGCAGCTCTGAGAATGGATGGCACTCTCCCGCCCCGGGCACTGACCTCGGGCAGGCACAGGACCCAGCCCACCCTCCAGCTGCCCGGTCAGCAGCCCCAGCATGGAGGTGCCCAAAGGTGGGACCCAAGTGTCCTGGCAGGCGCAGGGGCTGCAGCATTGGCCCCTGCCGTGGACGGCAGGCGTAGCTCCAGAGACCTCCGTGCACCAGGGCAGGCGACCCTCAGACACGGCTTCCACAGTCCTTCCCAGAGGGTAAGACGGACTCTCCTGCTGACTACGCTATCCGCCTCAGGACGGACTTGAACGAGCCCTGCAAGGAGGGGCAGAAGCCCTCCCTGGACCTGGTGCTCTGGGGGAGGCAGCCACGCGGCGGGCTTAGCTGGGCCCAGCCCTGGCGCATGCGGGGTCATGTGCCCAGGCACCCAGGCCTGCAGTTCTGTCACCCCCAATACCAGACGCCCCACACACTGACTGCCGAGGGCCCAGACGGATCCCACCTCTGCCTCTTGGGCTGGGCTCCCGGCTCGAAGCTGCGGTTCCTCTGGCCAAGGTGCCGACAGGAGGGGGGGGGACCTGCTCCCCAGGGCCCAGGGCGAGAATGGGTGTCCCTGACTCCAAGACACCCAGAGTCACAGCCAAGGGACTGGTCAGTGGAGGAGAGGGTGGGGGTGGTCAGTTCCCGTGGGGACAGGAAAGAGGCCCCCCCAAGACAGATGGCCTCTGTCTCCAGATGGCAGGGGCCTTGCCGACCTTGCCGGCTGCGGGGGCTTTCCTCAGCGGTTACGGCCCCGCCCAGCCCTGGGTCCTGTCAGCGCCCCGACGGGGGACAGGTGAAGCAAGGCCCCCCAGGGAAGGACGGGGTGTGAATCTGCTCCCCAAAGCCCACCTGGCCCCAGGACCCTGGAACGTGAGCCTGGCTCAGGGCGGCACCCCCAGCTGCACAGCAGCCCTCCCTGCACACGGGTTTCTCTCACAGTGGGGCTGAGGCCTGGTGACGGGCACCCAGCCAGGGCAGAGCAGAAAGGACACGGGGGTGACCCCCCCAGATCTCCTGTGGCCAGGACGCCCCAAGGGCCCCCTTCCAGAAATCTACGGAGCAGTGGCCGGGAGTCAAGGGTCCCTGGTCCTGCGGTGTGGTCTCCAGGTCTGGTGCCCCTGCCTCCAGGCCAGGGTCCTGGACTTGGGTCCCACTCCTATCACAGCACACTCGGAACCCAGGGGGAGGAGGGAGACGACGCGGACCGGCAGCTCTCTGGACAGGCACCCATGAGGCAAGGAGGCACTGCCTCAGCTGTGCACACAGACGGACGGACGGAAGGAGGGAAGAAAGGACAGATGCGGTGGGGGCAGGAACGGAGGAACAAAGGCAAGCCACGCCCAAGGGGCCGGCCACACCTCCTGCAGCCACCTGCCCTGGGTCCCTCCCCACCAGGCCTCAAGGCCACCCATCCCTCATGAGACAGCCCTGCCACTTGCTGCCACCCTCACCTGGGCCCTGCTCCCTGACCCCACGCCTCCACCCAGCAGCCAGGGGCCTGTGCTTGGCCATCACGCCAGCCCGGGCTCACAGCTGGGCCGACGGCCTGCAGAGTGGGTAGGGCTGGCTCAGCTGCCCCTTGTTGGAAAAGAGCTCTTGTCCCCACCGGCTGCAGCTCTGCATCGCCACCCGCATTACTCTAAGAAAGGCCCTGCAGGGTCCCGCTCCGAACCCGGAAGGCCAAGAGTCAGGGAGAGGCCGGGGGCGGCCTCATTTCCGGGGCCCGGCCCAGCCCACATCGCCAAAGGGGCCCTCGCCCGTGGCAGAGCGTGGCGGTGGCCCGCACGGGGTGCAGAGGTCCGAGTCTGTGTCCGACTCGCCCTCCGCGATGTAAGGTCTGACTTTGGCGCAGGGCGCCACGGCCGCGTAGCAGCTATTGAGTGCATCCAGGTTCTCCTTGGACTGGGAGATGCTGAAGCCGCTGAAGGAGCGCTCCAGCTCCTCGTGGTCCACGGACGGGATGGAGATGGACGTGTCGCTGTCCCGCAGGGCGCCCTCGTGGGACCTGCAGGCTGGCGCGTCCTCGTGCCTCAGGAACTCTGTGCTGGCCCGGTTGCCCCCGCTGTAGGCGGACAGAGACCGCTCATGGGCGGGTGGTGGTGGGATGCGCACCAGGGAGCCATGGTCCCCCACGGGTGAGGCCCCGTGGCCCTGGCGCGGGTGGCACTGCTGCCAGGAGGTGGAGGGCGGGCACTGGGCGGGGAGCGCAGCCGGGGGCGCCGAGAAGTTCTTCTGGCCCGTGGAGCTGCTGGAGCGAGTGAGCTTCAGGATGCAGCCGTTCCTGTCGCCGTGCTCCCGGCTGTCCTCAGGGCTGTGGTACGGTGGGGCTGGCTCTGGCTCCTTGGCCCCGAAGTAGGCCTCAGTCTCCGCTGGGGGGATGCCCATGCGCTGCATGTATATGTTCACCAGGAAATCCAGCTTCTTCTCCATGGACAAGACCTGCAGGAGGAGCTGCTGAGCCAGGCTGCTCCCTGAGGTGGGGGACCCAGGCTGCTCCCTGAGGTGGGGGGACCCAGGCTGCTCCCTGAGGTGGGGGACCCAGGCTGCTCCCTGAGGTAGGGGACCCAGGCTGCTCCCTGAGGTGGGGGGACCCTGAGCTGCTCCCTGAGGTAGGGGACCCAGGCTGCTCCCTGAGGTGGGGGACCCAGGCTGCTCCCTGAGGTGGGGAACCCAGGCTGCTCCCTGAGGTGGGGGACCCAGGCTGCTCCCTGAGGTGGGGGACCCTGAGCTGCTCCCTGAGGTGGGGGGACCCAGGCTGCTCCCTGAGGTGGGGAACCCAGGCTGCTCCCTGAGGTGGGGGACCCAGGCTGCTCCCTGAGGTGGGGGACCCTGAGCTGCTCCCTGAGGTGGGGGACCCAGGCTGCTCCCTGAGGTGGGGGACCCAGGCTGCTCCCTGAGGTGGGGGACCCTGAGCTGCTCCCTGAGGTGGG
Source organism: Equus przewalskii (assembly GCF_037783145.1). Lineage (NCBI taxonomy): Eukaryota > Metazoa > Chordata > Mammalia > Perissodactyla > Equidae > Equus > Equus przewalskii. The sequence continues at coordinate 49,100,748 of NC_091851.1, forward strand.
GGACCCAGGCTGCTCCCTGAGGTGGGGGACCCAGGCTGCTCCCTGAGGTGGGGGGACCCAGGCTGCTCCCTGAGGTGGGGGGACCCAGGCTGCTCCCAGAGGTGGGGAACCCAGGCTGCTCCCTGAGGTGGGGGACCCAGGCTGCTCCCTGAGGTGGGGGACCCTGAGCTGCTCCCAGAGGTGGGGAACCCAGGCTGCTCCCTGAGGTGGGGGACCCAGGCTGCTCCCTGAGGTGGGGGACCCTGAGCTGCTCCCTGAGGTGGGGGACCCAGGCTGCTCCCTGAGGTGGGGGACCCAGGCTGCTCCCTGAGGTGGGGGACCCTGAGCTGCTCCCTGAGGTGGGGGACCCAGGCTGCTCCCTGAGGTGGGGGACCCAGGCTGCTCCCTGAGGTGGGGGGACCCAGGCTGCTCCCTGAGGTGGGGGGACCCAGGCTGCTCCCAGAGGTGGGGAACCCAGGCTGCTCCCTGAGGTGGGGGACCCAGGCTGCTCCCTGAGGTGGGGGACCCTGAGCTGCTCCCTGAGGTGGGGGACCCAGGCTGCTCCCTGAGGTGGGGGACCCAGGCTGCTCCCTGAGGTGGGGGACCCTGAGCTGCTCCCTGAGGTGGGGGACCCAGGCTGCTCCCTGAGGTGGGGGACCCAGGCTGCTCCCTGAGGTGGGGGGACCCAGGCTGCTCCCTGAGGTGGGGGGACCCAGGCTGCTCCCTGAGGTGGGGAACCCAGGCTGCTCCCTGAGGTGGGGGACCCAGGCTGCTCCCTGAGGTGGGGGACCCTGAGCTGCTCCCTGAGGTGGGGGACCCAGGCTGCTCCCTGAGGTGGGGGACCCAGGCTGCTCCCTGAGGTGGGGGACCCTGAGCTGCTCCCTGAGGTGGGGGACCCAGGCTGCTCCCTGAGGTGGGGGACCCAGGCTGCTCCCTGAGGTGGGGGACCCTGAGCTGCTCCCTGAGGTGGGGGACCCAGGCTGCTCCCTGAGGTGGGGGGACCCAGGCTGCTCCCTGAGGTGGGGGGACCCAGGCTGCTCCCTGAGGTGGGGGACCCAGGCTGCTCCCTGAGGTGGGGGGACCCAGGCTGCTCCCTGAGGTGGGGGACCCAGGCTGCTCCCTGAGGTGGGGGACCCAGGCTGCTCCCTGAGGTGGGGGACCCAGGCTGCTCCCTGAGGTGGGGGACCCAGGCTGCTCCCTGAGGTGGGGGGACCCAGGCTGCTCCCTGAGGTGGGGGGACCCAGGCTGCTCCCTGAGGTGGGGGGACCCAGGCTGCTCCCTGAGGTGGGGGACCCAGGCTGCTCCCTGAGGTGGGGGACCCAGGCTGCTCCCTGAGGCGGGGGGACCCTGAGCTGCTCCCTGAGGCGGGGGGACCCTGAGCTGCTCCCTGAGGCGGGGGGACCCTGAGCTGCTCCCTGAGGTGGGGGGACCCAGGCTGCTCCCTGAGGCGGGGGGACCCTGAGCTGCTCCCTGAGGCGGGGGGACCCTGAGCTGCTCCCTGAGGCGGGGGGACCCAGGCTGCTCCCTGAGGCGGGGGGACCCTGAGCTGCTCCCTGAGGCGGGGGGACCCTGAGCTGCTCCCTGAGGTGGGGGGACCCAGGCTGCTCCCTGAGGTGGGGGGACCCAGGCTGCTCCCTGAGGTGGGGGACCCAGGCTGCTCCCTGAGGTGGGGGACCCAGGCTGCTCCCTGAGGTGGGGGACCCAGGCTGCTCCCTGAGGCGGGGGGACCCTGAGCTGCTCCCTGAGGTGGGGGGACCCAGGCTGCTCCCTGAGGCCGGGGGACCCTGAGCTGCTCCCTGAGGTGGGGGGACCCTGAGCTGCTCCCTGAGGTGGGGGGACCCAGGCTGCTCCCTGAGGTGGGGGGACCCAGGCTGCTCCCTGAGGTGGGGGACCCAGGCTGCTCCCTGAGGTGGGGGACCCAGGCTGCTCCCTGAGGCGGGGGGACCCTGAGCTGCTCCCTGAGGTGGGGGGACCCAGGCTGCTCCCTGAGGCGGGGGGACCCAGAGCTGCTCCCTGAGGCGGGGGGACCCTGAGCTGCTCCCTGAGGTGGGGGGACCCAGGCTGCTCCCTGAGGTGGGGGACCCAGGCTGCTCCCAGAGGTGGGGGGACCCAGGCTGCTCCCTGAGGTGGGGGACCCAGGCTGCTCCCAGAGGGGGGGACCCAGGCTGCTCCCTGAGGTGGGGGACCCAGGCTGCTCCCAGAGGGGGGGACCCAGGCTGCTCCCTGAGGTGGGGGACCCAGGCTGCTCCCAGAGGGGGGGACCCAGGCTGCTCCCAGAGGTGGGGGACCCAGGCTGCTCCCTGAGGTGGGGGGACCCAGGCTGCTCCCTGAGGTGGGGGACCCAGGCTGCTCCCAGAGGTGGGGGACCCAGGCTGCTCCCAGAGGTGGGGGACCCAGGCTGCTCCCTGAGGTGGGGGGACCCAGGCTGCTCCCAGAGGTGGGGGACCCAGGCTGCTCCCTGAGGTGGGGGGACCCAGGCTGCTCCCTGAGGTGGGGGACCCAGGCTGCTCCCTGAGGTGGGGGACCCAGGCTGCTCCCTGAGGTGGGGGGACCCAGGCTGCTCCCTGAGGTGGGGGGACCCAGGCTGCTCCCTGAGGTGGGGGGACCCAGGCTGCTCCCTGAGGTGGGGGGACCCAGGCTGCTCCCTGAGGTGGGGGACCCAGGCTGCTCCCTGAGGCGGGGGACCCAGGCTGCTCCCTGAGGTGGGGGACCCAGGCTGCTCCCTGAGGTGGGGGACCCAGGCTGCTCCCTGAGGCGGGGGGACCCAGGCTGCTCCCTGAGGTGGAGAGGTATCAGGAGGCGGACCCACAGCAGCCCGGGCTGTGACTCCACCCTCCCATGTGGCCCTGGAGTCTCCTGCTTGTCTGGGCGGCCCTGCTGCCGCGGTGGGTCCACCCTTAGAGCAAACTCTACAGAGGGAAGGACCCAGCCATCCTTCCCTGGCTCCCAGAGATGAATCCTGGGACAAAGTTCTTGTGCGTGCTTCCTGAGGACTCGCTCCCAGGAGAGCAGCGAGAGTCAGGCAAAGAGGCTGGTGGGGGCAAGGCCAGCCGGCTGCAACAGAGGACTACCCGCTGGGCCGAGAGTACGCAGTGCCCTGCGGCAGCCCTCAGCCCTGATGGGCCTCATGCCACCAAAGCTTGAGGACCCCCACAGCGTCCAGCCCAGACGCCCCCAGGCTACCAGGGCGGGGGCGGTCCCTCCCCACAGCCTCTCCCACCTGCTTCTCCACCTTCCCCAGCCGTCCCATCATGCTCGGGTCCTCCGGCAGCTCCGCCTCGGCCGGGCCCTTGGTGCGGTCCTTGTCCGTTATCGCTGGGCCCCGGCCCACAATCTGGTCCACTCTGCCGGGAAGAGACCCACCCCCCGGCATGAGTTCAGGTGAGTGCCATGGAGCCCATGGCCCTCTCCTCCTGGGCCAGGCCACAGCTCCCCCAGATCCAGGCTCCAGGCTGAGCCCAGAGCTGACCAGGGGGCAGCGGGGTGCCAGGACAGATGGATGCCAGGCCCCAGTAGCCGCCCTGTGCTCTGACCCCCTCGGGGCCTGTCCCGTCCATTCCGTTCCAGTGGGCTGCACATTAGTGAGGAGTAAAGAGAAGGGGCTTGGGGCCACGCACCCCTCAGCCCCCCTGCGCCCGTGCCCTGCCCCAGCCCAAGCTTTACTCCTACATAATGTGCCACCGAGGCCGAGGCCCGACTGGGGTCTGGTGGGGACGGAGCTCAATATCTGCGGCGGGAACAACAGAAGCAGGGAGGCAGTGAGAGTTCGGGCTCCATGCACCAGGACGGGGAGGGGGGCGGAAACAGACCAACACAGGAAACCAACGCACGACCAAAGGAGGGGAGACAGAGCACTGCCAACCAGAGAGTGGCTTGTGTGCTCGTGTGCACATTTCTGCCAGTGTGCATGTGTGTGCATTTGTGTGCACGTGTGAAATGTGTGCTGTGGCACGTGTGTGCTTACTGTGTGCATGTGTGTACCGTGCACGTGTGGAATGCAGAAGCAGCTGAGCTGATCTCAAACGAGGCCATGGGTCACGAATGCCAACAAGAGGGGAAGGGTCTTCCTTCGGGGAGCACGGCGTCCCCTGATCCCCGTGCTGAACAGGAAGGGCACCAAGGGGCTTGGAAGGGGCTGCAGGAGCCATGTGGGCTCCCAGTGCTCCGAGCTGGTGAGCAGCACATTTGTGGACACTCACTCGGAAACAAAGGCCCCACTGTCTGCAAGCTGCTGGGCCAGCTGCTCCAGACCTGCGGGGCAGACGACACTGGAGCCAGTCGGCTGAGCAGGAGGGGCCGGGCGGAGGCCACACAGCCCCACCCCATCTCCGACCTGGAGCTTTGAGCACGAAACGCACTTCTCACGTGCGTGTGGGAGTGTAGGAGGCTGCCAGCTCCCACGGCCCAGCAGGCGCCACCTGAGCCAGCCGGGCTTCCTTCCTCACCCACAGGGCCACCCTGCCTGCCTCTGACGGGGGCCTCAGGGGTGACCTTTCTCTCTGTCGCATAAAGCAGAAGGGTCAGGCTCGCGTCAGCCACGGTGCAGCCTCCTCATGCTCCACTGGGCTCCATGCTGGACTCATGCACAGGGGCCGGGAGGGCGGGAGGGGCTGGGCCTGGGCTCCAAGCAGACGCAGTAGGACGTGGGGAGGGAGATGGGTTCTCTGGTGTGTCCAAGTGTCCACACAGTCCAGACACAGGTGCTCAGCGCCTTCACCCCTGCCACATGACGGGTCGCCTGCCCGGCCGGTCCCACTAGGAGCCTTAGCCAAGGGCTGCTGCTGATGGGGGGCTGGGAGAGGGTCCTCCAAGAGCCTGTGCCACCCCCTCCCCTAGGCCTCAGGCTAAGGAGTCGGGCTTAACCCCCAAGTGCGCAGACTGTCCTTCCAGCCCCGTTTCTGAGTGAATCCACGTGTCCTGTGGCTGCAGTGCTCCGGGGGGTCTTGGGGGCTCCCAGGGCTGGCAGGGTCTTCCCAGCTCACGGCCCAGCCGCCATCCCCTGCAGCAGTGCCCAGAAAGATAGGCTTAAGTCTCAAGGCTCAGCATCCTCGGGGCGGGGGGCCAGAGGCAGAGTCTGGAGCTCCCGGGGGAACTCCTTTCTCATGGGAGAGCCACTGGGTTGAGATGCCCAGCACATTGACCCTTGGCCTCTGTGCAGAAACCTTGGCTCCTGGGGAGTACAGGTCAGACACTCCAGTCGCTCCACTGGGCAGCTTGGGCCCCGCTCCACGCACCCAGCTCCAGCATCCCTGCTGGCCTCCAGGGCGCCCCTGGGCCCCACTGTCCTTGAGCTGCCAGCATGGCTGGGGTGTGTCTGCTCTCACCTTCATATCCCCACCGGCCAGCTCAGAGTGGGGCGGGTTGCAACCATCACCTGCCCAGCCCCTGGAAAGCAAGAAGGCTCCCAAGTCTGAATCCGTCCCCAAAGAGCCTGCGTCTGCCAATCACTGCCTAACTGTCCCGTCCCATCCTGCCCCTTGGCCGGGCCGTCCTCATGAATGACACCAACTATGATGGCGACTAAAGTAAACACACCCTTGGAGACCCACTGGGTGCTGAGAACCTGGCAGGGACTTTCCTCTTTGTTCTTCACAGGAGTTTAAAGGCAAGAAAAGCGACAGGACCTCCGAGATCCACACAGCAGCCCAGCTTGACCCCAGCAGCAGGCGGGTGCTGGGGTTCTGAGTCGGTGCCGGGGCAGAGCCACCGACGGCCCTGGGCCCACAGGCCCTCCCTGCAGTCTGAAGGCATCTGTCCTCCGGGGGCTGCCTTCTGCTCCTGCCCAGGGAGCCCCCCGCCAGGCGGGCATCAGGCAGGATGTCCAGACAGGATCCCCCACAGAAAGCTTCCCCAGGACCCCATCAGAGGAGCAGCTCAAGGGCACCTGACACAGCCCACCCAGGGCTGCAGGGACGGCCTCCCCCCAGTGTTGCTTAGTCAGGGACAGAGACGTCCCCTCCGTCCATCGGAAGAGCAGTGCGGGAGCTGCCGTCATGTGGCCTGGAGCGAAGGGGGCTGGCCATTCCACAGAGACAAGGAGGGGAGGGTTGGCATCCTGACCTAGGTGAGTACTGGGGTGACTCTCTCGGAGGGGCCGTGGGTCCTTTGGTGGGGTACTTCTTGTGCCGGGGAGTTGAAGGGGGTGGGGGGCCCACAATCATATCTATCCTGGCGAGTAAACAAGAAAAGAGACACCAGCAAATGCATCGTGAAGCAACACGAAAGGGGAGTCGGCTGGAAACTGGCAGAAACAGAAGGAACCACTCAGCTTACGGTAACACAGTGACACTTCCCACAAACATGTTCCGCTCAAAACAGAACGCAGTGGACGCCACGCTCGTGTGACCTTGGCTGTGCCCAGGCTTTCCTGTCTTCAAGTGAGCGCGACCGGGAGCCAAGTGCCCCAGGTGTGCCCAGGCGAGCATGCATGTGCACGGGACGCAGGGCGGCTGGCAGCAAAGTACCAGGGCGCCGGCTCGGAACGACAGTAAGGCTTTACCAGCTAGGACAGAACGTCCCAGCTCCTTGGGGTGGTTGAGTGTTTTTTTTTTCCCAGACAGAAAGGGAAGGAAAAGGGAACATTTAGGACAGAAGAGCCTGGTGAACAGAAAGCTGTAGTGAGAGACGTGGAAACAGGTCCAGTAGTCGAGACATAGGACTGTCTCTCACACACCCACACGTTTGTTCACGTGGGTACATGCACACGTGTACACAGGCGAGATGCACATGCTCTCACGTGGACTCACATCTGCACACACACGAACACTCATGTTTGCTCCCACACATGCCCACTCACACGTCTGTGCACAGTGGCACATGTTTGCTCACATCTGCACACACGTGTTTGCTCACATGTGCACCCACATACATTTGCACACTCGCACACATTTTCTCACACGTTTGATCATGTGCACAATTGCACGTTTGTCACACAGACCCACAGATCTAGGAACGCTCTGGGAGGACACTGAGCAAGGGGCCTCCCAGCCTGAGCCCGTGTAGAGGAAGGGGTCGCTTCCTGGCACCCCTCTGTGAGAGCAGCTTAAGGCCCAGAGAGACCCCTCTGCTGGCATCCTGGAGCAGGACAGGGGAGGTGCCCCAAGGTGGGCATGCCGACCTCCCCTGACTGAGGACTTGGCTCCTGCCAGGGCGCTGGGAGCTGGGCTGACCCCAGGATTGTCCCTGACCATCCAGAACCTCCCACCTGTGGCAGCCTCATTGGAGGCCCTGCGCAAGGGAGGAGCTCTGACTGGCAGAGCATGCGACCCACTTCAGGAGAGACCCACCACGACAGCCCATGGCCTCCGTACAGGCACCGCCAACACGTGTGTGCACGTGTTTGTTTGTGATAGAGGGCATGAGCCTGTGAGCACAGGTGTCCTTGGTGTGCATGTGTGTGCATGGACTTACAGGGTATACGTATGCAGGCAGGAGGCTAAAAGTATGCTTATGTGTGTGCACGCTCATGCCAGCACACGTGTGCAGATGGGAGTGGACACGGTCTGTGTGCACATGCCTGTACACACCTGTACATGGGTGTGCTCATGTGTGTCCTGGGCCTGTGCTTGGTCTGTGTATGCACACACACAGGTGACTGCTGGGGTGAGCAAGCCAGTCAGTCCTTACACACATGGGGCCGGAGACAGTGGAGTCAGCATATGTCCTGCTATTGCCACGCCTCAGACACACCCCAGCTCCGCTTCCTACCCGGGATGTGAGAATCACCTGTGAGGCGGGGAGGGTGGACAAGCCCCTCTGTGCTGGAAGATGAGGTGCCAAGTGGAGTAACTGCTGCCTGATGGACCCACGAAACCCTACAGCTTCATCTTTCAATAGAACTACTCTGTTCCCAGCACACACACACACCTGTGCACACACACACGGACATACTGCATACACAGGACAACACAAAGAGACACACCCACACACATGCATAACATGTGTGTGCACATGTGTGCACATTGCTCTTGTACACATACAAGTGTGTACACACATGCATGCACTTTTACGTGTGCAAAGACCTGTACACGAGTGCACATGTGCATTCATACACGTGTTTACATGCATGTGCGTGCACATACATGTGTGCACACATACATACACACACATACATGCTTGACCATCACAGTGTGGGCAGGAGGGGAGAGAAGGAAGAGACAACAGAAATGTTAGAAACAGACAGACCACACGAGGACATGGCAGAAAGCCCCTGTGGGATTGTCGTGGGGCCAGAGAGGAAGGGCCCGGAGGTGGCAGCAGGCAGGGCCAGCCACCGCACACCCTGCAGCCCTGCCCACCACCCCACTTCGGGCAGGGCGTGTGTGGGCTCCTGCACTGCACTCCTCTCGCACTGGCCCCTGACGGACACTCCCTGACTCGTGCCAGGACGGCCTGGCCGCCACGCCCCAGGGCTGGGCAGGCAGGGGAGGGGCTCTTGCCTGGACTGCAGGTTTTTGATGCGCGACAGCATGTCCAGGTGGCCGGCCGAGTACTGCTCGATCACGTCCATCACGTCGTAGGGCCGCAGGCTCTCCTTGAACTTCCGCTTCGACACCAGGAACCGCATCACACTGAGAGGGGACGTGCAGAGGGCGGTGAGCCGCAGGCCGGTGCCCACCGCAGGCTGCACTCCAACCCCAACCCAACATCCACCTGCCTGAGGCCTCCCGGCATCTCCGAGAGCGTCCACCAGTTGTCTGGGCCACCCACCTGCCGTGGCCACCAGCCACTCGGGCCCGGCTGCACAGACAGACCCTTGTCCACCCAGGACCTCCCTGGGTGGGGGTGGCTCCTGGCCGTCTGCTAACAGCTCTGGGGCTCTGCACCCGGGACGGGCAGGTGACACGAGCTGCTTACCAGCCACAAGAAGCCAGGACTGCAGGATGTCAGCCGTCCCACCAGAGTCTGCGCCCACACACCAACCCCCCAGAGGCCTGGCATCCCAGGGAGGGGTGGACACGCCCCTTTCTGGGTCTCACCCCAGGTGCCCCGGGGTCCCTCACCACACAGCCCGGATGCTGACTTTGAGGCCCGGGGTCAGGTCCTCGGTCACAAACTCGCAGTTACAGCTCTTGTTGTCATCCACAATGTCCTCCCCAGGGAGACTTGCTTCTGGGTGGAAGGAGACACAGCCTGTGAGGGGACGGGCCACCCTGGGGACAGAGGGGACCCGGCCCTGTGGTCCTGCAGCACGCTTGTCAGAGAGGGTGTCAGGGACCCCTTGGTGCTTCCCTGGGGCACCCCCCCAGGACCACTATGCTTTAGAAACCCACCCCTCCATCCTGCCCTCCTCAGCTGGCTCCTCGCCCCTGCGGCCTGAAAGGAGTGGCTGTTTTGAGGGTTTAAAATGTGAATGGACCGAGGGACAGACCAAATGTGATACATCCACACACAACAACAACAGAACATCACTCAGCCCTGGCAAGGAGTGGAGCACCGCTGTGCTGCGGGCGGTGGACCTGGAGAACGCCGTGCTGGGCACGCAGAGCCAGACACGAGGGACAAACACCGGGTGAGTCCCCAGGTGCCAACTGCCCAGAACAGGTAAATCCAGACACAGAGCAACTTGCGTTGGCCCGGGACTGGGAGCAGCTGCTCCCAAGCAGGGGCGCCCTTTGGGGTGATGAAACGTCTGGAACCAGAGAGTGGTGGGTGCACGTCACTGTGGATCACTGGGTGCCACTGGGTCGTTCACTTTAAGAGGATTAATTTCACGTTCCATGAATGTCACCTCAATAAAAGAAGAGGCCACGACGGGGGTCCCTGCTCAGAGGCCGCAGGGCCCGGGGAGGACCCTGGAAGTGCTCCACTGAGGAGGGCGACAGGCTGACCCACCTTCTGAGTTCTGCCGTGAGGCGGCGCCCTTGATCCGGAAGGCCTGCCGCGCCCGGCTGCGGTCCCCAAAGCTCCAGCTCTTGGGCACCTTGCTCGGACTGTCCTCCAGGCTCTGGTCAGCGCTGGGTGACCGGCGGACAGTCTGGGCCTGCGGGGACCCCTTCCCCTTGGCAGCCACTCCTCGGGGGCTGGAGAAGACACGATCTTTCAAACTGACCTTCTGACTGCTCCGCGAGAACCCACAGACAGACGGACAAACGGACACACACAGCAAGAGAAACACAGCAAGAGAGGTCACTCCGGAAGAATGCCCACACCCCTCGTCTGCTCGTGGCTGATGCCGTCCCTGTGGACGGGAGGGGGACGCGGACCCAGGGAAACGACCCGACGCTGGGTGAGCAGGGACGGCGCTGGACGGTCAGCTCTACCACAGCTCCCCGGGGCAGCTCGGGGGCTCAGCCTGGCCGGGGAGGGGTCAGTGGACGCTTAAATTACTTTTGGCTGCCACCAAAAGGCTCCGGAGCCCTCTCCATGCTGTCCTGCCAGCCTCCTTCTCCGTGTGACACTCCAGGGCAGGACAGGTCCCAAAGCGCCCGTGGCTGAGGCCTTTCCCTGGGCACCTCCTGCGGGCCCCGGCCACTCCAACAGTCTCCTGCCTGCCCCTCCACCCCCATGCCAGCCCCGGGGTCAGCCCTCCTCCTCTCCTCCTCCCTCCACCGCCGGCCCCAGGGTCAGGAAGGGCAAGGTCTGCAGCTGAGCGGGGGCCCCTCTAGAGCACCCCGGGGAGCTGCCTGGTGGGACAGAGTGGGTAGAGCAGCAGGGAAACGAGAAGCATTGTGGAGGGTAAGGGCCCTCCCCTTGGTTTTGGCGCCTGGGCCCGCCCCACCTCCCCTCTGCCCAGAGATGTGCGGGTGCCACCCCGAGAAGTGCCCAGGAGCTGGGTGTCCACACTCCGGGCGGATGAAGCAGATGCACCTCCGTGGTGGCCGCCTCGGCTGAACAGGCCTGATGCCCGAGCCCTGGACCAAGGCCACAGGAAGGAAGTGATCATGGCTGGCCAGCCATAGCCCTGTGGGGGTCCTCGGACGTCCCTGTTCCTTGTCTCTCAGTAACCCTAGAGATGGGCCTGGCACCCAGTCTGCCCGGCTCTCGCACCTCTGGGCAGTGACCAAGAGACATGATGGCCCTGTGGTCCGGAGCTGCCTGCGGCTTGCAGGGCCAGGCGGCCACTCACTTCCTCCCACTGGGCAGTTCCCACCATCTGCCCAAGAGAGGAGAGTGGGACTCTTGTGACCTGCGACCTGCTCACACCCAGCCACAGGCAGGAGCCATAGAACCTCCCCGAATGAGTTCTGAGCAGGCCGCTCGCTGCCCACGGGGCTGTGACAAGCCTTCCGGGGGCCTGGCAAGGCCTCTGCTGTCACTGGGAAGCCACCACCGCCAGCTAACCCCTCAGACACTGTCCGCCCCCGCCGCAGCCCCCCTGGGTCAGCCGCTTCCATCAGCCCCAGAGGAGACCCACAGCCGAGACGCGTCCATCAGACAGCAAGAGATGACAGCCACAGAAGAGAGAAAGCTCACAGCCCAGCCCACCCAGCCTGGGCACTGTGGCCGGGTTAGCACCCCCTCCCCAGGCCCCGGGCAGCTGAGACCATATGTGCTTGTTCACAGGTCTCTGCAGGACAGGAAGAAAAGGAAGAAAAGAGCCCCTGGGCAAACAGCCGGAGGCCTGGAGCCCACTCAGGCAGCCCTTATCATGTGAGACTATAACCACTACACCCAGAATGAGGCCACGATGGGCAGGTGAGGCCAAGGGACACCCGGAGCCAGGCGCCACGGGGGCCTCTGTCCAGATGACCTTCTCCTTTGTTCCCGTCTCAACAGGGACCACCAGCTGGTCCAAGGAGACCACGAGAAGCGACGGCCCGCTTGGCCTGGAGAGCTGGGCGTCCCCACTGGACCTGCTGCCCCGTGCAGCACAAGGGCCCCCAGGACACCAGGGAGGAGCCTTCCTTGGCCTTGGCCTTGGCCTGGCCCCACGGTGCCCAGCTCTCCAAAGGGCAGGCCAGGGAGAGGCACCCTGCTGGACGAGCCCACGGTGGGGACCCCTGGACCTCGCTGTCACAGCTCAGGGCCCACAGGCTCACAGCCCACCCAGCTACACTGGACCTGGCTCACTCGGGGTGCCCAGATGGCTGGGTGGTCCCGCAGGTGTCAAGAGGCCCCTCCCTCATCTCGTAAGGCAAGGGCAGGAGCAAATGTGTGGAGGGGCTCCAGCCACCTGCCTGCCGGAGACAGCCCGCAGCCAGAGTCCCCTGTTGAGAGGTAGCCTGTGGCCTCTGAGCACTGGCGTTTACACAGGGCCAGGAGAGCAGCTTCAGGAGGGTCTAGGGGAGAAAGCCAAGGCCCAGCCTCTCCTCCCCTGCCTGCCAGCTCCCCAGGATGAAACTCCAAACACGTGGAGCCAGCCGTAAACAGGGACGGGGTGAGTGGGAAGCCCCAGCTGAGACTGGCTGCTCCCCAGTCTGCATGGCTAGGGCCCAGCTCAGCGGCGCAGGAGCCAGCATCCAAGGAGAGGTCTGCCTGGTCCACGGCCGGACCACAGATGCCCAGGGAGAGTGGGGAGGATAAAGTGACATTGGTGGGACTTGCGCACAGCAGGGCCAAACCTGGCCTGGGCTCCTGGCCTGGCCGTGGGCACCTCCAGCCCTTCTGGTCCCTAAGAAGCCTGACCATAGCCCCTGACCCAAGGGACCAGTCTGGCCAGAAGCACCCTGGACACAAGCTCTGGGCAAGCAAGACAGCTTCTGCCAGGGCCCAAAATCTTCCCTCCTAGGGCTGCAACAGTCTCCCCACAAGCGCTGACCTCTGGGACACACAGGCAGCGTGGAGGGTTGGGGAGGCAACCCTCAGAGCCCCTCTGGGCTGGAGAAGGATTCGCAGCATGCACGGATGCAGACGCATAAGCATGCTGCCCCGGGGCCCTGGTCCTGTTGCATGGCCCCCACCCCATGCCCACTGCTCTGAACCACCACTTCCAGGGCCAGCACCAACGCATGCACACGGTGACAGGTGAGCACAGCTGCCAACACGTTGCAGGGCTGCACCGGTCAGGGAGGGAGGCGGGCAGGAGGGCGATGAGGGGACACCAGAGCAAGCAGGAGGATAGATGCTTCCACGCACCCAACAGCAGACAGTGGACAGGAGAGAGGAAAGGAGCAGTGAGCAGCCCGCAGCACGGAGGGCTGGGGCAGCCTCCCATCCTCCAGTCTCCAGTCTGCCCTAAACCAGCCTGCACATGAGACGGGGAGCGGTGGACCCTGGCTTTCTGGTGTGTCCGGGTGTCAGGGCCTCAGGGAGCCCGGCACACACAGGGCGAGCTGCCTCCACAGGTGAGGCGGCAGGTTAGGGAGTGGCCGTCCTCAGGTGCATAATAGAGGTGCTAGATTGATGAGCCCCTGAGAAAAGGCCGTTAGGACCCCAGGAGGCGCCGGCGCCCTTTCTGGGTCTCAGTGCCCGTGGCCGCCCTCCTGCTCAGAGCAGGGCACTGTCGGGCTGTTGGAGAAAGACAGGCGTTGGCGCCCCGCGACCGCCGTCTCCCAGGAGGTCATATGGAATCGGCTGGAGCCTAGCGCTCCACCATGGGGGCCCGCGGAGGCCGAGCTGCCAATCAGAATTGGGCCTGGGGCGGGGGGGCACCAGCCCCCCCTCGCTCATCTAGAACCTCTAATAAGCAGAGGGTGTGAGGAGCGGGCAGGGTAGGAAGAGCCGTGCAGCAATGGTCGGTCCGTGCGGCGCGTCCGCGGTACCTAGAGTGTCCAGGACAGCATCCACACAGGGACTCTCTGCACGGTCTGCCTTTACTGGAAACGAGGAGAGCACAGTTAGTCCCGGGGGCCCAGGCGGGGGCAGACAGCGCAGGTAAACTGAGGCACCGTGACCACCCCAGGGTAGTTCTGGGCTCGGGGTCCAGCAGCCGAGCAAGGACAGGCTGCACGTAAAGTCTTCCGCCGGCCTGGAAAAGAAAACAGTCCCCTATTTTTGGAGAGAGAAAACTCCCTGTTTTCTCTCTCCAAAAATACCTTTTCCTTCCAGAGTCAGAGTTCAGGGCCACGTCTTTTAAAAGATGTATTATTTTTTGCTATATTCATGCCAACAAAAAAATAATACATGGGCTAAGACTTTGCAAAGGCTTGTTCTAGATGGACAGGATTCCGGAAAGCACACATTTTAGGGAGGAAAAATGTGCAGTTCGGTTTCACAAACCAATCACCGAGGTTTCACAGAGCCCAGCCAGCTGCCTATCGGAATCCGGCCTCGGTTTACCCAGGAGGCAGCGGTGCCTCCACCTGGAGGGAAGCCAAGGAGGGGGGCGGGAGCACCGGGACGTAGAGGGACAGCCACAGGCAGTGCAACCCCAGCTCAGGAGAACCCGCAGAGCTGGAGCCCTGGCCGAGCGGATGTGGCGCTGTGGGCAGCTCCTCAGGGAGCCTCTGTGCATGGCCAGCACTCCCCAGGAAACTCCCAAAGCCCCAAGACCCATCCTGCACTGGAACGTGCGAACTTCTGAACAAAGATGAAAACAGCAACCAAGAACGACGAGGAATCCTTCACTCTCCCGGGGCCTCTGCCTCTCGCTCCGTCTTCGCAGCTGTTGCCCCTGAGACAGCAGTTCTCAAACTGTGAACCCAAGGAACCCAGATGTGTCTGATGGTCTCAACTCACAGAAAGGAGCTCCACTGGGAAGGACATGCTCAACGCCCACACATCCATGTAAACACCAGGGGCACCTGCTGGTGTCCAGACAGGGTCTCTCCACGCACGTATAGGGATGCACGTGGCTAACTCTGGTAGGCAAGCAGGTCAGGGTTCCTCAGAGGGCTCTGTGCTGCCTGAGGGCTGAGAGGCGCCAGACCCCTGCGCACCCTGGACCTCTGAGGGGACCCTGCACATCCTGGACCTCTGAGGGGACCTGTTCACCCTGGACCTCTGAGGCGACCATCCCACCCTGGACCCCTGAGGGGACCTGCGCACCCTGGACCTCTGAGGGGACCTGCGCACCCTGGACCCCTGAGGGGACCTGCGCACCCTGGACCTCTGAGGGGACCTGCGCACCCTGGACCTCTGAGGGGACCTGCGCACCCTGGACCTCTGAGGGGACCTGCGCACCCTGGACCTCTGAGGGGACCCTGCGCATCCTGGACCTCTGATGGGACCTGCACACCCTGGACCCCTGAGGGGACCTGCCCATCCTGGACCTCTGAGGGGACCCTGCGCACGAAGTGCACTTCCTCCCTGGGGGACTTTCCAGTCACTTCAGGATGCAGAACAAAACTGACTAGATGACGAGAAACAGGGAAAAACGCCACAGGGAATGGGAACTAGGCCATAACAGTACATCACAACCAGGATCACCCAAACCGTGGCTGGTTCACACTTTAGACACTGACTTCTCTGAACAGACAAATTAACCCCCGACAGACCGCAAGTTGCTGTTCAGAACACGGTCCCCTAAAGATAAGTAGTGAATGGCTCCCAGGTGCTGACCTCACCTGCTGGGCTCTAGACAGCGGCCTCTCGGCTACCTCAGGTTTCACCTGAGTTCCAGGTGCCAACCTCGACTGGTGCACAGGCCTCGGCTCCTGGATTCCCCCAGGACTGAGGTCCATTATGGAGGGGATAGTAAAATTTGGGCTCCTGGATTCCCCCAGGACTGAGGTCCATTATGGAGGGGATAGTAAAATTTGGGCTATTTCCCTAATATGTATGGTCACGTACATAATCATAAAACGTGGACTTAAGTGTTGTTGCAAAGACATTGATCAGAGGGCTGAAACATTAGTCACGTACATCATCCTCGCCCCACCACCTGGTACCCAGAAGCATTTAAAATAAAGCTGGAGCAGTTCCTTCCTCTGACCCTAGTCTTTGCCCCCACTCCCCAAGATTGAGAAAAGACCCTGAGACAGTGGGGACTGAAGCCAAGGGTGAAAAAGTTAAAAGCTTCTCTGGGGGAGAAGAGAGCAAGAACCTCGAGGCGAGTGCTGCTGACGGCAGCTGTGCATCCTCAGCATAACCAGCAGCTGTTCAGAACTAACCAGGTCTCTCCGTCCCTCCTTAGCATGAGAGGGAGTGTCTTTCCCAGGAAACCAACGTCCACACGGTCAAGACGAAAGAAGACTCAGCCTCACGGGGCCAAACACAGGCTGGTGGGAAGGCACCCACAGCCAGGCCCCATGCCCCTCCCCTACCTAGAACCCCAGATAGAAACCCCTGCCTTTTTCCCTTCGGGGAGGCAGATCTGAGATTCAACTCCCATCTCCTCGTCTGTCTGCCTTTCGGTGATAAACCTTTTTCCTAGCCAGAAGCCTGGCATTTTGGTTAATTGGGCCTCCTGGGCCTCAGGCAAGCCAGCCTGTGTTTGCGTTTGGTTTCTGGGAGGGCGAGAGGGAGGGATTTGGGGTCCAGCTGTGTGGCAATTGCTCTCACTTGGGGGCAGACCTCCCTGTGACTCAGTATCCCCAGGACCTGGACTCCCCACAGGGCAGCTCTGGCTGCTCACAGAAGCCCCTCAAATTTGGGGCAAATGTTCTCTCCCAGAGCGCACCCTCAATCAGCCACAGTCCCACCAGGTGGTACAGACCAGGACCTCCCAGCCGGCTCCTCCCAGGGCCCCAGGCCTGCACACAGGGGCCACGCCTGGAGGCTCCGCCCCTGGGAAAGAGGAGGAAGGGGGATGGTCTCCGCCTCCAGCACCTTAGAAGGATCCCAGCTCCAGCCAATCCCCAAACCGCTCTGCTGCCTCCCACACTCCCAGCACAGACGCCTGCCCTGAAAGCAGGTCCCAAGGCCCCACTCCCCATGCTCCCGGCTGCACTGCCTGATATGGCAACCACCCCACGCCTGGCTCCTAAACACGAGAGACTGAGGAATGCTCCTAATTGTATTTAATTTTACTGAAAATTCAAACAGCCACACGTGACCAGTGGCACCACCTTGGGGGTGTGAGGACCCCGACTCGAGCCTATCCCCCTGGGCTACAGGCTGGCACTGGAGTTTTCCTGCCCAGGTCAGCAAAGTGGAGCTTCATCTGGTCTGAGGACAGACAGCAAGCCTGTGGCGGGGCGGGCAGCAAGCCCAGGGGGCCCAGGGCTCATGAGGGTGGACTAGGCACCCAGACACCAAGACAGATGGACAGACAGGCACCCAACACGGCACACTGCTACCTGTGACGAGGAGGGGACCCACAGGGATGAGGGGATGAAGCGGCCAGGGTCAGGGGTCTCCTCCAGGCACAGGGGTGGGAACAGTGAGAAATAGGACAGGACAAAGGCAAATCAGAGACACACTTGGAGGCGCACAGCCCCGCCCCTCCCCACCCCACCACAGACAGCCTTGGTCTGACACCAGCGCAGCCACAGCGGGTCCTGCCAGGAGCTGAGGACCCCAACACAGTCAGGGGGCGTGCCCATTGTGAGCTGGGACCAACCGGGAGGGGGCCTCATGGAAGCTGAGAGCCCTGCGTCTACCCTGTCCACCTGCCCAGGCTGGCTAGGGCCAGTGGGATCCTGGTGTGTAGGTGGAAGGCAGGGCACGGCCATTACCTTCCACCACGGGGGCAGAGGAGGGGCTGGGGAGCCACACTCCCATTAGCACTTCACAGAACAGGGTCTCCTCCCCGGGCAGCCCAGGAACAGCCCCACCCTCTCACGGGTACAAATGGCAGAACAATGTCCTGCATACCTACTACGCACCAGGTGCTAAAAAGGAGGTCTGTGGCTGCCCCAAGTGAGGGGACAGGAATGCCACCTCCATCACCTGGCTGACAGGCATGCACCCCAGGAGAGCAGGCCCTCTGCTCCCAGGGAACGGGACAGGGGCTTCACTGACAAACTGCTCCTCACTCCCACAGCGCCCAGCGCCTTCCCAAAGCCCTCGAACCCAAGAGGAGCCGACTGTCCGTGAAAAGGTCCAGTAGCTCTTGCCTACGGACGAGGCCCCCATCCGGCGGCCACACGCCCTTACCCGGGGACTTGCAAGAGCAGGTCGGGCCAGGGTGGCCCTTGGGGAAGCACTGGGTCACAGGCAGGCAGGGACACACGGACACACGGGGAGGAGATGGAGGAGCGGTGTGTGGGACGCAGGGAGAGGGGAGCCACGGAACATTCCGGAGAGCCCGGGGGAGGGCGCCCGTGTGTCCTCACCTTGAGTCCTCTTTCAGGTCAGCCACCTCATCCCCAAAGACAGGGCGGACGCGAAAGGGCCCCGAGAAGGGCAGTGACATGGTTAAAGGCACGTGGGGGCAGGCAAGATTTTCCAGATTGGGGGCGGGGGGGGCAGGAGAGGAGAGAGAGAGAGAGACAGGCTGAGACGAACACTGTTGGGCGCAAGTGTAAAGCGCGAGCTCAGGAAGCGCGGCGGGTGGCGGGCGGGCCATGGACAGACGGGGCGGTGGGTGGGGGGCAGCACCCAGAGCGCCAGGGAGGCCGCCCCGTCCGCAGGCACCCCACTGGAGCAGAGCCACGGCCCCACCTCCCCAGGCTCAGGGAGCACTGACGGGACTGCTGAAATGGGGCACCTCACGTGCCAGGCCGTGTGGACAACAGCCGGTTGGCACCCCGCTCATTCCCATCTTGCTGCCAAACCAACTCTGACTGACGTGAGTTCTCTTAGCCTCTCTGAGGGAGCTCGTCACCCACGTTCTCTTGGCTGGTTCGGGGCAAAAACGCTGCCAGTCTTTTCAATTCCAGGCACCAGCTGCCATTCCCCTTTGGGGGTTTGGGGGCTGGAGGAGGGTGCCCTCCTCTGATGGATGGAGAGGGTGGGCTCAGCCCAACCCCATCTCCCCCACCTGAGCAGCCGGGTGAGCCACCCACAGTCCAGGAGGGCACTAACGAGGGTGGACAGGAGCCTCTGGCCCAAGGTCTGGGGGACCGGACTTACTCTGAAGTGTGTGGACGGGGCACTGGGGGGACCACGAGCTCATTGATATGCAGGTGGAGTGCATCAGACTTGAAAGTTGTGAAATGACCAGGACTTTCTTTTTCCTACCAGGAAAGTGGTAGGCTGCCCCCAACCCTTCTCTGCCCCAGAAGAGACCGCCCGCAGGAGTCCCTCACGGGGTCCGGGTCTCTAACCTGCCTGAGACAGACAGGTTGCAGGGACCTGCGGGGGAGGGGCAAACAAGATGTGTCTCCACAGAGGGGGTGGGAGGTGGGGGAGGGTATCCTGACCCTCCTCCCAGAGGACAGAAGACCCTGCCCCAAAGGGGAACCTCTCCACTCCCTCCAAAGACCTCCAACAAACCAAGACAGGCCTGTGGGCCTCAGAGTGGCCCCTCCTCCCTCCAGCTGGCCTGACCCAAGGGAGGGTTGGGGGGAGACCCCCAGTGAGTTTTCACTCAGAACAGCTGCAAGTCCATCGTGTGCCGGGCGGGGTGAGGGCGTGCTCCTAGAACCCGCCTTCCTCAGGGGCCCAGGGCTGCACCCACGGGCGGGCAGTCGGGGAGCTTCCCCAGCAGCGAGGCAGGCCCAGCTCCAGGGGAGGGTGGCACCACAGGAAGTGATTTAAGGGCCCACGTCACCGCCAGGCGGGGTCCAGAAATGGTTCACACAGGAGCACGCGGGACCCCAGCAGCCCCCCCCCCCCCCCCCCCCCCGCCGCCGCCGGCTCCCCTGATGACATGCGGTGCGCAGACATGGGGGCGGGACAGGACGGCAGAGGCATGCGGCACTGACCTTGGAGACGGCTCCGGCTGTGGCTCCTTCCTTCAAACAGAAGCGACAAGATGTTAGCAGCCAGCCCACAGGCAGACTCCACATGGGACCCGCCGCCCACCCCACCCCGCCAGGGGTCCACCCGTGCCCAGGGGCTGAGTGAGGGGGCGCAGAAATAGCCCGCCCCCTCAGGAGCACCCCGGAGGGCCCGAGGAGGCAGGTCCTGCAGGAAAAAGGGAATTCGGAAGGGGCCGCACAAAGTTTTGACCCCGGGGTCATTATCACTCTGTGTACCAACGTTCATTTTAATCAGAATCGCCAATATTAACAAAATCTCAGAAAAGAAGTGAGGGCCGGGAGAAGCTCCAGGGCGTCGACTTCAGGACCAGCCAGCAGGACACACAGCCGCCGCGCTCCTCCCCGGCTCTGACTGGATGGAACTTCTGTGTGGTCTTCTCACGCAGGGCTGACACGGCCGCAGCACAGGGCCTGTCCAGTCTCACAGAGGCTAGCTCTCGCAGGTCCACATTCAAGGTGATTCTGGCCGCCACCCGTTCTGTTTGGGTTGACAACTTCCACTGGTTTATAACATGCATTATAAACTGAGTAAAGGTCGGTGGCTTGGACTCTCCTTGGCTTCTGTCTGTGGCAGGAGGCTTGTCCTTGGACCCAGGGCCCACCCGGATAACCCAGGATGATCTCATCTCCAGACCCTTAACTACGTCTGCAAATCCCCATTTCCCAAATAAGGTCACACTCCAGGTTCCAGGGCGTGGACATATCTTTTGGGAGCCACCATTCAACCCCACGCAGACTGCCCCCAGCCCCCCCGAATTCATGGTCCGTTCAGAATACATTGACCCCATCCCAACACCCCACAAAGTTTCAACCCAGTACAGCATCAGCTCTACGTCCCAAACCTCACCCCCTCAGTCACCTGTCAGTGTGACTGTGACGCTGGGTACGAGCCATCCTGGGTGCAGGTCCTCTGCAGGGAGAGACCCCTGAAACTAGAGAACAGGTGGTCTGCTCCAAAAACGCAAGAGCAGGAACAATACACTTGGGGTAGACACCCCCAGCAAAAAGGGAGACGCTGCAGGGAGTATGGGGTCGCCAGGCGCCGAGTCTGAAATCGAACAGGACAAGTGCCACTCGGCCCCCAGGGCCTGCATGCCCGCTCCTCTGGCTCTGGTCCATCTTCCTTCTCCTTGAAGGGCTGCACGCGTTCGCAGCCGCGCGGCTCTGTCAGCCTGTTTCCTGCTGCAGAGTCCCAGCAGCCCGACACCCCTCCTTGCTTCCCCCCTCTGTCTCTTCCGGTCCAGGCTGGCAGTGTTTCTGCTGGTGCAAAACTCCAAGGACATCACGGACCTCCGGTGCACGTCACAGGGACAGAGGCCGCTCTCCAGCAGTCCCCACACCTCTCTCCTCATGATCCATCTCTAGTCCTGCTTCTGCCGAGGGCAGGTTGGGCCCACTGGTCACACACAGAAGCTCTCCCGCAAAAGCCATCCAGCCACGCCCATGGCCCCTGCGCCAGAGCATGCTTTCCCCACGGACAGCACAAGAACACCCCCAGGTCTTCAAGCGCCAGCTTCACTTTGCTCAGCAGGTCCTTCAATTCACGTCTTTCCTCCCACATTTTTCTGTAAGCGGCGAGGAGCCAGGCCGCAGCCTCCACACTGCGCTTGGAATCTCCCCGGACGAGTCCTGCTTCCCGCCCAACAAGAGAGCACGACCCAGCCGCGTGCTCTGCCACTTATGGCAGCGACCCCTGCCCCCGGCCCCCATGTCCCAGCCACACGTTCCGCGTTTCCCTCCGCCCTCAACAGGGGCAGCTTCACTGTCCATGTTTCCAGCCACACACTGTTCACAGCGAGATCCATGTCATGACGCGCTCCTCCCTCCTCCGAACTCTTGCCAAGTCGCCTTTAATTTGTCTGTTTCCACCAACCATTTCTTCCAGGCAATCGAGGCCTTTTCTGTCATGCTCTTCAAAATTCTTCCAAAACTGCCCTCTGCCCGTTACCCAATTCCAGAACCACGTCCACACTTCCAGGTGTTTGTCACACAGCACACACTCTGCAGCGCCAGAATCTGCAGCAAGCAGCCTGCCGGGGCCACCCTGACAAGCGCCACTTGGGGCTTTCACAGCAGAAATCTCTCTCCGGGCTCTGGAGGCCAGAGGCCAGGCTCCGGCTGTCGGCAGGGCCTCGCTCCGGAAGCTCTGGGACAGGATCCAGCTTTGTTTCAGCTCTCGGGGACACCAGGCGTCCTGGGCTTGTGCCGCGTCCCTCTGACCTCCGCCTCCGTCTGCGCCAGGCCGTCTTCCCTGCCTCCTTTAGGACACTGGGAGTCGGAGTGAGGGCCCACGCTAACCCAAAACGATCTCGTGTTGACATCACATCTGCAAAGGCTTCCTCCAAACGAGGCGGCGCTCGCAGGTTGCAGGGCCGCCAGCCCACCCGCCAGAGCTGCCCTGCCCGGCTGCGAGCTCTTCGGAGTGGGCAAACAGCTTGGGGGCAGCCCTCAGCTTGGGGGCCCGGGGGCGCTCTCCTCTCCACTCTCCCGCAGGCAAGCCCTTCTCCGCACACCCAACTGTGCCCAAGAGTCACAGATTTGCGGTTACAGGAGCACCAGCCGCAGCCACCGCATGCATGTCCACCCAACTCCCCAGGGAGATGCAGGCTTGGACTCTTCCTCCCGCCTGGGGCCGGAGCACCAGCCACGAGCGGAGCCCCCCAGCCCCATGTTCAGCCCACTCTCTGTGCCCACCCCCAAGCCAGCCACCCTCCAGGGATGGGAGCCTAGACCCCGATATCACCAGGCGCTTGCTGGGAGCATCTTGCAACCGCCTGCCCCTCGCCGAGTTTTCGTGGCAGCAGGGACCTCTCGGGAGGACTGAGACCCCCCGAGCTCCAGCCGGAGCCCCTTGCTGACCTGAAGGTGAGTCCAGATTTACTCTTGAGGTTCCGCAGAAGCTCCAGCTGGTTGAGTGGAGGGATCAGTCTGTGGCAAGAGGAGAGGTGAGTGAGCGCCCGCCCGCCCGAGCCCCAGGGACACCTCACCCAGCCCTCTCCAGCATCCACCTCACACACGGAGGGGTGGTGTTACTGCCCGGAGGACATGGGGTGTGGCCTGTCACAGGCAGAAAGGGGGAGAATTCCATGGCAACATGTCTCCACCTCCAGGGCCCTGGGGCACTGTCTGCATTCTCTGGGTTGCACCTCTCCTGGGCACCTCAGCCCTGGAAGTGGGCAGTGACCAGCATGCAGAGCAGAGGGGCCGGAGTGGTGCCCAGGCCACCCACGGAGACCCCGGCGGTCTCCTCTTGGACCTGCTCCTCCCTCCCGCCTCTCCTCCCAGCAGCTCTGCTCGCAGCCTCACGTCCTTCTCTCCCTCTGAAGGCCAGGCCAGAGCCCACCAGCCTCGGACCATCACCACCGTCCCTTCATGCGACTCCTTCATCATCCTCCCACTCAAACACTTGATGGCTCCCCACGCCCCCAGAGCAGAAAGACCATTGAGTCCACTGCACTCACGGCCTGACAGTCTGCCCACTAGTCTCTGGCTTTGCTCTGTTCCTCTGCACTCCTCCTCTGTCCAGTTATGCCCCCCAGCCCCAGCGGTCAGAATGCCCTTCCCACCTCCCGGCCTGCCCTGTCACTGCCATCCCCATTGCCAGCAGGTGCAGCACCCCATGGCCGGCTCCATTCCCTGTGTGGCCCAGCAGAGCCAGGCCCGGGTGGGCAGTGCTCCAGAAACGCTGGTGGGAAGGGCGATCCTGTGAGCTCTCTCCCCTCCTCCAGGCTGTCCCCCGTCCTCATGGTCAAGACTAAGCAGAAGGCCTGGGCAGTCGGGTCAATTCACGCCATGGGCACAGCAGAGCCCCCAGGACGGGACACGGGTGCAGCGCTGGTCTCCCCACCACCCTCGACCACTCACCCACGGACCTGGAGCAGAGACCCTGACAGCCCTCACCGCTCGACCCACACACACAGGTCCAAGGTTAGGGACACACAGATAGGACGTCATGCCTCGGACACACAGCAGCGGGGGACAGACACAGAGGGCAGGGCCGCGGGCAGGGCTGTGCACGCACCACACGTGAGGGCTGTGCACACGCAGCCCCGGACACCTCCGGGGGGTGCCATGGAGGATGAGGGTGCAGCGTGCTGACAGGAGTGGGGGACACATCAGGGAGCATCTCCCAGGCCAAGGGGTGAGGTGGGGAGGGGGCGCCTCCACAGACGTTGGGGGGTCTGGGGTGGCTGGAGAGGATGGACCAAGGGACCACTGAGGTCTAGGAGGAGCCTGTTGGGGCCTGAAGCAGGGCCTGCCCTCCTGCCCAGCAGCCTGGAGCCCCAGAAGCCCAGGGTCAGCAGACAGGGATGGACGCCGCACCCATCACCCCTTCTCCTCTGAGTGAGGCCTCTGGGGTCTGAGGCCAGCAGTGAAAGGCAGGCGCTGGGCAGGGAGATGCTTGTGGGCACTCAGGTCCCTCCCACCGTGGGGCCCTTCACTGCCCGGCACGGTGCCCTCTCCCTTCTGGGAGTGGAAGGTTAACCTTCTAACATGGTCCCATGCTGGGCACCAGGGAAGGATGAGAGATGCTGGAGGGAGCCCTGGCTCTGTCTACACGGGGAGAAGGTGGCCCCTCGCTCTGCAGGGCTGTGAGTGATGTCACGTCTAGCATAGTGCCCCCCCAACTCTGCACGGAAGGCGAGGGCCTGTACAGGCACCTGGGCACTGGGCATGGGTGAAATTTCCTGCAGCAGCTCAGCGTCCCCCAATCTGGACAAACGACCCCGTCTCCCTCCTTGAGGCAGCAGCTAAAGGTACAGCAGGAGAGAGCCCCCGGTGCAGACACAGCAACCAGGGGCAGCATGGAAGGACCGCAGGCCCGCCCTCCTCCCAGGGCCTGTGTCTCCCTTCACTGCAGTGGGAAGACCTGGGGGGATGGATCCAGAGAGGGAGACCCCACCCGGGACCAGAGGTGAGCTGGCTGGGCAGAGGCCCCTGTGCAAAGCAGAACTGCCTGCAGGCACGGGGGCTGTGGCTGAGGGCGCCCCCGTCCCCACCCCCTCTGCCTGCGTGAGTGGGGCCCGTGGCGTGGGGCAGAAGACAGGGAGGGACCCCAGCTACTGAGACGAGGCAGAAGCAGCACGAGGAACAGGGACGACCTGGGCAGACGTCCAGCACAGGAAAGCAGCTGAGGGAGGTAGTGGAGAGGGAACCAGGGTGGGGAGGTGAGGGCACACGGGGGTCCAGCAGGGGCCACAGGGCCACAGGGCAGCCCGCCGCCGGCGTGGGACCACAGGCTAGGGCTCGGTGCGGGGGCGCTCGGTGGGGCGGCCGTGGGGTCCGGGCGGCCCCGTGACACTCCCAGACAGAACGGAACCACAGCACGCACTTCTGCCCATGCGTTCCTACCTGGAGGCCCCGTAGGTTTGAGTTTGCGAGCTTTCCAGTGTTTTCACACACACACAAAGGGAAAAGAACGGAAATTTAAAAAGAACGGGATAATAAAAAGCAAATGAAAAAAACCGTCAAGGAAAGTGGGGGAAACAACAGAACAGAGAGAATTAGCTGGAGGGTCAGCCTACCCACCAGGCACAGAGCCTGCCGGCAGCGGACGCCCCAGGCCTCTGGGGAAGCCGGGCCGCAGCCACCCCAGCCAGGTGTTCCAGACACGGGGGAGGGGATGCTGGCGGAGGGCACCCTCCTCCCAGGTGACAAACTCCTACCAAGGCAGGTGGCCGGTGGGGACGGCCTCCAGCCATCACTGACTGCAGGACGCTTGGGAGGACACTGCCCCAGCCCAGAAGCCCCACCCACCCTGGGGTGAGGGCTCCATGGGTGGAACCCCCTGGAGGCGAGCAAGGGACATCCTTGGGCTCAGAGCCCCCGGGCTCAGCTTCACTCCTGGGGAGGGTAGGGGGGAATGGACAAGCCAGCATAGCCCACCAGAGAGCATCAGGCCTGGGGACACTAGGAGGCCCCCAGCCTGTCTCACCTCAGATCTTTTTCTAGGCAAAGCCCAGAGCAGAAAATCCTGAGGGCAGCCACACTGTTGCCCCGGGCGGCCACCTGCCCTTGAAAACCAGGGCCTGGAAAGCCGCCTGCTGACAACATGGCCTCATGGGCCTCTTGGCACTGCCTTCACTGACTGCACCCCGGAGAGGGCCTCAGGCCCTTCCCTCCCACCTGAGGACACCGGGGGTGTCTGTGCTCCGTCCTGCTGGGGGTGCCTGGGACGCCAGAATAATGTGGGCCTCCTGCTCTTCACGCCTCACTATGGTCTGGGTCACACAGAGACCTGGTCCTTGGTGGAGAAGGGGGGCTGAGGTTGTCCTTTCCCACGGGGCGGCCCGGCCTTGACCTGGACGGGCCCTCTGGGGAGGGGCCATCTCTGGGATGCTCACAACACAAGCCCCGCCCCGAGGAAACCACGCTGAGGGGCAGATGGAGTGAAAAACAAAAGCCACAGCCATGAAACCAAGAACAGAATCAATGCTGGAAATAAATCACACACAGAGTCCCTTCCTGAAAGTGCAGACGCTTTAAAGGAAAAAAGAAACAAAAATGAATCAAAATAATAAACAACAACAAAAAATGGGGTTTAAGGACAAACAGAAAATGGAAACACAGCCCAGGCCCGGTGGCGGAGGAGCCCCGGGGGCACGGGTACCTGTACATGGGCACGGTGACCGTGCGCTCGTAGTACTGCCACGTCGAGTGCAGGTCCGTGCGCGAGAGGTTGGTGGCGTAGAACCTCCAGGCGGACTGCGGACGGAGGGACAGAGGGTCAGGCACCAGCGGTAAGGGGACGGCGACCACGCGGGCGGTCATCCCATCTCTCTACGGCCCTGCCCCACCACAGGGACCTCACTTCGCCCTCTTCAGCATGAGCACACACCATCAGCCCCCAAGCTGGTGGTTTGGAGGAGAGGGCGCAGGTCAGGCGCACAGTGAGTCTGCAGGGAGCCTCAGGGGTTTTTCCTGCCACTGTCTGTCCTACCTGAGGCTGGCGGTTAGACCCTGTCATGGTGGTCACCTTCCTGCCGGCCCCGGTCCCCGTGGAGACACTACACTGGGCCCTGTGGGACCTCAGGAGCTGGAGGGCAGGGGGCAGGGCGGGGGACGCATGCCTCCATCCTCCCTGGCCCAGTGGCCAGAGAGGAAATGAACCTGAGCACAGCGCAGGGTCTTGGGCCTGCCGTGTAGACTGTCCTCAGCCTGGCCTGGGCTTCTGTGCCCGACTTCTGCGCGAAGTAAAACACAGCTGACACACACTCACCCTTTTACCCATTCGGAAGCAAACAATTCAGTGGCCCTCAGTACACCTGCCCTGCTGTCGCCCATCAGTCCAGTCTCACATCTTCACACCTCAGAAGGAAGCACCTTCCAACCCTGCATCCACTGGGCAGTCACCACCCAGGCCCCGGGAGTCCGCATCAGCCTCCACGCGTTCCCGATTCTGGACATCTCCTGTCAGCGGAATCACATAACATGTGGCCTTTCGTGGCTGGCTTCTTTCACTTAGCGTGTCTTCAAGGCCCACCCGCGTGGTGGCAGGTCCCAGTACGTACTCTTTTTAGTGGCTTGAGAACGTTCTGTTGTATGCACGGACCACATTCTGTTTATCTATTCATCCACTGATGGACGTGTGGGTTATTTCCACCTTTTGGCGACTGCGAACAGCGCCGCTACAAACACCCGCGTAGAAGATTTTGGTTGAACACCTGTTTTCAGCTCTTTTGGGAGTCGGATTGCTGGGTTACGTGAGAATGTTTAACTTTTTGAGGAACCACTAAACCATCTTCTAGAGCGGCTGCACCGTTTCACATTCCCACCAGCAGTGTGTGAGGTCCAATTTCTCCACATCCTGACCCACACTTTTCTATTTTCTTAATTTTAGCCGTCCCAGCGGATGGGAAGTGTCTCGTTGTGACTTGGATTTGCACTTCCCCAATGATGACGGATGTCGAGCACCTTTTCATGCGCTTGTTGGCCACCTGTGTATCTTCTTTGGAGAAACACCTATTCACATTCTTTATCCATTTCTTACCTGGGTTGTCTTTTTGTTGCTGAGCTGTAGGAGTCATTTATATATTTCGGATATAGATCCCTTATCAGATATACAATTTGCAAATATTTTCTCTCTTTCTGTGGGTTTTCTATTCACTCTCTTTATAGCGTCCTTCGATGCACAGAAGTTTTTTATTTTAATAAAGTCCTATTTACGTATTTTTTTCTTTTGTTGCTTGTGCTTTTGGTGTCATAGCTAAGAAACCAAGGTCATGGAGATTTACACTTATGTTTTCTTCTAAGAGCTTTATAGTTTTAGCTGTTACATTTAGGTTTTAGACCTATTTTTAGTTTAGTGAAGTAAGGGTCAAACTTCATTCTTTTAAAAATGGGTATCCAGTAGTCCCAGCACTGTTTGTTGAAGAGACCATTCTAACCCCGTTGCATGTACACGGCACCCTAGTATTGACACTTGTTTTGAGGCCCAACAAATGGTCCATCCTGGAGAACGCTCCGTGGGCACTTGAGAGGGAAGTGCGCTCTGCAGTTGTTGGGTGAACCGTTCTCTGGACATCTGCAGGCCTAGCCGGGTCACAGTGTTGTTCAAGTCCTCGCTCTCTTTGTGGTCTTTTGACTGGCTTTTCTATCCATTCTTGAAAGTGGGATGTTGAAGTCTGCAGCCGTTATTGTAAAAATGTATATTTCATCCTTCCATTTTGTCCGTTTTTGCTTCATATATTTTTGGGGCTCTGTTGTTGGTGTATGCATGTTTATAATTATTACATATTCTGTATGGATTGACCCTTTTATCAATAAGTAATACCCTTCTTTTTCTTTTTAAAATTGACTTAAAGTTGATTATTGTCTGATATTAGTGCAGCCATCTCTCTTTAGGTTACTATTTGTACGGAATATTTTTTTCCCATTCTTTCACTTTCAACCTATTGTCTTTGGATCCAAAATGAATCTCTTATAGACAGTATACAGTCAGACAGTTTTTTTTTTAATTCATTCTTCTAATCTCTGCCTTTTACTTGGAGAGTTTAATCCATTTACATTTAAAGTAATTGCTGACAAGGAAGGACATGCTTCTGTCCTTTTGCTTTTTGTTTTCTGTATGCCTTATGTCTTTTGTTTCTCAATTCCTCCATTATTGCCTTCTTCAGTGTTCATTTTTTCCAGTGTATCACTTCGATTTCCTTCTATTTTTCTTTTCTGCATATTTTTATGTTATTTTCTTAATGGTTACCCTGTAGATTATGACTAACATCTTAAACGTATAACAATCTAGTTTGAATTAATACAATTTAGCTTCAGTAGTATAAAAAAACTCTGCTCCCATACGGTCCGCCCCCTTCCTTATGTTGTTACTGTTACAAGTTACATCTTTATACATTGTGTGCCCAGAAATATAGATTTGTGACTATTACTTGATGCATTTGTCTTTTAAATCATATAAGGAAAAAAAGATGAGTTACAAACCAAAAAATTATAACACTGGCTTTCATGTTTACTGTGCAGTTGCCTTGCCGGTGCTCACACAGCCTGAGCTGCTG